>NC_133325.1:612566028-613166028 GCF_042186555.1 Aquarana catesbeiana | reverse complement strand
TTCGACTCGAACATTGACTGTTCGCCAGTTCACCGAACAGCAAACAATTTGGGGTGTTCGCAAAAAAAAAGTTTTAAAAATGGCTGTTTTTTCAGGAGCAGTGATTTTAATAATGCTTAAAGTGAAACAATAAAAGTATAATATTCCTTTAAATTTCGTACCTGGGGGGTGTCTATAATATGCCTGTAAAGGGGCGCATGTTTCCCGTGTTTAGAACAGTCTGACAGCAAAATGACATTACAAAGGAAAAAAGTAATTTAAAACTACTCGTGGCTATTAACGAATTGCCAGTCCGACAATACACATAAAAGTTAATTGATAAAAACGGCATAGGAATTCCCCACAGGGGAACCCCAAACCAGAATTTAAAAAAAAAATGACATGGGGGCCCCCCTAAATTCCATACCAGGCCCTTCAGGTCTGGTATGGATATTAAGGGGAACCCTGGCCAAAATTAAAAAAAAAATTGGCGGGGGTCCCCCTCAAAATCTATACCAGACCCTTCTGGTCTGGTATGCATTTTAAGGGGAACTCCGCACCAAAATGTTTAAAAAAATGGCGTGGGGTCCCCCCAAAAATCCATACCAGACCCTTATCCGAGCACGCAACCTGGCAGGCAGCAGGAAAAGAGATGGGACGAGAGAGCGTCCCCCCTCCTGAACCATACCAGGCCACATGCCCTCAACATTGGGATGGTGCTTTGGGGTAGTCTCACAAAACACCTTGTCCCCATGTTGATGGGGACAAGGGCCTCTGTCACGAACAAGTGTGACCAGAACCGTGTGATCTGCGACAGAGGACACCCAAACGTGTATACGTGAAAATATAATAATTTATTAAAGAAAGTGAGTAATATAATACAACCAACTCCAATATGACACAGTGCAATAACCAACCACAGACAGAGACCCACAAATAACAACAGACAGATAAGTGCAATAAATGGGAAATACCAGGATCATAAACAATAGCCAGGCCAGGGTCATACACAGCAGATCAGCAGATGGACAGGGGATGTTCCAGAGACATAAACGTAAGCCAGGCCAAGGTCATACACAGAGAGGTCAGCAGATGGGGTATAGAACACAGGACAGGGAGAGGATGGATGGGTCAGACTGCAGGCAGGGATGCAAGGTAACAGGTGGGACAGGATAGGGTCGGAGACAGGGAGACAGGATCAGGTTCAGGTTCAGGTTCAGGTTCAGGTTCAGGTTCAGGGCACAAGATCAGATCGCTAGCAGGTCAGGAGGCAATGAAGAAATCAAGGCAAACATGTGAATGTTTGCCGGGTATTTATAGGCCTGTGATTGGCCTCAAGTGACACCTGATTGTAGGAGGTACTGTCTGCTCCATACTGCCAGGATCCAACCGCTGGTGGACGCCAGTACTGTGGCCCAAAGATGATATACTATTAACAGGGAAAAGCTCTCCTGACAGTTCCAAACTGCCAGGAGACACCTGCTGGTGGACCTCAGTACTGCATGCCAAATAACAGGTATTACCAGCGGATGGAACATTTCCTGACAGCCTCATCCCCACAACCCTTGCCCGGTGGTTGTGGGGGTCTGCAGGTGGGGGGCTTATCGGAATCTGGAAGCCCCCTTTAACAAGGGGACCCCCAGATCCCGGCCCTCCCCCCTGTGTGAAATGGTAAGGGGGTACAAAAGTACCCCTACCATTTCACAAAAAAAGTGTCAAAAATGTTAAAAATGACAAGAGACAGTTTTTGACAATTCCTTTATTTAAATGCTTCTTCTTTCTTCTATCTTCTATCTTCTATCTGCTTTCTTCTATCTTCCTTCGGTTTCTTCCTCCATCTTCTTCTTCTTCTGGTTCTTCTGGTTCTTCCTCCGGTGTTCTTGTCCGGCATCTTCCTCCGTGGCACCGGCGTCTTCTTCCCTTCTTCTTCTCGGGCCGCTCCACATCCACCATGATGGGAGGCTCCTGCTGTGTGATGCTTCTCCTCTTCTGATGGTTCTTAAATAATGGAGGGGAGGGGCCACCTGGTGACCCCACCCCCTCTGATGCACAGGGACTTGATGGGGACTTCCCTGTGGCATTCCCCGTGACATCAGAGAGGGGGGCAGACAGGGAAGTCACCGTGCATCAGAGGGGGGAGGGGTCACTGCATGGCCCCGCCCTCCGTTATTTAAGACCTGTCAGAACAGGAAGAGAACGTCACACGGCGGGAGCCTCCCATCATGGTGGATGTGGAGTGGCCCGAGAAGAAGAAGGGAAGAAGACCCCGGCACAGCGGAGGAATATCCCGGATGAGAACACCGGAGGAATCACCAGAAGAACCAGAAGAACCAGAAGAAGAAGAAGATGGAGGAAGAAACAGAAGGAAGATGGAAGATAGAAGATAGAAGAAAGAAGAAGCATTTAAATAAAGGAATTGTCAAAAACTGTCTCTTGTCATTTTTAACATTTTTTACACTTTTTTGTGAAATGGTAGGGGTACTTTTGTACCACCTTACCATTTCACACAGGGGGGAGGGCTGGGATCTGGGGGTCCCCTTGTTAAAGGGGGCTTCCAGATTCCGATAAGCCCCCCGCCTGCAGACCCCCACAACCACCGGGCAAGGGTTGTGGGGATGAGGCCCTTGTGCCCATCAACATGGGGACAAGGTGTTTTGGGGGGCTACCCCAAAGCACTCTCCCAATGTTGAGGGCATGTGGCCTGGTACGGTTCAGGAGGGGGGGCGCTCTCTCACCCCCCCTCTTTTCCTGTGGCCTGCCAGGTTGCGTGCTGGGATAAGGGTCTGGTATGGATTTTTGGGGGGACCCCACACCATTTTTTTTTTAATTTTAGCCGGGGTTCCCCTTAATATCCATACCAGACCTGAAGGGCCTGGTATGGAATTTAGGGGGACCCCACATCATTTTTTTTTTTTATTTTGGTTCGGGGTTCCCCTGTGGGGAATTCCCATGCCGTTTTTATCAATGAACTTTTATGTGTATTGTCGGAGTAGTTTTAAATGACTTTTTTTCCTTTGAAATGTAATTTTGCTGTTAGACTGTTCTAAACACGGGAAACATGCGACCCTTTACAGGCATACTATAGACACCCCCCAGGTATGAAATTTAAAGGAATATTACACTTTTATTGTTTCACTTTAAGCATTATTAAAATCACTGCTCCTGAAAAAACGGCCGTTTTTAAAACTTTTGTTTGCATTGAACCATATCCCCTGGTGCAGGACCCGGGTCCCCAAACACTTTTTATGACAATAACTTGCATATAAGCCTTTAAAATTAGCACTTTTGATTATTCATGTTCGTGTCCCATAGACTTTAACAGTGTTCGCGTGTTCGAACAAATTTTTTGCCTGTTTGCATGTTCTGGTGCGAACCAAATAGGGGGGTGTTCAGGTCATCCTTAGTCCTGATGTACTGACTGCCTATCACATTTCTGGAGACCCTAACATGCCAGGACAGTACAAATACCCCCCCACCCCAAATGACCCCCTTTTGCAAAGAGTTTTTTGTTTAAGTTGTATGTTTCTGTCACAGTTTTTTGGAAAATTAAGAAATAAATAAATATGTAATAATTAAAATGTAATTTTAATAAGCTAGTTATGACACACAGCATAGACATACTTGCAATTACACCCCAAAAAACATTCTGCTATGCCTACTAAGTATGGGGATACCACATGGGTGAGACTTTTTTACAGCCTAGATGCATAGAAGGGTCCACTAGCTGCAAAGAAGGGTTTGAAATCCAAGAAGCACCTTCAGGCATTCCAGGGGCATAAATTATGCATAAATTACGCATCTTATGTCCTGACCACCTATCACATTTTTGGAGGCCCTGAAGCACCAGGACAATGGAAACACCCACAAAATGACCCCATTTTGGAAAGCAAACACTCCAAGTATCAGCTTCCAGTTTTTTTGTGTCAAAGCTTAATTAAACAAGCTGAAGTAAGATGCTGATTGGCTACCATGTAGATATGCACCACATTTTGTACTCTCCAGGTTTAGTAATTTTTTTGCCACAAGTTTTTGGAAAATATAGGAAAGAAAATGAAAATAATTTTTTTACAGAGTTGTCAATTAATAAGATATTTCTAACAAACAGCATGGACATACGTACAGTGCCTTGATAAATGCTCTCCTTGCCCAGCCTGTCAGTTTAGGTGGACGGCCATGTCTTCATAGGTTTGCAGTTGTGCCATACTCTTTCCATTTTAATTTGATGGATTGAACAGTGCTCCGTGAGATTCTCAAAGGGATATTTTATTATAATCTAACCCTGCTTTAAACTTCTCCACAACTTTATCCCTGACCATTGCTATAAACAGGGGAATTGGCGCTGTCCGGCTATATGTGCATTAAATAATGATTCCTACAAGTGCAAGATAAAAGGAGGCATACATGTAGAAAAAATAATAAAACAATTAATATGCATGTGACCAATGTGTTGTGGGAGCTATTAAAGTGCAAACAACACTCCCAACAGGTGTTCGTATAATAAAGTGCAACGTGCTCCTGAGATAAATATATATGTGCCAATTTCTCAATAAGAACCAACTGCCTATATATGTATAGGAATGTGCCCAAAAGTAAAAACAAGAACTCCGAAATAAACACTTATGGCAAGGATCCTTGAAAAAGTCACGTGACCGTGACGCAATGCGTGGGAGGAGCCTAGGGCTCACTGTGCAGACTGTCAATATCTGGCTGTGTACTGCATGTGACCCTGCTCTCGTCAGTGGTGGCTGACTGCTAAATACATCTGCATATGCCTGTATACTATTGGGCGCACGTGAGTGGATCTCATTATTTGTTTGCTGGTGTACCTTGTTAACCACTTGCCGACCGCCTAACGTATATATACGTCGGCAGAATGGCACGGGCAGGCAGAATCACGTACCTGTACGTGATCTGCCTCCCGCGGGCGGGGGGTCCGATCGGACCCCCCCCGGTGCCAGCGGCGGTCGGCATTTGACTGGGAGCGTCGGGAGGCGAGGGGGAGACCATCCGATTGTGGCCCCCCCCTCGCGATCGCTCCCAGCCAATCGGAATCCTCCCCTGCCTGTGTGTAGTTTCACACAGGCAGAGGATGTGATGTCATCTCTCCTCAGCTTGGCAGTTTCCGTCCAGCGCCGAGGAGAGAAGACATGTAAGTGCACAACACACACAAACACACACAGTAGAACATGCCAGGCATACTTTACACCCCCGATCCCCCCCCGATCGCCCCCCGATCCCCCCCCAATCACCCCCCCGTCACAAACTGACAGCAAGCAGTATTTTTTTTTTTTCTGATTACTGCATGGTGTCAGTTTGTGACAGTTACAGTGTTAGGGCAGTGAATATTACCCCCCTTTAGGTCTAGGATACCCCCCTAACCCCCCCTAATAAAGTTTTAACCCCCTGTCACCAGTGTCACTAAGCGATCATTTTTCTGATTGCTGTATTAGTGTCGCTGGTGACGCTAGTTAGGAACGTAAATATTTAGGTTCGCCGTCAGCGTTTTATAGCGACAGGGACCCCCATATACTACCTAATAAATGTTTTAACCCCTTGATTGCCCCCTAGTTAACCCTTTCACCACTGATCACCGTATAACCGTTACGGGTGACGCTGGTTAGTTCGTTTATTTTTTATAGTGTCAGGGGACCCGCCATTTATTACCTAATAAAGGTTTAGCCCCCTGATCGCCCGGCGGTGATATGCGTCGCCCCAGGCAGCGTCAGATTAGCGCCAGTACCGCTAACACGCACGCACGCAGCATACGCCTCCCTTAGTGGTATAGTATCTGTACGGATCAATATCTGATCCGATCAGATCTATACTAGTGTCCCCAGCAGTTTAGGGTTCCCAAAAACGCAGTGTTAGCGGGATCAGCCCAGATACCCGCTAGCACCTGCGTTCTTCCCCTCCGCCCGGCCCAGCCCAAGTGCAGTATCGATCGATCACTGTCACTTACAAAACACTAAATGCATAACTGCAGCGTTCACAGAGTCAGGCCTGATCCCTGCGATCGCTAACAGTTTTCTTGGTAGCGTTTTGGTGAACTGGCAAGCACCAGCCCCAGGCAGCGTCAGGTTAGCGCCAGTACCGCTAACACCCACGCACGCACCGTACACCTCCCTTAGTGGTATAGTATCTGAACGCATCAATATCTGATCCGATCAGATCTATACTAGCGTCCCCAGCAGTTTAGGGTTCCCACAAACGCAGTGTTAGCGGGATCAGCCCAGATACCTGCTAGCACCTGCGTTTTGCCCCTCCGCCCGGCCCAGCCCACCCAAGTGCAGTATCGATCGATCACTGACACTTACAAAACACTAAACGCATAACTGCAGCGTTCGCAGAGTCAGGCCTGATCCCTGCGATCGCTAACAGTTTTTTTGGTAGCGTTTTGGTGAACTGGCAAGCACCAGCCCCAGGCAGCATCAGGTTAGCGCCAGTACCGCTAACACCCACGCACACACCGTACACCTCCCTTAGTGCTATAGTATCTGATCGGATCAATATCTGATCTGATCAGATCTATACTAGCGTCCCCAGCAGTTTAGGGTTCCCACAAACGCAGTGTTAGCGGGATCAGCCCAGATACCTGCTAGCACCTGCGTTTTGCCCCTCCGCCCGGCCCAGCCCAGCCCAGCCCACCCAAGTGCAGTATCGATCGATCACTGTCACTTACAAAACACTAAACGCATAACTGCAGCGTTTGCAGAGTCAGGCCTGATCCCTGCGATCACTAACAGTTTTTTTGGTAGCGTTTTGGTGAACTGGCAAGCACCAGCAGCCTAGTACACCCCGGTCGTAGTCAAACCAGCACTGCAGTAACACTTGGTGACATGGCGAGTCCCATAAATGCAGTTCAAGCTGGTGAGGTGGCAAGCACAAATAGTGTCCCGCTGCCACCAAAAAGACAAACACAGGCCCGTCGTGCCCATAGTGCCCTTCCTGCTGCATTCGCCAATCCTAATTGGGAACCCACCACTTCTGCAGCGCCCGTACTTCCCCCATTCACATCCCCAACCAAATGCAGTCGGCTGCATGAGAGGCATTTTCTTTATGTCCTCCCGAGTACCCCTACCCAACGAACCCCCCCAAAAAAGATGTCGTGTCTGCAGCAAGCGCGGATATAGGCGTGACACCCGCTATTATTGTCCCTCCTGTCCTGACAATCCTGGTCTTTGCATTGGTGAATGTTTTGAACACTACCATTCACTAGTTGAGTATTAGCGTAGGGTACAGCATTGTACAGACTAGGCACACTTTCACAGGGTCTCCCAAGATGCCATCGCATTTTGAGAGACCCGAACCTGGAACCGGTTACAGTTATAAAAGTTAGTTACAAAAAAAAGTGTCAAAAAAAAAAAAAAACACAAACAAAAATATAAAATAAAAAAAAAATAGTTGTTGTTTTATTGTTCTCTCTCTCTATTCTCTCTCTATTGTTCTGCTCTTTTTTACTGTATTCTATTCTGCAATGTTTTATTGTTGTTATGTTTTATCATGTTTGCTTTTCAGATATGCAATTTTTTATACCTTACCGTTTACTGTGCTTTATTGTTAACCATTTTTTTGTCTTCAGGTACGCCATTTACGACTTTGAGTGGTTATACCAGAATGATGCCTGCAGGTTTAGGTATCATCTTGGTATCATTCTTTTCAGCCAGCGATTGGCTTTCATGTAAAAGCAATCCTAGCAGCTAATTAGCCTCTAGACTGCTTTTACAAGCAGTGGGAGGGAATGCCCCCCCCAACGTCTTCCGTGTTTTTCTCTGGCTCTCCTGTCTCAACAGGGAACCTGAGAATGCAGCCGGTGATTCAGCCAGCTGACCATAGAGCTGATCAGAGACCAGAGTGGCTCCAAACATCTCTATGGCCTAAGAAACCGGAAGCTACGAGCATTTTATAACTTAGATTTCGCCGGATGTAAACAGCGCCATTGGGAAATTGGGAAAGCATTTTATCACACCGATCTTGGTGTGGTCAGATGCTTTGAGGGCAGAGGAGAAATCTAGGGTCTAATAGACCCCAATTTTTGCAAAAAAGAGTACCTGTCACTACCTATTGCTATGATAGGGGATATTTACATTCCCTGAGATAACAATAAAAATGATTTAAAAAAAAAAAAATGAAAGGAACAGTTTAAAAATAAGATAAAAAAATAATAATAATAAAGAAAAAAAAAAAAAAAAAAAAAAAAGCACCCCTGTCCCCCCTGCTCTCGCGCTAAGGCGAACGCAAGCGTCGGTCTGGCGTCAAATGTAAACAGCAATTGCACCATGCATGTGAGGTATCACCGCGAACGTCAGATCGAGGGCAGTAATTTTAGCAGTAGACCTCCTCTGTAAATCTAAAGTGGTAACCTGTAAAGGCTTTTAAAGGTTTTTAAAAATGTATTTAGTTTGTCGCCACTGCACGTTTGTGCGCAATTTTAAAGCATGTCATGTTTGGTATCCATGTACTCGGCCTAAGATCATCTTTTTTATTTCATCAAACATTTGGGCAATATAGTGTGTTTTAGTGCATTAAAATTTAAAAAAGTGTGTTTTTTCCCCAAAAAATGCGTTTAAAAAATCGCTGCGCAAATACTGTGTGAAAAAAAAAAATGAAACACCCACCATTTTAATCTGTAGGGCATTTGCTTTAAAAAAATATATAATGTTTGGGGGTTCAAAGTAATTTTCTTGCAAAAAAAAATTATTTTTTTATGTAATCAAAAAGTGTCAGAAAGGGCTTTGTCTTCAAGTGGTTAGAAGAGTGTGTGATGTGTGACATAAGCTTCTAGATGTTGTGCATAAAATGCCAGGACAGTTCAAAACCCCCCCAAATGACCCCATTTTGGAAAGTAGACACCCCAAGCTATTTGCTGAGAGGCATGTCGAGTCCATGGAATATTTTATATTTTGACACAAGTTGCGGGAAAGAGACAATTTTTTATTTTTTTTATTTTTTTTTGCGCAAAGTTGTCACTAAATGATATATTGCTCAAACATGCCATGGGAATATGTGAAATTACACCCCAAAATACATTCTGTTGCTTCTCCTGAGTACGGGGATACCACATGTGTGAGACTTTTTGGGAGCCTAGCCGCGTACGGGACCCCGAAAACCAAGCACCGCCTTCAGGCTTTCTAAGGCCGTAAATTTTTGATTTCACTCTTCACTGCCTATCACAGTCTCGGAGGCCATGGAATGCCCAGGTGGCAAAAAACCCCCCCAAATGACCCCATTTTGGAAAGTAGACACCCCAAGCTATTTGATGAGAGGTATAGTGAGTATTTTGCAGACCTCACTTTTTGTCACAAAGTTTTGAAAATTGAAAAAAGAAAAAAAAAATTTTTTTTCTCGTCTTTCTTTATTTTCAAAAACAAATGAGAGCTGCAAAATACTCACCATGCCTCTCAGCAAATAGCTTGGGGTGTCTACTTTCCAAAATGGGGTCATTTGGGGGGGGTTTGTGCCACCTGGGCATTCCATGGCCTCCGAAACTGTGATAGGTAGTGAGGAGTAAAATCAAAAATGTACGCCCTTAGAAATCCTGAAGGCACTGATTGGTTTTCGGGGCCCCGTACGCGGCTAGGCTCCCAAAAAGTCCCACACATGTGGTATCCCCGTACTCAGGAGAAGCTGCTAAATGTATTTTGGGGTGCAATTCCACATATGCCCATGGCCTGTGTGAGCAATATATCATTTAGTGACAACTTTGTGCAAAAAAAAAAAAAAAAAAAAAAAATTTGTCACTTTCCCGCAACTTGTGTCAAAATATAAAACATTCCATGGACTCAACATGCCTCAAAGCAAATAGCTTGGGGTGTCTACTTTCCAAAATGGGGTCATTTGGGGGGGTTTTATGCCATCTGGGCATTTTATGGCCTTCAAAACTGTGATAGGTAGTGAGGAGTAAAATCAAAAATGTACGCCCTTAGAAATCCTGAAGGCAGTGATTGGTTTTCGGGGGCCCCGTACGCGGCTAGGCTCCCAAAAAGTCCCACACATGTGGTATCCCCATACTCAGGAGAAGCAGCTAAATGTATTTTGGGGTGCAATTCCACATATGCCCATGGCCTGTGTGAGCAATATATCATTTAGTGACAACTTTTTGTAATTTTTTTTTTTTTTTTTGTCATTATTCAATCACTTGGGACAAAAAAAATGAATATTCAATGGGCTCAACATGCCTCTCAGCAAATTCCTTGGGGTGTCTACTTTCCAAAATGGGGTCATTTGTGGGAGTTTTGTACTGCCCTGCCATTTTAGCACCTCAAGAAACGACATAGGCAGTCATAAATTAAAGGCTGTGTAAATTCCAGAAAATGTACCCTAGTTTGTAGGCGCTATAACTTTTGCGCAAACCAATAAATATACACTTATTGACATTTTTTCTACCAAAGACATGTGGCCGAATACATTTTGGCCTAAATGTATGACTAAAATTGAGTTTATTGGATTTTTTTTAGAACAAAAAGTAGAAAATATCATTTTTTTTCAAAATTTTCGGTCTTTTTCTGTGTATAGCGCAAAAAATAAAAACGGCAGAGGTGATCAAATACCATCAAAAGAAAGCTCTATTTGTGGGAAGAAAAGGACGCAAATTTCGTTTTGGTACAGCATTGCATGACCGCGCAATTAGCAGTTAAAGCGACGCAGTGCCGAATTGTAAAAAGTGCTCTGGTCAGGAAGGGGGTAAAACCTTCCGGGGCTGAAGTGGTTAAGGAGCATTGCAAAATGATATTTCCTTTCTTTATCTGCTTTACATATGATGTCTGATGGGGATCGTTACATCTGATGCGGTTGGAGCCAAATGACATTTCAAGATTGATAAATGAAAACTCCAATTAAGCAATTGCAGAGCTTTTTCAGAACTTTGGTTACTGGGACTAGATTAATTCCCTGTTTAAACTTGGCTGTCTGATTTTTACTATTATGCCCCGTACACACGGTCGGACTTTGTTCGGACATTCCGACAACAAAATCCTAGGATTTTTTCCGATGGATGTTGGCTCAAACTTGTCTTGCATACACACGGTCACACAAAGTTGACGGAAAATCCGATCGTTCTAAACACGGTGACGTAAAACACGTATGTCGGGACTATAAACGGGGCAGTGGCCAATAGCTTTCATCTCTTTATTTATTCTGAGCATGCGTGGCACTTTGTCCATCGGATTTGTGTACACACGATCGGAATTTCCGACAACGGATTTTGTTGTCGGAAAATTTTATCTCCTGCTCTCCAACTTTGTGTGTTGGAAAATCCGATGGAAAATGTCTGATGGAGCCCACACACAGACGAAATTTCCGACAACACGCTCCGATCGGACATTTTCCATCGGAAAATCCGACCGTGTGTACGGGGCATTAGAGTGGCCTATTTTATTACCTTGTGTTAGGATTTTGTATTTTATTTGTGCACATGTGGTCACGATCTTTTTATTGCAATTTTTGCACAGATTTGGATTTGTTCAATGATTTGTTATGTGGATTATATCATTTAATTATTTAATTATTTATTTATCACTTAGTGAAGCGCTTCATACACATTTTTTATTTTTAGTTACAGAGTTATACTGTCTGAGGCTGAGTGCGCGGTGAATGTTCTATTATCAGGTGAGGAGGTTAACCCTTTACTTCCTTGCATTTGTTTTGTTGGGTTCTCTTATTACCTACTGGAGGTAGAGTATGAGCCCGGGTTCAGACTAATGGGATCTAAGACATGCGATGTCTGTGAGATGCAAGTTCAGCAATACAGTTGTATGGCTAAACTTGCATTAGATTCGCAGGAAAAAAGTGCAGGGACATTTTTTCCCCCACACTAAAATCGGATCGCATGGGTGTTCTCACCTATGTGATCCAATTGCTGTGCGAGTTCACAGTTCACACTGCAATCTATGTACCGATCTGGGGGTGTCATTAACATTGTAATGACCCCTGCAGCAATTCACAGAGTGCCGTTGTGAACTGCCTGCTGGAGAGATGAGATGCAGGAACCGACGCTTGAATCACACTGGTTCCCGCATCGCATCAGTGTGAACCTAGGCTAAAGGAGAAAGATCATCTCATATAACCAGAACTGGTGCTCCATACTTCTAGATTAGAAGCATTCACTATTTTAAAATTTGGAATTTGTTGAACCCGGGTGTAATACAAGTAGGGATGGGCTTTATGTTCGGGTCGAACATGAGTTCGACTCGAACATTGGCTGTTCGCCCGTTTGCCGAATAGCGAACAATTTGGGGTGTTTGCGGCAAATTCGAAAGCCACAGAACACCCTTTAAATGTCTATGGGAGAAATCAAAAGTGCTAATTTTAAAGGCTTATATGCAAGTTATTGTCATAAAAAGTGTTTGGGGACCTGTGTCCTGCCCCAGGGGACATGTATCAATGCAAAAAAAAGTTTTAAGAACTAACGTTTTTTTCAGGAGCAGTGATTTTAATAATGCTTAAAGTGAAACAATAAAAGTGAAATATTCCTTTAAATTTCGTACCTGGGGGGTGTCTATAGTATGCCTGTAAAGTGGCACATGTTTTTCGTGTTTATAACAGTCCCTGCACAAAATGACATTTCTAAAGCAAAAAAGTAATTTAAAAGTATTAGCAGCTATAATGAATTGTCGGTCCCGGCAATACACATAAAAGTCATTGAAAAATGGCATGGGATTCACCCACAGTCCATTACCAGGCCCTTAGGGTCTGGTATGAA
The DNA here is from genome assembly GCF_042186555.1 of Aquarana catesbeiana. Taxonomy (NCBI): domain Eukaryota; kingdom Metazoa; phylum Chordata; class Amphibia; order Anura; family Ranidae; genus Aquarana; species Aquarana catesbeiana. The sequence goes on along the minus strand of NC_133325.1, from coordinate 613,153,352 downwards.
TATTAAGGGGAACCCCGAAGCAAAATGTAAAAAAAATTGCGTGGGGTTCCCCCCAAATTCCATACCAGGCCCTTCAGGTCTAGTATGGATATTAAGGGGAACCCTGCGCCAAAATTAAAAAAAAATGGCATGGGGTCCCCCCAAAAATCCATACCAGACACTTATCTGAGCATGCAACACAGGCAGGTCACAGGAAAAGATGGGATGAGAGAGTGCCCCCCTCCTGAACTGTACCAGGCCACATGCCCTCTACATGGAGAGGGTGCTTTGGGGTAGCCCCCCAAAGCACCTTGTCCCCATGTTGATGGGGACAGGGGCCTCATCCCCACAACCCTTGCCTGGTGGTTGTGGGGGTCTGTGGGTGGGGGGCTTATCGGAATCTGGAAGCCCCCTTTAACAAGGGGACCCCCAGATCCTGGCCTCCCCCTGTGGGAAATGGTAATGACAAAAAAAGTGTGAAAATGTTAAAAATGACATGAAACGACTTGGGGACAAGTCCTTTATTAAAAAAATTAAAATTAAAACTGTCCCACATAGCCTTTTTCTTCTTCTCTTTCTCCGTCAGAGGGGGCGGGGTCACCTGGTTACATAACCGGGTGGCTCCACCCTCTGATGCTACGGGGAAGCCATAGGGATGTCCCCGTGCGTCAGAGGGGGCGGGGTCACCCAGCGAAGTCACCGTGTGGCCCCGCGCTCAGTTATAAAAGAGATGTCACCCGAGAGGACCGTCATTACGGCGGGTGCCTCCCATGTAGGCGGGTCAGTCGCTTTTTTTTTCGGTTCATCGGCGGAGAAAGAGAACAAGAAAAAGACTATGTGGGATAGTTTTATTTTTTAATAAAGGATTTTTTAATAAAGTCCCCAAGCCGTGTCACGTCATTTTTAACATTTTCACACTTTTTTTGTGAAATGGTAGGGGTACATTTGAAAGGTCTGGTATGGATTTTGAGGGAGGGACCCCCACACCATTTTTTTAAAAATTTCGGCACGGGGTTCCCCTTAATATCCATACCAGACCTGAAGGGCCTGGTATGGAATTTGGGGGGACCCCACGCAATTATTTTTTTACATTTTGGTTCAGGGTTCCCCTTAATATTCATATCAGACCCAAAGGGCCTGGTAATAGACTGTGGGGGAATCTCATGCTGTTTTTTTCAATGACTTTTAATGTATATTGCCGCGAGTACTTTTAAATGACTTTTTTTCCTATAGAAATGTCATTTGGTTCAGGGATTGTTGTAAACACAAGAAATATGCGCCACTTTACAGGCATACTATAGACACCCCCAGGTATGAAATTTAAAGGAATATTTAACTTTTATTGTTTTACTTTAAGTATTTTTAAAATGACTGCTCCTGAAAAAACGTCAGTTTTTAAAACTTTTTTTTGCCTTGATACATGTCCCATGGGGCAGGACCCAGGTCCCCAAACACTTTTTATGACAATACCATGCATATAAGCCTTTAAAATTAGCACTTAAATTTCTCCCATAGACTTTCAAAGGGTGTTCCGCAGCTTTCGAATTTGCCGCGAACACCTCAAATTGTTCGCCATTCAGCAAACAGACGAAACACCCGATGTTCAAGTCGAATTTACGTTCGACTCAAACATCGGGCTCATCCCTAATGAGGATGATGACGAGTGTATTTTACAATGATGAGGAAAATGATGACGGGTGTATTATATAGTGATGAGGATAGCGATGACGGGTGTATTACACCGATGAGGATGATGATGATGTATTCTACAATGATGAGGATAACAATGGGTGTATTATACGATGATGATGATGATGATGGGTGTATTATACTATGATGAGGATGATGATGTGTCTATTATACAATGATGAGGATGATGATGATGGGTGTATTATACAATGATGAGGATGATGATGACGACGGGTGTATTATACGAAGATGATGATGACAGGTGTATTATACAATGAGGATGATGATGGGTGTATTATACAATGATGAGGATAGCAATGACGGGTGTATTATAGAACCATGATGATGTGTGTATTATACAGTTATGAGGATGATGATGACAGGTGTATTATACAATGATGAGAATGATGACGACGAGTGAATTATCCTGTGAGGCTGATCTATAGAACCTGATCTGTGAGGCTGAGCTATATACCCTGATCTGTGAGGCTGAGCTATATACCTTGATCTGTGAGGCTAAGCTGTATACCCTGATATGTGAGACTGAGCTGTATACCCTGATCTGTAAGGCTGATTTGTATACTCTGTCCTGTAATGCTAGGGCTGTATACTCCTGTCTTGTGATGCTAGGGCTGTATACTCCTGTCATGTAATGCTAGGGCTGTATTCTCCTGTCCTGTGATGCTAGGGCTGTATAGTCTGTCCTGTGATGCTGAGCTGTATGCTTAGCTCCTGACACTATGGGTGGAATACAGGGGACGGAATGGGTGGATTCTATAAGCGCGGGGCTTATGAGAAGAAGGAGGGGTCAAAAAGGAAGGGCGGGGTCTGGCACCCCCCATCCTAAAACTTCTCTAGCCACCACTGTCCCTGACCTTTCTGGTGTGTTCCTTGGCATTCTCAATGCTGTTTGTTCACTAAGGTTCTCTAAAAAATCTCTGAGGGCTTCACAGAACAACTGTATTTATACTGAGATTAAATTACACACAGATGGACTCTATTTACTAATTAGGTGACTTCTGAGGGCAACTGGTTCCACTAGATTTTAGTAAGGGGTGTCAGAGTAAAGGGGGCTGAATACAAATGCACGCCACACTTTTCACATATTTGTTTGTAAACATTTTTGAAAACCATTTATTATTTTTCTTCCACTTCACAATTCAATTATGTGCCACTTTGTCTTGGTCTATCACATAAAATCCCAAAAAAATACATTTATGCTTTTGGTTGTAACATGACAAAATGTGGAAAATTTCAGAGGTTATGAATACTTTTTCAAGGCACTGTAGTAATAGACCCCAAAACACATTCTGCTACTTTTCCCGAGTGTGGCAATACCACATATGTGAGACATTTTTACAGCCTAGACACACAGAGGGGCCCAAAATCCAAGGAGAACCTTCAGGTTTTCTAGGGGCTTAGCTCGGGCAGCCTGATGTCATGGTGTGCCATGGTGTTGGCGGCCCTACCGGCCATTGTTTACTATTGCCTAGATACAGATGACTGCATTGAGCATGTGTGGCCTCTGTAATCTACTCCTGATTGATATGAAGCTGGTTGCCTGACAACCTGGATGCCAGGTTAGCCGGCTAGCTTCTACTAACCAATTGGGCACATCTGGCAAATGTGCCTAATCAACGCTACACTGCCTATATGTACAGATCTCTCTCATACATGTGTGACTTTACCAGGCTACACATACATGTTTTTGGCACAATGATCTATGTTTACTTATATAGACTAAATCTTTTTTTTTCGAAGTGGTTTTGACAGGATTCTGACATCATGTGATGTCTGAAGGTAGGGGATGTCACTTTTTTATTCAGACGTATTTGACGATCCATGGTCTGCTGGTGAATATGTACATTTAAATTGCATTTGTGGGCGGAGTGTACCGCGGACAGTGATGGACGCTTGAGAGCGGAGCTCCATCACTCATGGACACATACCTGCACACAGCGGGCTGCTGAGCCACGAACCAGCCATACCAGGCACACCAGAACCGAGACCTCATTCCCAGGACCTGGCCGAGCATGACCAGGAAAAGCAAGGAGAACCGGAGGCCGCAGAAACTGACAGCCTTCTTCACGCCTGGGGCCAGGCAAGATGGCGGTGGTTCCTCTGTGCACACAATGTCCTGCAAAGGCTCTCAGGAGGCAATCAACAAAAAAGGAACACACCATCTGACAGCCCTCAATCCTCTCTTCATACACATACCTCAGGAAGTCCGGAGAAGGCGCGATTCCAGATGGATGCAATGGATCCTGGACATGAGGTGAGCTGGGCCCTAGATTCATACAAGAGACCTCCCAGATTCATTTGACCTCTTCCCACTACTAATCAGCCAGTGATGGACACTATGAATATAAATGGAGAACAATCAGTGCAAACAAATGTAGAGTAAATGCAAGCTGGACACTATAGGTAATCACAAAGCCTAAAAAATACTAGCAAAAAATGTTAGTGCAGCGCAAAAAATTCAAAAAGGACAAAGTCCATAACACATGGAAGGACTTAAGAGTTCACAGGAAGATGATAGATCCCTCGTGACAGAAAGGGGAACAGATTCTTCTGTAATAAATTGGTGACGATATCCTCCACCACAGATGTGCTTACCAGATCAGGTGGACCTCTTGTTATAGGTGGTCATGTACGCTTGTGTCTGTACAGAGGTAAATGAACATTCCACAACCACTGTAGGGGATATCCAGTCCGGCCCCATGGAACACCAATCCAGTGATAAAGTGCAGTGAATAATAGTTCCCAATATACCAATGATGTGGAGATGCAGCAGTCCCAAATAAAAGAAAAATGCTCTAAGTGTATTCCGTTTGATAACTGGATAATTTATTGAATAAAAATCTAGCGCTGACAAGCGCAAGCAATAAAACGTAGCACAAGTGAATAAAACAGCTTATTCACAGCCGATTAGCTGAGAGATGGCAGCGGGTGATGTATGGAATGAAGCTCCGCCCCCGTACGCGGCGTTACATCCAATAGGACTTCGTCAGCGAGAGTGGAGCCAGTGAGTCACCCTGGTGCCTTAAATACCAGTCACAATACTGATTATTAGACATGTGCACACTGAAATATTTCGTTTCGGAATTTCGTTTTCGTCCGAAAAATAAATGTATTTAGTTACTCCCGAAATTCGTTTTTATTTATCTCGTTTTTCGTTAAAAATTGCATTCGTCCGAAAATCCAAATTAAGGTCGAATCTGTCATTGAAGGCTTATGGTGTTTGTCGAATGTGCAAAGAAGATTCAACGGAGCAGCTAAACTGTACAACGCCGTATAGTTTACCTGCTCCGTCGAATCTTCTTAGAACTTTCAACAGACACCATAAGCCAAAGTACGTGTGTACTTAGTTCTAGCTATTTTACTGCTCCTCCTCTTTGGTTACAATCAGCCAATGACATTCATCATCATCATCATTATTTTTATTTATCTTTTCTCCCCTACGTCGAATCTTTTCTCCCCTACGTCAAATCTTTTCTCCCCTACGTCGAATCTTTCCTCCCCTACGTCGAATCTTTTCTCTCTACGTCGAATTTTTTCTCTCTATGTAGAATAATCTTGGACTAATAGAGCTAAGCTTAGGCACATTCGACCACAGGTTTGATGGACACAGATTGTTATTGTCATCATCATGTCGAATCTCCTATCTATATCGAACTGTTGTAGCAACGAAAACGAAAATAAAGCATTTGTTTATGTCGGATCTTTCGTTTTTCGGACTCTGCACTTTCGTTATCGTTTGTTAAAACGATAACGAAAATACCTGAAATTCGGACGAAAACGAATGCACATGTCTACTGATTATGTATTTTCTACCGAAGATACATAAGGACCTCCAGTCACCTCCGGGCAGGCCCATCGTAAACGGTATTGACTCAGTTTCAGCGCAATTGGGCCAGTACATAGATTATTTTTTGAAACCCTTAGTATTGACCACTACAGTGTTTTTGAAAGACACCAAACATATCATACAGGTTGTGGAACGAATACCCTGTAAGGGGAATAACCTGTTGGTTACAGTTGACGTTAGGTCACTGTACACCATAATATGCCATTCAGATGCCTTAAATTCTGTACAATGGGCATTAAATAAATCCGATCTACCCCCCCAGCTTAAGGATTTCCTTCTGAAATCTGTAGAGTTCTGCCTTACCAGAAATTATTTCTATTATGACGGGAAATTCTTTTTACAAACGCTCAGAGTTGCTATGGGCACTCGTTTTGCCCCGAGTGTCTTGAATATTTTTATGGCACTTTGGGAGGAGGAATTTGCCTTTGGTAGCAGACTGGCGCAGCTGGTCTGTTACATAGTTACATAGCTACATTCAGGGCTGTTGATAGAATTCGCGGGGCCCCGTACAGTCTACCTGACAGGCCCCCCCCAAGAAAATATTAAAGCTATATTTCGCTAAAAATAAATTAAAACTATTAGCGGACACAAATACAACATAACTCATAGAATTCCTGCCAAATCTAAAAGATAAAACTGAGTTAATAAATAAAAATGAAGGCTAGATGAAAAAAAAATATATAGGCTGCGGGATCAGAGGGAGAGAAACAAAGTTATGCCGCATACACACGGTCGGACTTTTTGGCTACAAAAGTCCGACGGCCCGTCCAACAGACTTTCGACGGACTTTTGGCGGACTTGCGGACTTTCTAACAAATGGACTTGCCTACATACGATCACACAAAAGTCCGACAGCCTAGTACGCGGTGACATACACCAAGTCCGACGAGACTATAAAACGGAAGTTCAATAGGCCGTGCAACACCCTTTGGGCTCCTTCTGCTAATCTCGTGTTTATCTCGTGTTAGTAGAAGTTTGGTGAGAGATGATCCGCGCTTGTGAGACTCGTATTTTTCAGTTTGTTTTAACTATTGTTCAGTCTGTGCTTGTGAGGTTTGTATCTGCTTTTCAGTGCGTTTGGTCAGTTGGCATTGAGCAATCTTTGTTTTATTGTCCGCTCGTTACTGATTTTCAGGTCGCCCTTCACAGGCCTTGCTATTCTTCAGTGCGTTCTGTTAAGTGCCAGCCGACCGCTTTGAAGCCATGTTACTTGTACGTACTCATCGTAGAGCTCGTGCATTGTATGTGCTTGGTGCTGTAGTTCATTCTTCAGCCCAAGACCAGTCCATGAACAGGGCGAGGAGGAGTTCATGGACGAAGAATTGGTTGCTCCAGCGTGACCAATTCTGTCACATGCCATTGCTCTGTGAGATCCGTGAGAATAATCCTAAGGATTTCAGGAACTTTCTCTGGATGACGGACCCCGTTTTTGACCGTTTGCTGGCTTTGCTCACCCCTTATATCAGCAGGCAGGATACCTGCATGAGGCAAGCCATCACTCCGGAGCAGAGGCTAGTCGCCACGTTGCGGTACTTGGCGACAGGGAGAAGCCTGCAGGACCTTAAGTTCTCGACAGGCATCTCCCCCCAGGCTCTGGGGATCATTATCCCAGAGACCTGTTCTGCCATCATTCAGGTCCTGCAGAAGGAGTATATTAAGGTAAGAATTTTATCCTTTATTAGCATCACATGTTATTTTATTTAATGTTTGATAATGTAATGTATTTCTTAACTCAAACACTACTTACCATCATTGCAATATAGTGTGAATGTCCCCTTTTTGTCCTCATGCATGCTGTAATTTTTTCATGTTCTTTTTTGTCCTGCATGTATATTTGCCTTCACTAACCTCCCCATGCAATGCTGGGCACATATCCATCTAGTCTACTCACTTTGAATGTATTTTGTCAGATGCATTGTAGTTTTTTTCCCCTAAACTCCATCCAAATAGTGTGTGTGTCATTAACTCAATTTCCAATCCCCTCCCCCCCCTAAACTCCATCCAAATAGTGTGTGTGTCATTAACTCGATTTCCAATCCCCTCCCCCCCTAAACTCCATCCAAATAGTGTGTGTGTCATTAACTTGATTTCCAATCCCCTATCCCCCCCTAAACTCCATCCAAATAGTGTGTGTGTCATTAACTTGATTTCCAATCCCCCCCTCTAAACTCCATCCAAATAGTGTGTGTGTCATTAACTCGATTTTCAATCCCCCCCCAACTCCATCCAAATAGTGTGTGTATCATTAACTCAATTTCCAATCCCCTCCCCCCCTAATAATTTGCTATAATGTTCTGTGGTGTTGATTTTAAAAAAGCAAATATATGTTGCACTTTGCAAAATGCATTTGCACTCTGCAAGTGCATTTGCTCCAGGGCTTTAGTAAATGAGCAGAAGCTATGCTGATTTCCATCATCCAATCATGTGCAAGCCACAAAGTGTTTGGATTAATTGCCCTTGCATGTGATTGGGTACTCCTTGCAACATGAAGCCTTTTTACCTTACCTCATTTACTAAGCTGTCGAGCAACTGCACTTGCAGAGTGCAAAAACTGCACTTTTCGAACTGCACAGTCTTGTAGCCTTTAGTCAATCAAATCCTGCATGTCCTTAAACTTAATTTCTAATTTCACCACCCCCTAAAATGTAACAATGTGCCATCAGAGGGGGTGAGCAATCTGATAAGTGTGCCTTTCCATATTATTTGTTAAAGAAGATTTAAATTATTTAATGTTATACTGATGCTGGGCAATATTGTTTTAAGTGTAATGTTCTTGCAATGTTCTTTTCAAAATTACTGATTTTTGGTTTCTTGTTTGATTCCCCAGTTTCCCTCAACGCCACAGGAATGGCAGACTGTGACATCCCATTTTGCCACCCGTTGGGACTTTCCCAACTGTGGAGGGGCTATAGATGGGAAACATGTCCACATCCTGCCACCACCCCATTTGGGGTCATACTATTTTAATTATAAGGGGTTCCATAGTATTGTCTTAATGGCAGTGGTGTCAGCATAATATGACTTTCTGTATGTGGACGTGAGGAAGAATGGCCGGATGTCGGATGGAGGAGTATTTGCCCAGACGGAGTTCTACCAGCATCTCCAGAGTGGTGGCCTGGTATTGCCACCTGATGCGGATAACGTGGAAGGACTCCCCTTTGTCTTCATAGCAGATGAAGCCTTCACTCTGAGCAAGCACCTCATGAAGCCATTCCCCCAAAGGACCCTCACCCCGGAGAGGAGGGTTTTTAATTTCCAGCTGGCCAGAGCGAGAAGAGTTGTTGAGAATGCTTTTGGCATTCTGGCCAGCCGGTTCCGCTTGTTTCAGACATCGATAAACCTTGCGGAATACAAACTTAATTACATCATTTTAGTGTGCTGCATCCTGCACAACAAACATTCCCCAAATTATATTTTGCCAGTTGGACCTGAGGCCGGACTTATTATTAGTGACAATCTGACGGGCCTGGATACTGTCCGTACTGGCTGAGCCCCCCAAAGTGCCCGTCAAGTTCGTGATCAATATGTAGATTATTTTATGGGTAGGGGGGCCATTGCAATTCCCCAGAATGTTTAATTTGTCAAAATAAAAAATCTTGATCAAATCTTGAATTATATTTATTGCTTGCCTTTCTTTTTGGCTTTCTCCTAGGTTATCGTAGAGCACTTGTAGTGGCAAGTGTATTTTCATTTATTAAATAAGCACCATTGTCACTGTAAGCAACTATTTTAACTTTAAACAAACTGATACTGAGCATTGAAAGAAGAAACCACACATTTTGTTAATTACTACACAGATTTTTTAATATTCGGTGTACATTCACTTATGCGTTTTTTAAAATTTTTGATAGTCCAAAATATATCTATATTTAGAAATTTTTAACAATAGAATTAGGTCCTTTTTTTTTTACAATATTTTATTTTCTTTTTGTTTTAACAAACAGGCGTCTTTTTTTATTTATTTATGTATTTATTTTTTAAAACAGGCCTCTATTTTTTTTTTGTTTTTTTAAAACAGGCCTCTATTTTTTTTAAAAAACAGGCCTCTATTTTTTTTTTGTTTTTTTAAAACAGACCTCTATTTTTTTTTTAAACAGGCCTCTATTTTTTTTTTTTTTTTTTTCAAACAGGTCTCTATTTTTTTATGTTTTTTATTTTATAAAAACAGGACTCTATTTTTTTTTTTTTTGGGAAAACAGGCATATAATTTTTACAAGAGAAAAGACAAGGCCCAGAATGGGGTCAGCAAACAAGTAAATGAAGAACATGATCAATGTTTTTTGGTTGAAAAAGGGCATTTAGATACTCCCCAAAACATCGATCATGTTCTTCATTTCCTGCTGCATACGATCCAGCCGATTCCGCATTAAATCAATCTCCCCATTTCAGGCCATTATCTGACCAATTAGTCGTTGTGCACTGTCTGTGCTAAAATGTTCACCCAGACCTAAAATTGAATGAAAAAAAGATGTGTTGAGAAATATGCAGCCATACATAGATTACCTTACCATAAGCTGGTGGCTCAGACACTGACCTGGTGGGGTGCTCATGCCACATACTTCCAAAACATCCTCGGGGGTGGCGCTGTTGCTTGATTCAAGCACAACCAGATCACCTAAAATAGAGTAAAACATTTTATTTACAAAATATGCAGCCATACATAGATTACCGTAAGCTGGTGTGTCAGACACTCACCTGGTGGGGTGCCCATGTCGGCCACCTCTCTTTCCTCCACATCCTCAGTGGGGCTTGGGCTGATTTCCCAATTATGGTGTTGCGGTTGGGGGGGACTGGGTTCATCTTGTCTTTTCTCCCTTATGTGAATGAAATAAAAAATATACTTAGCACACAGATATTTTAGTACATAGTAATCTTAAAACATTGTAGTGAAGTGCTGTACAAATTGTCTGTTTTTGTGTAGTTTTGTGTAGTTTAATACATTTTTCCAATTTCTAAAGACATAGCTAGATAGATACATATATATCTATCTATATATCTATATCTATATCTATATCTAAATAGATAGATAGATAGATAGATAGATAGATAGATAGATAGATAGATAGATAGATAGATAGATCTATCTATATATATAGATAGATAGATATCTATCTATATATATATCTATATCTATATATATATATCTATATAGATCTATATCTAGATCTATATATAGATATATATCTATATATAGATATATATATAGATATATATCTATATATAGATATAGATGTGTATATATCTATATCTATATAGATATAGATATATATAGAATGTGCTACCTACAAGACATTAAATGCGCTGCATTCAACGATCACAGAATTTGCAGCGTGAGGAATGTGCTACCTACAATATGAATACTAGTTTTACTAGACCGAGTGCTTCCGTTTAGTTTTTGCTTCTGCGGTGGAGTTACGACGTAAAGATTTGAAGCATGTTCCAAATCTAAAGTCCTTCAGATTTGCAGCTGGAAAAGTCTGCTGAAAGTCCGGGGAGCCTACACACGATCGGATTGTCCGCGGACTTGGTCCGTCGGCGTCCGTCGGACTTTTGTAGCCGAAAAGTCTGACCGTGTGTACGCGGCATAAGGCTCTATACACTGGGCTTAAAAAAAACTCCAATTCACCTAGCAGAAAAAAATACTCATATAGAGCATTTTTTGTACAAAGTTTAGACAAGTTTAGGAGAGTTAGTGAATTTTAAATCAGTGTGCATGGAGCCTAAGTCAGAGAGATAAACTCAGAAGCTGAAATAACCTTAAAAACCAGTGCTGAGAGGAGAGGAGGGGGCCCACACAGGGAGAGGGATTAGTGAAGGACGACTGTCTTTCTTAGCAGATAAAAGCTGGCAGCAGGGAAAGGGGAGGAGAGCAGCTTTCATCTACTGGAGGAAAAGAAACACAATTGTCGTCTGTCACTAATCCCCCTCCCTGTGTGGGCCCCCCTATGTTATCGGGCCCAGTACACCAGGGCTGGTGGTCCCCCCTTATCAGCGGCCCTGGTTTCATAGTAGGTGAGGTTGAAAAAAGGCACAAGTCCATCAAGTCCAACCTCTGTGTGATTATGTGTCAGTATTACATTGTATATCCCTGTATGTTGTGGTCATTCAGGTGCCTATCTAATAGTTTCTTGAAGCTATTGATGCTCCCCGCTGAGACCACCGCCTATGGAAGGGAATTCCACATCCTTGCCGTTCTTACAGTAAAGAACCCTCTATGTAGTTTAAGGTTAAACCTTTTTTCTTCTAATTTTAATGAGTGGCCATGAGTCTTGTTAAGCTCTCTTCTACGAAAAAGTTTTATTTCTATTGAGGGGTCACCAGTAGGGTATTTGTATATTGAAATCATATCCCCTCTCAAGCGTCTCTTCTCCAGAGAGAATAAGTTCAGTGCTCGCAACCTTTCCTCATAACTAAGATCCTCCAGACCCTTTGTTAGCTTTGTTGCCCTTCTTTGTACTTGCACCATTTCCGGTACATCCTTCATGAGGACTGGTGCCCAGAAGTGGACAGCATACTCTAGGTGCGGCCGGACCAGAGTCTTGTAGATTGGGAGAATTATCGTTTTATCTCTGGAGTTGATCCCCTTTTTAATGCATGCCAATATTCTGTTTGCTTTGTTAGCAGCAGCTTGGCATTGCATGCCATTGATGAGCCTATCATCTACTAGGACCCCCAGGTCCTTTTCCATCCTAGATTCTCCCAGAGGTTCTCCCCCCAGTGTATAGATTGCATTCATATTTTTGCCACCCAAATGTATTATTTTACATTTTTCTACAATGAACCTCATTTGCCATGTAGTTGCCCACCCCATTAATTTGTTCAGATCTTTTTACAAGGTTTCCACATCCTGTGGAGAAGTTATTGCCCTGCTTAGCTTAGTATCGTCTGCAAATACAGAGATTGAACTGTTTATCCCATCCTCCAGGTCGTTTATGAACAAATTAAATAGGATTGGTCCCAGCACAGAACCCTGGGGAACCCCACTACCCACCCCTGACCATTCCGAGTACTCCCCATTTATCACCACCCTCTGAACTCACCCTTGTAGCTAGTTTTCAATCCATGTACTCACCCTATGGTCCATGCCAACGGACCTTATTTTTTACAGAAAACGTTTATGGGGAACTGTATCAAATGCTTTTGCAAAATCCAGATACACCATGTCTACGGGCCTTCCTTTATCTAGATGGCAACTCACCTCCTCATAGAAGGTTAGTAGATTGGTTTGGCAAGAATGATTCTTCATGAATCCATGCTGATTACTGCTAATGATACCGTTCTCATTACTAAAATCTTGTATATAGTCCCTTATCATCCCCTTCAAGAGTTTACATACTATTGATGTTAGACTAACTGGTTTGTAATTCCCAGGGATGTATTTTGGGCCCTTATTAAATACTGGTGCTACATTGGCTTTTCTCCAATCAGCTGGTACCATTCCAGTCAGTAGACTGTCTGTAAAAATTAAGAACAATGGTCTGGCAATCACTTGACTGAGTTCCCTAAGTACCCTCGGATGCAAGCCATCTGGTCCTGGTGATTTATTATTGTTAAGATTCTCAAGTCTAATTTTAATTCTGTCCTCTGTTAACCATGGAGGTGCTTCCTGTGTTGTGTCATGAGGATAAACACTGCAGTTTTCGTTACTAAAGCCCCCCGATTCACTCGTGAAGACTGAGGAGAAGAATAAATTCATTACCTTCATCATCTCCCCATCCTTTGTAACCAGATGTCCTTCCTCATTCTTTATGGGGCCAATATGGTCTGTCCTCCCTTTTTTACTGTTTACATACTTAAAGAATTTCTTGGGATTGTTTTTGCTCTCCTCCGCCATGTGTCTTTCATGTTCTATCTTAGCTGTCCTAATTGCACCCTTACATTTCTTGTTGCATTCTTTATAAAGTCTGAATGCTGAGGATGATCCCTCAACCTTGTATTTTTTGAAGGCCTTCTCCTTTGATTTTGTATGCATGTTTACATTGGAGTTAAGCCATCCAGGACTTTTGTTCGCTCTTTTAAATTTATTACCCAATGGGATGCATTGGCTAATGCCCTTATTTAATATGCTCTTAAAGAAAACCCATCTCTCCTCCGTGTTCTTTGTTCCGAATATTTTATCCCAATTTATGCCTTTTACGGTTTGTAGTTTAGGGAAGTTGGCTCTTTTGAAATTCAGTGTCTTTGTATTCCCTTTATGTTTCCTATTTGTGTGATTTATACTGAAACCAATTGACCTGTGATCGCTGTTACCTAAATTGCCCCGTGTTACCAAAGATACATTGATGATCTGTTTATGATATGAGAGGGGTATCTTATTACCCTCCAATTGTTCATGTCCAAGCTCAATGGTAACACTAAGAACATTGGTCTGTCATGGAATGCTGATGCATTTAGCATAGCCTTCCTTGACTTAGAAATCTTTAAACAGGAATGTTCTTTTAAGACTAGGAATTATTTTAAGCTGACGGACAGAAATGGGTATATTCCCTTAGATAGCTGTCATCATCACTCTTGGCTATATATAACATACCAAGAGGACAGTTTATTGTGTGTCTGTGGTGGAGGATATTGTCACCAATTTATTACAGAAGAATCTGTCCCCCTTTTCTGTCACGAGGGATCTATCATCTTCCTGTGAACTCTAATGCCGCGTACACACGGTCGGACTTTTCGCCTACAAAAGTCCGACAGCCTGTCCGACAGACTTCCGGCGGACTTTCGGCGGACTTGCAGCAGACTTTCTAACGAACGGACTTGCCTACACACGACCACACAAAAGTCCGACGGATTCGTACGTGATGACGTACACCGGACTAAAATAAGGAAGTTCATAGCCAGTAGCCAATAGCTGCCCTAGCATGGGTTTTTGTCCGTCGGACTAGCACACAGACGAGCGGATTTCGGGGTCCGTCGTAGTTACGACGTAAAGATTTGAAGCATGTTTCAAATCTAAAGTCCGTCGGATTTGAGGCTGAAAAAGTCTGCTGAAAGTCCGGAGAAGCCCACACACGAACGGATTACCAGCCAGCTTTAGTCCGTCGGCGTCCGTTGGACTTTTGTAGACGAAAAGTCCGACCGTGTGTACGCGGCATAAGTCCTTCCATGTGTTATGGACTTTGTCCTTTTTGAATTTTTTGCGCTGCACTAAAATTGTTTTACCAGTGCTGGACACTACCCTGAAAGACATGTTGGTCTCTTTGAGAAGCTTGCTGCATGCTGATATGATGTCTTGTGTACACAAATTTGGAGCAGAGATGAAAGCAATAGCATCCAGGGTAGATAACATTGAAACAAAGATGGGGAATTTGCCACTACCATTAATGATCTAGTGGATGCACACGACAATAAAGAGGATGAGATGGTGTCAGTTAAAGCTAAACTTGCAGATATTGAGGATCGCTCCAGGAGGAATAACCTGAAAATCAGAGGAGTTCCTGAATCTGTCCAGCAATCAGATCTGCTTAAATATGCTGCACAGTTCTTTACATCTATAATGCCTGATCTCACAGAGTTAGTTATCACAGTAAACAGGATCCACCATCTACCTAAACCATCACATCTTCCTGACAATATACCCAGGGACATTATACTACGCCTTCATTTCTACCATGTGAAGGAATGTCGAATATCAGCAGCACACACCAAAGACCTTTTCCCTCCACAGTACAAGGATCTGCAATTTTTTGCTGACCTATCCCAATTTACCAAAAATGTAGGAACCTCAATACCATCTCCAAAGAACTAAGGAATCACAAGATATCCTATAAATGGGGTTCCCAACCAAACCAATCATCACCAAAGAAGTTAAAGGTCATCTGGTAGACTCACTTTCTAAAGGCCTCACTGCTCAAGATGTGGAAAATTGTCCCAGAAGGCTCTCAGCAGGCCTTTAACTCACGAAGCCCTGAGCATGTCATGGAGGACTGGAACCTGATTACCTCAAGGAATGCTCGCAAACATAACGAAATTGGCCAGCAGCCAATCCTGGCACTAAACCTTTTATCCCTGTATTTTCCTTTTTACCCCCACAAATTCTTGAGAGGCATTATGCTACACTCAGGTCACCATGACCTATTTCTGCTTCATTTGGAGTTCTATATATGTTTTTCTATATTTCTGACTTTACAGTTAACTAATGTTAATATCCACAGTCAGATCCACATCTACCCTTTTACCCTGAAGGAACTGACACTGCACAACCTCAATTCCCCATGCCTGGTTCTGGAAACACATGGTCGAGATCACCATACTATGTAAGTGTTAACTGCACATGCTACATATACTGCTTCATTCTTACCTCACACATTACCATACCAATTACCATAACCTGACAATTAAGGCCAAAGGACTTAACCATCCCGCAAAACACAGGACATTATGGACAAAGGTGTCTGAAAAAAACTGCGACAGCCTCTGTGTTCAGGAAAAGCACTTTCATAGTCAAGCCCAGCCCAAATGTTCAAAACCTAAATTCCCACATATATTTCTAGCAAGTGCGGATGTAAAAAAGAGAGGAGTGCTTACTGCCATTAGAGACACGGTTGCCTTCAAGCTACACAAGGAACTGACAGATCCACAAGGTCGTTATCATATTTTAATATGTGACATCAACTCTACTACTTATACAGTGGTAAATGTATATGCACCAAATGAGCACCAATCCTGCTTTTTTTCACAGAGTCCTTAAAAAGGTCAAAAAAATCCAGCAGGGTTACCTACTACTGTGTGGGGACTTCAATTTACCTCCTGACCCTAAAATGGACTCTACTACCCTTTCCAACAGACCTCAACAGTCACTCCAACCCTTGCTGTTCACGTATTATCTCTATGATGCATGAAGGTGTCTTCGTGCCACAGAAAGAGACTATTCTTTTTTTTCCACGAGCCATAAAATCTACACAGGATTAGACCCCTTTCTTATAGACAACTGGCTGTTAAGTAAAATAAAAGCATTAAAGATTAACAGCACCACTTGGTCAGATCACACCACGGTATCGCTGCTGATTGATGACACATCTGATGTCAATCCCACATTTGTATGGAGGTCCAATCCGTGGCTATTCCAGGCTATTCCAGACTGATCCCTCCAAATCTGAATTAACAAAAGAATTGCTTGATTTTTTGGAACATAATGCAAGTTCTGTTAATAACCCATTTGTGACTTGGAACACCCATAAGACGTTTATGCGGAGTCTTCTTATTAAATTGGGAGCGAGGACTAAGAGGCAGAGGGGGTGGCAAATTCACAAAATTTCTTCTACGATCCAAACTTTGAAAGCCCAAAACAAAACCAACACATCCCCAGCTCTATCCAAACAATTAACTAAACTCAGATATGACCTCCATTTGATCTTACTGGAGGATTTTGAAAAAGCATCTAGGAGACTAAAAATCTCCTATTATGCCAGCGGCAACAAATCTGGGAAATTACTAGCCACCTTCCTTAGAGAGCATAGACATAAAACCAAAATCCCCTATATTCTTCACCTGGAGAATCAAGCTAAATTGTACCATCCTCAGGCTATTGCAGATGCTTTTAGTACATACTACAGCTCGATCTATAATTTATAACGAGACCCAAATACCATACAACTCACCTCAACTATGATTACTAACTTTCTCAATAAAATTAAACTCTCACAACTCACAGAGGAACAATTGGATAAATGAAACTCCCTGTTCACTGAAACTTCCCAATCTATTAGCTCCTTACCCAGTAATAAATCACCTGGACCAGACGGTTTCACAGGGGAATATTTCAAGTCATTCAGAGACATACTTTCTCCATATCTAGCTGAGATATACAACCATGCCGCCTCTTCCTCCTCTTTCCCCTCTGAAATGCTCAAAGCAATGATTGTTGCACTACCGAAGCAAGGAAAGGACCCTACCTCCCCACAAAATTTTGTCCCATATACTTACTCAACAACGACTTAAAGATATATGCCAAATTGATCGCCAGCAGACTTTTACCATCCCTTATCCACCCAGACCATGTCAGACAGCTGACGTCACCAGACATCTGGTCAACATTATTCACCTTTCTAATAAAACAAGAATGCCTTCTCTGCTCCTAGCCTTGGGCACAGAGAAGGCATTCGATAGAATCCACTGGGATTACCTGGTGCAAGTCCTGAATGGATTTGGCTTTACAGGCCAGATCTTCCAAGCCATTATGGCACTGTATACAGCCCCTTCAGCCCAAGTCTATGTTTCAGGTACACTCTGAACTCCGTTTAACATAACAAACAGAACCATCCAGGGATGCCCACTATCTCTGCTAATTTTTAATTTACTAATGAAACCTATGGCCACATATATTCGTCAGCATCTTGATATCAAAGGATTCCAAGTTAGAGGTAGTCCATATAACTACCTTATAGCTAGCCTTTTTCTCCCACGCATACCCTCTACAATGGCTCCTACTATACAAGCCTCTATAGAGGCATGGCACTACCTTTGCAAATCCATGTCCTCTGCTTGTAATCTCACCTCATTAAAATTTCAGTTATCTGCGGTTTCATGTCTAATACCTAATATCTCTCTGACTAACTGATGCTCCACCAAGAAACTCCTATTGGAGGATTTTTTGGTAGGTCTTGCACTCAAAACATTTAGAGCGCTGCAACTAGAATACTGTACTCTATTCCCCCAGAGAAATATTATAAATATATTCAAATTTCCCATTTATTACATCATAATAGTAAACTGATTAACTATCTACCCTGGCAAGTTGTCCTATTCTATACAACTACCAATACGAGAACCAAGGGTACCTTGTTAATATATAAATACCTACAGAACAAGCAGGAATTTAACAAGTTTCCCAATATACAAGCATGGGAAAGGGACTTTGAGAAAGAATACTCTGAGGATCAATGGAAAAAAACTTTGAGTATAACATATGCGTCTACCAGGAGTGACAATTTATGGGAACTACATCAAAAGATTATGTTGCGCTGCTATCTTACTCCTTACTGCATATCGAAATTTGCTCCTGATGTATCTCCTGAATGTTGGAGAAATTGTAGAGGAACTGGGACATTGATACACCTACTGTGATCCTGTCCGAACATTACTAACTATTGTTCTCACATATTTAATATAATTGAACATGTGTTGGGAATTCATGTCTTACCATCTCCTGGCACGGCATTACTATCATTAGACATAGACTCTATCCCACCCACTATGAGGCCAATTACGTATCACATCTTACTAGTTGCCTGACTTAACATAGTTTGGCACTGGAAAGATAAAACACCACCAAACCTGACAGAAACCTTGCAAATCATAAACACACATAGTGTATATGAAACACTTTTCGCACATAGCATAAGCAACCACCAAAAGGTTGCTGAGATTTGGCACCCCTGGCAAAGGTGGTACTCACAGCACTGAAGACTTCCTAACCCCTAATGCAGCGTACACACGACCGGACTTTCCAGCAGACTAGGTCCGACGGTCTTCCCGACGGACTTCCGGCGGACTTCCCACGGACTTTCTGAATGGAAGGACTTGCCTACACACGACCAGACTTTCCGGCAGACTAGGTCCGCCGGTCTTGCCGACGGACTTTTGACGGAGTTACGGCAGACTTTCCGAATGAACAGACTTGCCCACACACAGACAAGTCCATTCATTTTGAATGTGACTCGGGTACGACGGGACTAGAAAAGGAAGTAAATCTCGACGCTTTTATCGGTGAGATTGGCACCTTGCGAGCCCCGTTGCAGGGCATACCAGGCCCTTAGGTCTGGTATGGATTTTAAGGGGAACCCCCTATGCTGAAAAAATGGTGTGGGGTCCCCCCAAAATCCATACCAGACCCCAATCCGAGCACGCAGCCCGGCCGGACAGGAAAGGGGGTGGGGACGAGTGAGAGCCCCCTCCTCCTGAACCATACCAGGCCGCATGCCCTCAACATGGGGGGTGGGTGCTTTGGGGGAGGGGGGCCTGCGGCCCCCCTCCCCCAAAGCACCTTGTCCCCATGTTGATGAGGACAAGGGCCTCTTCCCGACAACCATGGCCGTTGGTTGTCGGGGTCTGTGGGCAGGGGGCTTATCGGAATCCGGGTGTCCCCTTTAATAAGGGGGCCCCAGATCCCAGCCCCCCTCCCTATGTGAATGAGTATGGGGTGCATCGTACCCCTACCCATGCACCTAGGGAAAAAGTGTTAATTAAAAAAACACACTACACAGTTTTTTAAAGTAATTTATTTGACAGCTCCGGGGGTCTTCTTCCGGCTCCGGGGGTCTCCTTCTGGCTTCGGGGGGTCTTCTTCTGACTTCGAGGGTCTCTCCGCCTCTTCTTCCGGCGTCCGGTTCTTCTCCGCTCTCTCCGGCCTCTTCTCCCGGTGTTCGACCTCTTCTCCCAGTGTCCAGTTCTTCTGTTGGCTTCTCCGCTATCTTCTGCCGCTCTTTTGCTAGCGGTTGCCTGGACTTCTGCGTCGCCTTCTTCCCTCTTCTCTTCTTCCGATGTTGACACGACGCTGCTGAATAAACAACATATGATATCTGCATGTGAATAAAGGTTTAAATGAGAATAATTTTGTTATCTCCGTTAGTTAACTGTTATTCTTCGTTCTTCTGTTATGTTTAAGAAGTATAATAGACCACATATAACAACATGATATGGTCCACAAAATGTTTAATTGGAATTTGATACTGTCCATATTTTTATATTTACATTCCACAAATTGTAGATTTTGTCTATAAGATAACCGTTATTAACTTCATTAGTGCCTTATCGGTATTGTAATTTCAGCTGGTAACAGCTATTTTGAATTTATTGTGTCATGTACTGCTTACCTTTCTATTTCTTGAAAATAATAAAAAACTATTTGCCAAAACTATTTTACTATTTGAAACTAAATTGCATTTTTGCATGAGCATGGGCAGACAGGTGCTCTTTCAAATGTTTTTTTTTTAATTCATTTTATTAAAAAAAACTGATCAACGTTATAGCTATCACAAGAGATGAACAACAACCCTTGTGACAGCATGGGTCATAACAGGTTCTCCTTCTGGATAGGCCTGATTGGCGTTTTCCCTGTGCAATAACAGCCAGGTAAACAAAGAATTGAAAATGGAAGTGACAAAATCCTTGTCTCATCCAGTTTCTGACACAGTGGGAAGAACAACATCAATTCCTCTCACTGTGCACCCAAAACCAGATGCCACATCCTTTCCAGGCTCTCGAGAGCCCGGTAAAGGCGGCAGTACGGGTACGTTGTTGGACAGGAAAAATTAAGGTGTTCTAGGGGCATAAATTACAATCTAAGTGGTTAGAACGCTAGTATCGGGTATGGCCATGATCAGGACTCTAGTATGGCAGTGACCAGAACATTGGTAAGGTGTATGAGTGTGTTAGTGTGAGCCCTGGAGCCAATGGGAATAGTGATACAGGGTGGCTGCACGCTTTATTATTGTTACACTTGGGCCAGTAATCAGAACACTGGGGCAGGCTGGCATTCCAGTCTGTGAGTGTATATACAGTGTGGCAGGGTGCTACTCACAGGCTGCAGCAATGGTTCTCTCTGCTCTCACAGCTGATCTGTGTGAGAGCAGAGAGAACCAATGTTTACATCCAGTTTCCTATGTTTTCCATGTGATTACTGTGATTGGAAACAGCAATAACATGGTACAAGACCATGTGATCACCCAGACACAGTGGTAATGTGATCTGCTGTGTCCAAGGGACACATTAATTACTGGTCTACTGGGTGCGCACTCTGTGAATCACATACAACTGTCCGATTTGGGGTGACATATGGATACGTCGACCCACATTGACACTGCTTCCACCCTGTTGTTTATGAGCAGTGGGTAGATGAGAAACAGTTAATGGACCCTGTGTCACCAGGATCAAGTTTGGCAAACCAGATAATGTGGCACATATGCAGTGAGAGATTTGTCCTCTTATCTTAATTGAAAAGAGCTTGATTGATTATCTCATGCAAAAAACTAAATTCAACCTCTATTGTTCTAAACATAAGAAATCAAAAGTTCTTAGTATTGTGATACTCATGTTGATGTTGATGTTGATGGCTTGCTTCTATTGGGCCATATATGACCACACATAAGGCTTAATTCACAAAGCTAAAACACCAGGATAAGGATATCATTGTTTTAAAAAGTTTAATAAGGTTTGGAAATGATGGTGACATGGCTAAAACAACCAGTTATAGCCTTTTGTGTTAGCTTGAGCACTTTAGTGTGATTATTACCAGACTGAGCACCACTTATTTAATGATTGGCAGCACTATCCAGTCATATTGTGAGACATCATCAGTCCATACCCAAGACTGATGATGTCTCATTAAATGACAGATCCATAACAGCCTGGCCTCACAGGAAGTGGGTTGAATGATGTATGCGCTGTCATTAAACCCAGAAGACTGGTCACTTTTAATGGCAGGCAAGTACTGCAGGGGACAGCTTCAGACTGAAGGTCAGTAATGCAGTGAAAGGTGGTTTTTTTTTGTTTTGTTTTTTTGCTTGTTGTTTTTAAAGTAGCAATAAAAAAAAAGAAAATGCCAAAGTTCTACTTCAAAAACTATTTAGATAACTAATGCTGTCGTATCTAATCATGTATATGATCTGGGACTGGCAATTGGGGAAAAGTCAGCTGATGAAAAGAACAAGACTAAAGTCTAATTTTATGCCATTTCTTACAATTCCTTACTTGGCAAACACACAAAAGTAACTTGCGATTGTTAAGAGGAAGGGCAAGTAGGTAACACAACAAGGTGACACATTATGGAAAGCTTAATGTACAACAATAATGTTCTTTTTTGCACTCTAGAGAGTCTAATTAAGAGACAATTAAGTGTGCTTACTACTTATTTATCAGAATCACATGAGATGTTTTATTTCACAAAACAACAATATTTGCCTCATTTAGGACAAAACTATGTTTAATTATAGTGCTTAAATGTTTTGTAGCTTCGGTATAATAAGGTATCATTAAAAACCAATTAATGTTAAAGCAATGTTGTGTTTATGCTTACAAAACAAGTTAACAGAACAATAAGTTGGTTGTTTCTTTAATGTTATATTAACCCATAGAAATATGTATTAGGTATGGCCCAAGTCATATTGTAATTGAATGTTATTAAAAATTGTATATAAAGAAACCCAAAAAGGTTAACGCTGCGCTATAAATAAATAAAAATACAATAATATTGAAAAATAAATGGAGCAGCCAGCACCAAGAAGTCTAATACAAAAACTCCAGACTCCAGTACAATATAGGTGAATAAAAGATGCAGCACTAAAATCATAAGAAATTGATAAAGGTGAGAAGTATTAGTGAAAAAACACTCATTAAAGAAAACTAAGGCGGATGCAGTACAAAAAATCAATTGTGAAGTGAAAAATCAAGGACAAAGAGCTCACAAAAAAAAAAAACTAAGGCGGATCCCACACAATAATTAATAAAGTATAAATAAATCAACTAATGCATAAGGATAATAAAGAAAAATCCCATCTAGCAAAAAATAAATAATTAATAAATTACCACATAAAAATTAGTATTATACTAAGTGATACACCATAATAAGTGAGTTGATCTCAGATATAAAAATCAATCAGTAAAAAATATTTAAAACAAATTATAAACACCAGAAATTATTAGAAGCAAAAAATAATTTGAAAAACGCACATAAAATCCCATTCCAGAGAAAATCAGTGCAAGGAATAATAAAACAAAATGTATAAGTCCATGAAGGGTGTGAAGGTAATAATCCAAGAGAAGATATATGAGACCAGATCCAATAGCCAAAATGGTAACACACCCAAGTGAGTATAGAGGCTCCTTACCAACTACAGATGACCATCAAAAATGGCTCCCATAGAGTAATCATTCATAAAAGATATATTATATAAAATAAATTGCACTTAAAAGAAATTCCATCCAACTTGAGCATATAACAAATGTGGATCAGTGGTGGAAGATCGCGGCATCTTCACAGGCTTCCCGTTGTTTGTTTGCTTCCCACTAGTCTCGATAGAGAGAACGTAATGACGTCAGCATCACAGGCCCCACCCTAGTCTCATATATACACTCTTTATTTAACAACATATGCTTATATACAGTACTTATATTATAGTAGTATAGAATACTGATGCAGAGAGTACTGTAATTACACTCTCATTAAGGGTAAGGTATCTTTACCATACTTTTTTTTCATTTAGTTCTTGTAACATGTTCTGGTCACATGTCTTTCTTTAATGTAGCTAATTGTTCGGGCCGAGCAAAAGTTAGACCCAAACATCTCGTGGTCAACGAACATCCTAATTTATGGGGCACTTGGCAGGTTGTTCGCTTGTTGCACAGTGCATTCTAAGCCTTGATTTGACAAAGCTTTGCCCAACCAGGGCACAGTAAAAAGCTAGTTGTTAAGGAGCAGGCTGGGAAACTGGCCGCTGCATCCTTTACAACTGATGAGTCATCAACTGTCAATTGGCTTCCTCACTGACAGCTGAATACAAAAAAAACATTGCCGGCAATAAAAAAGTGAAAATAAAAATGACGTTGGGGTCTTCCCAATCCATATTGGGTCCTTCGGGGCTGCAATGGATTTTAAAGATGCCTCCCTACCCCAAAACACCTTATCCCCATGTTGATGGGGACAAGGGCCTTTTCCTGACAAGCCTGGGCAGTGATTGTGGGGGTCTGTGGGTGGGGGGCTTATGGGAATCTGGAAGCCCCCTTTAATAAGGGGCCCCCAGATCCCCCCATGTAAATGAGCATGGGGTACATAGTACCCCTACCCATTTACCAAAAAAGTGTCAAAAAGTAATAAAAATACAGAGACAGTTTTTGAAAATTCTTTAAATAAAAAAATGATGTCCCCTCAATGTAGGTCCATTGTCAATCATGACGCTGCCGCTGCCACTGACCCTGAAAAAGGAAAAGAAAAATGCTCTGCCGTTAACGAAGCCTAATTGCCTACTGCAGGCTCCGCTGTTTGACAGTTCTTATATAGGTAAGGGGCGGAGCCACCTGGCGACGTCACCTGGTGGCATTGCCCCTTGTGACATCACCGACCACTGCATGCTGGGTCGGTGATGTCACAAGGGGATGGTGTCACCAGGTGACATTGCCAGGTGTCTCTGCCCCTTACTTATATAAGAACTGTCAAATGGCAGAGCCTGCAGTAGGTAGTTAGCCTTCGTTGACGGCGGAGTGGGGGTTTTTTGGGTCCAGCAGTGGCAGAGGCAATGTGACTGACATTTTTTTTTAAATTTTGGCATGGGGTTCCCCTAAAATCCATACCAGACTCAAAGGGCCTGGTATGGATTGGTTGGGCCTCCATGTCATTTATTTCCAGATTTTTCCATTGCCAGCAATTGTATTGTATTGCAGGCAATTTAAATGTCATTTTTTGTTCTTTAGAAATATCAGTTTTTGTCAGGAAAGGTCTCCTCCGCTGGTAATATCGATCATTTGGCGTGCAGTACTGAGGTCCACCAGCAGGTGTCTCCTGGCAGTTCGGAGCTGTCAAAAGAGCTCTTTCCTGCAAGTATTCTGTCACCTTTGGGCCGCAGTACTGGCGTCCACCAGTGGAGGAATCCTGGCAGTATGGAGCAGGTATTCCCCTCTGCAGACAGGTGTCACCTGACCTTAATTAGCAGAGCTGCAGTATAAATACCCGGCAATTGCACACTTATGTTGCCCTGGTATTGTCCTTGAGCCCTGACCTGCATGCTGTTACTCTGATTCCTGATTCCTGAACCCTGAAGCCTGATTCCTGGAACCTGTTGATCCTGTTTCCTGTCTGTTACCTGAACCCTGGACCCTGAGCCTTGTACCTGACCTGTCCCTCCTGTGATCCATCCATCCTCTCTTGGCCTGTTTATCCCCCTTCCTAGCTACTGATTCCCTGTTTATGACCCTGGCTTGACTACGATTCTGGTACTCCCTCTTGCTACATATGCTGGTTGGTTTAATATCACTGTTTGTTTGGCTGTTCACTCTGTATTGGTGGTGTGTTCACATATGCATTTTCCTTAATAAACTTACTTTTACCTACTTATGTCTGGTTCACTCTGTTGCAGTTACACAGTTCTGGTCACATCTGGTTTATGACAGTTTTGCTGCAGTAGGTTCTATACATGGTACAGATGCGCCACTTTACAGGTAGACTAAGGGGACCCCCAGGCACTATATTTAAATGATTTTTTAATTGTTATTGTTGCACTTTAATCATCATTAAAATCACTGCTCCTTTAAAAACAATCTTTTTTTAAAGTTTTTTTTGCATTGATACATGTCTCTCAGGGCAGTACCTGGGCCCCCATACCTTTTTGGCTAATAACTTGCATATAAGCCTTTAAAATGGGCACTTTTGATTTTCATATTGTGGTCCCATAGATTTCAATGGGGTTGGATGTTCAGGTCCGAACTTTTGCTATGTTCGGGAGTTCTGGTGCGAACCGAACCAAAGGGTGTTCGGCCCATCTCTAGTAGCTAACTTTGTAACTATTATCTAGAAGGCAGATCATGGCTTTCCAGGAGATCTCCATAGACCAGTTTCCATCCAGTTATTGTTAATAGGTTCATTCAGTATTCATGTGTAGGAACTAATTAAGATAACCAGGTGTATATTAGAATCATATTAACAATAACCATAACATTTCCTGTTGAATAAAATCACAATTTAACAATGAGAATTTAGAGACTGAATAGCTATAATATATTTTACCTGGACTTGATAGTTTTCTAGGAAATTAATTTGTTTTGGAACTGCCTATTGAAGCATGACCTAGTGCGGAAGGTCTTAGAGGGAGGTGTCAGTATTTTGGGTAGCTCACATTCTTGAGTCCCTATAGCCATAATATGCTTAGATGTTATAAATGAAGTATGGGGACTTCACCTCTTAAGATTTAGTTAAACGCCGTTAAAAAGGCAATAAAACAGAAATAGAAAGACCAAGCCCCATAATACCAAATTGTAATTAACCCTGTAACAGAAGATTTAATTCCCTTTTAACATATGTAAGCTAAAGTCATAAGGGAACATATAAAACAAATTTGTGTTAACAGGGACTGAACAATTCTATTTTTAGGATTTCTTCATTATATCTAAAATGTCATGGTAATGAAATTCAGTAAACAATTATTTGAATTCCTATACACAAATACTGTATATGTTCAGATTTTACTAAATGTTTTATGGATAGGGATGAGTGAATCTACCTAAATTCGGCGTGTAAACAGTTTTACAAAACCGTGCTTGTAGATAGCAAACTTTGTGGTGAACCTCATTAAAGTCTTTGAAAGATAAAATTGTGCCTGTTTGTAAGACTAATAAGCAAGCTATTGTCTCCCTTCACAGAATTGTCACCTCTCCCACTCCAACAAACTGGCCATGTAGCTGCTGTCAGCCCCCCCCTTCTTATTTTATATGGGTTGAATTATTGGTTGTTCACTGGTGGTGAATATGCAATGTTATCAGTCAAAAAGTTCATGATCTGCAACCTATGCAAATCCACATGAGTATTCCCATGTACCAATTTTAGTGGTGAACCTAAACCTTATGCCTTGTTATTGGATCTTACCAGAGAGGGCACCTTTAAAATCAAATGCCCAGAAGCAAAACTTTCCCAAAAACTAATTGTAATAGGTTGTTAATAACAGTATAGTTCTGCACAGCAGGGAATACAGTCAGCGATGCTTATGTGATCTCTTAAACTAATTCAAAGAATTCATCTTTGACATTTATATTTTTTATGATTCTAGTGACATGGACAATAAATAGTGGATCCATTACCTGTGTTTAAATATCTTGTAGCTAAATATTGTATCTGAAAATAATGTGTACAAAAGGCTGCCAAGACTACATACTATTTAGACCTTTAAATAAACACAAATCAATGCAAACTTTTCTGAATTGTATTTTGCCTATTTGCTGTAAAGTCTACATAGTCTAATTGCCAGCTGCATTTCTTAAGCAGTAGTACTGCTACCTTTTTAGAAGAAAAAAATATTCTTTTGTTACTGTGTAGCAGCAGAAAGTAAGAAAAGCAACATAATTTAGATTTATAGCAGCCTTATCTACAGCTCTCTATAAAAGCTGTAAAGAAAAGAATTGGGTGAATAATAATGTTACTTTAGCAGTTTGTCAATTATATGTCTCCATACTTGAAAAGGTAAAACACATTGAAATCTGAAGCAGATGCAGACATAATTTATTGAGTAAAGTTTTACATTTAAATTAGTATGTTCAACCAGGCTTGTTTATTTGTCACCACTGCATTTGTTGTATAAGGTATGTTTTGATAAACTTAACTAACTTTTTTTCTTGGGGTGGCTTATTAAATGATTACACACATAGAAAATCCAAGTTTACAATTAGTTTAAAGTCAAATTCCAAGCTGATACAAAAAATAAATACTAAGCCATTTTTTCTATTCAGAAAGCCCTGCCAGATAGCATAGCAATAGCTGTGATCTGTATTTCACTTTCAATAGGTTTTTATTGAAAATTTAAGGTACAAAACATAGCGTAAACACTTTTTGTAATTGCCAAGAAAATGCTAGACAGCTGGAACGTAGCTGTTGAGAATATAAAAACATCCAACAGTATTAATAGCATATTCATAAACAAGACCTGTAGCCTGCAGGTTAGAGCAGGTATCAATGAGTCAGTTAAATTTTGTAACAGGCCGTGAAACAATAAGCAGATCAAAACATCAAATCTGCATAAACAGTGTGATCTGAAACAAGGAAATAAGAAAGAAGGAAAAAGAAAAGAAGGATGTTTAAAGTTAGAAGGTGGGAAACAGGGGTAAGGTGAGGGGGAAGTGAGTAAGCGTCAAGAATGCTCAAAACCAAAGCCAAAGTTTCCCAAAGCTGAGATTTTATAATGAGGTATAGCTCTCTATGGAAAGTGACGGATGGGCATATTGTATCCATGGGGTCCAAATCTGAGAGAATTTATTTTGCATGTCCAGCAGGATGCTGGTCAGTGTCTCATTAATAAAGAACTTGTCAATCCGCCGACAAACTTCCAGGCTTTGGCGATAGTCTGTTTTGCCACTAGAAAAATATATGCAACCAATTTGAATTGGGGTTTAGTAAATTCGGGGGGGGGGGGTTGAAGGTGTAAGAACATTTTACAAAAAAATTTGGTGGAATCCCAAATAGCAATGGTATGCCACATAAGAGGGCTCATAGAAGTGGGTCTACATTTAGGTGGGTGCCAAGGAGGTGAGCAAAAAGCAACTGATGAGCAACAGAATGCCTCTAGATCTACCCACAGGGGAGCCTGTCAGGAAGCATACAGGGAGGTCAAAGGGGCAATTTGTGCAGCTGCAAAAAAAATTACTGAAATGGGGGACTCCTAGACCACCCTGTCTTTTATGTGTAAACATTGTATGTCGGGTGACCCAAGGTTTTTTATTGAACCATTTAAAATGAGATATGTGGTTTTGAAAGGATTTCAGTGTGTATGATGGGATGCGGGCTGGGATAGTGCAGAACAAGTATAGCAGCTTTGGCAGTATTATCATTTTGTTAGCATTCATCAGCCCTATCCAAGAGAGGTGGTGGAGGGACCAGCTAGAGAGAATGGCTTTAAGTTTACATAAAATTGGGATATAGTTGGCAGCATATAGGGCTTGATAAGAACAAGTAAGGTTAATTCCTAAGTAATTAATGTGGGAGGAGGCCCATATAAATTAAAAATTTTGCTTCAAGGAGGTTACCTTTGTTCCAGGAAGTGTAACATTAAGGGCCATAGACTTGTTTTCATTAATGGTGAGGCCTGATATGTCCGAAAATTGCTTAAGGGTAAAGAGTAAATTAGGTAGAGTGGTATGTGGTTGGGTTAGAGTTAAGAGTAGGTTGTCTGCAAACAGACTGATTTTGTATGAGTTAGGTCCCAAATCAATGCCTCAGATATAAGGGTTAGATCTGATGATGCACGCCAGTGGTTCTAAAGCTAAAATGTGTGAACCTATATTTATTTATTGCAGATAGGCAGCACAACATAGTTTCCAACTTGCCTCCACCCTGTGACTGACCACTAAAGCAAAAACAGCACACTGTTGAGTTATTTACTGCAGTCTCTCCTCTTGTATTTTTTGTTCAAACTGTAGACTGACATCACTGTGCAAAACAGCGCCCCGACAGACTCACTAAGTAAAGTTAAGTAAAACACACCTAATTAATAAATTTAATGAATATTTAACTAGATTAATTAGGGATTTTTTATATCTGCCTAGATTTCTGATTTAAAACTATAAAACCTATGTTTTTATTAAAGAAAAAAAGGTTATAATTAACAGGTCTGTACAATGGTATTTTTTGGTCTCTTACCTGCCCCTATGGAGTCCCCTGCTGGCATTATCCACTTCTTCTTACTATGGATGCCGCCATAGTAAGCCCTGTGCTATGAGCACACCTGTGCAGATGCACTCCCAACCTAGGCTGTGTGTGTCCATAGGCACATGAACAGCATGGCTCGACCACATCCCCCTCTCCCTACTCACAGGTTTTTTCTTTTAGCAGCATGAGTCTATGGCTCCCACTACTGTCTGTGCCTCTTGTCTGAACTCAGGTGTTGGGGAGGTAGGTGGAACAGTTATAGGGGAGCTTTTTATGTGCTCTGCATTTCGAGATTTCATAAATTGCCGCGAGGTAATGAGGAGGGGGAGGGGTGCTCCAGCCCAAAAGACCTGGTCAGGGCCTATTACAATATACAAGAACATATTTGGGGGGCACACCATACAATGCGTTTAAATTCAATATGGTGCTGCTATAAGACCTACAAACAGTACAAAATATTTTACAGTGCACACATACAAGAATGACATTTCCTGCAGGGCTAGTTAAAAACACCTGCACATATTCAAAAAATACGGGGGTTTGGTCACACTATATGGTCATATAGTGCTAAGCCCACTTACTGCGACAAAGTACCCCAAATTAGTGGGTCCTACTCCCATGGTTGAGACAAAGGATCTTCCATTCTATTACTAGAGTAGGACCCACTAATTCGGGGTACTTTGTCGCAGTAAGTGGGCTTAGCACTATATGACCATATGGTGTGACCAAACCCCCGTATTTTTTGAATATGTTCAGGTGTTCAGGTGTTTTTAACTAGCCCTGCAGGAAATGTCATTCTTGTATGTGTGCGCTGTAAAATATTTTGTACTGTTTGTAGGTCTTATAGCAGCACCATCTTGAATTTAAACGCATTGTATGGTGTGCCCCCCAAATATGTTCTTGTATATTGTAATAGGCCCTGACCAGGTCTTTTGGGCTGGAGCACCCCTCCCCCTCCTCATTACCTCTTATTTAGTGGCTACCAGTGTATAGGATGTATCCCCTTCAGTTCTCCCACATAGAGGAGTTTAGCTCCCATGGTTGAGACAAAGGATCTTCCATTCTATTACTAGAGTAGGACCCACTAATTCGGGGTACTTTGTTGCAGTAAGTGGGTTTTGCACTATATGACCATATAGTGTGACCAAACCCCCGTATTTTTTGAATATGTTCAGGTGTTTTTAACTAGCCCTGCAGGAAATGTCATTCTTGTATGTGTGCGCTGCAAAATATTTTGTACTGTTTGTAGGTCTTATAGCAGTACCATCTTGAATTCAAACACATTGTATGGTGTGCCCCCCAAATATGTTCTTCTATGTTATAGTAGAACCCAGACTACTGTCTTGTATGGTCACAATATAATCCAAGTTTATTGAATATACAGTATATAAATAGCGCTTTAAAACCATTTACATTTTAGCTATGCAAAGAAGCTGATTACTATTTGACATATTCCCCATTAATACCAGCCTAACCCACTTAAACTGTTTGTTACCCAAACATTTCATACCCCTGATATGTGCCTGCTATACCATGTACTTGTATGCTCCTGCCATGCCCTCTGCTTTCCAATTAAAAACTGACTGCACTAATTAGGAGAACATACCTTGGACAATTCTCCAGCTGTGCTGGGAACACATTGTGCTCTCCTCCAATGATCAGACTTGTCCTGACACACTCCTTCTGCGCAGCCTTTCAGTGGGAAGATCAGTGTACTGTTGCTTCTCCTCCGCAGCTCTTATGCAGAACAGAGGGAACAGAGGGAGTATGATCACTTATAAAAAAGGAGAAAAATATATATTTTTACATATATATATATATATATATATATATATATATATATATATATATATCTGTACACATACACAAATGTCTTCCTTTAACTTAAATTTTAAACTAAATGGGTTGCTTTACAAGGTGATCATTTACAATCAATTTAATATCTCTTACTGGCCAAGGATACTGTACACACTAGGATTGATTTACTAAGGGCAATTAGATATATATAGATTTATATTTAATTTATATATAAATTTATTTATATATAAATTTCTCCCACTGTTGTTGATCATGCACTTTATATCCTTAAGGAAATGATATATGTCATTGATGGTCCACTGTCAGCAGCACCATAGCATTTACTCACATTGCGGTTACCTCCAGTAAATCTCTGTTCAACCTAAAATATCCATCCCCTCAATATCTATCACCTCCAGTACTAAATGTAAAAGGGGAGATAGTGAATGACCATGTCTTATGCCCTGTACACACGGTCAAATTTTCTAACGGAAAAAGTGCGATCGGATTGTGTTGTTGGAAATTCCGATCGTGTGTGGACTCCATCTGACTTTTTCCGTCGGAATTTCCAACACACAAAGTTTGGGAGCAGGATAAAAAAATTTCCGACAACAAAATCTGATCGTTTAAATTCCGATCGTGTGTACACAAATCCGATGCATAAAGTGCTACGCATGCTCAGAATAAATTAAGAGACGAAAGCTATTGGCTACTGCCCCGTTTATAGTCCCGACGTATGTGTTTTACCTCACTGCGTTCAGAAGGATCAGATTTTCCGACAACTTTGTGCGACCCTGTGTATGCAAGACAAGTTTGGCCCAAAATCCGTCGGAAAAAATCCGATGGATTTTGTTGTCGAAATGTCCGATCAATGTCTGATCGTGTGTACAGGGCATAAGCCTGTCGATTCCTGTTTAAGTGCCGGTTCACACTTGTGCGAGTTTATAACAAATGTGTTGCGTTAAACAAAAACTAGATTCGCATGTCATCCAAAAAGTAATTGTTTTCAAATATGGTCGTTTACATATATGCGTTGCGATTCCTCTCCGAATGCGATGCGATAAAAAAAAGGTTCTTGTGCGAGTTTACAGTGTTGCGTTGCAAATTTAGTCTCCATAGACATTAATATAAATCATTCTGGAAGCACATTGTTGGTTCAGATATGTGCGAATTCTTCACCTCCAGCTCCTCCTTTCAGTTCAACTCAGTTCTGCCCCCTCACTTCCTGTTTCCTGTCTCATGTCCATCTGTAAGCAGTCAAGATGGCCCCCAGGCATCGGAACACCATTGATAATGAGGAGCTCATCAGAATTGTCCATGACAGGCCTTATATATGGAACAGTCGGATTGAAGAATACAAAAACAATGCCCGGAAGAGCAGAGGCTGGGATGAAATTTGTAAAAGTCTGTATGCAGACTGGGATGAATTCACACCTCAGGTTTGCAAACATAAACATAAGTATATTTTTATTTATTCATCTCACTGACCACCAATGTAAGGGCATGCGTCCCACAAACCACCAATGCCACTGACCACCAATGCCACTGACCACCAATGTAAGGACATGCATCCCACTGACCACCAACGCCATTGACCACCAATCCCACTGACCACCAATCCCACTGACCACCAACGCCACTGACCACCAACGCCACTGACCACCAATGCCACTGACCACCAATCCCACTGACCACCAACCCCACTGACCACCAATCCCACTGACCACCAACCCCACTGACCACCAACGCCACTGACCACCAATCCCACTGACCACCAATGCCACGGACCACCAACGCCACTGACCACCAATCCCACTGACCACCAATCCCACTGACCACCAATCCCACTGACCACCAATCCCACTGACCACCAATGCCACTGACCACCAATCTCACTGACCACCAATCCCACTGACCACCAATCCCTCTGACCACCAATGCCACTGACCACCAATCCCACTGACCACCAATCCCACTGACCACCAATGCCACTGACCACCAATGTTGTGGAATAATATTGCATGCTCTGTATGTTGACATAGAAAGTGCAAAAAATAGATGGACACACTGTCGAACAATAAAACTTTATTACATTTAAAAAAGTACAGATAGTAGACGATGCAGCATTGACAGGGAAAAAGTTATTGGTCTTTATTGAATGGCATCAAGCTGCCATGATACCTGACTGGCAGGACTCATAAAGAAGTCAGTAAATTTCTCACGGATGCTGGCCCCTCTGTAATTGCCCCTTATATGTGTCCAATCTGCGCCTTCCATCTCATCCATTAAAGAGTCCTCGAAAAGGTATCCATCTCTTTCGCGGACAAAATTGTGGAGTGCACAGGCAGCTTTTACGGCAATTATGGCGTTTTCCATGTTTAAAGTTATTGGCGTGTGAAGAAAACGCCATTTGTTTGCCAGGATTCCGAAAGTACACTCCACAACTCTTTGTGCTCTTGTTAGCCGATAATTAAAGACCCTTTTCTCCACAGACAGTGACCGGTTAGCATATGGCCTGAGCATTTTTTCTGAAAGAGCAAAAGCCTCATCACCGACAAATATTAAAGGGAGAGAGGGTTCTGATGTTCCAGGGAGTGGTCGTTCGTTTGGGAGGTCTAGTGCATTCTCCCGAATCATTCTTCCAAAACTTGAGTTGTAAAAAATGCTGGAGTCAGAACTGCTCCCATAAGAACCAATGTCGATGTAGGTGAATGAGTAGTTTGCATCAGCCACTGCCAGAAGAACGAAAGAAAAATATTTTTTATAATTAAAAAATTTTGTCCCACTACCGACTGGCCTCACAATTCTGATGTGCTTGCTGTCTATGGCACCAACACAGTTAGGGAAGTTGCAGCACTCCCAAAACAACTCAGCTTTGGTGTTCCATTCCTCTTTGTTTGGTTTTCTCATGACCACATCTCTTAGGACCTCCCAGATGGCGATACAGGTGTCACGCACAATTGTGCTCACTGTAGATTTTCCCAATTTGAACTCGCAGTGTAAGCTGGCAAATGAATTTCCAGTTGCTAGGTACCTGAAAAATATATAAAATAAATTAGTTATGTTTTTTTTTATTACAGAAGGACTCATACGCACTAGGTGGAGGAGCCTCAAGGACACACTTCAGAGACACCAGAGACTGCAGCGTGAATCAAGGAGTGGGTCTGGTGCCCCCCCAAAGCGTCCCTATGCCTTTGCCAGATACATGGATTTTTTGAAGCCAGTACTAGAATTGAGGAAGTAAGTTATGATACATGAATCGGTCACTCTACCATCTCTATCTAATTAACCAGTCCTAACCCTAACCTTTACTTCTCCCCCTATCAGCTATACTTTTTATTTCATAACAGAGTTCCAATTTAAATTTTTTGTATTGCAGCATGGAAGCAAGTTGGGAGGAGGAGGAGGGGGAGGAGGCGCATGCTCCTAGTGTTGACGATGATGAAGGAGTATCATTTGCTTGCACAAATCAGGAGGATTCATCTATGGAGTTCCAGGGTGAGCTGATTGAGGTACACGAGCCCTCTGCTCAGGAGCGGGATAATGAGGATACAGATGTTTCGACACCGTCCAGCAGAAGGCAAAGGCAAGCATCTGCTTCCCGCAGGAAGAAAAGCAGCAGGGCAGCAGAACAGGTTGAAGACCAGGACCAGACCAATAAATTACTAAACATAGTGTCAGGTATCACTGAACTAATCGATGCCCAGCGATGCCCTCACACTATGATTGCCATTAGTCTGGTGCCACTTCTCAAAGAGGTCTTGCCAGACCATTACTTTAATATGAGGATTGCAGTGCAACATTGCATCCATTCATTCACTGTGCCACACCATGTTTCTGTGCCAATGCACGACATTCCTAGTACTCAAATATTTACTCCCATTTCTTCTGCCTCAAACACTGCACCAAACCCTTATCCCTCTAGTTTTGCAGAACCCTCTAGCATTTATGAGACCCCCAGATCACGAATCCCATATCCTATTCCTTCACCTGTTGCCTCAGTAATTTCACCCCCAAGTAGAACCACGGATATCGGCAGACATATGGATATGAGACCACTTGACTCAACATCTTACCATGTCCCGACACAAAACAGACCAGCACAGCTCTACGAGCAAATACCGTCCGTGGCAAATCAATTTCCACCTGTAACAAGACCAATGGAACAGCAGAAACCGACAATTCCAAGTCATTATCCATATCACAATCGATCGCTTGAAGTAGCCTCAAACATGCCTACACCCTATCGACAATATGGGCCCCCAAGTGTACCACCAGATAACGAGATATCCCCACCTGTGTTATTGAGGAAATATCCCTCAACATAAGGTGAAGCCTTGCAGCTAATACCACCAAGCTCTTCAACAGCAACACTACAACGGCATGATTTAACCAAGCCTGATGAACATAGTTTACCAAGTTTTTTGAATTTGTAGAGGACTACCTGCTAATGCTGCTACCAACATCATGTTGAAAATTGATACTTTCTTTGTTAGCCTTATTTTTTTGTTAAATTATTTTTTGTAATTTGTAATAGTGTATTCCAAGATGCTATCATATTTTGAATGGCTCAGGGAAATAGAGATGTAGAGAAAAAAGATTAGGGGGAAAGTGGAGATGAAGATGCGAGGGAGGGAGGGAGGATGAGAGAGTTGGAGATGACAGGGAGGATGAGTTGGAGAGATAGAGTTTGAGTTACTAAAGTTTTGTAACTTAATATTAAAGTTCAGTTACGTTCAAGCTAGACAGTCAGAGGAAGCAAGACAGTCAGAGGAATTAAGAGAGTCAGGGGAAGTTAGAGAGTCAGAGGAAGTAAGAGAGTCAGAGTGAGTTAGAGAGTCAGAGGAAGTAAGTGAGTCAGAGAAAGTAAGAGAGTCAGAGTAAGTTAGAAAGTCAGAGGAAGTAAGAGAGTCAGAGGAAGTAAGAGAGTCAGAGGGAGTTAGAGAGTCAGGGGAAGTAAGAGAGTCAGAGTGAGTTAGAGAGTCAGGGGAAGTTAGAGAGTCAGAGGAGGTCAGAGAGTCATATCTGTTTGTTGTCATATCTGTCTGCATTCTTTGCATTCCTTACTATAGCTTACTATGGTGCATAGCATAAAATTTCACAAAGTATGTCTATAAAATTTACATTAATGTAACAAGCAACCTTTCCGCTGGCTCCACACTATTCTGAAAGGTGGTGTTCTGATACTCCAAATGTGTACCAAGCAGCCGAAGCAATTCATCGAAACTAAGGAATAAAACCACAAATTCAATGTAAGTGACAGGCTAAAGCCCATACACAAAATCAAATAAAATGGTAATAGGAAAGAGTTCTAGTAAAAGGAGAAAAGCGATCAAAAGTAGGATTGGTGGTCAGTGGCATTGGTGGTCAGTGAGATTGGTGGTCAGTGGGATGCATGCCCTTACATTGGTGGTCAGTGGCATTGGTGGTCAGAGGCATTGGTGGTCAGTAAGATTGGTGGTCAGAGGCATTGGTGGTCAGTGGGATTGGTGGTCAGTAGTGTTGGTGGTCAGTGGCATTGGTGGTCAGTAAGATTGGTGGTCAGTGGGATTGGTGGTCAGTGGCATTGGTGGTCAGTGGCATTGGTTGACAGTGGGGTTGGTGGTCAGTGGGATTGGTGGTCAGTGGGATTGGTGGTCAGTGGGGTTGGTGGTCAGTGGGATTGGTGGTCAGTGGGATTGGTGGTCAGTGGGGTTGGTGGTCAGTGGCATTGGTGGTCAGTGGCGTTGGTGGACAGTGGGGTTGGTGGTCAGTGGGCTTGGTGGTCAGTGGGATTGGTGGTCAGTGGGGTTGGTGGTCAGTGGGATTGGTGGTCAGTGGCATTGGTGGTCAGTGGGATGCATGCCCTTACGTTGGTGGTCAGTGGGATTGGTGGTCAGTAGGATGCATGTCAGTGATAGATAGTAAGAAGGAGGGAGGAGGAGAAGGAAGAGGGTTACAGGTACTAACCTATTTACTGACATCCGGGAATAGTTGAAGAACGTCTCCTCATGCTGCCTGAGAGCATTGTAGAGGATCCTGAACTGGCCTCCCTCTTCCCTATTTTGAATAATTGGATGGACCCAATATCTTCTTGTACTCATCAGTCTCTTCCTCATGCTCCTCCTCCTCTTCCTCTTGGCTTTGTCCATCAGGACTGCAGCAGTAGCAGTAACAACTGCTACCATGATCAACGGCATTTGATGAAACATAATGATCAAAAATCAAAATCCTCACTGACTACTCACAAACAAACCACACTCCTCAATGACAATACTCTCCCACAAAGGAAAACAAGGAAGAGCACAGGAAGTTAATACCCATTTTTTTCTTGCCTTTTCGATTGGCCTGAGCACAAATCACATCTGTGCCTAATTTACATTTAAAGCGCATACAATTCGCATTGAATTCGCAATACAATCGTGCTGGTAATAATCAAACATGCAATGAAAAAATTTGCATCAAAATCGCATCGCACAAGTGTGAACACCAGCTAAATCTCTTCTCATTCTTTCATTAAAACATAGTCATCCAGGAACAAGCAGCGTGTCCTGTTCTGTTTAAACTATTTGTAGATGATATAACTAAATGTTTTTGGGTAAAGATATGTCTTTTTTCTGATGACACACAAATCTGCAATAGTGTTGATACATTGTATAGTGTTAATATTTCTGGGGGCGTCTGTGACACCCCCAGAAATATCTGGATGATTGGTCAAAGCAGTGGAAACTGCATTTCAGTGTTTTTAAATGTAAAATAATGCATATAGGGAAAAATAATCTCTTGAAAGAGTATACTTGTTGGTCAGAAGAATTACAGAAGAAAAAGATTTGGGACTACTTATTTCAGATGATTGCAAAATGAGCAAGCAGCATGGCCAAGAAGTGGAAAAAGTGAATATAATTCTGAAATGTTTAATTAGAGGGGTCACCAGCAGGAAGAAGGAGATCCTGATTCCCTTAGTTAGACCTCATTTAGAATTCTGGCTCCTGTTCTGGAGACCTCATTACAAAAACATTTTGATAAGATAGAATGAGTCCAGAGACAGGCAACAAAAATAGGGAAAGGTCAGAGGGATAAAACATATCAGAAAATACTTCAGGTACGTAATATGTACAGTCTGGAGGAAAGAATGGAAAGGGGACACGTGATTGAAACCTTTAAATACATCAAGGACATTTCTGAGAGATAGCAATTAACATATAATTGAACCCATCAGTGTCCACCCAAACATAATAGCCCTCCTTCTTTAACCACTTGCTTACTGGACACTTAAATCCCCCTCCTGCCCAGACCAATTTTCAGCTTTCGGCGCTGACGCACTTTGAATGACAATTGCACAGTCATACAACACTGTACCCAAATGAAATTTTTATCATTTTTTTTTCCAGAAATAGAGCTTTCTTTTGGTGGTATTTAATCACAGCTGGGATTCTTATTTTTTTTAAAAAACAAAAAAAGATGGAAAATTTTGAAAAAAAAAAATCATGTTTAATAGTTTGTTATAAAATTTTGCAAACAGGTAATTTTTCTCCTTCATTGATATGCGCTGATGAGGCGGCACTGGTGGGCACTGATAGGCTGCACTGATGGGCACGGATAGGTACAGTTAAGGCGGCACTGATAGGCACAATTAAGGCAGCACTGATAGGCACAGATAAGCAGGCACTGATGGGGACAGATAAGGCGGCACTGATGGCCACTGATGGGTGGCACTGATGGGTGGCACGGATGGGTGGCACTGATGGGCACTGATAGGTACCACTGATAGGTGGCACTGATGGGCAGCACTGATGGGCACTTATGGGTACTGGTAGGTGACACTGATGGGCACTGATAGGTGGCACTGATGTGCAGCACTGTTGTTGAGGCACTGATTGTGGGCACTGATGGGTGGCACTGGTGGGTATTGGTAGGCGGCACTGCTGCCTATTGCTAGGTGGCACTGGCAGAGGGCACAGGTGGGCGCTGAGGATCTGGTGGCGCTCGCCGTGATCGGGACTGATGTCCCTCTCACGGCCGCCGGTGATTGTCTTTTTTTTCCCTCCTCACGCTGTCAGTGTGAGGAGAAAAAATAGCCGATTACTGGCTCTGTTGATATCACATGATCAGCTGTCATTGGGTGACAGCTGATCACGTGTTAAGGGGTCGGGATCGACCCCTTACTCCGATCTGTGATCAGGCGAGTCTCATAGACTCACTGATCACAGGGCGCGCGCAGGCAGCTCGTGCACGGGACAATGTCAAAGGACGTAGTCCCAGCAAAGCAGGTCCACGCTGTAGCCGTCATTCGGCTATAGCACAGATGTCTAGTGGTTAAAAAAATGTATTTGCTATCATTTTGATGATGTGATTTTTTTTTTCATAAATCTTTATTTTTCCATTTTAACAATACATAAATCCAGATAAGAAAAGAGTTAGAAAGCAAAGACTACAAATAAGTACAGAGCTCCCAGATATACACATCACAATATTGACAGCTGCATCCATAGGCACAGCAAGCTAATACAATAGAATATACTGTTTCTGGATCTCAGTGTAGTGAGGACCACTAATTAACCATGGTTATAAGTAGACGTTAATCATTGGCTGAAGAGAAAAGATCTGGGGCCCTAACAAGTAGAAGCGGAATTTATTAAAACATGCCAATTTGTGTGGGTCTGTCTGCATACACAGAGTTTTCCAAAGGTGATTCACATTACAGGCAGGGGAAACAATGCAGCAGCTTGGCCGACTGCAGCCAATTACACAGACCAACACACAGATTTGTATGTTTTTAATAATTTCTCACAGGCTGTTTTATTCATAAACTGCGTTTATTATCTATTCATCATCTCTGTCCATCGTATTGCCCATAAGGAAGTGCAAGTCTCATAATGCTTGAGATGTAGGCATAATAAGCATTATGCACGTAAAAGATGATATTACACAGAGTAAGTAGATACCAAACACACTTTAAAATTGTGTATACCAGTGGAATGACGCCAAACTACAGTGTCTCCATAGGTGACACTTTAAAAAGGTTGCAGGTTACCAGATTAGAGCTACAGAGGAGATTTGGTGCTAGAATTATTGCTCTGACTTTGACATTCACGAGGATACCTCATATGTGTGGTGCTATCACTGTTTACATATGCGCATTCGCATTTGTGCATAAGCACGGGGGGGTCCTTTAATTTTTTTTAAACCTTTTATTATTTATTTTATTTTAAACAATTTTTACACTCTTTCTTTATTTATTGATTTATTTTTGTATTAACTTCATTGCTGTCACAAGGGATGAACAGCATTCCTTGTGACAGCATGGGCCTTGGCACACCCTCTTTATGGAGAGATATGGGGTCTATTAGACCCTTGCTCTCTCCTCTGGCCTCCAATGCAGTCAATCAGATACAGATCGGTCTGATTGGCTGCTTTCCTGGCTGTTAGCAGCCAGGTAAACAGAGCAGGACTGAAAGTGATGAAATCTTCTGCGCTTCCTGTTCCCAGAGTCACAGACAAGTAGGAACAATGTCAGCTCCTCTCTCTCTGTTCTGTGCAACCATCAACACCATTTGGAGTTCTCCCAGGCTCCCCAATGTGATGGGAGAGCCCAGGAGAAGCGGTGGTGGGAGGACCTGTCAAAGTGATCATGTGGCTGTTTAGCCACTTGAATCATTTTTGCATTAAAGCCAACTGCTGGCTGCACATTTTAATACCAGGGTAATGCCTGTAGCTACAGTCATCATCCTGACATAACCACTGCCAACCAAGGATGTTCTATGATGGCCTACGGTTGGCAAGTGCTTAATATGTTTAAAACACCATCCAGCAATCTGTCTGGAGTTTGGAGTATAGACATTAGAAAATGTAATAGGACTACCATACAGAGTGCCCTTGATCATTACATATCTACCATACCTTCCAGGTCTGCCAGGTGTTCCATGGGAACAAAAGGAGAGTTTGTGGATTGCAGTAGCTACCCATTTTTGCCCATTTTTTGGGAGATACATTCAAAATTCACTTATCAAAAATATGGCTAGTAAGTTTAGGAATTAATATTATAAATAAAATTAAT
The DNA here is from genome assembly GCF_042186555.1 of Aquarana catesbeiana. Classification (NCBI taxonomy): domain Eukaryota; kingdom Metazoa; phylum Chordata; class Amphibia; order Anura; family Ranidae; genus Aquarana; species Aquarana catesbeiana. Next base: position 613,111,649 of record NC_133325.1, on the reverse strand, counting down.
CTCCTAAAACATAAGTATCTGTAGCTTGAGTATATGTAGTTTCCCCAGATTCTGCTGCATTTAAAGGAGATTGCAGTCCTCTGATATTTTGTATTGAAACCTTTAAATCAGGTATATAGACACATACAGCAGCAGATGCTTAGGTGAAAAGCAATGGGTGGATAGAAAAAAGAATTTAGTAGAAAAACAAAATGAACAAAATAATTCTCATCTTAAAACAAATATAAACATAATCTCTTTGGTGACAGCTCCCAGGAAGCCCAAGGTAAACTGGCACCAAAGAGGCCATAACACCAATGATAACAACTCATGAACAGAATGGGGTAGGCCTACAGTGGCGAAATGGTCACACCAAAATTTGGTCACACCAAATTCCGACCATCCAGAACGCGGTGACGTACAACACATACGACGGGACTAGAAAACGGAAGTTCAATAGCCAGTAGCCAATAGCTTCCATCTCATACTTGGTCAAGAGCATGCGTTGTTTTTGGTGAGTTGGAACAGCATACAGACGAGCGTTTCTTTCCGATAGTAATTTGTTCTGTTGGAAAAGTATAGAACATGTTCTCTATCTAAGTCCGTCTGAATTTTCGACAGAAAAAGTCCGATGGGGCATACACACAGTCGGAATATACGAAAAGTTCCCATCGGACGTTTCTGTCGGAAATTCCGCTCGTGTGTACGCGGCATAAGGAGGCTAAGTGCATGAAGATTCAGTCAATTGTAACAGAGAAAAGACAAACTACAGATGCCAAATGATGGCGAAGAATAATTGATCGAAGCAGTAAAGTCCCACAACAGAAAAGTGTCTCACAGCCTTAATCAATCCCTGCTCTACCTGTAGATGAGCCAGCAGGATTAATGACCCTTTTTTTTCCTGTGGCATGGCTCCTGCCACTCTCATTGGGCGTAGGGTGGAGGAGAGTCTCCCAAAACCCTCCAATATGGGAAATCCACTGCTGGTAGGCTCAGGGTGTCCAAAATGCAGATCATCCTTGTCACAGAGTGAGGACTTTTCACCTCATTGGTTGCTAATATTTAGAAGGGATCCCCATCTGTATGTAGCCCTGTACAGCTTCCCTCTTGCTGGAACAGTTTTTGTGGGGATAAGTGTGTCTTTGTGAAACTGTCATACATTATTGCTGTATCATCATCAATTGAAATCTTAGCATCCGTTTTTTCTTTGTTCTTTTATCGATTGTTATGTCTTTTTTAATTTTTTAAAAATCAAATTTGTAATTATTATCCATACTTCGTTAATATATTGTTTTGAGACTCCTGCCCTTTAAAGTCCCACAAAGAGGAAATTTCCCATTGTGTATCTATATAGGGATGTGGGTAAGGTGTCTCTTTCCATTAAGTCCCGGTCACTACTCTATGTTCATTAAAGCATGATGGGATAAGTCAGGAAAAAAATTAAGTTTTGCTCTAACAAAGTCCAAGTAGGGTCCCTTCCACATATCCCTCATAATGGCCTCTTTTTACTGTAAATGCAATAATGTGCATATTACTCTCTCGGTTTATCTGCATTTGCATTAATGGGCATCAAAACACTATAGGCCTGTTCAATTTCCAAAAAGCAACAAAACCCTCTGACAGGACTTTGTAGGGCAATGACTCCAAAGATAGTGCATGCAAACAATGAAATATAAAAAATATAAACTACAATATAAATTCTAAAAAACATCAATACATAAAGGTTTGTATCAAAACTGCATATTCAATTGATGTCAAAGATAAGAGAACATATTCAAACCACTATTTACAACACTCATGTGCGATTATACAGAGTGAAGCTCTAAGCGTTTTGAGGTTTTTGGCATAATTCCTCTTCATCAGGAGCAAGTGGTGTAGAAATTGACGGGCTTGCTGTCTTTCCCTCCCTTTATGTAAGACATCAGGACACCTGTATATATATGGTCAGTAAACACTGTCTTTAACGTTATATAGTGCTTGTCCATGGACAAAAAATCTTTTGGGTCCCAATTTGTGTATGCAGATATTTTGTATTCATTCATATCTTTATAAATTGTAGATTGCATAGATTTCTATAACACTTTCTCCTGATGAAGAGGAATTACTCCAAAAACCTTGAAACGCATAGAGCTTTACTCTGTACAATTGCACATGAGTGTTGTAAATAGTGGTTTGAATTAAGTCAGGTGCTTTGGTAGCTTCAGATAAACCTCTTTTTCTGATGTATTTTAGGTGGCTCAGATTCTTGTATTCATCCAGCTTGGATAGGAGCTCCTCTAGCTTGTGGCCCTGTTGTCCCAGTCTAGTTTGCATAGATTGGAGTGCCAATGTAGCTGAAGCCAGTTCTCCCTCCAGAGACTCAATCTTAGCCCCCAGCTGAGCAGTTTCAGCATTTAACTCTTGGAAGCCAGCCTAATTTGCTGTCTCCACTTACTTGACAAACTCAGCCAGGTTTACCTTAGTGAGGGGATTGCTGAAACACTATTTAATGTACCAGGGGATAACCCTACCTTGTGTAGGTGCATGCTGTATGTTCCTGTAAGAAAAAAAAGTGAATGCTGGAGAGACTCATGGATAAAGGCAGATGAGAGTTGTGAGTCCTCTTGCACGCCTCCTTGATTATGTAATTAATAAACATGCTTGAATAAGAACGGAATTAAATTTTGTGCATCACCTCTACTTTAGTTAGCCTTTGTTAAATGTGAGTTTTTAACCACTTGACAACTGGGCACTTAAACCCCCTTCCTAACCAGACCAATTTTCAGCTTTTGGTGCTCTCACATTTTGAATGACAATTACTCAGCCATGCAACACTGTATCTATATGAAATTTTTGTCCTTTTTTTCACACAAATGGAGCTTTCTTTTGGTGGTATTTAATCACCGCTGGGTTCTTTATTTTTTGCGCCGTAAAAGAAAAAAGACCGAAAAATCTGTAAAAAAATGCATTTTTCTTCATTTCTGTTATAATATTTTGCAAATTAGTAATTTTTCTTCATATATTTTGGCCAAAATTTATACCGCTACATATCTTTGGTAAAATTAATCCAAATCGGTGGATATTATTTGGTCTTTGTGAAAGTTATAGAGTCCAAAAGCTATGGTGCGAATATCTGAAAATTGATCACACCTGAAGTACTGACGGCCTATCTAATTTCTTGAGACCCTAACATTCCAGAAAAGTACAAATACCCCCCAAATGATACCTTTTTGGAAAGAAAACATTCCAAGGTATTTAGAAAGATGCATGGTGAGATTTTTGAAGTTGTCATTTTTTCCCACAATTCTTTGCAAAATCAAGGTTTTTTTTTACTTTTTTTTTTTTCCCACAAAATTGTCATATTAGCAGGTTATTTCTCACACACCACATATGCATACCACAAATTACACCCCAAAACACATTCTGCTATTACTCCCGAGTACGGCGATACCACATGTGTGAGACTTTTACACAGCGTGGCCACATACAGAGGCCCAACATGCAGGGGAGCACCTTCAGGCGTTCTGTAGCTCCCAGGCCAATTCTGACATTTCTCTCCTACATGTAAAAATCATCATTTATTTGCTAGAAAATTACATAGAACCCCAAAACATTATATATGTTTTTTTAGCAAAGACCCTAGAGAATACAATGGCGGTCGTTGCAACTTTTTATCTTGCATGGTATTTGCGCAGCAATTTTTTTAACGCTTTTTTTTGGGAAAAAAACTGTTTTGTGCTTTACAAAAACCAAAACAGTAAAGTTAGCCTAATGTTTTTGCATAATGTGAAAGATGAAGTTATACTGAGTAAATAGATACCCAACATGTCACCTTTCAAAATTGCACGCGCTTGTGGAATGGCGCCAAACTTTGCTACTCAAAAATCCCCATAGGCGACGCTTTAAAATTTTTTACTGGTTACATGTTTTGAGTTACAGAGGAGGTCTAGGGCCAAAATTATTACTCTCGCTCTACCGATCGCAGCGATACCTCACATGTGTGGTTTGAACACGGTTTTCATATGTGGGCGGGACTTACGTATGCGTTCGCTTCTGCATGCGAGCACGCAGGGACAGGGGCGCTTTAAAATTTTTTTATTTTTTTTTATTGTTCATTTTACTTTATTTATTTTAGTTTGATGCTTTTTTCCAAAAAAAAAAATTTTTGACCACTTTTATTCCTATTACAAGGAATATAAACATCCTTGTAATAGGAATATGGCATGACAGGTCCTCTTTACAGTGAGATATGGGGTCAATAAGACCCCACATCTCACCTCTAGGCTGGGAAGCCTGAAATAAAAAAAAAAAAAAAACGATCCTGGCTTCGATCGTAGCGGTGAGTCGGTAGAAGCGCGGGAGGGGAGGACATCCCCTCTCGCCTCCCGTAAGAACGATCAAGCAGTGGAACAGCTGCTATGATCATTCTCATGGTGTAGGGAATCGCCGGCTGAAAAAGCCGATATCTGAATGATGCCTGTAGCTGCAACCATCATTCAGATATCTCCGCACAAAGTCAAGGACGTTGTATGACGGCCGGTGGGCGGGAAGTGGTTAAAACGCATTTTTTTTTTTAACACAAAGTTGTCCATTTATACAATATTTCTACCACATAACATGTACATACCAAAAATGACACCCCAAAATAGATTCTCCTGCTCCTCCTGAGTACGGCGATACCACATGTGTGAGACTTCCACAGCCTGGCCACATACAGAGGCCGAGTACAGCTGAGCATGGCTCGGTATGGCGGGGTATTGCGGAGTATGGCGGGGTATGGCGGGGTATTGCGGAGTATGGCGGGGTATTGCAGAGCATGGCAGAGTATGGCGGAGTATGGCGGAGTATGGTGGGGTATTGCGGAGTATGGCGGGGTATTGCAGGGTATTGCAGGGTATGGCAGAGTATGGCAGAGTATGGCGGGGTATGGCGGGGTATTGCGGAGTATGGCGGGGTATTGCGGAGTATGGCGGGGTATGGCGGGGCATGGCAGAGTATGGCGGGGGCATGGCAGAGTATGGCGGGGGCATGGCAGGGTATGGCGGGGGAATTGCAGAGTATTGCACAGCATTGCAGAGTATTGTGGGGGCATTGCAGAGTATGGCGGGGGCATTGCAGAGTACTGCACAGCACTGCAGAGTATTGTGGGGGTATTGCAGAGTATTGTGGGGGTATTGCAGAGTACTGCACAGCATTGCAGAGTATTGTGGGGGTATTGCAGAGTATTGCACAGCATTGCAGAGTATTGTGGGGGTGTTGCAGAGTATTGTGGGGGTGTTGCAGATTATTGTGGGGGTGTTGCAGAGTATTGCTCAGCATTGCAGTGTAGTGGGGATGGCTGAGCATGGATGGATGGATGCCTGGATGTCTCTGTGCAGCGCTGTGGGCACTACACATACAGCCCACAGCGCTGCAGACATCCATCCATCCCCCTCCCCGCTCACTGTGTACCGATCGGTACACAGGCGGGGAGGAGAGGGGGAGGAGAGGAACCGGCGTCATCAGATGACGCCGGTCTGTTTACATGTGATCGCGCCGTCATTTGACGGCGCGATCACATGGTAAACGGCCGCGATCAGCGGCCATTTACCGGGATCCGTGATGCGCCGGGTCCTCCGGACCCGGCGGTCACGGATGTGTTCGGGTGCGCGCCCCAGGGGGCGCGCGAGAGGGGAATTCTGGGAGGACGTCATAGTACTCCCTCCCAGAGTTATCCAACCGCCCTGCAGCCGTCATTCAGCTATGGGCCGGTTGGTAAGTGGTTAAAGGAATAACGGTACAGAAAGCCTGTGAAGACAACAAAGTTAGGCAACAACACCTTCACAAGTGGAAGCAGTTAGACCAGTGGTTCTCAACACCTGTCCTCAGGGCCCACTAACAGGCCAGATTTTAAGTATTACCTTGGGGAGATGCAGACAAGAATATTGGAATCACTGAGCAGCAAATGATACCACCTGTGATGTATTTCAGTTATCTTGCAAACCTGGCCTGTTAGTGGGTCCTGAGAACAGGAGTTGAGAACCACTGAGTTAGACTAACAACCAGATATAACATCTAGGCTGCATGGATAGGGCTTATTGAAAAAGAAAACTATAAGCTAAGTATGGCAGTATAGAAATCAGAGGGTCCCTGAAATGGCGAGGGGGAGTGGAAGGTACAACAGGGTCAGATGTGTTACGCACTTTGAGCTTGATACAATCTTTTTAATTGCACCAGACTTCCATAAAAATGTACTTGCATCGCCATAAATAAAAGATTAGCCCTGTCCATTCAGAGAAGAATGTCTGATACTGCACCAAGTAGATAAAGGCAATAGAAAATAATAATTCATGACTATGCATTTGTTCTATCTGTGTAGAAATGTATGCAGCATTTGTTATGAGATAATTACTTTTAGAATTGTGTTTACAAACAAAGATCCAAGTTACCGTATGACTGAAAAGTTTTATTTTGATTTTTTTCATATGTATAATATTTACACTACAGATATATTCCTTTGTAAAGCTCAGCTTTAGCCAGACAGCTGTCAGTGTTTGTCTAACTGGCTTATTATCCTTGTAGTAGTTTTATGATTTCACATAGCAATAATATCAGCCTACTTTTTTTTTTAAATATAAACTATAACTTATAATAAATTGTCAATTTAGTTTTATTTTGACACTCCAAGAACCATACCTAAAGTAACATAAACTTCAACAGAAATATACTTCTTTTTCTTTTGGTTCACAAACCCAACGTTTGGCCACAAGGAACATTTGAGTAAGTAGAGGTGTTTCCTAGCAAGGTGCATCATTTCTTACTAACAAGCATTCTTTGTAGACATCAAAGAGCTGTACTGTATATGCAGTTGAAATAATAGGACTTACACCCAGCATACATACATATTGAAACTTGTGGGACTTGCATTGCCTACTGTGCATGCTCATTGACAGCAACAATATGTCCAAATTGGGCCCAAAGTGTCAAAATGTTGTTTGGACACCATTATTTTCCAGCTCTGCCTTAACCCTCTTGGGCATGGAGTTCACAAGAGCTTCACAGGTTGCCATTGGAGTCCTCTTCCATGCCTCCATGATGACATCATGGAGCTGGTGGATGTTAGAGACCTTGCGCTCCTCCACCTTCCATTTGAGGATGCCCCACTGATGCTCAATAGGGTTTAGGTCTGGAGACATGCTTGGCCAGTCCATCACCTTTACCCTCAGCTTCTATAACAAGGCAATGGTCATTTTGGAGGTGTGCTTGGGGTCTTTATCATGTTGGAATACTGCCCTGTGGCCCAGTTTCTGCAGTTTCTGCTCTGCTTCAGTATGTCACAGTACATGTTGGCATTCATTGTTCCCTCAATGAACTGTAGCTCCCCAGTGCCAGCAGCATTCATGCAGCCCCAGACCATGACACTTCCACCACCATGCTTGACTGTAGGCAAGACACACTAGTTCTTGTACTCCTCACCTGGTTGCCGGCACACACGCTTGATGCCATCTGAACCAAATAAGTTTATCTTGGTCTCATCAGACCACAGGACATGGTTACAGTAATCCATGTCCTTAGTCTGCTTGTTTTCAGCAAACTGTTTGTGGGCTTTATTGTGCATTATCTTTACAAGAGGCTTCCTTCTGGGATGACAGCCATGCAGACCAATTTGATGCAGTGTGTGCGGTATTGTATGAGCACTGACAGGCTGACCCCCCACTCCTTCAAACTCTGCAGCATAGCTGGCAGCAATCATATGTCTATTTCCCAAAGACAACCTCTGGATATGACACTGAGCACGTGCACTCAACCTCTTCTATCAACCATGATGAGGCCTGTTCTGAGTGGACCCTTACCTGTTAAACCACCGTATGGTCTTGGCCACCATGCTGCAGCTCAGGGTCTTGCAATCTTCTTATAGCCTAGGTGATCTTTATATAGAGCAACAATTCTTTTTTTCAGATCCTCAGAGAGTTCTTTGTCATGAGGTGCCATGTTGATCTTCCAGTGATCAGTATGAGTGAGTGAGAGCGATAACACCAAATTTAACACACCTGCTCTCCATTCACACCTGAGACTTTGTAACACTAACGAGTCACATGACCCCAGGGAGGGAAAATGGCTAATTGGCCCCAATTTGGACATTTTCTCTTAGGGGTGTACTCACTTTTGTTGCCAGCGGTTTAGACATTTTAGACATTAACCACTTCAGGACTGGGCCTATTTTTCAAACTTGTTGTTTACAAGTTAAAATCATTTTTTTGGGGGGTTGAAAATTACTTAGAACCCTCCAACATTTTATATATATATATATATATATATATATATATATATATATATATATATATATATATATATATATATATATATATATATATATATATATATACATTTGACCTGGACATTCACTCTTCAGTGTGTTGCTCTGCTTCTACACTCTTGCCGATACGTGCCCGGGTCAGAGGCCCCTCCCCTCTCCAGTGGATACAGTCAGAGAGAGAACTACAAGCCCCAAGGAGATTGCGCAGTCCACGGGCACCATAGGTGGGGGGTACAGAGATGTGCTGGGGGTTGGAGGCGCACAGACAGCAGAGACCAGTCAGGTATAGGGGAACCTCTGGAAGGGGGGTGACCATCTGGGGACCCTGATGTAAGGGGGGCTCTCTGGGGACCCTGATGTAAGAAGGGTCCCTCTGGGGACACTGATGTAAGGGGGGGCTCTCTGGGGACCATGATGTAAGGGGGTCTCTCTGGGGACCCTTATGTAAGGAGGTCTCTCTAGGGACCCTGATGTAAGGGGGGCTCTCTGGGGACCCTGATGTAAGGGGGGGCTCTCTGGGGACCCTGATATAAGGGGGGCTCTCTGGGGTCTCTGATGTAAGGAAGGATCTCTGGGGAACCTGATGTAAGGGGGGCTCTCTGGGGACCCTGATATAAGGAAGGCTCTCTGGGGACCCTGATGTAAGGAAGGGTCCTCTGGGGACCCTGATGTAAGGGGGGCTCTCTGGGGACCCTGATATAAGTAAGGCTCTCTGGGGACCCTAATATAAGGGAGTCTCTCTGGGGACCCTGATGTAAGAAGGGGCCCTCTGGGGACTCTGATGTAAGGGGAGGCTCTCTGGGGACCCAGTTGTAAGGGGGGCTCTCTGTGGACCCTGATGTAATGAAGAGGCTCTCTGGGGACCCTGATGTAAGAGGGGTCTCTCTGGGGACCCTGATGTAAGGGTGGGCTCTCTGGGGACCCTGATGTAAGGGGGGCTCTCTGGGGACTCTGATGTAAGGAGGGGCCCTCTGAAGACCCTGATGTAAAGGGGGGCTCTCTGGGGACCCTGATATAAGGAAGGCTCTCTGGGAACACTGATATAAGGAAGGATCTCTGGGGAACCTGATGTAAGGGGGGCTCTGTGGGGACCCTGATATAAGGAAGGCTCTCTGGGGACCCTGATGTAAGGAAGGGTCCTCTGGGGACCCTGATGGGGACCCTGATATAAGTAAGGCTTTCTGGGGACCCTAATATAAGGGAGTCTCTCTGGGGACCCTGATGTAAGAAGGGGCCCTCTGGGGACTCTGATGTAAGGGGAGGCTCTCTGGGGACCCAGCTGTAAGGGGGGCTCTCTGTGGACCCTGATGTAAGGAAGGGTCATCTGGGGACCCTGATGTAATGAAGAGGCTGTCTGGGGACCCTGATGTAAGGAAGGGGCTCTCTGGGGACCCTGATGTAAGGGGAGATTCTCTGGGGACCCAGAAGTAAAGGGAGATTCTCTGGGGACCCTGAAGTAAGGGGGGCTCTCTGGGGACCCTGATGTAAGGAAGGGGCTCTTTGGGGACTCTGATGTAAAGGGAGGCTCTCTGGGGACCCTGATGTAATGAAGAGGCTCTCTAGGGACCCTGATGTAAGGAGGGGCTCTCTGGGGACCCTGATGTAAGGGGGGCTCTCTGGGGACCCTGATGTAAGGGGGGGCTCTCTGGGGACCCTGATGTAAGGGGGGCTCTCTGGGGACTCTGATGTAAGGAGGGGCTCTCTGGGGACCCTGATGCAAAGGGGGACTTTCTGGGGACCCTGATATAAGGAAGGTTCACTGGGGACCCTGATATAAGGAAGGATCTCTGGGGAACCTGATGTAAGGGGGGCTTTCTGGGGACCCTGTGGTAAGGAGGGGCTCTCTGGGGACCCTGATATAAGGAAGGCTCTCTGGGGATCCTGATGTAAGGGGAGATTCTCTGGGGACCCTGAAGTAAAGGGAGATTCTCTGGGGACCCTGAAGTAAGGGGGCTCTCTGGGGACCCTGATGTAAGGAAGGGGCTCTTTGGGGACCCTGATGTAAGGAGGGGCTCTCTGGGAACCCTGATGTAAAGAAGGCGCTCTCTGGGGACCCTGATGTAAGAGGAGGGCTCTCTGGGGACCCTGATGCAAAGGCAGGCTCTCTGGGGACCCTGATGTAAGGGGAGGCTCTCTGGGGACCCTGATATAAGGAAGGCTCTCTGGGGACCCAGATATAAGGAGGGGCTCTCTGGGGACCCTGATATAAGGAAGGCTCTCTGGAGACCCTGATATAAGGGAGGCTCTCTGGGGACCCTGATGTAAGAAGGGGCCATCTGGGGACTCTGATGTAAGGGGAGGCTCTCTGGGGACCCAGCTGTAAGGGGGCTCTCTGTGGACCCTGATGTAATGAAGAGGCTCTCTGGGGATCCTGATGTAAGGAAGGGGCTCTCTGGGGACCCTGATGTAAGGGGAGATTCTCTGGGGACCCTGAAGTAAAGGGAGATTCTCTGGGGACCCTGAAGTAAGGGGGTTCTCTGGGGACCCTGATGTAAGGAAGGGGCTCTTCGGGGACTCTGATGTAAGGGGTGGCTCTCTGGGGACCCATCTGTAAGGGGGGCTCTCTGGGGACCCTGATGTAATGAAGAGGCTCTCTGGGGACCCTGATGTAAGGAAGGGGCTCTCTGGGGACCCTGATCTAAGGGGGGCTCTCTGGGGACCCTGATGTAAGGAAGGTCTCTCTGGGGACCCAGTTGTAAGGGGGGCTCTCTGTGGACCCTGATGTAATGAAGAGGCTCTCTGGGGACCCTGATGTAAGAGGGGTCTCTCTGGGGACCCTGATGTAAGGGTGGGCTCTCTGGGGACCCTGATGTAAGGGGGGCTCTCTGGGGACTCTGATGTAAGGAGGGGCCCTCTGAAGACCCTGATGTAAAGGGGGGCTCTCTGGGGACCCTGATATAAGGAAGGCTCTCTGGGAACACTGATATAAGGAAGGATCTCTGGGGAACCTGATGTAAGGGGGGCTCTGTGGGGACCCTGATATAAGGAAGGCTCTCTGGGGACCCTGATGTAAGGAAGGGTCCTCTGGGGACCCTGATGGGGACCCTGATATAAGTAAGGCTTTCTGGGGACCCTAATATAAGGGAGTCTCTCTGGGGACCCTGATGTAAGAAGGGGCCCTCTGGGGACTCTGATGTAAGGGGAGGCTCTCTGGGGACCCAGCTGTAAGGGGGCTCTCTGTGGACCCTGATGTAATGAAGAGGCTCTCTGGGGACCCTGATGTAATGAAGAGGCTGTCTGGGGACCCTGATGTAAGGAAGGGGCTCTCTGGGGACCCTGATGTAAGGGGAGATTCTCTGGGGACCCAGAAGTAAAGGGAGATTCTCTGGGGACCCTGAAGTAAGGGGGGCTCTCTGGGGACCCTGATGTAAGGAAGGGGCTCTTTGGGGACTCTGATGTAAAGGGAGGCTCTCTGGGGACCCTGATGTAATGAAGAGGCTCTCTAGGGACCCTGATGTAAGGAGGGGCTCTCTGGGGACCCTGATGTAAGGGGGACTCTCTGGGGACCCTGATGTAAGGGGGGGCTCTCTGGGGACCCTGATGTAAGGGGGGCTCTCTGGGGACTCTGATGTAAGGAGGGGCTCTCTGGGGACCCTGATGCAAAGGGGGACTTTCTGGGGACCCTGATATAAGGAAGGTTCACTGGGGACCCTGATATAAGGAAGGATCTCTGGGGAACCTGATGTAAGGGGGGCTTTCTGGGGACCCTGTGGTAAGGAGGGGCTCTCTGGGGACCCTGATATAAGGAAGGCTCTCTGGGGATCCTGATGTAAGGGGAGATTCTCTGGGGACCCTGAAGTAAAGGGAGATTCTCTGGGGACCCTGAAGTAAGGGGGCTCTCTGGGGACCCTGATGTAAGGAAGGGGCTCTTTGGGGACCCTGATGTAAGGAGGGGCTCTCTGGGAACCCTGATGTAAAGAAGGCGCTCTCTGGGGACCCTGATGTAAGAGGAGGGCTCTCTGGGGACCCTGATGCAAAGGCAGGCTCTCTGGGGACCCTGATGTAAGGGGAGGCTCTCTGGGGACCCTGATATAAGGAAGGCTCTCTGGGGACCCAGATATAAGGAGGGGCTCTCTGGGGACCCTGATATAAGGAAGGCTCTCTGGAGACCCTGATATAAGGGAGGCTCTCTGGGGACCCTGATGTAAGAAGGGGCCATCTGGGGACTCTGATGTAAGGGGAGGCTCTCTGGGGACCCAGCTGTAAGGGGGCTCTCTGTGGACCCTGATGTAATGAAGAGGCTCTCTGGGGATCCTGATGTAAGGAAGGGGCTCTCTGGGGACCCTGATGTAAGGGGAGATTCTCTGGGGACCCTGAAGTAAAGGGAGATTCTCTGGGGACCCTGAAGTAAGGGGGCTCTCTGGGGACCCTGATGTAAGGAAGGGGCTCTTCGGGGACTCTGATGTAAGGGGTGGCTCTCTGGGGACCCATCTGTAAGGGGGGCTCTCTGGGGACCCTGATGTAATGAAGAGGCTCTCTGGGGACCCTGATGTAAGGAAGGGGCTCTCTGGGGACCCTGATCTAAGGGGGGCTCTCTGGGGACCCTGATGTAAGGGAGGTCTCTCTGGGGACCCTGATGTAGGGGGGGCTCTCTGGGGACCCTGATGTAAGGGGGGCTCTCTGGGGACTCTGATGTAAGGAAGGTTCTCTGGGGACCCTGATATAAGGAATGATCTCTGGGGAACCTGATGTAAGGGGGCTCTCTGGGGACCCTGATATAAGGAAGGGTCATCTGGGGACCCTGATGTAAGGGGGGCTTTCTGGGGACCCTGATCTAAGGGGGGCTCTCTGGGGACCCTGTGGTAAGGAGGGGCTCTCTGGGGACCCTGATATAAGCAAGGCTCTCTGGGGACCCTGATGTAAGGGGAGATTCTCTGGGGGCCCTGATGCAAAGGCAGGTTTTCTAGGGAACCCTGATGTAAGGGGAGGCTCTCTGGGGACCCTGATGTAAGGGGAGGCTCTCTGGGGACCCTGATATAAGGAAGGCTCTCTTTGGGGACCCTGATGTAAGAGGAAGACTCTCTGGGGGCCCTGATGCAAAGGCAGGTTCTCTAGGGAACCCTGATGTAAGGGGAGGCTCTCTGGGGACCCTGATGTAAGGGGAGGCTCTCTGGGGACCCTGATATAAGGAAGGCTCTCTGGGGAACCAGATATAAGGAGGGGCTCTCTGGGGACCCTGATATAAGGAAGGCTCTCTCGGGACCCTGATATAAGGAAGGCTCTCTGGGGACCACGATGTAAGGGGGGCTCTCTGGGGACCCTAATATAAGGAAGGCTCTCTGGGGACCCTTATTTAAGGAGGGGCTCTGTGGGGACCCTGATATAAGGAAGGCTCTCTGGGGACCCTGATGTAAGGAGGGGCTCTCTGGGGACCCTGATGTATGGGAGGGCTCTCTTGGAACCGTGATGTAAGAGGGGGGCTCTCTGGGGACCCTGATGCAAAGGCAGGCTCTCTGGGGAACCTGACGGCAAAACCAAGATAAAGGATATGCAATCCAAGCAGATAATAATTTAGATAAATCTTTGAGGGATGGGTAATTGGCAGAGTAAATAGAATCTAAAGAAGGAGAAATGTGGATACCTAAATAACTCAAAGTGGAGGGCCATGAAAATTTTTAATTATTTTGGATATTAGTGAGGCAGAGAGAGGTGAGAGAGGTGAGAGAGATATTTAGGGCTTTCAATTTATTTTTTTAACAGAGAGGCCTGAGATAAGAGAAAATTTGTTCAGTAGATGAAAAAGATTTGGTAAAGTGATATGAGGAGAAGTGATAAGAAGAAGAATGTCATCAGCAAAAAGAAGAACCTTGTGATGAATATCAGTGATTTCAAGTCCTTTAATGGATAAATTGTTACGTATTACTATTGCTAGAGGTTCTAAGGCTAAAATAAAGAGAATAGGGGATGAAGGGCAACCTTGCCTAGTGCCTCAAAGGATTGTAAAAGGTGTAGATGAAAAAACAACGTATTTGATTGAAGCAATGGGATTAGTATACAGGGCATTTATCCAAGTTAGGAAGTTATCTCCAAAACCCCATTTACGAAGCACAAAAAATAAATATGTCCAAGATAAGGAATCAAATGCTTTGCGTATGTCAAGTGATAGAAACATAGGATCTAATTTTTGTAAGATGAATCAAGCTCTATGAATGTTGTCACTGGCTTGTCTCTTTGGCACAAAATCTACTTGGTCTTTGTGGATAAGTTTGCCCAAGAAGACTCAAATTGGGTCTGAGTGTTAAGGTGGAACAAAAAATAAATCAGGTTCTGACTGTTTCCAAGAAGTTGCTATAGATTTCCTTGCTGCAACCATGCAATGGGTGATGAAGGGTGGATGAATTTTAGACCAACATTCATAGTTGATCAGGAGAAGTGCTATGGCTGGACCAGGTGAAATTTTAGCTCTTGCTACAGATGAGATAAAGTGAAACACGCTTTCCCAAAAGAGGGTTAGAGTAACGCCACTTCTTTTGAAAAAAGAAAAAACAATTCCCTCTGGGTGATCAATGTACATTGCAGGGATTGTATTAAACTTTGTTGCAGATCCCTACCTGTTTCTACTAAAAATCTGTTTGTTTACTGTATGGCAATGTGCAAAGTGAATCTGAATGGGAGGGACTTTTTCATTAACAGCTGATGCATATGCAATGTTTTATTAAGGAAAATCACATGGCTCAAATCCTTTAAGTGATTAACCTTTTGAGAGTATCTCACCAAAAATAAAATTTTTGTTGTAGAGTATGCCTAACATCTGATTTGTATCTTGCAGACTTCTAGGAAAATCAGTGAACCGGTTACACAAGCAGGAAATTACATTTCTGGGTGTGTTCCATACACCAGCCTCCCTGTTGCCATATTGAATAGAATTTTACAGAAAATTAGTGCTCTAGATTTAAAAGAAAAGGTCATTTTTAATAATATCCATTTATAAAATGCCTATTTTTTTGTTTGCTATTTTTTACACAAAGATTGAGTTATCTTTTAAAATGTCCAGCAATACGTCTTGTAATGTGTATAGCTATTTAAATTTTGACAGCATGAAGCACTAATAATGCAAACACTCCATACTTTTACAGTTAGAGAATACCTAAGAGGTTGATCTTTAAGCCTCACAGGAACCTATGTTTATATGTTTGCTAACTTGTAGAATATTTAGATTAATGTTAGTCTCTATCTGATCAAATGATTTCCTGATAACATCAACCATAGGATTTGATCACACCAAGACACCTGTCACAAAGACTGCATGTATTATTAATATTCCCATATAAGTGACTTGTTGATTTCCAAGTGATGCTACTTTATATCAACTTCTGTGCATCAAATAAAGTGACTTCTTGTGCTCCCCCTTAGGTACATGCACTCACCAGAAGCCCCCACTCCTGCAGGGGTAAAGAGCATGTAGTAAACTGGGTCTCCAATCTGGATATCCCCGAGAATGATAAGCTCTCCTACTCCGGAGCAAGATATATGCAAAGCGGTAGCCACATGTAATCAAAAAAGGGCATCCATAGGGTAAATACGATAAAAAATTATTTATTTATCATGAATAAAAAAGATAAAATAAAAAGGACTTTCCTTAGGCATAAAGGGGCTAACAATCGCCCCGATTACATGAATGGCTTAAATGCACCGATTACTGTATAAATTTCACCAGCAGGGAATGAGTTAACACTAGGGGGCAATCAAGGGGTTAAATGTGTTCCCTCATGTGTGTTTCTAACTGTGGGGGGATGGAACTGACTGGAGGAGGAGACATATCACTGTTCCTAATCCCTAACAACAGCAGATCTGTTTCTCCTCCCCTGTCAGAACGGGGATCTGTGTGTTTACATACACACATGCCCATTCTGGCTCTTGCGCCCGCAATCGCGTGGGGCCGGTGGACATCGCGGCTGCTGGCCATGCGCATTGGCTGCCCCGCCGTGCAGTGGGCATATGCTTGTGCCTGCTATTGCCCTTAAAGGTGCCGATGTACACCTATTGCGATTTACGGGATCGTGCTGACCTGCCACAGTATAATGATGGCGGCTTGTCAGCAAGTTGTTAAAGAGTAACTCCACTTTTTTTGTAACAACAGTATTTATTATCATTTTAAAAAGAAGACATATGAAAATCTTCAATATAGGAGCAACATGGAAGTTACAGTATCATATATCTTAAAATAAAATCAGAGAGAATAGGAAACGGACATTTAGGGTGACAACCCAAAGAAGAACAGTGGGAGTTATCGTGCCTCCATTACAGATGAGTAGTACATGAGGAATGTTAAAGCCAAGCTGACTACTGTGCACAAAAGGAATGTCCTTTGCCATTTTTTATGGAGAACATGAGCTCAAATTGGGTCTGATTGTTGAGATGGGAAAAAAAAAGAAATCAGGGGGTTCTGACTGTTTCCAAGAAGTTGCTATAGATTTCCTTGCTGCAACCATGCAATGGGTGATAAAGGGTAGATGAATTTTAGATCAACATTCGTAGTTGAGCAAGAGAAGTGCTATGGCTGGGTCAGGTGCAATTTTAGCACCTGCTACAGAAGGGATAAAGTGAAACATGCTTTCCCAAAAAGAGGGGAGAGTAACTCCACTTCTGTTGAAAAAAAAAAAACAATTCCCTCTGGGTGATCAATGTACATTGCAGGGATTGTATTAAACTTTGTTGCAGATCCCTACCCGTTTCTACTAAAAATCTGTTTGTCTACTGTATGGCAATGTGCAAAGTGAATCTGAATGGGAGGGACTTTTTCATTAACAGCTGATGCATATGCAATGTTCTATTAAGGAAAATCACATGGCTCAAATCTATTAAGTGATTAACCTTTTGAGAGTATCTCACCAAAAATAAATTTTTTGTTGTAGAGTATGCCTAACATCTGATTTGTATCTTGCAGACTTCTGGGAAAATCAGTGAACCAGTTACACAAGCAGGAAATTACATTTCTGGGTGTGTTCCGTACACCAGCCTCACGGTTGCCATATAGAATAGAATTTTACAGAAAATTAGTGCGCTAGATTAAAAAGAAAAGGTCATTTTTAATAATATCCATTTATAAAATGCCTACTTTTTTATTTGTTTTTTTTTTTTTTACACAAAAATTGAGTTATCTTTTATTATTTACATTTTGACAGCATGAAGCACTAATAAAGCAACCACTCCATACTGTTACAATTAGGGAATACCCAAGAGGTTGATCTTTAAGCCTCACTGGAACCTATGTTTATATGTTTGCTAACTTGTAGAATATTTAGATTAATGTTAGCCTCTATCTGATCAAATGATTTCCTGATAACATCAACCATAAGATTTGATCACACTAAGACATCTGTCACAAAGACTGCATATTTTATTAATGACTGGAAACGTAAGTACATTTAAAATCCATTATCCTGTATTTGAGTTTATTTACATGCTATGCAGTTTGGTGATGTACTACCTAATGCGCCAAAATAATTTCAGAAGTGCATGCACATTTCTAGTGGAAATTCAAAGTGCATAATAATAGGTAGCCTTTAGAGAAATTCTGAACTTGAAATCACTAAGAACTCTCAACTGAATAGACACAAACAGAGATTTAATGCAAACCAAGTTGGAACATTTGTTGGTGTGAGGAACAGTATTCTGTAATGACCCTCTAAATCATTTCTAGTTTCCTAAAAACTCCAAGTATAAACTCCAAGTATTATATCTGTTGTATTTGCTAAGTGATGATTGTTCAATGTGTCCTTAGCCATAATAGAGTGTATATGATTAATTACTGCATAACAAAATAGCACAATACGTACAACTGACAGAAAACCCCTCTTGCATTGATTTGCTAGAAAATAGGGATGAGCCTGATGTTCGAGTCGAACGTATGTTTGAGTCGAACGTATGTTCGACTCGAACATTGTGTGGTCACCTGTTCGCCGAACAGCGAACAATATGCAGTGTTCGAGGCAAATTCGAAAGCTGCCGGAACACCGTTAAAGTCTATGGGACACTAACATGAAAAATCAAAAGTGCTCATTTTAAAGGCTTATATGCAAGTTATTGTCATAAAAAGTGTTTGGGGACCTTGGTCTTGCCCCAGGGGACATGTATCAATGCTATTTTTTTTTTTTTCAAATGGCCGTTTTTTTGGGAGCAGTGATTTTTTTTTAATGCTTAAAGTGAAACAATAAAAATGAAATATTCATTTAAATATTATGCCTGGGGGGTGTCTATAGTATGCCTGCAAAATGGCGTACGTTTCCCGTGTTTAGAACAGTACCACAGCAAAATTATATTTCTAAAGAAAAAAAAGTCTTTAAAAACTGATCGCGGCTGTAATGAATTGTCGGGTCTTGGCAATATAGATAAAACTCATTGAAAAAAAGAGCATGAGTCCTCCCCCAGTACATTACCAGGCCCTTTGGGTCTGGTATGAATATTAAGGGGAACCCCGAACCAAAATTAAAAAATAAAATTGCGTGGGGGTCCCCTAAAATCCATACCAGGCCCTTCAGGTCTGATATGGAAATTGAGGGGAACCCTGCACCAAATTAATAAAAATGGCGTAGGGGTCCCCCCAAAATGGATTTTAAGGGAAACCCTGCACCAAAATAAAAAAATGGCATAGGGGTCCCCCAAAATCCATACTGGACACTTATCCGAGCTCACAACCTGGCAGGCTGCAGGAAAAGAGGGGGATGAGAGAGTGCCCCCCTCCTGAACCGTACCAAGCCACATGCCCTGGGGTCTGACCCCAAAGCACCTTGCCCCCATGTTGATGGGGACAAGGGCATCATCCCCAAAACCCTTACCCGGTGGTTGTGGGGGTATGCAGGCGGGGGGCTTATCGGAATCTGGAAGCCCCCTTTAACAAGGGGACCCCCAGATCCGGGCCCCCCATGTGAATTGGTAACCTCTACCATTTCACAAAAAAAGTGTCAAAATGGTAAAAAAGACAAGAGACAGCTTGGGACAAGCCTTTATTAAAAAATAAAAAATAAATATGTCCCGTGATGTAAATTCACTCCGCCCGACAGACTGAAAAAGAAAACAAAAAGCCGCAACCGTTCTGCCTCCATGGGAGGATCCCGCCGACTGATGCTTCTTCTCTGTGACAGTTCTTATATAGCTGAGGGTGGGGCCACCCGGGGACGTAAACAGGTGACCCCGGCCCCCTCTTGTGTCACGGGGAAGCTCCTGCGGCATCAGAGGGGGCGGGGTCACCCGTTTATGTCACCGGGTGGCCCAGCCCTCAGCTATATAAAAACTGTCACAGAGAAGAAGCGTCAGTTGGCGGGAGCCTCCCATGGAGGCAGAATGGTTACAGATTTTTTTTTGTTTGGTCCATCGGGCGGCATGAATTTACATCCCGGGACATTTTTTTTTTTTTTTTAATAAAGGACTTGTCCCAAGCTGTCTCTTGTCTTTTTTACCATCTTTGACATTTTTTTGTGAAATGGTAGGGGTACAATGTACCCCAATACCAATTCACATGGGGGGAGGCCGGGATCTGGGAGTCCCCTTGTTAAAGGGGGCTTCCAGATTCTGATAAGCCCCCCGCCCGCATAACACCACAACCACCAGACAAGGGTTGTGGTAATGAGGCCCTTGTCCCCATCAACACGGGGACAAGGTGCTTGGGGTCAGACCCCCAAGCACCCTCCCCATGTTAAGGGAATGTGGCCTGGTACGGTTCAGGAGGGGGGCACTCTCTGGTCCCCCCTCTTTTCCTGCAGCCTGCCAGGTTACATGCTTGGATAAGGGTCTGGTATGGATTTTGGGGAGGACCCCTACACCATTTGTTTTTTAATTTTGGCGCAAGGTTCCCCTTAAAATCCATACCAGTCCTGAAGGGTCTGGTATGGATTTTGGGGGGACCCCTACATCATTTTTTTTTTAAATTTGTCGCAGGGTTCCACTTAATTTCCATATCAGACCTGAAAGGCCTGATATGGATTTCTAGTGGGACCTCCATGCGATTTTTTTCTTTACATTTTGGTTCGGGTTCCCCTTAATATTCATACCAGACCCAAACGGCCTGGTAATGGACTGGGGGGAACCCATTCCCTTTTTTTCAATGAGTTTTATCTATATTGCTGAGATGCAACAATTCATTACAGCCGCAATCAGTTTTAAATGACTTTTTTTCCTTTAGAAATGTCATTTTGCTGTGGTATTGTTCTAAACACTGGAAAAATGCGCCACTTTGCAGGCATACTATAGACACTGCCCAGGATACGATATTTAAAGGAATATTTCATTTTTATTGTTTCACTTTAAGCATTAAAAAAATCACTGCTCCCCAAAAAACATCAGTTTTTTTTTTTAATTTGCATTGATACATGTCCCCTGGAGCAGGACCCAGGTCCCCAATTGCTTTTTATGACAATAACTTGCATATAAGCTCTTAAAATGAGTGCTTTTGATTTTTCATGTTCATGTCCCATAGACTTTAACAGTGTTCGTGTGTTCTTCCGAATTTTTTGCCTGTTCACATGTTCTGATGCGAACCGAACCAGGGGGTGTTTGGCTCATCTCTACTAGCAAATAAAACTCATTAAAGTTCTAACTAGACTTTTTTAATTGTTTGTGAAATATGATTGAATCTGCAGGTAGATTTTGGTGAATGTTACATAAAGCAATCATAAAGTAACTTTTATGAAAGCAAGGGATGAGTCAAACACACCTGGGTTTAGTTCATGGAGGTTCAGCCGTAAAATCTGAATCCCATTGAAGTCAAGTGGAGCTAAATCTGTTAAATAAATGTACCCATTTTTTTAAGGCTAATAGTTAAGGGATTTTCAAAAAACACACATGGGGTGCTGGACACTCTACCTAGAGACATGTACCAATGCAAAATAAATAAATAAAATTTGCTGTGTGAGTGAACTGGCACATCTCTGTAAACAAGATATTAGAGCAAAAGTGACATTTACAAAGGAAAACATGCAAAAGGAGCCCCAAAAATACATATCTTATTCTCATCAAGGAGGATGAGAGCCTGGCATGTATTTTGGGAGCCCTATTACATGTTTTACAAAACAAAACTAACTATAATAGAATTACCTTTAATGGTGAAAAATTGGACTCTACAGAGCATGTCCCTTGGACCTGAGTGACATGGATTGTGGGTTGAAGGTACCCTATGCATGTGGTCTAACTCAATGGTGTTATCTGGAGTGTTACCAAGGAGTGAATTAAGCTGAATCTGCAGGGTGGTGATATGCCTTTGCTGGCTGTGGAGCATGTCTTCCATATGCTGCATGTGGTCCTGAGAATCTGCATGTTGAGACTCAAGAGCCTGATTTGTGTCCTTACCTCCTCTATTCCCTCCCATAAGACACCTATGAGCTGTGCCAGCATCTGCTGGAATTCAGTCTTCGTAGGGAGTGCCTGGAAAAGTCAGCGGATATATATTTCCTCCACCAAAGCAATGCTGCTGTGAGTGGGAGACAGCTGAATGAAGTGGTAACATTGGGGACAGTATGGCAGAATCTGGGCCCCCTGGCTGTTGCAGCCCTACATCTGCAGCACCCTGCCAGGGCAGTGCGGGGGTGCTGCTGGTGTACTGTGATAGATTCAGTGGGTTGTGGCTGCAACTGTGCCATATTGGGGGGCTCAGATGGGAATGTGTTTTCCCATACAGAGAGGTATCTTGTTATATATGAGTCGTGCTTAGTGCTCGATGCTCCCGGGACCTTTCCCCTCTTTGGCATTGGCTGCATGAGCTGGTAGGTATGGCAGTCTGCTGTGTTTGTCCCCTCAATTGCACAGAGCTCAGGCCAGAGACATCTTCTGTCATAATTAAGCCACAACCCGGCAAAAAGCATGTTTGACAGCAAAAGAGTTAAACTTGTCATCTACCCAAACCAAAAATTAAACATGTGGACTGACCTAAACTATAAAATTGAACTCAAGGCAAATAGTTAAATGCACAGTTACTGTTTTGCCTGCCCAATTATTTTTTTATTGATTGAACTAGATGGACCTATGTCTTTTTTTTTCAACCTGACTAACTAGATTTATAATTCTCTGTTACCAGTTTTGGGATCCATGTATCCCAGACAGCACAGCAAAATTCTCCACTGCAGCATGGGCTAAAATTGGTCAACAACACTAGTCAATACACAACCTGGCCTAAAGCTCATTTCCTGACAATTACCCTACAACTCATTGCTGTTACTTAAAAAAAAAAAGTAACGGGGCAGGAGGCGGAGCCTAGCAGAGCAGACATGCATTGTTAGAGCTCCACACCGCTGAGGAGAGAAGAGAAGGACAAAGCGGAGCCTGCAGGCTCAAAAGGTATCCATTTGAACCTTTTTGCCCCAGGGAACAAACTGTGAAAGTTTGGGCAGGAAATATGGTACTGGGAGGAAACCGTGGCAGAAATAAAAATCACCTCACAAAGAGCTCACAGGCACTCACTGCAGCTGAAGCAGCTCCAGTCACCTCACAATATACAGCATCAGGGCGCTCTCACAGACAGAAAATGTCACAGCAAGACTCTCCATTTGAGTCAGATACAGAACAAATCCTCTCACAAACTTCTCCACAAGCCTCCTCAGTATCCCCAGTAATATTATTACAATTTGAAAAGATGCTTCATAAGGCTTTAAAACAAACCTCAGACCAAATAACAAAAAGCCTAACCAAAGAAATAAGAGAGCTGGGAAACCGCACCGCAGCCTTAGAAATAAAAATGGATGAAATTGAAATTACAACCCAAGTAAATATAACAGAACTGGAACAATTAAAAAAAGAGAATTTAATACTTCAAACTAAGCTCGAAGATTACGAAAATAGAGCCAGACGTTCAAACTTGCGCATAAGGGGAATACCTGAAACTGTGACAGACCTGCAATCTACTATTACTGCTCTATTACAAGAACTAAAGCCAGATATCCCTATTGAACGTTTAGAACTGGACAGAGTACACAGAGCCCTCACAGCCAAAAAGAAAGATGGACCCCCACGTGATATAATCACAAAATTTCATTATTACAGAACGAAAGAACAAATACTGATTGCTGCAAGAGAAAAAAAGGAACTTAATTTTCAAGGACACAATTATCAAATTTTTGCTGACCTATCCCAACTTACTATTACTAAAAGACGATCCATGAAACCCCAACTAATGGAACTGCAACGCCACAACATTATGTATCAATGGGGCTTCCCCTTTTCAGTCAGATTTAACTACCAAGGTACAATTTACAGAAGCAGATCAGCAGATGAACTACAACAAACCCTTTTAAAATTAAATCTGACAGAACCCACAAGCAGCAACA
The DNA here is from genome assembly GCF_042186555.1 of Aquarana catesbeiana. Classification (NCBI taxonomy): domain Eukaryota; kingdom Metazoa; phylum Chordata; class Amphibia; order Anura; family Ranidae; genus Aquarana; species Aquarana catesbeiana. The sequence continues at coordinate 613,088,141 of NC_133325.1, read as the reverse complement.
CTCCCACACGCAGAAGAATGGCGTCATCTTCACCTTCAGGCAGCACCCAGAAAATTTCAGAACAAAATGGGAGTCATCATTCTCACAAAAGAGGCCGTTATGTCACATCATCCATGGACCAAGAAGATTCAATGGACTGACATCCTAATTCCTGATATCTCTTCATTTATTATACTAAGAGATGGTTCTCTATAAAAAAACCTATATTTATAACTGAATGTATCTGCATTCTGATAGTCACACACTGTGTGGGATCATATTACATTCCAGTTATATTTCTTATTACTTCTGATTCATATAGCCTTAGAATATATAAGTGAAATAAGGAAATTCTTGTTCAGTTATATATTATCAGGTAATAACAATAGATTTATGACTTTTTAGGACAAATATGTTCAATAATCCAGAAGTAATGGAAGCTTTTTCTTTCTTTTCTTAAAACAAATATATTATTACCTAACTAGTTCCTAGAATTATGTTTTTGTTTATTCTAATCTGAAGCAATACAACCTCAATTTTATGAGTTAACATATCTAAACAGTTACATATGAATAAAATTTGTAATTGTTTACTCTAAAAGGGTTAAAATCCCAAAATAATTCAAACTATCTTCATCAATACCAAAGTTATTAACAGTACCTTTCTAACTGAATTATTTCGCCTAGGGCAAGACTAACCATATACAACCACCCTGGAATAAATAATTTCAACAAAAACTATATTCTGCACTCCAATTAATGAAACATCATTTTGATGTCTTTTGACATAGCACTTCTCTCCTGTAAGCGGGAGATCCGTGTACCCCCATTAGCCCTCCTCATTCTCCCAACCATATTATGTGGGAGTGTGACGAAGGCACTTATTCCCCTGAGAGAGATATTTATTCTCTTTCACGGGTAAATTGTGATTACTTGCAAAAAATAATTTATACAATGTATCATCTAATCTCATATGTTTTTTGTTTACTCTTTACTCCAGAATTCACTGGTTTCTTTTCTATCTATTCATCTCTTCAGTCCACACAGGTTGATCTGCGCAGTCAGCTCTGCATAACAAAAAGTAAGTCAAAACTATTTGATCTATTGCCATGGCACCACTGAATATACTTTCCCTGAATGTTCAGGGAATAAATGTCCCTCAAAAAAGGACCAAAGCCTTCCGTACTTTCCATAACAAGAAGGCTCACATAGTATGCCTCCAAGAAACACACTTCACCAAAGATTCTACTCCAAAATATATTTCTCCTTTTTATCAACAAATTTACATGGCTTCTGCCTGTACCAAGCAAAGGGGAACTCTAATTGCATTTCACCGATCCACACCATTCACCTTATCATCAGAAATTAAAGACCCAGAAGGTAGATACCTGATACTCATGGGTTATATAATGGATACAGCAATCACGGTGATTTCCTACTACGTTCCTAACAAACAACCTACACCATTCCTCTCACATATATTACAAGTGATTAATACACACAAAATAGGAACAGTGATAATGTGTGGGGATTCGAACCAGGTCCTCCTCCCATTTCTAGATAAATCACCTTTTACACCATTCAAAATAACCTCTAGATTACCTTTTTCTCAACTTCATTCCAAATACAATCTGGTAGATTCATGGAGAGAAAGTAACCCAATGAAAAAGAAATTCACTTATTTCTCGCACCCTCATCAAACCTTCACCAGAATAGATCATATTTTTCTAACAATAGGAATGATACCAGAAATTATTGCATCAGATATAATTCCGATTACGTGGTCTGACCATAATGCAGTATACACTACTATAGCCTCAGCCATACCAAAAGCGCATGACCCAACGTGGTACTTACCGGACATAATGCTCAAACACCCACTACATCAGATGGCCATTGAACAAGCTTTAAAGGAATACATATCAATTAATAATTCAACAGACATCTCCCCAATAACACTGTGGGAAGCTCATAAGCCTGTCTTGCGTGGTACAATACAAAGACAAATGGCACTATTTAAACGGGAACGCAAAAATCTAGCAAAAAAACTAGAACTCAATTTTAATGCAGCCTACATATCATTCCAAGATAATCCATCTCAGAGTACAAAATCTCATCTGGAAAAATCTAGATTGGAATACGATCTATTTCTCACTGAGTCAGTTGATAAATCCCTCAAACGCTCCAAACACAATTTCTACATGAATACAAACAAACCAGGTACATATTTGGCTCGGGCATTAAATTCAACTAACAAATCTTTCAAACCAATACGTTTGAAATTATCAAAAAATGTTTACACTTGTAATCCAGTTAAAATAGTCCATAAATTTCACTCACATCTCGCAACTTTATACAAGACAAACAATGAATTTAATCCTACAGAAGCTGAATCCTTCTTCTCAAAAATAACCTTACCTGAGTTATCTCAGAATCAAAAAAGCAGTTTGGATGAGCCTATAACTATAGATGAAGTTGCTAACGCCATAAAAGACCTAAAACTTAACAAAAGACCAGGCCCAGACGGCTACTCGGCTTCATACTATAAAACATTCTCAGAAATACTCTCTCCCATTCTCACTGAAACTTTTAACAAACTTCTAGATGGACATTCTTTTCGGCAAGAAACACTAATGGCAATTGTTTGTATGATCCCAAAACCCCTTTCTGATGATACTTCCTGTGTGAATTATCGGCCTATCTCTCTGTTAAACCTCAATATTAAATTATTAGCAAAAATAATAGCAAAACGCCTCAATAGCATTATAGGAAAATTAATACATAGAGATCAAGTAGGCTTCATGCCAAATAGACAGGCAGGCGATAATATACGCAGGGCAGTGTTATTGGCACATATTGCTAAAAAACGGAAAATCCCTTTATGTTTTCTATCTCTCGATATTAAGAGGGCATTTGACACAGTATCCTGGCAATATATGCAATATTCATTACAAAAATGGGGTTTTGGACCCCACTTTTTAACATGGATCAAAGCATTATATAATAAACCCAAAGCCTATATAAAATATGCTGGATACAAATCTGAAGCCTTTAATATCGAAAGAGGTACCCGACAGGGTTGCCCATTATCTCCCTTATTATTTGCCCTTATACTCGAACCCATGGCCCAATACATCAGAACAAACCAAACTATAACTGGCATTGAAGTAGGAGGTATTACACACAAATTATGTATATTTGCAGACGATATATTACTTTTTCTATCATCACCACAGGTCTCTGGTCCTAACTTAATACCAGCTCTTGATGGATTTGCAGCCCTGTCCGGCCTTATGATTAATCCTAAGAAATGCCTAGTGCTTAATATTTCACTCACAAACATGGAATTGATCCCGGCTAGGGCTGCACTCCCATTCACATGGGCAGAAAAATCAATCCCATATCTTGGAATTCATTTAACAGCATCTCATTCTGACTTATTCTCAACCAATTATCCTCCTGTATTAAGACAGATCACAAATCTAATAAAACAATGGTCGCAACTTCCTTTATCCTGGATAGGGAAGATTAATGCAATCAAAATGACTATTCTACCCAAATTGCTTTATCTATTCAGAGTCCTCCCTATTCCAATTCCTTCCTATTTTTTGAGAATAGTACAAAAAAGAGCAACTTCGTTTATATGGGGCTCTTCTAAACCACGTATACCTATACACACACTACATCTTCCCAAAAATAAAGGAGGCCTGGGATACCCTAATTTTACTAACTACTACAGAGCAGCACATTTGGCCAGTCTGTCCAAATACCATGCAAAACAGGAAATCCCATTATGGGTATTTATAGAGGCTTCAGAAAATGACCCTCTATTAATATCAAATTTATTATGGCTTGATCCTAAAGACCGCTTTAAAATTCATAATCCCATAACTAAAGACTTCTTATCTCTCTGGGATAAACTAAAAACCAAATATCAGTTACAATCTCCACACAATCCTCTCCTTTCTTTTATCAGAAATCCGGCCTTTTATCCGGCATGGATCTACCCAAATTCTTTTAAAGCTTGGACAACATCAGGCATTCAGACACTAAATGACTTCATAGCATCTAAATCATTCCTTTCATTCCCATCGCTTAGAGAAAAATATGATCTACCAAACTCTGAGATATTTAGATATCTCCAAATCAAAAATTTCTATACACCATTCCTAAAGGGGGATACACCATTATCCCAATTATCCATTTTTGAATCAATCTGTACAAAAGATCCATTTGCTAAAGGTACAATTTCATCACTTTATAATCAATTATATGGAGTAGCAAATCTTAATAGACCCTCTTACGTTCAGAGGTGGGAGGAGGACCTGGGACGAACTTTAGAAGACACGGACTGGTCTAATATATGGCTCACATCTAAGTCATCTTCACCCAACATCTTGGCACTGGAGACAAATTATAAAGTCCTAACTCACTGGTACCTTGTACCTGCTAGAGTGGCAAAATATTCACCTAATACCTCAACTCTTTGTTTTCGAGGATGCCCAGAAATAGGCACATATTTACACATATGGTGGACGTGCCCAGTAATCCAAACCTTCTGGAAGGAAGTCTTCGTGATTGCATCTAAAATATTTAAAAAAATAATACAACCAGATCCATATTTAACTTTACTTAATCTAAAACCGGAATGGTTAACACTCTCTCAATTCAAACTTATGATCCAACTAATAACGGCTGCAAAACAAACAGTGGCCAAGGCATGGAAATCTCCTACATTGGTACTAGCAGAAACAATTCACAGAATGAATAATACAATGTCCCATGCTAAGATGGTAGCCATCGATCAAAATCAAATTCCAAAATTTGAAAAACTTTGGCATCCTTGGATAAAACAACAGTTCCTGTCAAACTTCAATGACTCTGTCCTGTTGCCATGGTAACAGATTAAATGACTTACAGAGACACCCATTCTAAGGCTTCAAAGAGAACTAAAAAGAATAATAAACTGAGGAGCGGGACAACCTTGTGGACCATACCTCTACCTTTCAACCCTTTTTCTTCTTTCTCTTTCCTTTTTTCCACCTTACGATTAAAGCTCATTATCAGAATTTATTTGACCTATATACACTCTACTTGTAAACAATATGTATAGTAGGTATAAATAATTTAAATACCTACAAAAGTAACTAAGGAAATGATATATATCTTTAATTTAGGTTTACGTGAACCCAATGTTTAATATTTGAAATTGCATGATATTTACCTATATAAACTCTACTGTAAAACAATGAGCTTACTTTATAGATCCTTGTAAACTTACTTTATGTATCTTTATGTATCTTTATAACATTGTATACTCAATAAACTTCTTTTGACAAGGAAAAAAAAAAAGTAAGTTAAATGCCAACTTTTGCTAACTAAATGCATTGGCACGTGATAGTCTGGTCTCTTATTTTCTTCCAAACAGAGGAGGAGGGTTCTTTTTTGGGTGTCCATGAGGCTACCTGGGTGAAGTGGAGACTTTCTATTGGCTGTTCAGTAATGGGGTTCTCTCAGGTTCCAGAAAACCCCACAGCATGATGACATTATAAAATTGAGACAAGGCATTAACCCCAGTGCTTGATCACTGGTTGCCACTCATGGAAGCAAACTCAGTGAGGATTGAAAGAGTGTGAGAGAGAGGTTGAAAGAGTGAGGTGGGAGTGAGTTGAAAGAGTGGGATGGTAGGGGGGTTAAATTTTGCAAAGAGATTGACTTCAAAGACTGGACAATAAGTGGACAGCAGCATGCTGATAAAGTCATCCTTCTGCTTACTCAAATGTTTATTGCTCTCATATGTTTTCTCTCAGCAAATGTACAAGTAGCAGAGCATAACTGATTCCTAGTAGTGGTACCTCTGTCTATTATATGATCATGTATTGAATACATAATTGCATTAATTGATTTTTCAGCCTGAACTATATAAAATACGTGAGATAAACTGATATAATCATACATTTGATTGTTGGATTGTCTATAGGATATATATTATATAATCTGACTAATAAATCTATGATTGTCTCAGTTCATCCCACATACAGTATTATTTTATTTGTATATATATATACTGCTGGCAACAAAAGTGAGTGCACTCCTAAGTGAAAATGTCCAAATTGGGCCCAATGAGCCATTTTTCCTCCCCGGTGTCATGTGACTCGTTAGTGTTACAAGGTCTCAGGTGTGAATGGGGAGCAGGTGTGTTAAATTTGGTGTTATCGCTCTCACTCCCTCATACTGGTCACTGGAAGTTCAACATGGCACCTCATGGCAAAGAACTCTCTGAGGATCTGGAAAAAGAATTGTTGCTCTACATAAAGATGGCCATACTACAAGAAGATTGCCAAAACCCTGATACTGAGCTGCAGCACGGTGGCCAAGACCATGGAGGACCAAAGAAGTTGAGTGCACGTGCTCAGCATCATATCCAGAGGTTGTCTTTGGGAAATAGACCTATGAGTGCTGCCAGCATTGCTGCAGAGTAGGGATGAGCTTCGAGTTAGAGTCGAACTCATGTTCGACTCGAACATTGGCTGTTCGCAAGTTCGCCGAACAGCGAACAATTTGGGGTGTTCGCGGCAAATTCGAATGCCGCGGAACACCCTTTAAAAGTCTATGGGAGAAATCAAAAGTGCTAATTTTAAAGGCTTATATGCAAGTTAAGGTCATAAAAAGTGTTTGGGGACCCGGGTCCTGCCCCAGGGGACATGGATCAATGCAAAAAATAGTTTTAAAAACGGCCGTTTTTTCAGGAGCAGCGATTTTAATAATGCTTAAAGTCAAACAATAAAAGTGTAATATCCCTTTAAATTTCGTAGCTGGGGGGTATCTATAGTATGCCTGTAAAGGGGCGCATGTTTCCCGTGTTTAGAACAGTCTGACAGCAAAATGACATTTCGAAGGAAAAAAGCCATTTAAAACTACTTTCGGCTATTGCATTGCCGATCCGACAATACACATAGAAGTTCATTGATAAAAATGGCATGGGAATTCCCCACAGGGGAACCCCGAACCAAAATTTTTAAAAAAAATTACGTGGGGGTCCCCCTAAATTCCATACCAGTCCCTTCAGGTCTGGTATGGATATTAAGGGGAACCCCTGCCAAAATTTAAAAAAAAAATGACGTGTGGGTCCCCCTAAATTCCATACCAGACCCTTCAGGTCTGGTATGGATTTTAAGGGGAACCCCGCGCCAAAAAAAAAAAATAAAACGGCGTGGGGTCCCCCCAGAAATCCATACCAGACCCTTATCCGAGCACGCAACCTGGCAGGCCACAGGAAAAGAGGGGGGACGAGAGAGCGCCCCCCCTCCTGAACCGTACCAGGCCACATGCCCTCAACATTGGAAGGGTGCTTTGGGGTAGCGCCCCAAAACACCTTGTCCCCATGTTGATGAGGACAAGGGCCTCATCCCCACAACCCTGGCCGGTGGTTGTGGGGGTCTGCGGGTGGGGAGCTTATCGGAATCTGGAAGCACCCTTTAACAAGGGGACCCCCAGATCCCACCCCCCCGTGTGAAATGGTAAGGGGGTACTTGTACCCCTACCATTTCACTAAAAAACTGTCAAAAATGTTAAAAATGACAAGAGACAGTTTTTGACAATACCTTTATTTAAATGCTTCTTCTGTTTTCTTTCTTCCTTCATCTTCTTCTTCTTCTGGTTCTTCTGGCTCTTCTGGTTCTTCCTCCGGCGTTCTCGTCCAGCATCTCCTCCGCCGCGTCTTCTATTTTTTCTCCTCGGGCCGCTCCGCACCCATGGCATGGGGGGAGGCTCCCGCTCTTCTCTTCATCTTCTTCTTCATCTTCTTCTTTTTTTCTCTTCTTCATCTTCTTCTCTTTTTCATCTTCTTCTCCGGGCCGCTCCTCATCCATGCTGGCATGGAGGGAGGCTCCCGCTGTGTGACGGCATCTCCTCGTCTGATGGTTCTTAAATAACGGGGGGCGGGGCCACCTCGGGACGCACGGGACATGATGGGACTTCCCCGTGGCATTCCCCGTGACATCACAGGGAAGTCCCGTCAAGTCACCGTGCGTCAGAGGGGGCGGGGTCACCGGTTGGCCCCACCCCCCGTTATTTAAGAACCGTCAGACGAGGAGATGCCGTCACACAGCTGGAGCCTCCCTCCATGCCAGTATGGATGCAGAGCGGCCCAGAGAAGAAAATGAAGAAGAGAAGAAGAGAAGAAAAGAAGAAGATGAAGAAGAAGATGAAGAAGAGAAGAAGATGAAGAGAAGAGCGGGAGCCTCCCCCCATGCCATGGGTGCGGAGCGGCCCGAGGAAAGAAGATAGAAGACACCGTGGAGGAGATGCTGGACGAGAACGCCGGAGGAAGAACCAGAAGAGCCAGAAGAACCAGAAGAAGAAGAAGAAGATGAAGGAAGATAGAAGAAAGAAGAACGAAGAAGCATTTAAATAAAGGAATTGTCAAAAACTGTCTCTTGTAATTTTTAACAGTTTTTTAGTGAAATGGTAGGGGTACTTTTGTACCCCCTTACCATTTCACACAGGGGGAGGGCTGGGATCTGGGGGTCCCCTTGTTAAAGGGGGCTTCCAGATTCCGATAAGCCCCCCGCCCGTAGACCCCCACAACCACCAGCCAGGGTTGTGGGGATGAAGCCCTTGTCCTCATCAACATGGGGACAAGGTGTTTTGGGGGGCTACCCCAAAGCACCCTTCCAATGTTGAGGGCATGTGGCCTGGTACGGTTCAGGAGGGGGGGCACTTTCTTGTCCCCCCCTCTTTTCCTGCGGCCTGCCAGTTTGAATGCTCAGATAAGGGTCTGGAATGGAATTTAGGGGGACCCCCACGTCATTTTTTTTAAATTTTGGCCGGGGTTCCCCTTAATATCCATACCAGACCTGAAGGGCCTGGTATGGAATTTAGGGGGACCCCCACGTCATTTTTTTTTAAATTTTGGTTCGGGGTTCCCCTGTGGGGAATTCCCATGCCGTTTTTATCAATGAACTTCTATGTGTATTGTCGGACCGGCAATGCAATAGCCGTGAGTAGTTTTAAATGGCTTTTTTCCTTCGAAATGTCATTTTGCTGTCAGACTGTTCTAAACACGGGAAACATGCGCCCCTTTACAGGCCTACTATAGACACCCCCAGCTACAAAATTTAAAGGGATATTACACTTTTATTGTTTGACTTTAAGCATTATTAAAATCACTGCTCCTGAAAAAATGGCCGTTTTTAAAACTTTTTTTTGCATTGATCCAAACCCAAACACTTTTTATGACAATAACTTGCATATAAACCTTTAAAATTAGCACTTTTGATTATTCATGTTCATGTCCCATAGACTTTAACGGTGTTCGCGTGTTCGAACGAACTTTTTTCCTGTTCGCATGTTCTGGTGCGAACCGAACAGGGGGGTGTTCGGCTCATCCCTACTGCAGAGGTTGAAGAGGTAGGGGGTCAGCCTTTCAGTGCTCAGACCATACACCGCACACTGCATTAAATTGGTCTGCATGGCTGTCATCCCAGAAAGAAGCCTCTTCTAAAGATGATGCACAAGAAAGCCCACAGTTTGCTGAAGACAAGCAGACTAAGGACATGGATTATTGGAACCCTGCCCCGTGGTCCGATGAGACCAAGATAGACTTATTTGGTTCAGATTGTGTCAAGCGTGTGTGTCAGCAACCAGGTGAGCAGTACAAAAACAAGTGTGTCTTGCCTACAGTCAAGCATGGTGGTGGGAGTGTCATAGTCTGGGGCTGCATGAGTGTCACCGACACTGGAGAGCTACAGTTCATTGAGGGAACCATAAATGCCACATGTACTGTGACATACTGAAGCTGAGTATGATCCCCTCCCTTCGGAGATCGGGCTGCAGGGCAGTATTTCAACATGATAACGACCCCAAACACACCTCTAAGACGACCTCTGCCTTGCTAAAGAAGCTAAGGGTAAAGGTGATGGACTGACCAAGCATGTCTCCAGACCTAAACCCTATTGAGCATCTGTGGGGCAACCTTAAATGGAAGGTGGAGGAGCGCAAGGTCTCTAACATCCAGCTACATCATGGAGGAATGGAAGAGGACTCCAATGGCAACCTGTGAAGCTCTGGTGAACTCCATGCCATGAGGCAGTGCTGGAAAATAATGGTGGCCACACAAAATATTGACACTTTGAGCCCAATTCGACATTTTCACTTAGGGTTGTACTCACCTTTTGTTCCCAGCAGTTTAGACAATAATGGCTGTGTGTTGAGTTATTTTGAGGGGACAGCAAATTCACACTGTTATACAAGCTGTACACTCACTACTTTACATTGTAGCAATGTGTCAGTTCTTCAGTGTTGTCACATGAAAAGTTATAATAAAATATTTACAAAAATGTGAGGGGTGTACTCACTTTTGTGATATATATATATATATATATATATATATATATATATATATAAAATATTTTTTTTCTTTTTTTTCTTTTTTACATAGAAATGTAAAGCCCCAGGCAATAATCCAGCTTGCAATTCTATTCCTGAATAGAAATTATGTTTTTTACATTTTAGGTCACAAGACAGTTACAGTTTTCTTATCTACATCTTCACAACATATGTTGTCGAAAACATATTTTAGGACCAGGCATAGTTTTTAGTGTTATTTTAAATTTTAATATTTTTTGAGTATTTTTTGAGGACTCAGAACTATCCAGGAAAGAAAAACGTTTGAACTAAGAATGATACTTCTTTTTGACACAAAGAATAATGGCCTGAATGTAGATATTGGTTTCCTTACACATTATGCTAAAGTTTTACGACCGCTCTGTGATTAGTCCCCCCTCCCCCCCCCCCCCCCCCCCGCATTCCCCCCTAGCTCTCCCTCTGTCTTATCTCACTAACTCTGCTGCTATCTTTATTACCATTGATTTGTATGTGTTTGGTTTTCTCTCTTTTTTTTTTTTTCTTCTTCAACATTCTGCTTAAAAATTTGTGAATCAGTACTGCTTGGACCTTGAAGAAGGGGACATACCCCGAAAGCTTGTCCTGAAAAATTGTATGTTAGTGCAAATAAAAAAAATATCACGGACAGTACTCAATTTTCTCTAAGATTTTTTGAGAATGAGAAAAGCCTAGCATCTTGTTTCAACTTGTACTTAAAACTAACATTTAGATTTAAATTTGTCCTGCTGACAAATATTGAGTATTAAGTGATGGTCTGTAAAACAAAATGATTATGCTCTTAATAATGTTATGCCAAAGAATATGTGAATCATTTCACTCTCAATAAAACAAAAAAGTTTTATTCTTAAGAGAAAAAAATAGCATTAATTTTAATTGTTCTATTTCAAAGTTTTGAAATTACCTCATATAATAGTTTTAAGTTATAAATGACTTGCAATAAGTCTATGGGACACGAGCATGAATAATCAAAAGTGCTCATTTTAAAGGCTTATATGCAAGTTATTGCCATAAAAAGTGTTTGGGGACCTGGGTCCTGCCCCAGGGGACATGTATCAATGCTATGTTTTTTTTCAGGAGCAGTGATTTTAATAATGCTTAAAGTAAAACAATAAAAAATGAAATATTCCTTTAAACATCGTGCCTGGGGGGTGTCCTTGGTATGCCTGTAAAATAGCGCATTTAGAACAATACCACAGTAAAATGACATTTCTAAAGGAAAGAATGTAATTTAAAACTACTCGTGGCTGTAATGAATTGTCGGGTCCCGGCAGTATAGATAAAAATCATTGAAAAAAAGGCATGGGTCCCCCCAGTCCATTACCAGGCCCTTTGGGTCGTATGGATTTTAAGGGGAACCCCAAGCCAAAATTAAAAAATAATGGCGTAGGGGTCCCCCCCAAAATCCATACCAGACCCTTATCTGAGCACGCAACCTGGCAGGCCACAGGAAAAGGGGGGGACAAGAGAGCGCTCCCCTCCTGAACCATACCAGGCCACATGCCCTCAACATGAGGAGGAATCTTTGGGGTCCCCCCCAAAACACCTTGTCCCTATGTTGATGGGGACAAGGGACTCATCCCCACAACCCTTGTGGTTATGGGGGTCTGCGGGTGGGGGGCTTATCGAAATCTGGTAGCCCCCATTATCTACATATCCCACCCCCCATGTGAATGGGTATCGGGTACATTGTACCCCTACCCATTCACCAAAAAAAGTGTCAAAATGTTAAAAATGACAAAAATGACAGTAGACAATTTGGGTCAAGTCCTTTATTTAAAAAAATCACCAAAAAAAGTATCAAAATGTTAAAAATGCCAAAAATGACAGTAGACAATTTAGATCAAGTCCTTTATTAAAAAAACAACACAACTGTCCTGCGATGTCCATTCATCTTCGTTCACAACATCCGATGACCCAATAAAAAAAACTGAAAAAACTCAGCCTCTTCAAAAAGACAGCTGAGGGCGGGGCCACCCGGTGATGTAAACAGGTTACCCCACCCCCTTTTGATGCTATGTGATGTCACGCAACGTCAGAGGCTGGAAGACTGCAATGGAAGACTGCAACGTCAGATGCTGTATTGAGAGTTTGAGGCTGGAAGACTGCAATAAGACTCAATGGGAGAAATAAGCCAGGAGAGACAAATTTACATGACCGACTCTCTTCCAACCAAAGTGTTCTCTCTGAACAAAAACATATTATAAACCCTTGAGCAAACCCTTATTGTTAACTCAAAAAATATGACATACACCATATATAAAAATATTCACAAATAAAATGTGAATATTTTTCAAATCTAAGTGTACCACAAACTTTAACATCAAGAATATAAATAAAAAGTGATTCAGTGCTGCTCTATACTCACCATATGTTTATGAAAAGACAAATAAATAAAATCACCAAATATGACAAAATTGGCTATATTTAACCACTTCCCGCCCACCATATAATAAAATGACATCGGAGCGGTGCGGCCCCAACAGTGCCCATCAGTGATGCCACTCTGTGCCCATCAGTGACACCAATCTGTGCCCATCAATGAGGCCAATCTGTGCCCATCAGTTATGCAAATCAGTCCTGCCCTTCAGTGCCCATCAGTGCCTGCCCATCAGGGCCGCCCATCAGTTCCCATCAGTGATGCCCATCAGTGATGCCTATCAGTGACGCCCATCAGTGACACCGATCGGTGCCACCTGTCAGTGACCATCAGTGCCCATCAGTGCCGCCTAACAGTGCCTATCAGTGCCGCCTATAATAGCTCATCCACGCTGCCTTATAAGTGCAGCCTATCACTGCCCATCAGTGCAGCCTCATCAGAGCACTTCAGTGGAGGAGAAAAATTACTTATTTACATATCAGTGCCCATCAGTGCTGCATATTAGTCCCTTCTCATCAGTGCCACCTCATTAGTGCCCTTCAGTACCACCTCATCAGTTCCCATCAGTGCTGCCTCATCAGTGCAGCCTATCAGTGCCTATCAGTGCAGCCTCATCAGCTCACATCAGTGAAGGAGAAAAATTACCTATTTACAAAACTTTTGGTCTTTTTTAATTTTTTTTGCAAAAAATTAAAAAAAAATAGCGGTAATTAAATACTACCAAAAGAAAGCTCTATTTGTGAGAAGAAAATGATAAAAAAATTGATTTGGGTACAGTGTCATGACCGCGCAATTGTCATTCAAAGTGCAACAGCAATGAAAGCTGAGAATTGGCCTGGGCAGGAAGGGGGTGAAAGTGCCCGGTATTGAAATGGTTAAAAGTCCACATGTATTTGTGTTAGATAACAGTCTTTAATGCAGAGTACCACCCATATAAAAGTCAGCAGCTACAAAAAGTGTAGCTGCTGACTTTTATTAATTGGACACTCACCTGTCCCACTGTCCAGCGATGCAGGCGAACAAAGACCCGCCCCTCTCCCCCTCCTCTCTGCAGCACCAGCATTGTCACTGTGGGTGCCCGGCTGTGGCTTCACAGGCTCTGCACACTGTGACTGACCAGGCAATCATCTGGGACCTGTGACGTGTCCCAGATGATTCCCGAGAGGGAGGGGGGAGAGGTTAACTTGCTTCCAGCGCCGCTGTGCCCTGGGAGGAAGTGGGAGCTGTATCCCTCTAAAAAGAGGATATCCGCCCCCCCTAAAAAATGACATGCCAAATGTGGCATGTGATGGGGTCACCTGCACTTAAAGCAGAAGTTCCATTTTTGGGTGGATTTCCACTTTAATATTCTACTTTTGCTTTTTTTTCATGATATTAAAAACACCTCGTGCTGCACATCCTGTCACCACTAGCAGCTCACCTAAGCTTTTGACCCATATACAACTGGTCATACACGCATGTCCCAAGTGAAGTATTAGATGTAGATGTAGATTAGATGACTTTTAAATATAAGACGATTTTTGTCATTTTTGGAGTTTTTATTATTTTGTCTTTTCACAAACATATGGTGGATATAGTGCAGCGCTGAATCACTTTTTATTTATATTCACAGTGTTCTCCAAAGGCTCAATACTGTGGCCTGCATTTTATAAACAGGCCTTAAAAAGCAGACCGCTTTACTGAGAGATACTGCAAAATATAACAAAAAGTGGATAGTGATGTATAGTCTTTATTGTAAAAACAGACCCTTTGTTTTTGGTTGGAAGTGAATGATTAGAATTGAACGACTTTTCACAATGCATTTTTATTTTTTAACTTTACTTTTTTATGAACTTTTTGTCGTCTCCCAGGTAGTGGTATGCTTTTGGAAAAACTCTGCAGTCATGCATTCCATGTGGTTATTACATTCAGTATGACAAATACTCATATTACCAGTCCATGGATTCTAAAAGTGTAATACGCTATTATTTCTTTACAGAGAATTTTGATTTTGCTGAAGAAATATATTTCCAAAAGAAAGTAATCAAAGAAGGAAAATGAAACCTAAATGCTCACTGCTTCTCTGTAATTCTTTTTACATTAGGAGATTCTTACTAAAACCAAATCAGAGAGAAGAAGGACAGATAAGTGGTGTGCAAGCAGTTTAGAAAGAATTGCTACTAGCTAGGAATTTATTAGAAAAAATTCAAACAAGCCCCAGGTTCAAAGTTGAGCATACTGAAGGATATTTTTTTTCTCTACTGTGATGTAGATTTGACAATACAAATGAGAACTTAGTGACTGTAGAACTTTTAAAACAGAGTTCAAGCCAAAAATGACAAAAAAAAAAATTGAGGCCCAATGAAAGACAAAATAAAATTGGCTGCAACCCCTGATGGAGGAAAATTTACCAACTTGTTCTTTCATAAAATAAGCACTGCTTTCAGGAGTTGAGCACATGCATCCTCCAGCACTGGGGAAGCAGTGATATGTTGTCTTTAGTCCGTAAAAATGAATAGAAAGTTGAAGCTCCTGTGGTAAAAAAATAAATAAAAATGTATGCAGATCTGTAACCATTTATACATCATTAAATGTATTTTTGAATTTGACCTAGTATCAGCCCCTTGCCTTCTCTGTATAGCCGCGCTAGAGTGTGAGAAGCAACACAAGTGTCAATCAGTTCATGTACTGATAAAAAGTATTCTGAAAGTTATGCTGGGTACACACGAGCGGACTTTTCGACCGGACTGGTCTGACGGACCGAGTCCGGCAGACAATTTGACTGTGTGTGGGCTTCAGCGGACCTGCAGTGGACTTTTTCGGTCAAAAATCTGACGGACTTTAGATTTGGAACATGTTTCAAATCTTTCCAACGGACTTGAGTCCGGTCGAAATGTCTGCTCGTCTGTATGCTAGTCCGACGGACGAAAACCGACACTAGTGCAGCAATTGGCTACTGGCTATCAACTTCCTTATTTTAGTCCGGTCGTACGTCATCACATACAAATCCGTCAGACTTTGGTGTGATCGTGTGTAGGCAAGTCTGTTTGTTCGGAAAGTCCACCGGAAGTCCGCCGAAAGTCCATCGGATAGACCATCTGACCAGTCCGGTCGAAAAGTCCGCTCTTGTGTAGGCGGAAAAAGACAATGCAGTGACAGAGAGATGAGCTCATCACTGTGCTGCTTCTCCTTTACTGTCTACTAACAGCCTGGGGCATGTGCAGGATGGCATGGGTTCAGAGGAAGTGTGTTGAATAATGTTGGCCATTACACTGAGAATATCAAGTGGCAGAAAAAAGTACTACTAGGGAAATTTCTGGACTGATGCTGAAAATTACAACAAAACTAGTTTTATTATTTTATCTTTTAATGTGCTATTATTTGTATTGTGATTTTTTTGGGCCAGAGTTTTGTTTTAAGTGCTTTACCTAAAGTTAATGTGTTATAAATCAAATTAAAACATTTGATTGTTATAGGCTATTGTGCTGAACCAGTACCCATTACCTTATTACAGTAAATGATGTTTCACGTTTTTCTGCACTTCTGAAGTCAGTACAATAAAATCTTATTTTATATTTGTCCTGCCCTTTAAGTACTCCAGAAGACAAAACATGTCACATGGCTTTTGTGTGTCATTAAAAAGTTATTTATTGTAATTAAAACTAAATCTGTACTGTTAAATAATTGATTATACTTTCTTAAACATACACAAAACAGAGTGCAGCGACAACTATTTATTTCATTGAAATGCAAATGAAGAGCAAAGATAAAAGCAATGTCATAGCAAATTAAAATATGCAGTTGGAATGAAATATTTCATCAACAGTTTAGCATTCGTCATACATGTCTAAATTTATTGTTTTGAGTGGGAATGAATAATAATCCACAGGACAATATTAGAACAGAAACCATGATGTATAATATATCTGTCAGCAATCTAAAATCATTATCCAATAGATCAGAAATATTAAAGTTTGTGACTGCAATATGTCCTCCAAGCAAATTAACATCATGTAAATTGCACAAAAATAATTATCTGCGTCCATAAGGGAATTAAACTGATTTCATACAATAAAGACTTTAAATCCTGGAGGATTGAAGAAGGTTTTTATTTAAACCAGCATTTAAGCAATTCAAAGCCATTAAACATCATTCATATATTGGAAATAAGTTTGAGCTTGGAGATTAAAGAC
The DNA here is from genome assembly GCF_042186555.1 of Aquarana catesbeiana. Lineage (NCBI taxonomy): Eukaryota > Metazoa > Chordata > Amphibia > Anura > Ranidae > Aquarana > Aquarana catesbeiana. Next base: position 613,071,207 of record NC_133325.1, on the reverse strand, counting down.
TAATTAGATCAGCTAAAACATGTTTAGGGAGATAATTGATTAGCCCTTTCCCTGCTGTGGATGTCATTTTTTTTCTTTGTAAGTATTAGATTTATCAAGTTTTATTATTAGTAAATGTCATTTTGCGACCTTCATTTTATATTTCCCTTTGGGAAATAAATGATTTATGACACATCTGATTTATTTCTTTATTATATGTGTTTTGTTGTTATTTTTAATAATCCTAAATAATTATGACAACATTATATATCTACTTGCTATTATGACTGACAAATAAGTTGACTGCAGCATAAATGTTTTCTGTCTCTTGTCTTAAATAACCGTTGAAATGAAAACTAATGTCAACTAAAAAGAATATAATGTTTTTTTAAATGTGTGAGAAAAAGATCACTGGGGTTGGCTTACTAAAGAAATAGAGGCTGTTCACATAGCAAAGTCAATTTTTATTTTTTTATTTTATATACATGGAAAATGCATGTTTATTTAGCAAATTGGACATTAGAGAAGAAGGTGAAGCTGTGTTCAATTTAAATACCCACTGATGTGCTAAGAAATGTCCTTTTTTTTCCTTGCTCATAATTGTGCATTTAATAGGTATTTAATGTGAACACAGCTTTGTTTGCTAACATTCATTTTTCTTGCATCCATTCAGCTCTGGAGCTATCATTATGTTTATAAGTAGATTTGGGCCAACCCCACCCCCCCCCACCCGGTTCGGTCACCCCAGAACACTCAAACTTCGCAAAAGTTCAGACCCGAACCACAAACCCTATTAAATTATATAGGACCCGAAATTGAAAAATCAAAAGTCCTCATTTTGAAGGCTTATATGCATGTTTCTGGCCATAAAAAGGGTATTGGGGTTTGGGTACTGCCCTGGGGGATATGTACCAATGCAAAAAAAAAATATTTTAAAATCATTGTTTTTAAAGAAGCAGTGATTTTAATGATGCTTAAAGTGAAACTATAAAACATATAAATTCCTTTAAATATAGAGCCTGGGGGGGTCCTATTAGTCTGCCTGTAAATTGGCACATCTGTACTGAGTATAGAACCCGCTGCAGCAAAACTGACATTTATAAAGAAAACAAAATTAAATTTAAATAGATTTTCCCTGCAAGCTTTCTTTATTTTGTAAACGACGACTTGGGGAGCCTGTCTGTATGAGACCACAATTTAGTGCTCTTGGAACAAAATTAGAGATTTTTTGGATAAATTCTGTTGTCTCTTTGGAAGACTTTGGATGGAAATAACAAAGTTTTGCACCACAGTGAGCAAACCATATGCAAAGAAGCCAAATAATAGTACACTCAGGTCAAGATTAACAATTTTTTTTAGATAGTCTGGTGTCTCTTTCGCAGACTTTGGATAGAAATAATGCCCCGTACACACAAGCGGAAATTCCGCCAGCAAAAGTCTGATGACAGCATTTGGTCAGAAAATGTGACCGTGTTTATGCTCCATCAGATTTTTGCTAGCCAGCAAAAGATTTAGAGCATGTTCTCAATTATTCGGTCGGAAAAATTTCCGATTTGAAATTCTGATCATCTGTACCAATTCCAATGCACAAAATTCCTACGCATGCTCGGAAACAATTCGACACATGCTCGGAAGCATTGAACTTCATTTTCTCGGCTCGTCGTAGTCCTGTACATCACTGCGTTCTTGACGGTCAAAAGTTCAGTGAACTTTTGTGTGACTGTATATGCAAGCCAAGCTTGAGCAGAATTCCGTTGGAAAAACCATCCAAGATTTTTCCGACGGAAATTCCGCTCGTGTGTACGCGGCATAACAGGTGTGAAAAAATTGGGCTTTGGATGTTGGTGGTGCCTTCACAACGTAACCCTATAGAGGTACTCCCGATAAAAGCAAGAATTGGCCTTGCTGTAAAAAACTGAAACTAGACGCCCCTGCCAAACAGTTGTAGAAAAATTGGTCTTTAGGTGTTGGTGGTGCCTTCACACCGTAACCCTATAGAGGTACTCTTGATGAACGCAAGAATTGGCCTTGCTATAAAAAATGTCATTTGTTGCCCCTGTCAAACAGTTGTGGAAAAATTGTTTTTTGGGTGTTGGTGGTGCCTTCACATCTTAACCCTATGGAGGTACTCTTGATGAAAGCAAGAATTGGCCTTGCTGTAAAAAATTGAAACTATATGCATCTGTCAAACAGGTGCAGAAAAATTAATTGTGCCCATGAAAACTTTACCAAAAAATAACATCAATATAAAATCAACACCCACAAATCTAGGCAGCCTAGATAGCCTTGCAGAGATTCCAGATCCCAAAAACACCTAATCAGTGACATTGGCACTTAATAGCGCCTGCTAATCCGGGACTGATTAATTTTGATGAATGTCAGCTGGTCAATGGAATCTGTGAACAGGTGTGCTCTTTTATCTGTCACAAAACCTCCGGCAGCACTGAATGCTCGTTCAGAAAGCACGCTGGATGCAGGGCAGTCCAGCATCTAAATTGCACACTAGGCCAGTTCTGGTCAGTGGTCTATTCTGCTGGGAATGTGGGTGGCAGGGAGTGTATTTTTTTTCAATGCAGCATCTGGGGCAGAGAAGTTTGCCTGTTATACTCTACAGATGGTGGTGTGCTACTGGTAGACGTGTTGCAAGGACCTGTGACACCCTTTACTATACCCTTATCCCTGTCAGTGGAGATTTCTGAGATATAGCGGGGGTAGACATGAAAGTTGATGAGCAGAGAGGAGAAGAATTGTGGTGGGAGATTAAATGCCTTTGCAAGCATGTGGTACCCAAATGGCTGGTGTTTTTGCCACGCTTGATCTGCTTGCGGCAGAGATTACAAATTCAAACAGTGTGATCAGCTGCACATGTGCTAAAAAGGCCCACAAAGTTGAGCTGTGAGAAGTGGACTGGGAGAAAACAGCTCCACAATCTGCTCTCTACTCTTCCATGATGGCTGCCTCTGGAGGACATCCTGCCTTATTGGGGTTGCGCCTCACCTTCACTTTCCTCCTCTGCTCTATCTGGCACCCAAGTCGCCTCATTGATCTCATCATCATCATCCCCTCCATCATCATAATCACTGGAGACAACTTGGCAATACACTGTGGCGGGGGACATGACTGACAAGTTTTCATAGTATCCAATTCTTTTACTTTAGCTCCCTATACTATCCAATCCTGTCATCATACCTCCCTATACTGTCCAACCCTGTCGCTATACTTCCCTATACTACCCAATCCAGTCACTATAGCTCCCTATACTATTCAATCCTGTCACTATATCTCCCTATACTATCCAATCCTGTCACTATAGCTCCCTATACTATCCAGTTCTGTCACTATAGCTCCCTATACTATCCAATCCTGTCACTATACCTCCCTATACTATCCAATCCTGTCACTAAACCTCCCTATACTATCCAATCCTGTCAATATAGCTCCCTATACTATCCAATCCTGTCACTATAGCTCCCTATACTATCCAGTCCTGTCACTATACCTCCCTATGCCATCCAAACCTACCACTATACCTCCCAACACTACCCAACCTGACACTATACATAACTACACCTGATACTGTACACTCCTGGCTTCTCCTCGGTGTCCTCCAACCCCTCTGTACTGTGCCCTCCTGCCCCCACCCCCATACTGTGTACAGTCATACATAAATACAGGCCACTGATAGGCTTTAGAAAGGCATTTATGACAGGGGGCAGTGTGTACAGGGAGGGGAATAGTTTCAAAAAGGAGTGGGAGTAGTGTGTACAGGGAAAAAGAGTCAGTGTATATGGGGGGGCAGTGTGTAGAGAGGGCGGGACAGCGTGTATAGGGGTGAACTTAATTTGAGATAATTCCCTAGTTGTCTGTATATGTTGTTAGCATTATTTAGCCACACTCGCTCCATGCCACTGCATACATAGTGTGCCGTAGGTCACCATCTCCCTGGTAGGGGCCCTAGTGCATTACTTTACCCAGGGACCCATGATGTCATTAAGATGGCCCTGATGCTGGAGCTATGGCAGGAGTAGCTATGGACAAGGAGGCAGAATAAGCCTCTCTGGCAGCTGCCGTGGACTGCGCACTAGTGTCAGCTTGGGTCATAGAGGATGAGGATGGTTTAGTAAGCCAGTTCACCACCTCCTCTGCATGCTCTGGCTTGATAGCATGGGCAACATCACTAAACAGAGACAAATGTGCCCTGCCACGTCCACCTTTTCCTGTGGACACAGATGCTGCTGCCCCCCCCTCATAGTAGCATGGGAATGTCTGCCTCTCCTTGTTGGCCTCCTAGACATGATGGGGAGGGGGGCTTATTACCCAAATTTAATATAAACAGGGAAATGTGTGATTGGATGCACATTATTGAATAAAAAGTGGTGTTTGATGCACTTTGAGGACAGCTGCTGACAGAGATGTAAAAACTATAAAAAATAAAATTAAAAAAATTAAAAAGGGAGAACACAAGCTTTGCAATCAAAAAAACTGTGGTTTACAATTAAAAAAAAACGGGGCATGCAGGGGGCAAAAAGAGGGGGTATAAAGCAACTGTATACAGCACATAATGTTTTGTAATGCTGTGGTAAACACTGCACTAAACTAACACACTATACTGACACACTATTCTCATACTACACTATACTCACACTACACTGACACTACACTATACTGACATATAAAGTAAAAAAATGGTGCGCTAATTCAACCTGTGGAACATATACCTATGCAAGAAAAAATATTAATTATTAAATATTAAATATTGCACTGCTAATTAGCATCAATCGCTATGTTACCTAGTGCTAATGAATAACACAATTTGTGTAATAAAGTATAAACCTCACAAACACGATTAAAACTTATAAACAGTAATAAGAAGAACAATGTGAAAAATTCCCAAACAAATTTTAATAAATGAGGCAAGGATCGACTCCGTGGGGAAAACTTGTTCCAATGTGTGCCATGCAGCAAAAATCCAGTGATCTGTTCACCACCGCCTCTAAGTGAATTGCGTGCTTACCTCAGGGGGAGAACCCAAGGGTCAGTTCATGCCTTGACACACTTATAAAGGGGCCAGTAATGCGTCAACATCAGGCATTTTGAGGGACACTGAGATCCCTTCTCATTTCTCCCTTCTTTCTCTCTCAGAGGCCCTCCTCCATGGACCTTAGTGTTGATAATTTGTCAGAATTTCAACCTAATGACGACCACATCAAACTTTTAAAGAAAGGACTTTCTTTCTCTCCCACCTCTCCCATGAATGAGTTTGAAGCCTTCAAAGATATTAGCCTCTTCCTAAGGAAAGTTCTTTTTAAATTATGGCATACTAGAAGCCTAAATGGTCAGCAAACTTCAGAAGCAAACCTAGATTAAGATGAAAGGGAAGCTATTGAAAATCTCTTATCTCTACTGGATGAGAATGTCGGTAGTGATTCTGAAGCGGATTTAAATTATCCACTTAGAAGAACATCTAACCTTAAAATTAGATCTACAAAAATGCCTACTCTATCTAAACACAAATGGCTCCAAGTGTTTTTGGACAAGGTTAAACATGACTTGGGGAGGATTAATTGGAATTGGACTGGACCTAATAATCTAACCATTGCTGAGAGAAAGGCCCTACATGAATTGGAAGACACACCAAACCTAGTGATTAAAAAGAGTGATAAAGGTGGCAATGTGGTTTTAAGTGAAAAGCTTTATGAGGAAGAAACACTAAGGTTACTTGGTGATAATTCCACTTATAAAAAAAACTCACTTCGACACCTTTTCCCACCTTAATTAACACCTTAAATAATAAACTTAAGCTAAGTATGGAGACTGGCCTCCTTACCAAAAAGGAGTACCTTTTTCTTAGAGCGGAGGATGTTACCATTCCAACTTTTTACATAATACCCAAACTGCATAAATCTCTAACTCGTCCCCTTGGTAGGCTAATTGTCTCAGCCATTAAAGGTCCTTTAGAAAAAGTCGGTAAATATGTAGATTCAATGATAAAAGATCTTGTGAACACGTTGCCGTCCTTTGTGCGAGATAGTAGAGATGTACTTGCAAAATTATTGCAATTTTCCTTTCCTATGGGTGCTTTACTTGTGGGGATCGATGTGGAGAGTTTATACACATCGATCCCCCACCAGTGGGGTATCATGGCCACCATGTCGTTTTTGGACCACCATTATCTCCTGCTGGGGGCCCAAAATGAATTTATTATAGAGTTACTTGAATTCATGTTGAACAATAACTTTTTCCAATTTTTGGGCAAATACTATCAACGGTTGAGAGGCATCAGCATGGGGGCACCCTGGGCTCCATCTTACACGTGCTTCCACCTGGGCTCCTGGGAGGAGGAGGTTGTCTACAAGTCCTCGATGTACTTCAGCCACTGCCTTTTGTGGCTGAGGTACATCGATGACATCCTCATGGTATGGGCGGGTTCAGCAGAACAACTTGTGGACTTTATGTCTCAATTGCATATTAATGAAAGGAACATGCGGCTGACCTACTCCTACCATGCCGAGACACTTCCGTTTCTCGATCTGCAACTCAGCAGATCTGGATGCAGACTTACCACCAGTACCTTCCGCAAAGAGACAGCTGCCAAGACTCTTCTCCTGGCACAGAGCCACCATCCTAAGCCACTCGTTAATGGGATACCCACAGGACAGTTTCTGCGAATAAGGAGGAACTGTTCTGAGGATGAACAATTCCAGAAAGAGGCACGACATATGTATCAGCGGTTTAGACAAAGAGGATACTCTCATCATTCCCTTAAAAAAGCTAAAAATCAGGCAATGATGAGTAAACGTGAAGGGCTCCTTATAGCATCCAAAACCCTGCAGTTGAAGAACACTGAGCAGAATTTCCCTAGGATCATCACTAGATTTGGCTCTCAGTGGACCATGGTCCAGGAGATCCTTGAGAGGCATTGGCACATCTTAAAGTCAGCCCCTCTAATTACTAATTTGGTGAGCCCAAGACCCCTGTTAACGGCCAGAAGAACATGTAGCCTGGGGGACTTCCTGGTCCACTCTGAGAATACGCGGATGACTAGTGAGAATTGGCTCACTAGGTCTAAGCCTCCCCCAGGTATGCATGCTTGTGGACACTGTAACGTCTGCAAGTATATAAACTAAACCGATTTGTTCGCCAATCCATGCGGAGGAAAAAACTTTAAAATCAAACAGTTTATTAATTATTCAACTACACAAATTATTTATATGCTCACTTGCCCGTGCAATAAAATCTATATAGGCAAGACTAAACGACCATTCCGCATTAGGATTGGCGAGCACATCGGGGGTATCAAGAAGAAAGATGATGATCGTCTGATCCCCTTGCACTTTGCCAGGTTTCACAATGGTGACCCAAAAGGTCTGACCATTAAAGGAATCTATGTGCTAAACCTACCCCCTAGACGTGGAGACTTTGATACAATTCTTCTCCAAAAAGAAAAAATATGGACATACTACCTGGACTCTATGGTACCCAAAGTGTCAGGGAAGAAACCAGAATCAAGCCTGTCAGTGTTGCCGTTTCCCCGCGCGTGGCACTTCTGCTCACGCTCATTTGCGGCTCAGTTGAATGGCGCGCACATGCGCACTAGCGCACGCATAACGTGAATCCTCTGCTGGCCTATAAAAGCTGCCTGGCTGTTCAAGCAAATTGCTGGTTTGTCTCTCAGCTCCCCTGTGATCTTGTTCCTGTTTCCTGCTGATTGATTGCCTGTTGTGACCCAGATTGCCTTGACCTACTCTGATTCTCTCCTGGACCTGACCCCTGGCTTGTTTAATGGACTCTGATTAACTCTGGTATTTGACTCTCAGCCCGTACTCGGATTTGTCTTCTGTCTCCTGTGCCTTGACCCTCAGCCTGTGACCCAGATTTGTCTACAGTCTCCAGTGTCTTGACCCCCTGCCTGTTTTTGGATAATTCTGCTGTCTCCTGTGTTTGACCCTCAGCCTGCTCTTGGATTTCCTCCAGCCTTGTATCCTGGCTCCCAGCCTGTCTACGAACTGGTCTCTGTTGCTGGTTCCCCAGCTTGTCCTGGACTTTGTTCTCCTACCTACCCGCTGGGTCCAACACCTACCAGCACCTGAACGGCTATCCAGCTCCTCGCTGACCTTCACGCAAGATCTGCCTATCCTGCTGGTAGCTTGTGCCTCTTTGTGCAATTCGCCCTCTGTACCATCTCCAGGGGGTGGAGTGCGCTTAGTCGCAAGAGTGAACCGCTCTCTGCATCTTGGCCTCGGCAAGTACCCTTATCTGACAGTACAAACCAGCCATGTCAGAGGCCAACAGAGTGTGTTCCCCTCTTGAAGTACTGTGCCAGCAGGTCATGGCCCTCACTGAAGCAGTCCAGAAATTACAGGAGGGTTACGTCCAAATTGATGGTCGCCTTCAGCAACTTGCCGGGGCACCTGCACCAGCATCTGCAGCTCCAGCATCCACCAGTGGAGCCTCCTCATCTCAGGTCCAGTGTAGCCCTGCTGTGATGATGGCTGTTCCTGAACCTAGGGTCCCCACACCGGAGCGCTTTGTGGGTGATCAAAAGAAATTCAGAGCATTCAAGAATGCCTGGTCTCTGTACCTAGTTCTTCAACTCAGGACTTTTTCTTCTGAAATCGTGAAAGTTGTTTTCATAATTTCCCTACTGTCCGAAGAGCCACAGGCCTGGGCTCACAGCCTCATGGAACAGAGAAGCCCTCTATTAAATTCCATGGATACCGTTTTAGAATCTATGGGCCAACTATATGACGACCCACAATGCACCGCCACAGCCGAAGCCACCTTACACGCTTTGTTTCAAGGAAAGATACCGGTTGAGGAGTATACCGTTGAATTCCGTAAATGGTCAGCTGACACTGGGTGGAATCAGGCCGCTCTCAGATATCAGTACCACCAAGGTCTCTCGGAGGCTTTTAAAGACGAGCTGGCTTGGGTTGAGACCCCTGCTTCTTTGGAGGACTTAATTCAAATAGCTACTAAGCTAAAACAGGCGCATTTGAGAGCGGTGCTCCGAGCGCTTCCAGGCTTCCCGACCCAGCTGGATGCTCCCTAAGTCTTCTTCTGCCTATCCACCACTCCCGGTTCCTTCAGTCACCTCCGCTCCGGAAGGAGAACCCATGCAACTAGGACTGGTCCGATCTCCTCTTACCCCTGATGAGAGGCAAAGAAGACGCCAAGCCAACCTATGCCTGTACTGCAGAGGGACAGGACATGACATTCACAACTGCCCTGTGAGACCTAGAAAGTTGTTTCCACGGTCTATTATGAACTACCAAGCCACAGGTTTTGCTCAGTCTTACATCACTCTTTCTGTCTCCCTACAGTTGCCGGAAGAAGAGATTCAACTACCGGCCATCATTGACTCAGGGGCGTGCAGTTGTTTTCTGGACATTTCCTTAGCCAAAAAGTTGCACGTTCCATTCCAGAATAAGAAACAAAACCTTCTGGCTGATGGATCCCTTCCTTGTTCTGGACCAGTATCACAACAAACTCAACCCATCCTTACCACCACAGACTCCGGTCACCGAGAGTTCTTACGCTTTGACCTCATCAGTTCTCCTATGTTCCCTATTATCTTGGGGCTCCCCTGGCTGCAGGCCCATGATCCTCAAATTAATTGGAACAAGAAAGAGATCTCCTTCTCCTCTACATATTGCTCTCAGCATTGTCCCGTTCCAGCTCCAGCTTCCTGCCTGACAGTAGTTCCGGTACCTGATAGTCTCCAGCACATTCTTCCAGTATACCTCGAATTCAAAGACGTCTTTGATAAGAAAAAAAGCTGACTGTCTGCCACCTCACTGGTCCTACGATTGCCCTATTGAACTATTACCTGGCTCTGAGATCCCTTTCGGACGCATATTCCCCCTGTCTGAGGCAGACTTGGAGGTCCTTAAAGCTTACATTGATGAGAACTTGGAAAAAGGCTTCATTTGCCCTTCCTCTTCTCCGGCTGGAACCGGTATTTTCTTTGTTGGGAAAAAGGATGGCTCTCTAAGACCTTGCATCGACTACAGAGAACTCAACAAGATAACTATCAAAAAACGATACCCACTTCCACTCAACCCAGAGTTATTCCAGCGTTTCCAAGCTAGACTTACGGGGCGCCTATAACCTTATTCAAATTTGTGCTGGTAATGAATGGAAAACCGCCTTCAGGTTCAGATTTGGACACTACGAATACCTAGTAATGCCTTTTGGGCTGTGCAATGCCCCGGCCACTTTTCAACATCTAGTGAATGATATTTTTAGAGATTATCTTGACAACTTTGTAGTCGTCTACTTGGACGACATCCTTATCTTTTCTGCCACCACTAAATTACACCGAATCCATGTGAAAAAAGTTCTCGCAATCCTCAGAAGACGTAGACTGTACCTCAAGGCTGAAAAGTGCGAATTTGAAAAGACTGTTGTCCAATTTCTGGGGTTTGTCATCTTCACCGAAGGAGTCGCTATGGACCCACAAAAAATCAAGGCAAACCAAGAATGGCCTGCTCCGGTAGATAAGAAGGGAGTGCAATGGTTCATAGGCTTCACTAACTTCTATCGGGGATTTATTATAGGTTTTTCATCTATTATCTCACCCATCACTCAGTTAACTCATCAACACATTCGTTTTCAGTGGTCCCAGGAGGCTCAAGAAGCTTTTGTCAAATTAAAGACTCTATTTACTTCTGCAACAATTTTACAGCATCCAGACCCAGTTCTGCCATTTGTATTGGAGGTAGATGCCTCCGAAACTGCCACTGGAGCCATTTTCTCTCAAAGAAGGGGTCCTAAGGCACTCCTGCATCCCATAGCCTTTGCATCCTGGAAACTAAGTCCCCCAGAGAAGAATTATGATGTCGGTGACCAGGAGTTGTTAGCCATCAAGTTCGCCCTGGAGGAATGGAGATATCTGCTGGAGGGTGTGTCCCATCCTATCACAATTTTTACTGACCACAAGAACCTGGAGTACCTCAGGACAGCCAAGCGCTTAAGACCCCGACAGGCACAGTGGGCACTTTTTTTCTCCAGGTTCAACTTCCACATCTCAAACAGACCTGGTTCCAAAAATGGGAAAGCGGACGCACTCTCCTGGATGTTCCCAGAACCTCCCCAGCTAACGGAACCCAGTACCATTTTATCACCACAAAATGTTTTTCTTCTCACTCAGTCCGATCTGACAGCTGCTATCAAAACAGCATCCAGTCACTGTACTGATCCAGAGGTACCCTCCTTGGAGAGACGCAATGACTTGCTTTGGGCCCGGAATAAGATTTTTGTTAGACTGGAAGTAAGACCTTTAATTTTAAAAACCTTTCACGATCATAAACTGGCCGGTCATTTCGGAATGCAAAAAACCTCAGAATTAATCTCCTATTCCTTTTGGTGGCCTGGTTGGAGACGGGACTGTAAAGATTGTGTCTCCTCATGCATCTCTTGCCAGCGCAGTAAGGGATCTAATTCCAAGTCTTGGGGCCCTTACCTATTCCGGAACGGCCATGGGTAGAAGTTTCTATGGACTTTATTGTCGATTTGCTACCCTCAGAAGGATTTACCACCATTCTGGTCGTTGTTGACCGTCTCTCAAAGATGGCACACTTTTTACCCATGATAGGCACTCCCTCTGCTCTGGATACAACCAACATCTTTATTAGATAGAGGCGTCCAATTTACCTCCAAGTTTTGGAAGGAGTTCTGCAAGTCATTGGAAATTAAGGTTTGTCTCTCTCCCGCATACCACCCCCAGAGCAATGGACAGACTGAGAGAACAAACCAAACCCTAGAACAGTATCTCCGTTGCTTTTGTTCTGGCTCCCAGGACGATTGGTCTTCCCTTCTGCTCTATGCAGAATTTGCATACAACAATTCCATACATACATCTACCAACCAAACACCTTTTTGGTCGAATTTAAGATTTCATCCCTCTTTTCTTCCTAACTCTGTCCCTGAAACCTCAGTCCCTGCCGTTCAAGATCGAATAACCTCTATTCAATCAAACTTCCTGAAGATTCAGGAGACTGTGCAAAAGGCTCAGGACAGTTACAGGAAGTACTACGACAAAGGAAGGAAAGGGAACCCGGACTTCAAAATAGGTGAGAAGGTTTGACTATCTGCCACCAATCTCAGGTTACCTTGCCCCTCACAAAAATTGGGCCCTAGATTCATAAGGCCATTCAAGATTAAAAGAATGGTGAATCCTGTGGCCTTCGAGCTACCGTTACCTAGCTCTTACAGGATACACCCAGTATTCCACGTATCTCTCCTGAAACCAGTGGTCCCCAGTCCATTTCCTGGAAGAGAGAAACCTCCTCCTCCTCCAGTTGAGGTTAATGGGGAGAATGAATTTGAAGTGGAATCCATATTAAACTGCAGAAAGATGGGTAGACAACTCCAGTATTTGATAAAATGGAAGGGGTATCCCCCTGAAGATAACTCTGGGGAACCCTCTGGGAATTTACATGCTCCATGGTTGATCAAAGCCTTTCATCATGGAACATCCAGAGTTAATGGCCAGTTTAGGCGTCCAGAGGCCGCCCTTTGGGGGGGGCACTGTCAGGGAAGAAACCAGAATCAAGCCTGTCAGTTTCGCCATTTCCCTGCGTGCATGCGCAACAGGACGGTGCTTTGGCGCATTTGCGGCTCAGTTGAACACCGTGCACTAGCGCACGCATAACGTGAATACTCTGCCAGCCTATAAAAGTTGCCTGGCTGTTCAAACAAATTGCTGGTTTGTCTCTCAGCTCCCCTGTGATCTTGTTCCTGTTTCCTGCTGATCGAATGCCTGTTGTGACCCGGATTGCCTTGACCTACTCTGATTCTCTCCTGGCTTGTTTAACGGACTCTGATTACCTCTGGTGTTTGACCCTCAGCCTGTACCCGGATTTGTCTTCTGTCTCCTGTGCCTTGACCCTCAGCCTGTGACCCAGATTTGTCTACAGTCTCCAGTGCCTTGACCCTCTGCCTGTTTTTGGATAATGCTGCTGTCTCCTGTGTTTGACCCTCAGCCTGCTCTTGGATTTCCTCCAGCCTTGTATCCTGGCTCCCAGCCTGTCTACGAACTAGTCTCTGTTGCTGGTTCCCCAGCCTGTCCTGGACTTTGTTCTCCTACCTACCCGCTGGGTCCAACACCTACCAGCACTTGCACGGCTATCCAGCTCCTCGCTGACCTTCACGCAAGATCTGCCTATCCTGCTGGTAGCTTGAGCCTCTTTGTGCAAATTGGCCCTCTGTACCATCTCCAGGGGGTGGAGTGCGCTTAGTCGCAAGAGTGAAACGCTCTCTGCATCTTGGCCTTGGTGAGTATCCTTATCTGACACAAAGGGTTAAATACTGAATATAGCCTACAGCCTTTCCTAGAAAAGTAATTATTTTTGTAATATATTCTCTATAAAAATATATTTTCCTGGTACTTGGTGTTTGAATCTCCTGCCTCCACTTAATCTATGCCCCTTATTTATTTAATCTATATTTGATGCTTGTATTTCCTATTTTACAAGGATCAGATTTACTTCATCTTCTTTAAATGATACTGTTACCTTCAATGATGGGGTCCCATTTTCCTCCACCTTCTGCCATCTTAAAATACTTTTCTATGACCTTATAATGCCAGTGCACTCGTTACGTATTTTTTGCTGAATGTTCATATTGAGAGGTGATCTGGATGACATCTAGCGGTATGAGATAGTAATTACATCATCATTTTTTGCCTATTTAAATCCACTCCACGGACTCTTCAGGGGTAGAGTAATGCTATAGGAGGACGACGGGTACTGCCTAGCTGGTGAAAGATGCATTAATTCATGTTATAACTGCATGTATATGGATGCACTCTTTCAGCCCCTAGCACTCCCCCTATTGATACCTGTATGAAAATCCATCTGAATGCCACTGCCCCGCTGTACCTTACCTGAAAATTTCTGAACATTCAAGTCAAGCTGCTCATTACATTTGTTGTAATCCTGCCTATTAATGATGGTCTGTGTCTCTATATTTGACAGACCCTGCTGAACTGATACACTCAATTAACCTTAACCAGCACACTCCAATCACCCATCCATACACTCAGTATACCATGTCTATGGCTGATAATTGAAGGAACTTAATTACTAGGAGTCTGCATTATCAAAACCATCTGTTTTTGATCAAACCTCCAAGTTCAGCCTCCATTCTCAACTAGCTATTATCAGTGTTTGTAAGCGGTGACTGCGGTATGTATGTGGGATGTGTAGCCGCGGCTCCCTATGTTTTTAATTTTTGACAACGTTGTCATCATTTTAATCTAACTGGTGTGTGTCAGCCACTTATCTGTGCCTTCCCCTCCCTTTTTTTAGGTTTATTAGTGGGGTGTATATTTTTGTACCAATAAAGCAAGCTTTTTGTACTCCCCATAATGTTCGGTTTCTTGCCCTCTTAAGAGAACTTTATTCTCTTAGTTTTTCTCTAACACCAGAGGCTATTTGGATTGCAGACCTACACAGGTATGTGGAGAATATACCTTGGATATTTCCAAGGCCAGACTTTCCCTCCTTCTATATCTACCTATCTTTCCAGTTATATCCCAACCATTGGCTTCCTTGGTCTAAGCTATCATGTGATTATGCCTTTTCCTGCTTCATATCTTTTCAGCCTTTATCTCAGCAGGATAATATTAGTATGTTCACTATACCCATAGGCTCTCTTAAGGACCCAGGCCCAGTGCAACAATCTTCTGTGCAATTATCAATCTCTTCGGGTCTCCACAATTTCATTAAGGCTTCAATACCTGTATAGGTCACAGATTCATTACTAAGGTATATCCCTTCTTTAATTTAAAGTGGAGTTCCACCCAAAAATGGAACTTCAGTACTCATGACCCCCTGACATGCCACATTTGGCATGTCACTTTTTTTTGGGGGGTGGGTACCTGGTTTTGACAGGTACCCAGCTCCAACTTCCTCTCCTCGTGCCACAGTGCCGAGCGGAAGTTCACCTCTCTGCCCTCCCTCCCTGCAATCTTCTGGGACACATCACAGGTCCCAGAAAATTGCCTGGCCATTCAAGACAGCGCAGCGTGACTCGTGCATGCGCAGTGCACGCCCAGCTGTGAAGCCGCAAGCTGTCACAGCCTGGCACCCACACTTGCAATTCACTGTGGAGAGGAGGGGGGAGAGGAGTGAGGCTTCGGGCGGCTGTATCGTTGGACCGTGAGTGTCTGTTTATTAAAAGTCAGCAGCTACACTTTTTGTAGCTGCTGAATTTTAAATGGGTGGAACTCCACTTTAAGGTAGTGGGAGGTTATTTTGGCTTTAATATCCTAGTTACTGAGGTCTATTACAAAATTTCTTGCGTTAACCATGCAGGTGAGTGTTTAGGGTGTGGAAAGCAGTGTATATGTATATGTACTTTTTTTGCTTTTGATGTAATCTAATAAATGTATGTTTTCATTTGAAATAGGTTTACCTAAGCTCCTGAAAAAGCGATAATAGGTCGCATAACATGTAGAGAGAAAATACGTGAGGATAAGTGGTACCTCATTATCTTGAAGATTGGTATATGTTGATGTATTATACAATTGCAACAAACACTTTGCATACTGTATTTGATATTCTATCCTTTGGGGAATCCACAGTCTGTCCAAGAAGTATTTTTAGGAATTCTTAATATTTTTATGATTGTACCTTCCAAACAATATTTTTAATGTAGACTAATAAATTGTTTAAATTTTACATATCTACATGCCTATAAAGTCGAACATTCCCCGGTTTGGTTCAGGGGCGAACATGTGAACAGACCAAAAATTTGTGCGACCACGCAAACCCTGTTAAAGTCTATGGAACACGAACGTGAAAAATCAAAAGTGCTAATTTTAAAGGCTAATATGCAAGTTAATGTCATAAAAAGTGTTTGGGGACCCGGGTCCTGCCCCAGGGGACATGTATCAATGCCATTTTGTTTCGGGAGCACTGATTTTAATAATGCTTATAGTGCCTGGGGGGTGTCTATAGTATGCCTGTAAAGTGGCGCAATTTTCCCATGTTTAGAACAGTCCCTGCACAAAGTGACATTTCTAAAGGAAAAAGTCATTTAAAACTGCTTGCGGTTGTAATGTAATGTTGCCCCCCCCCCAGCCCATTACTAGGCCCTTTGGGTCTGGTATGGATATTAAGGTGAACCCCGCACCCAAATTTAAAAAAAAAAGGCGTGGGGCCCCAAGGCCCTATATACTCCGAATAGCAGCAGTATACAGGCGGTCCCCGGGTTACAAACAAGATAGGGACTGTAGGTTTGTTGTTAAGTTTCATCTGTTTAAGTTGAATCTGTTTGTAATTTGGAACAGGTATATTTTTTAAGTGTAGCTCCAGCCCAAAAATCTATTTTTAAGCTTTTTGGATAATATAGGGCAGTGTTGTCACCCCTGTAAAATTTTTTTTTGCTGGAGACAACTTTTTCCCATATCAACTCTTACAGGAGAGAATTTCCCTTCCTAGGGGTCGATTTACTCTCACTTCCTGTTGTCTCCCTCCATTTGTAAGTAGGAGTCATTTGTAAGTCAGATGTTTGAAAATAGAGGACCGCCTGTATATACTATACGGCCTGCCCTATACACTCTGCGGAAAATTGGGCCTTAGGTGTTGGTGGTACCAGAATACTGTAAGCCCTCACAGTTACTCTTGGAGGGTGCTGGAACGGGCCCTGCTGTGAAATATTATATCTAGAATTGTAATTACATGCCCCTGTTAAACAGGGGCATCAAAATTGGTCCTTAGGTGGTGGTGGTGGTGGTGCCACAACACTGTAACCCCTCACAGATAGTCTTGTTGAGTGCAGGAATGGGCCCTGCTGTGAAATATTACATCAAGAATTGTAATTACAAGCCCCTGTTAAACAGGGGCAGAAAAATTGGGCCTTAGGTGGTGGTGGTGGTGGTGCCACAACACTGTAACCCCTCACAGATACTGTTGCTGGGCGCAGGAACAGGCCCTGCTATGAAATGTTAGATCAAGAATTGTAATTACATGCCCCTGTTAAACAGGGGCAGTGGTGGCGGTGGTGCCACAACACTGTAACCCCTCACAGATACTCTTGTTGAGCGCAGGAATGGGCCCTGCTGTGAAATATTAGATCAAAAATTGTAATTACAATACAGTGCAGCTGTAGTGCAGTTGCTACTACTTTTCTGGTGGAGTACACAATACAGTGTAGTGCGGTGTTGCAAAACAAAATATACATCATGTCCATAAGGCCACCAAGGAGAGGCAGATGCTCACAGGCCACTAAAAGAGGACAAGCAGGCTCTGTGTCTACAGTCAACAGTGCTGGCCATGGACATGATGCATCCTCTGCTGGTGGGGCACATTTGTCCTTTTTTTCTTCTGCTGGCCGTGTTATTGAGCCAGAACATGCAGAAGAATTGGTGGAGTGGATAACAAAGCTGTCCTCATCTTCCTCATCCTCTGTCACCCAGGCTCAGAGTAGTTTTCCTTCCTTTGCAGCTGCCAAAGCAGCCTATTCCACCAGCTCCTTGTCCACAGTCACTCCTTCCATAGCCCAACCATCATGCATGGAGGAGTCCCCCAAACTATTCGACCACAGTGTCGGTTACATGCTACTGGAGGATGCGCAGTAATTTGAAGGCTCCGATGTTGGTTCCCAGGTTGAGGATGGGAGTAACGTGAGCCTAGAGAGAGGGGGTGCCCAAGAAGGACAAGAAACTGACAGTCATGTTCCACCAGCTGTTTATTCTTTTTTTCTAGTTCACATTATTCACATCAATTTACACATAGTAGCACTCAAGTACTATATATACACTATTCTGACACACTATACTCACTCTACACTAACACTACGTTAACACTCTACACTCAGAGTCACAATAACACACTAACTTGCTAGTAGCAAACTGAGTCCTGCTCTATCTATCTCCACTCCAACAACAAACTTCAAAAGGCCCTGTGGGAAGACACCTTTTATAGTGTGGGGTGGGACTATAAGCACTGAGCCATGACTTGTCCAATCACGGCTGTGACAGTGCTCTGTGCCCTGAGTGGGCAAAGCCTTTGCACCTGACCAGCGGTTAGGTGCATTGATTCATCCAATTAGGGCCCTAGAATGCACTGTGCAGCACGCAGTGCATTGCGGGGTGCTCAGTGGGCGTATAACCTGCCGGACACCCTGCAAATTCGGGTGTTCACCAAACGGGCAAACAGGCAATGTTCGGGCCAAATTTTTATTCAGCCCAAACTGCTCGCCCAATTCTATGTATATGCAAAGATTCTGGAATGCAGTGACATAACTGACCAAACTGCAATATTTGGCCCATGGTCATGTTTGGTCAGTAATGTCACCACCACTCTGTCCCTTTGCTATCCCTGGTCATGTAAATGAATGGCCTGGTGACGTCACCGGCTGTTAAGGACTTGGCTGAACCTTAAACTCATCCCTAATCTCAAATTTATGGTCAAAGATTATTTTAGCGCATAAACCTTACTATTAAAGGAAGAGAGGTCCTCCATCGACTATTTCCATAGATTATGCAATTCATTGCTACAAAAGAAAAAACAGCAATCCTAAAGGTTCCACTGGACAACAATTTTTTTAAAGGTTTTGCTTCCTAAAAACATTTGGTGTTTATGATAGACCCCTTCAAACTGAACACTGTATTTAGTGTCTGGTGCATTGTGCTGCAGTGTCCAACAATAGTTGGTCAGCATTGATTTCAGTTACCCCAATTTTTTTTTATTATGGAAGTGTCCTGGTGAAACCTGTCATCATATTAGTCATTGACTGCACCTACATTTTTTAGACCAAATGTGAATGCAGAAAGTGAAGCTTTAGTAACGTGTTGCACTTCATGGTCTTGTATATTATAAGAAGTTTATCAACCAGCTGAATAGCTCTGTAGTTGCTGACATAATTCTCAACAACATCCTTTATTTCTTTCCAGGTGATTTTCACTGGCCCCACTAACAGATCATCAAACTGCTTGTCATTGATAATGTGTCTCATCTGTGGACCAACAAAACTGCCTTCCATATATCAGTTATTCTTGGAAACATCTGTCCTAAATGACAAAAACCTTCATCTTGTTTGTTCATCACTTCACAAAAACAATGCTCCCTGAATGTGGCCCAATGCCTCTCACAGTTGTATTTGATTTTGTGGGTATGCTACACACCAGCAAGGCTATTACACATGGGCAAGAAGGAAAACCCCACTTGTACAAGGTGCTGCAGGGACCATGAGGATCTAATTCACCTTGTGTGGCGCTGCCCAAAGTTGCACAGATACTGGAAGGGGGTTCTTACTACTATTAATCAGGTGTTCCAGGTTCAGGTGCCAGAGGAACACAAACAATGCTTATTGGATATTTTATATGACCTCCTGGTAGACGATGCACCTAAACAGGCCATAGCTACGTCACTTTTGCAGGCCTGCAGGTTAATCTTGCGGCACTGGACTTCAATTGATCCTACCACACTGAAGGAGTGTATAGCACAAATGGGAAATATACTTCGGCTGGAAAAATATATCTTTCAGGATAGGAGTAGCTTAGGTAAATTCGATAACCTATGGGCCCCCTGGCAGGCCACGCCGGGATTGGCACCAGTTGATCTTATTAATAATTGCCTACTTATTGGCCATGGATAAGTAGTAACTGTTCTGTGAGGATGTCTATGGACAGTAGAGGAGTATACTTCTGACTTAACATGAACATGTATTTTAAACTAGCTTTTGAGGATAGACCCTGATGTTTAATACCATGTTGTATGTCAGTTTAAAACAATTTCATGTACTACTGGGGTGCATATGTTCTGGAGTTTGTAATGACCAATATATTTTGTTTAATAAAGCTTTATTTGAGATACAGAAGATAGTTTACAATCTAAAAGGGAGGTTCAAGTGATACAAAAAGAAATAACTATCGGGGATGGGCTGATAAAAAAAATAAATAAAAGTTTAGTTGTTAGATGGAGGCAGAATAGGCTTCTCTAAAGAGAAAGGTTTTCAAGTATCACCTAAAAGTGGACAGCGAAGGAGATAGTAAAACAGATTGGGGTAGGGAGTTCCAGAGGATGGGAGAGGAAAACCTGCAGGTGATTATGGTAAAAGGTGACAAGGTTGCTAGAGAGCAGAAGGTCTTGGGAGGAATGAAGAAAACAATTTGGTTGGTATTTTGAGACTAGGTTAGTGATGTAGCTGGAGGCAGAGCTGTGGATGGGACATTCAGATGAGATATTTGTAAATAAATTATTGATGCTTGAAGAGAATAATAGAGTGAGCCGAGGGACAGATAGATTTATATATGAAGAAGTTGCAAAAAACAGGAGATTTCTATTAAACGGTTAACACAGGTTGTTTTAATGATTAACAGCCAAAAATCTATAAGATACATTAAAAAGTGTTTTGGAAGCAAAATCTTTGTTGTCCAGTGTTACTAACTAGTTCGCGTATCAACCTCACTCAATAAACAGTATAGTATCATAGCTACATATTACAAATTCTTAAGTACAGTAAGTTAGTTGTAGATTTTATTGACGACTTTACAATAAAGGTGATGTTTTAGAGGTGTGGCCTACCAAATCCTCTCTCTTCTCCTGCTATCAAGATTTGTGCAAACCGGACTAGCATCTAACAGTGTGTCAGTGGAGGTAATACAGTGGTCCAACCTAGAACAGTGTTTTGTTCTCTTCGTACAGTAAACTTATCTACCAGCTACCAATACAAATTGTATTGGTCTGGCTCTACTTATCATTGCAATGGTTCTTCATGCAGCTTCCCTTACCCAGCCTAGTCAGAGGTGCAGTGTGTTTAATATCACATTATGAGGAGCCAGTTTTTCTTGTATCTTCATGGTGGCCCACAATGGCACATCACAGGAAATGTTGTGCATGTGCAGTGCTGTAGCAGCAATCTTACTGCATAAGGGACCGTACAGTTTGTGATGAAGTGACTTCCCAAAATGCAATGAGAAGGCAATACATACATTGTTAGTGTCTAAGCTGGAGATTAGAAATTAACTGAAGGTACCAGGGGTTTGTTTCAAGGCTGGTTTTGTTGAATAATATGAAAATTTAAAGTGCGAAATCTGAACCCAATGGAAATGGGAGCCGAATGTTATAAAACAATAATGACTTATTGTTGGGTTAATACGTAAGGGATTGTCAAACAAATGACATGGGGTAGGCTGGAAATTGTGCTTGAAAATATGTACCAAAGCAAAAAAAAAATTTCCTACTGGATAACAGGTGAACAGGCTCATGGGAGAGGCATTGTATACCTAAAAAAACTTTGTATAGATTTTATTGGTTGAATTTTGCATTTTGGTGATGAGACGTGGTGTAATATATTTTGCTGTTAAGCTGAATTTGTACTGGTGGGTTCACTTTTTATTGAGTAAGGCCAATGTGTTCCATGCAGTGACAGGGGAAAACTCTGAGTTGTCCTAAAATTATGTATTGGGCAATAACATAAGGCCAGATTTATTAAAAGGTATGTGGACACTGCAGCAATAATTGTTCACAGACAATCAAATGGTTAAATGCTTCACAGTCTTTAATGTATACAAAGTATAGTGTACATGTGTGGAACTAACAAGGGAGGTTTGGTATGAAGTGTACCCTCTAGTGTCCTAGCTAAGCAGTGGTGTGTGATTTCCTTCAATATATGACAGCTATAGGGTTTTACATGCAAATCTCAAGTAGGATCAAAACCACATGAAATGTGCAATTATATAATTTAAATTTGTAAAAGAAAAACTCAGTAAAAAGGCCATAGTGTGATTTGCTTGGAGGTAACCACAGTGTGCATGTTCTGTTATGTCCACTTTGGCCATGCATACACAATTTTATACCCTGCTGCCTCTTAAAGGCATCCTTACACTTTCAAATGTTTTAGTTGCTTTATTAGGTTTTAGTGTAGTTGAATTCTCTGTGCTGTTTGTTTGCATAACCTTAGAATGATGGGCCCACATGTGGCTGAAGTCTGTAGTATCATGGCTGATTGATTCCCCTATGTCCATGGTTTGCTACTGCTAGCCAGTCCCAAATGAATAAGCCAACTTCCTGTTCTAGATCACAGTGTCCAATGTCTGCATTCAGTGGCGGCTGCTCCATAAGGGGCGCAGGGGTGCCACCCCCCCATCCATGCGCCCGGCTCCTTAATCTACATGTGGGGCTCCGGATGCATGGATTCCAATAGAGTTTTTTTTTTCTTTGAAGCACGTGATTAGACTAATAGGCTTCAAAAAAGGGTAGGGTCAGGGCGTAGACCACTGCTCCAGGAGCACACCCACTTGTGTGACAATAGTGAATGAATATTCGCTTTCGTCTTCCTCATTCTCCTCCCGGCAAATAAGGAAGCCCCTATTGGCCAAGGAATCTTAGGACTCCCTGGCCAATCGTGTCCCAGGACACGCTCCCTGTTTCTGTTCAGCCAGGAGGAGAATGTCTCCCTGTGTGCTCACTGGAGCGGCCCCGGCTCTTCCTTCTTCCTCCCCTCACAAGGTAAGGCAGCTTTCTCAAATGGCACATTATCAGTGAATAGTCGGCTTCCATCTTCCGCGGGTGGGGGGGTGGCGGGGGAGTTGGAAGATCAGCGGGATTCATGTCCCGCGTGGGGGAGTGACCGCCGCCATCTGTCTCCTCCCCCACGCGCGGGGGGGTGATTGCCGCCGTCCATCTCCCATGCACGAGGGGGTGTTGGCTGACCGCCACCTGTCATTTGCATCTCCACTTCACTTTCAAGTGATCAACAAACAAAAATAAGCAGTTATTTTTATATAATCCCACTATAACATATAGCAAAAAAATCTCAGGCTAATCTTAGTAGAATACGGTTAAGCCTCAGATTTTTTGCTGCGTGTAAGGCTTCATGTACACTGCTGCTGGTAAACAGATGTTTAGCAGCAGTTGGGCATTTTTTCAGCTGCCCCTGAACTCTCCTCTATGTTATCTTATCAGTACATGTACACAGGGTCGTTTATAGTTGTTTCTAGGCAGTTGAGTTTAGAAGCATTTTTTAAAAATGTTTTCAGGACGGATGTTCAGAGGCATTTGAAACGCCAAATGCCTAAAACAGCTTGTAAACACGTGTAAACGCAGTACCTCGCGTTTATCCACGTTTCGTTTACAGGCGTTTTTAATTTTTGACTATATAAAAAAAACAAAAAACTATTCAAAACGCAAACAAGGCTAAACGCGGCATGTAAGCTCGGCAAAACTGACGTTTTTAAACATTGGTTACTATCTGTCAAGTTAAATCATTCAGGAGAGGTTGTAAAACATCCCATGTACATTAAACCTTAATGTGCTACATTGTAATCTCTGTGTGTCTAAATGCTCTGCATATTGGTGTCTGGCAGATCAATTTAATGTGTTGCAAGCTCTCACCTGAACCAGCACTAGACTGTAACACCCAGGGATTGTTGCATATGTAGTTTTCTAACAGGAAAATGCAGTTCTATAAGTACAGGCAGAGGTCATTTGTTAACCTGTGCAGTGCCGTGCTGCATGCCTCATGTTTCTATACAAACATGCATTGCTGACACAGAAATCTGAAGATTTACTGTACTATAGGACAGGAATAAAGGAAAACAAATGACACCATGAACCTACATGATCAATCCACATCTTATGTAGGTGAAAAACATGAGGTGCAGTTAGGAGGCTTTATAATGCCATTAACAGGTTTCCAGTGACAAATGACTGTACACAAGCTGACTGCATGGCATACAGGACATTTTGTCATTGCTTAGTGCATGCACATTAATTGCCTAGTGAGCCATTTTAAGATAAAATGTTGACACACATTTCTTTGAGTACTTTATTAAACCAAAAGGTACGAAAGCAGAAACATTTGTATGTTCAGCCTACGTAGCAAACTAGGACTGCACTGCACACAATGAATACCAATATATTATTAAGTAGAATGGTGCAAGGATTATGTTTGCTGTGTTCATGTGAGCCTACAAATTCAAACCACTGTAGCAATTTCTCCCTTCTCTGGTTCCTTTCTTTTACTAAACCAGGAACCTTGTCTTCTGAGCACTTGACTGAATTTGACCTCAGTCAAATAAAACTAAAAAAAATGTGACATTTAAAGAGAACCACAAGAGAACCAATGGGAATATAAGATGATATCAGTTAGTTTGCAGGGCAGAAGGGTAAAGTGAAAGTGCTTGGATGTTCATAAGTGGACATCTTTTACAAGTTCACCTTTTCTGCTATAAAAAGTACTAAACCTCACATTATTGTCCATTTGTAATGTAACAAATTGTCACCCAAATGTATTAAAAAATCTATTTTAGGAACCGAAAACAATATTTTTCTACATTTTTATGCTACATCAATGTATCAAAGGTGTTATAATTTTAACTTACATTGATGTTCATACATAATTATAGTAAGAATTATAGTAAGAATTACTAAACTATATATAGTTAAGGATACTAAGATCAGACATACAGTACAAGAGCCTCAGTAGTGAAAACTGTGCCTCATGGGTAAAAAAAAATAAATAAAAATTCTAGCAAAAAATGTTATTTCTTGTTTTTGATAGGAATAGAATCCCTGTAAGGTTTTTATTGCTATCTGTGTCCCTGTTGGAAATGTGTTCTCCTTTGTCCTAGCAGGACAGGGGCACAGTCACAAGCAAAATCAAATTTTTAGTAGAGTGAAAAATGGTTAGGACCCCTATCAATGTTTTTATTTCTCATGTCTGCTGAACTGTCCGGCTGATTACTACATATCTTCATTTCTTGCACGGTTATCAGAGGGACAGGAAGTAAGGAAAATTCTCTGCAAAGTAGACAGAGAGGAAAGTCAAATAGAATGGTATAGTGCAGTGATGGCAAACCTTGGCACCCCAGATGTTTTGGAACTACATCATGGGGAATGTACTATATTAAAACTATGTGGTGCTACCTCAGTCTCAGTGCAACAACTCAAACTCCAAATAAAATAAAACAAAATAATAAACTATGACCTAAGTAAATAATCAATGAGTATGTGAATACGTGCAAAGATAATATATAAGTATTCCAAAAAAGTGCAGAATGCACACAATGAAGGGATAATAATGCAACATGCAAAATAAAAATTATGTGAACAATGCCACATGATAATTAATGTCCAATCAGGTAAGGTGTAACTAAAAAAACATATAATAACATCAAGACCAAGTGGTGATAATAATACAGGTGAAAAATATAAAGTGCAGTCCAAAAATAGCATGCAATGTGACTTCCAATGCGACTCCCAATGTCAGCAGGAGGAAATCTTCTATAGGTGAAGAAAGTGCAAGTGCAGTGTTAGCAAATGTCTAAAAAAGTTCCTCCAGTCTTGTTCCAGTGTGTGGCTACCATTTCCCCCAGCCTCTCACCTGTGGTAGCGGCTCCCAATGGGCAGAATCAAGCGTGAACCCACAGGTAAACAGCACCCAGTGTAAAGGGTCGGCTTCCAGTAATGGTCCCAGCTCCCAGAGGGCATCCGTTGGCAAGGTAAGAATGGTGCTCTCCCACACTCAGCCGGTATTCTCAGATATAGGGTAAAAGGAAGAATAGTGGCTCCATAGTGTAGTAAGTAAAATAAATTTATTGCAAAGTACTGTAATGACTTACATAAAAATCCAAGCGATCAGAGATAAAAACACAGGCTTCCGGGTTCGGCCGTACCCGGAAGCAGTGGCTCCTCCCTCACTGACGTATTGCGTCACACCACATGTGACTTAATCAAAGGGATAAGGAGACGGGTGCCGAACAGCCAGTATTAATAGTGACCGCTGTCATGGCAACAGCAGATCACTGAATCAATTAAAATCTCGGTACATATTAGGTGATAAAAGGCATCCTCAATGGATATAATACATATAAAAACCATGTATAAAGTATGGATAGACAATTAGTAAACTTATTCACTCTTCTAATGAGAACAGTGATATTGAAAAAATAAAAATAAATATATCAAATTAACCAAATGCACATACGCCCTCTGGTGGTGAATATAAATAAAGACCATCTAATACAAAGGACTATAGCAAAGAAATAAGAAAAGAGATCAATCAATCCCAAGCACCATTAAGTGGCAGATAGGGAATACATATGTTCAAAATCCAACAGCTCACTAGTGACATCTAGTGAGCACAAAACATAACCATAAACATATCCAGGGAGATAAACATATCCATAATCATATCCAGGGAAAGAGTATATATTCCAACACCCCCAATCGCACAGGTGACCCCTAAGGAGAGGACATTCAATAAAAAGGAAATCCACATATCTAAAATAATTGGGGAAAGCCTAGTCCAGCTAATAACTATATATCTTCCAATGTCCCCAACTATATTGGTGACCCCTAAGGTAAAGCCATTCCATAAAGGGAAATCCAGATATCTAAAATACATAATACTAAAATAAAGACTAGTCCAGCTAATAACAGACCCCAGCAATACACCCTGAGTTTCCTAATGGGGGTAGAAATGGTCACAATGGCACATATAACCTCAACATTCAAAGTGACCATAATTAAAAGTAGCATACATTAAAAATTAGAAATAAAACAATTAAGATCGAATTCTACGTTGTGCCCTAATGGCGATAAAGTACGTAATTCGTAGATCCATCTCGACTCAGCTTGACTGATCTTAATAATTTTATTATCTCCTCTCCAATGAGGTTTATATTTTTCTATTCCACAGACTTTAAGTGATGAGGGTGAAGGATCCCTGTTGTGATATTTCGCATAATGTCTTGATAAGCTATGCTTATCAAAACTCTTTTTAATATTTTGCACATGTTCCCTCAGTCTCTTCCATAGTGCTCTCTTTGTCCTACCAATATATTGAATATGGCAGAGGCACTCTAGTAAATAGACAACCCTCTCTCCAATCATTTTAGCTTGTTCGAGAAACGTTTCTTTTGTAGTGCAATTTTGCCTTAATCTGACCAACTGACCCTTCGGTATATTATCTAGCCATACAGAATGGTGACAGCTATCCAGAGGCAGATAGCTGTTCCTATCAACGGTTTTAAAATAGGTCTGAGTGATTAACTTAGTTCTTTCTTTCTTTCTTTCTTTCTTTCTTTCAAGATCTAGAAAATTGATTTTCTTGTCGCTTATTTCCCAAGTGAGTTTTATATTTTTATTATTAGTATTGAGATTAAAGTAAAAGTCGATAAGGCTCTCTCTATTCCCACTCCAGATTATAATAATATCGTCTATAAATCATTTAAATAATGGCAGCTGGTACATTGTTATAAAGTGCTTCCTCCTCCCATTCTGACATATATAAATTAGCAATGCTGGGCGCATACTTAGCACCCATCACAATTCCACAGATTTGTTTGTAGTATTTATTATTATGCCAGAAGTAATTCGAATCTAAACTGTATCTTAAGCAGTCCAATAAAAATCTCCTTTGTTTACACTTCAAACTACTCAGACTTCTGAGGGCCCATTTTTGAAAGGCCTCATCGTGATTAATAATTGTATATAGGGATGCAACATCGGCAGTTGCCAAATAAATGAATCATTGAGTAATTAGATGAGATGTTTAGTATCTCTCAAGTACGATCTCGTCTTCTTAGCCACTGGTTGTAGAAACCAAGCAATATATTCTCCAATTCGTGCACTCACCGAGTTGATCCCATTTACTATAGGCCTCCCCAGGGGTTTAAGTTTATCCTTATGGATCTTGGGTAACATATAAATCACAGGTACCCTACACATTTTAGGCTGTAAATATTTGGAGAAAATTATCTGCAACAAAGTGCATATAGGGGACGCCCCTTTGGATTTTATAGGCAGAGACAAAATAGAGAAAGTATTAACCATAAAAGGCAACAACAGTGCCAACTTTATTATTATACAAAAATAGAATAAAAATGTCTAAAAAGACAAGACAGACGAATACAATCAATATTAGGTATAGGTTTAGAAAATAATAATAACAAAGACAAATAGAGCATACATTAATATTATCACCCAATGCCAGCAACCCCGAACCATCACCTATATGAGGTAGATCTGGTGGGGGTAGGTGGCTAATGCATATTTCCCAACATGTTTCGGAGAGGACCGTAGTCACATTGGTATATTCCTTCTTCAGGGGAATTGTTTTACATACAGATGGGTGGAGGATAAATATTTCTTGTCTCTAGAACATAGATGTGAACATCAATGAGTAACATAGCAAAGAAACTGAACCATATAAATGGTCTATTTTATAGCCATATTTGTATCACAGAAAATCATCAAAAAAAAAAACTAATAATCATAGTACTTACAAAATAAAGCTCATGTCATAGGGAAAAGACAAGCAGAGAAAAATGTCAACGTGCTGGTTGTAGGGGTCCACGGGTGACAGAAGGGATGCCAAAAGATAACACGCAGAGCCACAAGGGCACCTTCATAAGGTACGCCTGATCCACCCTGTAGTGAACAATGTCAGCGTTAGGGGGAAAAAATTGCACATAGAGAGAGGCAAAAGAGGGCATGTAATTAAAAAGGATCCATAGGTATATGTAAACTGACCCTATTAAGGTGTCAGTTGGGTGAAAGACACACAAGGTTCATACCTGAATTAGGATGGTAATCAGAGACAATTACTGCTGACAGTCTAATGTCCATCAAGTAAAAAATTTGAATCAGGAGTATCTGCTGCTGACAAAGATGTTAGATCGAGAGTGTCTGCTACTGACAAACCGGAGTCTGCCACTGTGTTGGTATGAGACGTCCAGATATGAGCTAGAGCAGCAGCTATATATAGGGAAGTGCAACGCTGAGAGAAATTGCTAAATGCAGCACAGCTGTGTATGTATTCAGCTGAGGAGATTAGAGTGGAGGGTGTGTGGAAACTGGCCAATCACAGGCAAGCCGCCGCGTAGTCACGCCTGATGGGCGGGGACATTTCCCGAGGGGCGTACCTCAGGCACAGGGGCGCGCGGTGCAACCGCGCCCAGCACGATGGCGTCACGCGTCAACGTGCCACCGGCAGGGAGGCTTCGCCATCGTCATGGAGACGGCGGCAAAGGCATATGAACACTCCACCCCCCACAGCCAGTCCAGGATGGGAAGGAAGAACCATCACCATCCTCGGCTGCGGCAGGGGGAGCCCACCCGCCGGGTGTCAGTTCACGAGTAGCACCACGGGAACCACAGGCGCCCATGCTCGCCACCCAGTGGATAGATGTAAAGAGAACAACCAGCCTGTTGAATAGAAAAAGAAAAAAAAAAAAAATCAATATAAAATATAAACATGATGAAAAATAATAAAAAAGAAGAAAAATGGGCAAGTGCACATAGTGGAGGAGAAGGAAAAAGAGGAAACAGAAGTGCGAAATGCATACATAAAAAATAATATATATACAAATGTGGAGTAGGGAGGGGGGGGGAGAAAGAAAAACAAAACAAAACAAAACTCCATAGCATTGCACAGCATGGGGACAGTAGTGATGTAACATCAAACTTGGATCAACAATCAGAAGGGTTACATCAACACTATATATCAAGAGGTAAAATTGTGTATAGTTAGAAAATGAAATGAAATAAGGATAAATATAAGATCTAAACTAGAAGGGTGGCCTACATGTTGAGTTCGCATACCCCTGACGAGAAACCTGGGAGGAAAGGTCTAAAGTTGAAAGCCTCATTCAATCCTGGTGGAAACGTAGCTCGTAAACTATGAATCCACTTGAGTTCACATTGGAGGAGGCTTTTATTAAAATCACCACCTCGTGAACTGAAGTGGATGCGATCTAATCCCAGAAAGTGAACTTTGGGGGTCGAAATGGGGTGTGCTTGGCCGATCATGACATCAGGGTCACGTTTGGAAATGGTTGAGATATGCTGGTATATACTCTTCCAGAAGGGATTGATAGTCTTTCCAATATAATATCCTCCACATTCGCATGTGAGCAAGTAAACCACCCCGGGGTTTTGCAATTAATAAAGTGTCTTGGGTGGAATATCTGTCCATTGGGTAGGTGAATGTCCCTACGCCTGTCCATATACTGGCAGTAGGGACATCCACCACATGAAAAGGTGCCCAGGGTTTTGCAGATATCACCCCTGTGTGATCGAAATTCACTTTGAACTAGTTGGTCACCAATAGATGGGGCCCTCCTATAAGTTACAGCTGGTGTATCTGGAACAAAGGGCGATAAAAGTGGGTCCATTTTTAATAGGTACCAGTATCTATTAAGAATTTGTTTTAATCTTTGGTGTTGCGTAGTGTAAGTAGTAATGATTCTGGTAGTGTTGTCCATGGGAGACTGTGTCGGTGTATCCAATAAGTCATGTCGTGACAAGGCTAGTGTTCTTTTATAGGCCTTTTTGAGGGAAGATCGAGAGTAGCCTCTTTCAAGTAGTCGCATTCTTAGTTTGTCAGCCTCTACTTTAAATGTAGAGTCATCAGAACAGTTTCTGCGTGTCCTGAGGTATTGTGAGTAAAGTATGGAAGACAGCAGGGGTTTAGGATGGAAACTAGTTGCATGTAGCAAGGAGTTTCCCACTGTAGGCTTCCGATACAATTGACTTGAAAGACTGCCGTCAGGTTGTTTTTTGACTGACACATCCAGAAAAGTAATCTCAGTATCACTGTAAACCATAGTAAAGGTTAGATTGAATTCATTACAGTTAATTGCAGCCAAGAATTCGTGCAGAAGTTTGTCTGGGCCTTCCCATATAAGGAAAACATCGTCTATATACCTGCGCCACGTGGAGATGTGGCACATGTAGGTAGACAACGAATCGTTGGTGATCAAGGAGTGTTCCCACTCCCCCAGGTACAGATTGGCGTACGATGGGGCACAGCAAGTCCCCATCGCAACACCCTGTACCTGGAGGTAGTGGGAACCATTGAAACAAAACACGTTATGAGACAAAATGAATTCGAGAGAGTTCAAAATGAACTCATCGTATTCTGGTTTAGAGTCACTGAATTGAGAAAGTGCGCGACGCACCATTGCAAGACCTAAGTTGTGTGGTATGCTACAGTCTAAGGACTCCACGTCGATACTGACTAAAAGAGTGCCCTCAGGGATATATATATCTCGTAGAGCTTGTAGAAAATGTATGGTGTCATGTATGTATGATGTTTGACATTCAACAAGAGGTTTCAAATGATTGTCGACCACCCTACTAAGATTTTCCATGAGGTTGCCACGTCCGGAAATGATTGGTCTGCCTGGTGGTTTATCTAGTTTCTTATGCAGTTTAGGCAATGCATAGAAAGTGGCTTCTTTCGGGTGGTCGGTTCTGACAAATTCCCAAGTGTCTTTGGTTATAACATTGTGGTGATAGGCTGTATCCATGAGATTGTAAAACTTGTGTGTAAATTTATCTAGGGAGGACCATCCAATCGGGCGGTACCACTCCCTATTTTTAAGTAGGTCTTGACACATTTCTATGTATTGAGTGTTGTCCATGACCAAGACATTGCCACCTTTGTCAGAAGGTTTGATGACAATGCCGTGGTCATGGGCCAGAGCGTCAAGTGCCTTACGCTCATCATGAGTCAAATTGCTCCGGGGCTTACGAAAGAGTTTCATGTTGTCAATATCAGCCGTAACGAGCTTCAAAAAGGAAGAGGTATTTTGATTGGCACTTGGGGATGGATAAAGTGTGGATTTATTTTTTATTTTTTTCTGTGGATCAGAGGTCAATGCTATAAATGGCATAGTAGGAACCCCCTCAGGTGTTGATAGGGTAGCCGCATATTCAACAGATTCAGAAGAGTGATCAGAATCTGTTCGGCAGGAGGAGTCCTCGGAGTCAGAGCACTCCGTAGAGTCATTTTCATCAAGTAGTGCAATTAAATTTGCCAACGCCAGGTTCTCCTGGTCAGACTGTTGAAGACCAGGATCAGCTCTTTTGTTGAACATGCTTTTAAGTAAAATTTTGCGGATGAAGAGGTGAATGTCCTTGATGGCATCGAATTTGTCCAGGCCACGGTCAGGGCAAAAAGTAAGACCACGCCCAAGGTCATTCAGCTCCAATTGGGTGAGAGAGAGTGAGGACAGATTGACTACATTTAGTGACGTTTTTGTTTGTTGGATTTGTGGGTTTTGGACGGGTGTGGTTGTAATTTCTTTTGGTGTGCCTGCGTATGGCTTCTGAGTTGATCTAAAAAAGTACCTGGAGGTACCGATTGTGAACGTGTAGTTATTGAGGTAGTGGGTAAATGTATCGAGGATCTTGAGCTACTGAGTGAAGCCGATGTGTCAGATCTGTCACTGCTTGTGGCAGATCGAGATTGATCGGTGTTACCTGTCCTGGATAACGAGGCTTCGATATGGGGGAATCATCACGTGATCCTGTTCCTCGTTTATAAGATTTATGTCTTCCCCGGCCTCTTTGTTGGGAAGACGACTGTGGTAGAGAAATAGGCTGTGGATATATAGATAAATCAGAATTGTTGTTAATGTTGTGACCATTTTTGCCATGTTTGGATTGGGGTCTACCATGATTGAGGTCAGAGTGCCACTTATAGGCTCTTCCCTCCTCAAAAGCCCTTTTGTCTCGTAATTTCCTGTCTTTTTTGATCAGGATATTTTTGTTGAACTGTTCTAAATGAACTTTAAGTTTTTGTTCAGATTCGGAGTAAAGAGGATGTGATTTGAGGTTCATCATTTGCAATTGAATTTTCTCCAGTTTTTCATCAAGATCCACTAATCTTTTTTTATATTCGTCAATTAATAAAGTCATCATGTTTTTAGAACATAATTTAAGTTTTCTTCCCATGCCGCTTTGCTTTAAAGCTAGAGTCGATATTATCGAAGGTAGGGAAGATTTGGATTCTAAGTCCAAATGGATTCAGATTTTTAGTGATGTAATCTTGGAAAGATTTAATGTGCCAATGTAGCAACGATTTTTTCTCTAGGATCTGATTGAGCGTGGAGAAAGACATTGCAAGTTCAGAATCAAGAGACTCTTTCTGTTCAAATTCAGTATGCAGTCTAGACATAAGAGTAAATTTTAGAATGATACAATATGGTAGTAGAAATGGAAAAAAGGAAGACACGAGGTAAAAGTACTATAAGATGCACAGAGAAAACAAGAGCACATCAGGTTTCTCAAGAGTTGAGTGGACTCACACAGGTATTTGCTACCGAAAATATATTAAGAGATTAAATTATGAGAAACCATACTGGTGTGCAATAATACTGCCAACATCCTACATAATATTTGGAGAAAATTATCTGTAAATATACGGTTTCTTTTTTATTCAATAGACCCTTTTCAGATCCCTTCTGTATAACTTTAGCCAACTCTTTTTTGTATCTTATCGTCGGGTTGCTTGGTAATATCTGATAAGTCCCAATGTCATTCAATTGACGATTAAGTTCTTCATTATAGTCGGCTTTGGATTGAATAACTATGGCCCCTCCCTTATCCGCTTGTCTTATCACGATGTCCTTTCTTGCTTCCAATTTTTTTATTCCACTCTTTATACTTCCTGGATCAAACGGATTGAAGAGAGATTTATTCTGGAGGTCACTAAATAGAATACCATTGTTCTCTGGTATAGTTCTACCTCTTTCTTCACCTGGATTGCTGAGCATATATTTTTTTATATTGAGACTTCTAATAAATTTATTAATATCTACATAGGCACTAAACTTGTTAAGATTCTTCTTTGGGGCAAATTTGAATCCCTTATCCAACACTTTTATCTCCTCTTGTGTTAATTCAACCCCACTGATATTGATGATTCCTTCTCCAATTACTCCCTTTTCTTTTGTTTTTTGATCACTGCTCAACATCCTCTTCTCGTTTTTCGTTTTTTCCGTTCCTTCTTTCTATGGATCTTCTCGGGGTATTCCTTTGGCGTTCCCCCCTGTCTTGCTCCCTCCGTCCTTCTTGTTTCTTCTCCTCCCTTCTTTTTGTTCTTCTGTCCAGGCTGGGGCCTGGAGTACGCCTGTAGTATCTCCGTGGGGGATCTTCTCGATACTGGCATCTCGGGGAGTCGATATGGTGTTCTTTTACACTTATATCAGTCTTGTTGACATTTTGTATACCAAGGTGATCTCACTCCCCCATCATATCATAGCTGTTCAAATCTGTTCTGTACCAGAACAGCATAACGATTGTTGCTAGGGGGAGATCCCCCTCTTCTATCGTCATATTGAAAATATCTATCATCTCTAAATGGTCTTTCATCTCTTTTTATTATATCTGGATAGTAATTATTTCTCTCTCCATTTCTCTCATAATCCCTCCAAACAGGATAAGGTAAAGTCTCCCTTGATAGTTATTGTTTTGTCCATTGTTCTTCCAAAAGGGTTTTTTCCAATTATTCCCTTTCCACCTCTGTTTTTGATAGGGGGTGTTGTAGACATTATGGTTTACTTGTATCATATTTGTTGACAGTGTCCCCTCGATTTTTCTTTCATTTACATTCTCGTTCATCTTCACTTCTTTTACAGGGGAACTGGTATTGGAATCGATGACAGTCTCTTCAATGTTATTCTGCCATTTAAAGACGAGATCATCATTAAAGTCTTTTATATCTCTCTGGTATTTTTTCCTTTTTCTTGCAGCTGTTTCCTTATCCTTTTGTTCCATATCGCGATTTAATTGTTTGGACAGTGTGATGAATTCTGGTAATTCTTTAAAGGGTTCCAGAATAACTTTTATATCTTCAATAGTTTTATCCAATAATCTGATCTTCTTCTGTTTTCTTTTTATAAGAAAGTCAAGTAGCTCTAGGCCTTTGTCGTTGAAAAAATGAAACCATTCATCTGTGGATTCTTTGTCTACTAGGCCATCATTTATGGGTACATCCCATCGAAGTCTTCTAGGTACTAATTTATCTTTAATATACTTTTCGTGTGTTGCCATATCCCACCATGCATTACTTTTTTTCTCCATTGGGTGACCTATCTTTCTAAAGCCATTCTCAATATCTCCCACATGATTGGTCTCCTGTTTAGTAAAAATTTCATCTAAATCTAGGGTTCTATTATCCAAGAACTGGAAGACTTCCATGGTATGCAGCACTAGTATAAGTGAGATCAAAGTAAAAAAAAATATCTAAAGTGAATAACTAATGCGCAAAAACCACACTAATTAGTAAATTTGACAAGGAGCCGCCGACATAGAACAGTGTACACACATAACTTAGATAAACTATAATATATAAACTTTAATCTCAATACCAATAATAAAAATATAAAACTCACTTGAGAAATAAGCGATGAGAAAATCAATTTTCTAGATCTTGAAATAAAGAAAGAAGGAACTAAGTTAATCACTCAGACCTATTTTAAAACCGTTGATAGGAACAGCTATCTGCCTCTGGATAGCTGTCACCATTCTGTATGGCTAGATAATATACCGAAGGGTCAGTTGGTCAGATTAAGGTGAAATTGCACTACAAAATAAACGTTTCTCGAACAAGCTAAAATGATTGGAGAGAGATTTGTTCAAAAGGGATATCACGCTGAGTTTATTGAAGAAAAAAGAAATGATGTTGCATCACTTGATAGAGAGTAATTAATACAAGATAATATCAAAAATACAGCTCATCAAGATAACATACCTATCATCATGGATTTCAATATCCAGTACAAGCAAATTGAGAGAATCATCAGAAAACACTGGGATATCGTTAAAACAGACTGTCATTTGGGCACTATCTTGTCGAATAAACCTAAATTCATATATATGTAGCACTAACTCTCGGTGGAGCTGCTGGTTTAAGCGGGCTTGTTACCTTCACTCTCCTTCCTTCTGTTTTACCGGCACCAGGTCTAGGGCTCCGTTGAGTTTACCTCTAGACGATACACACACCAACACTTGAATACGTTTTCAATGCTTTATTAAATGATTTACTAAGGAAGTAGCAGGAAAGAGGCAGAAGGAAAACTGCAGAAGAAACTCAAATATCTTCTTGTAAGGTTCTTGATAAATGACCTGGTAGAATTTGGATATTACAATAGGATGCGCTCACCTCGTGGGACACACTCTTTGCTCACCTGGATAGGCCTCTCTCACTTGCCTAGCAGCCATTAAGTAGCACGAACAAAAGTCTCTGCCACAGACTTGGTTGGGATAAACCTGTACCATCCTCTGCCACAGGATGTACCGGTCTTTCTATAGTGAACGTCAGTCACAGTGCTTGAACCTTTAAGCCAACCCGGTAGCACTATGCTGTATAGTTACTTTTTAGGATACGTCCTCTAACTGAGTTACCAGACCCCTCTCCAGACCAGCACGCTGCATGATCCTTCCATGATCGGTTCTCCCCTGGGATCTCCTCGGTTGTCCAGCTTCTTCCCTTCTGGATAGACAGCTCAGGACCATTCCTCGGCTGCTGCCATAGGCCCCAGACAAGCTTCTGGGCCCACCCCTGCACCACTGCGGTGTGGGCCTCCGGAACGGAGGACCACGAGATTGCTCTCTAACGCATACCTGTCGGCCAGGAGGGTCAGCAGGTGGCTGTAAAAAAACCCCACAATATGGCGTCTGTCCCATAAATACCCTCGCCCAGAATGCAACTCGGAGGACCACCTCCACTGTATTGTCTCCGGGACAGAAGAGCATCCATACGCTTCGACACATTGCCTTTCCAACACTGACCAGTAATAACAGCGACACCCACCGGTCAGTATGAAAACACATGCAACGTCAGCCAAGCTGAAACAGAGGCAAACTTAACCTATTTAACGAACAAGTTACTAAATTTACCTAACATATGGTAGATCGCAAATCTACCAGCGCTACATATAGAAGAGCCCCTACTTTAAGGGATCGTTTGGCAAAAAATGTTTTGGACCCCCCAAATAAGAAAAAGTTTTCTTTCTTTGAGGGTAAGGGGTACTATCCATGTAAAAGTTGCTACACGTGCCGACATATGAAAGAACATAAAAGAAAGAAATTGAGTTTCACTTCAACTGTAACGTTACAGGACTATCTGATAGAAGACTTTATTTCGTGCCATAGTGAAGGGGTTGTCTATTTACTAGAGTGCCCCTGCCATATTCAATATATTGGTAGGACAAAGAGAGCACTATGGAAGAGACTGAGGGAACATGTGCAAAATATTAAAAAGAGTTTTGATAAGCATAGCTTATCAAGACATTATGCGAAATATCACAACAGTGATCCCTCATCACTTAAAGTCTGCGGAATAGAAAAATATAAACCTCATTTGAGAGGAGATAATAAAATTATTAAGATCAGTCAAGCTGAGTCGAGATGGATCTACGAATTACGTACTTTATCGCCATTAGGGCACAACGTAGAATTCGATCTTAATTGTTTTATTTCTAATTTTTAATGTACGCTACTTTTAATTATGGTCACTTTGAATGTTGAGGTTATATGTGCCATTGTGACCATTTCTACCCCCATTAGGAAACTCAGGGTGTATTGTTGGGGTCTGTTATTAGCTGGACTAGTCTTTATTTTAGTATTATGTATTTTAGGTATCTGGATTTCCCTTTATGGAATGGCTTTACCTTAGGGGTCACCAATATAGTTGGAGTTGGGGACATTGGAAGATATATATAGTTATTAGCTGGACTAGGCTTTCCCCAATTATTTTAGATATGTGGATTTCCTTTTTATTGAATGTCCTCTCCTTAGGGGTCACCTGTGCGATTGGGGGTGTTGGAATATATACTCTTTCCCTGGATATGATTATGGATATGTTTTGTGCTCACTAGATGTCACTAGTGAGCTGTTGGGTTTTGAGCATATATATTCCCTATCTGCCACTTGATGGCGCTTGGGATTGATTGATCTCTTTTCTTATTTCTTTGCTATTGTCCTTTGTATTAGATGGTCTTTATTTATATCCACCACCAGAGTGCGTATGTGCATTTGGTTAGTTTGATATATTTATTTTTATTTTTTTAATTATCATTGTTCTCATTAGAAGAGTGAATACATTTACTAATTGTCTATCCATACTTTATATATGGTTTTTATATGTATTATATCCATTGAGGATGCCTTTTATCACCTAATATGTACCGAGATTTTAATTGATTCAGTGATCCGCTGTTGCCATGACAGCGGTCACTATTAATACTGGCTGTTCGGCATCCGTCTCCTTATCTCTTTGATAAAGTCACGTGTGGTGTGACGCAATGCGTCAGGGAGGGAGGAGCCAGGTGCCACTGCTTCTGGGTACGGCTGAACCCGGAAGCCTGTGTTTTTATCGCTGATCACTTGGATTTTTATGTAAGTCATTACAGTGCTTTGCAATAAATTTATTTTACTTACTGCACTATGGAGCCATTATTCTTCCTTTTACCCTGTATCTGAGAATACCAGCTGAGTGTGGGAGAGCGCCATTCTTACCTTGCCAACGGATGCCCTCCAGGAGCTGGAACCATTACTGGAAGCTGACCCTTTACACTGGGTGCTTTTTACCTGTGGGTTCACGCTTGATTTGGCTCATTGGGGGCCGCTACCACAGGTGAGAGGCTGGGGGAAATGGTTGCCACACACTGGAACAAGACTGCATGAACTTTTTTAGACATTTGCTGCCACTGCACTTGCACTTTCTTCACCTATAGAAGATTTCCTCCTGCTGACATTGGGAGTCGCATTGGAAGTCACATTGCGTGCTATTTTTGGACTGCACTTTATATTTTTCACCTGTATTATTATCACCACTTGGTCTTGATGTTATTATATGTTTTTTTGGTTACACCTTACCTGATTGGACATTAATTATCACGTGGCATTGTTCATATAATTTTTATTTTGCCTGTTGCGTTATTATCCCTTCATTGTGTGCATTCTGCACTTTTTTGGAATACTTATATATTATCTTTGCACGTATTCACATATTTGTTGATTATTTACTTAGGTCATAGTTTATTATTCCGTTTTATTTCATTTGGAGTTTGAGTTGTTGCACTGAGACCGAGGTAGCGCCACATAGTTTTAATATAGTTTATCTAAGTTATGTGAGTACACTGTTCTATGTCGGCGGCTCCTTGTCAAATTTACTAATTAGTGTGGGTTTTGCGCAGTTATTCACTTTAGATATTATCATGGGGAATGTAGTTTCCAAAACATCTGGGGTGCCAAGGTTTGCCATCAATGGTATAGTGTTACTAAACCCAAAAACAAAAAAAGTAATATGTTGCACAGTCCCAGTCCTTAGGTGTGGTGGCTGCATTTGTTTTATACTAAAAGATTTTTAGCAAATACAGTAAATAACTGCTGATGCTACCAGAAATGTGATGTCCTTGTCAATTCCTGTGAACATAAGGGAAAACACAAACAAGCTGATCTTTGTTGTGTAATCTCTGACTGCTAATCTCACTGTCACCTTAATAATGGAACTGACATCTCTTTAGATGATATTAGAGAGCTGATAGGTCCAGTAGTTGACTTTCCAAACTCTGATGAATGGGGATAATCATTTAATTTCTAGCATTGCTGACTTGACTGAAATATTTATTGTCCTGGTCTGCAAAGCTAATGCTACCCTATGCACCATATCAATTGTTTATGTTCATAAGTAAATAAGGGATTATGAATTTCTCTAAGGCACACCCAGATCACAGGATATCTTTGCCTTATG
Source organism: Aquarana catesbeiana (assembly GCF_042186555.1). Taxonomy (NCBI): domain Eukaryota; kingdom Metazoa; phylum Chordata; class Amphibia; order Anura; family Ranidae; genus Aquarana; species Aquarana catesbeiana. The sequence continues at coordinate 613,031,724 of NC_133325.1, read as the reverse complement.
ATTAACACCTTCTCGCCCGGTCTATAGCAGATTAACGGCTGGGTGGATCTTTTGTCCTTCTGAGTTGACGCCATCTGACGTCCTCCCAGAAGGTGCCAATCGATTGACCAGGGGGCTGTGCAGTGGTGCAATATGTCACCGGCTGTGTCCATCGAACACAGATGATGAGTGGTCAGTGTACCGGCTTGCTGCCAGTACCATGTAACCGCTGTGACTAATTACAGCAGATCACATGACAGTTGAAAACAATGGATGGCTTCCTTTCATACCATCTATTGTGTACAATTGTGTTGCTAGCTGTGATTGGTCATAGTGATCACATGGTACAGACAGAGTTAATCACAGCCCATCTGTACCATGTGTTTAGCTCTGGCCAATCACAGCTAATCACAACAAAACAAACAAAATTAATCGATTTCATTGAGTAAAATGCTTGCTTTTAGAAATTAAATTCACTGCTATAACCAATCATAATGTGACATACAACATTAGTTAATGTGCTTACATTTCTTTTTACCGTGCATATACACTATATTGTCAAAAGTATTGGGACACCTGCCTTTACACGCACATGAACTTTAATGGCATCCCAGTCTTTTTTTTTAATTGTAATTTTTATTGAAGTTTCAAACAGGTACATACATGTTAGAACCATAACAGTAGTGACAAATACAGATGTTCCGACTGGAAACTGTCTATTCGTTAATTAACACTATGGTAAGTTAAAACAGTAAAATGTTGAACAAAGGTTGGATGTCGAGTAGTAACAGGTTCTAGACGGGAAAAGGGGGGGAGGGGGGGTTAGGGATGAGGAGGGAGAAAATAGGAGGAGGAGGGAGAAGGGCACCAGCAGGTTGTGAGTGAAGGAATAAACGATCTATAAATAGTTTACATCTGAGTAATTACAGTTGAACAGTACATTTTGGATGATGTAACCAAAGAGACCACATATCTTTGAATTTATGTAATCGTGAGTTTTTTCTGGCTACTATTCTCTCCATTTCACATTGAAAGTTGAGGTCAGCGATAGTATGCGAGATGGAGGGAATTCTAGCAGTTTTCCATAATCTAGTGATATTCAATTTGGCAGCATAGAGTAGGTGAATAATAATACATCTAGCTGAGAATGGTATTTTGTCCATGCCAATATGTAGCAGGGCTAGAGCTGGGGACGGGGAGCAGGACGCCCCAGTAATGGAGGAGATTAAAGCGAATACTTGGTTCCAAAAGGATGTAAGGGATTTGCAGAACCAGAGGGTATGTGCGATGGAACCTATACTTCCACAGTTCCTCCAGCATGATGGAGGGTGGCCAGGGTACATTTTTGAGAGTCGGTAGGGTGTGAAGTACCATCTGTGGATGGTAGGATTCCCAGTGGTTGGAACAATGAGATGCTTGAAAGGTGTCTGTAAAGGCCTTTAGCCATTGGGTTTGGGTGAAGGGGACATTCAATTCTTCAGCCCATTTATTTAAGGAGTGCACCTGAGAGCAGAGTCTGGTGTCATTAAGGCAGGAGTATATTTTGGAGATACTTTTGCTAGGGGATGGGTTAGAGAAGTAATGTAAGTAGATCGGTAAAGGAATTTTTACTGTGGAGGGTAGTTTGGTCGTGGTCAAGAAGTGAGTAATTCTAGTGTACCTGTAAGCTTCTGAGTTTGGGAGTTGAAATTTAGTTTGCAGAGCTGCAAACGAATGTAATGAATTGTGGTTGATCAAGTCACCAATGATCAGTATACCAGCTTTGTGCCACTGGGAGAGGTTCAAGTCAGAAATGCAGGAGGACAGGGCTCTTAGTGGTAATGGCAATGTCTTACTAGGTGAGTCTCGGGGGTACGCGGTAAGAAGTCTATTCCATGCCTGCAGAGAGGCAGATATCATAGGGTTAGTGTATCTAGGTGTTGGGGAGTAGCCGGCCGTCGACAATAAGAGGAAGTCAGTTAGGTTAGCTGGTTGTGGATAGGAGGTTTCAATGGTAGGATGCCACCAATAGTACAGCTGGTCCAATATTGAGGCGTAGTAGTAGTTGCCAATATGGGGCAGTCCAGCTCCGCCTAATTTGTGAGGTCTAGTGAGTATGTAGCTAGCACATCTAGGTGGTTTAGAGTTCCAGATAAATTTAGTTACTTGACTCTGGATTGTGGTCAGGAGGGAGCGAGGAATAGGTAAGATGAGTGAGCGGAATAAGTAGAGAAGTTTTGGCAGTATTATCATTTTGAAGGTAGCTATACGCCCCAGTGCAGAGAGACCTATGCAGCATAGAGATTTCAGTAGTGTGGGTAAATTTCGAGAGAAGGTATGGAAGTTCAAGTCGATCAATCGGTTTAGATTGGGGGTTAGCAGGATTCCCAGGTAGGGAATAGACGTGTTCATCCATACGTATGGCATGGTGGATTTTAAGTGGGTAGCTACTTGAGGAGGGAGATGTATAGGGAGAACCATGGATTTTGTGGCATTTAGTTTATAATAAGAGATAGAGCTGAATTGGTGAAGGATGTTTTGTATCGTCTGTAGGGACTGGATGGGGTTGGTGACCATTAGAACTACGTCGTCCGCATATAGACTAATTTTGTGTTCTGTGCCATTACATGGAATGCCTGAGATTAGGGGATCGGATCTTATTTTGGAGGCCAAGGGTTCCATTAGTAGAGCAAAAAGAAGTGGGGAGAGGGGGCACCCTTGCCGTGTACCATTATATATTTCAAAAGGAGCGGATATTGTCCCCCCGGTGAACACTGTAGCCGATGGTTTAGAGTATAAGGAAAGGATTGCGTTTTGGAACCAACCGGTAATACCGAATTTTGTCAGCACTGCCTGGAGGAATGTCCAGTGTACCCTATCAAACGCCTTCTCTGCATCAAGGGATAGAAGCAGAGAATTTCGTTCGAGGTTGAGCACCCTTCTAGTTGCGTCAGGTGCCTGTCTGCCTGGGATAAACCCAACCTGGTCTGGGTGGACCAGCTCTGGGAGAAACATCATCAGTCTGTTGGCAATAACTTTGGCGAGCAGTTTAATGTCAGTATTTAAGAGCGAAATTGGCCTATAGTTAGAGGCAAAAGAGGCGTCTTTCCCAGGTTTTGGAATGGTTGATATAAGTGAGCGCAGCATATCTGTAGGCAAAGAGCCAGAGGAACCAGCAGTGTTGAAGAGGTCTGTTAGTTTAGGGACTAAAATGGTGGCAAATTTTTTATAGAATAGGTTAGAAAAGCCATCCTCTCCCGGGGATTTATGGAGAGGGAGGGTGTTTATGGCCTTGAGGACTTCTTCATTGGTGAATGGTTTAGAGACAGTTTCAAATTGTGCCTCTGAGATTGTAGGCAATTTAATCTGGTCTAGATAGCTAAAAATTTGTTCCGCTGTGGGTTTGGGAGTGAGAGGGTCATTTCTGAGATTATAGAGCGATGCGTAGAATTCACTAAACGCATCTGCAATTTCCTGAGGGTTGGTTAAGAGTTGTTTTGAAGTGGGGTGGCGGAGAGAGAGAATTTTGGTTTTTGTGCGATGGGCTTTTACTTGTTTCGCTAGTAGTGATCCAGCTCTATTACCTAAAGCATAAAAGTTGGCCTTGGAGAATTTAAAGTTACGTTCGAATTTATGTAGCAGAAGGGTGCGTAATTTTTGTCTTAGCTCCAGGAGCTTAAGAGTTTGCATGTGGGAGGGGGAACATTTGTTTATTTTTTCTATTTCTGAAATGTTAGATAGAACCCCATCAATCTGCTGGGTCCTCTGTCGTCTCGCTCTTTTACTTAGCATTATGAAAATACCTCTACGGTAAGCTTTGTAGGTTTATCAAAGTATACATTTGTCGGTATCAGGCAAGTCATTAAGTTCAAAAAAGGAGTGGTGCTCAGTCTCTATTTCTTGTTGGACTTTAGGGTCTTCCAATAGGGAAGTGTCAAGTCTCCATATTCTCGGTGGACCCGGTCGAAGATCGCCAAGGGTGATCGAAATAGGGGCATGGTCCGACCAGGTAATGAGACCAATATCAGATTCCATAACATTTTGGAGTGTCCATTTGTCTACTAGAAAGGAGTCAATGCGTGAGTAGGATAACTGCGGGTGAGAAAAGAATGTGTAATCACGTTCCGATCCATGTTGCGCTCTCCATACGTCAAAGAGATCCAGGTCGTGGAGTAGGGGATTCAGAGAAGGTCGGGGGTGGCCTTTGTTGGTAGAGGTGTCCATGGATGGGTCGCCGATGATGTTCAGGTCACCGCCCATGATTAAGTTGCCTTGGCGTAGGGTGTTGATTTTCTTGAAGAGGCGTCTAAGAAAGCGAAGTTGTCTGGAATTTGGGCCGTAAATATTGACTAGGGTGTAGGTGGTTTGAGCAATGGAACATATAAGAATGAGGTAGCGACCCTGTGGGTCGGCAAAAGTGTGAAGGTGTTGGAACTGGAGGGTAGAGCGTAGAGCTTTCAGTACACCATTTTTTTTCTTCGGCCCTGAAGCCAGGTATGTGGTTTGGTATCCTTTTGGCTTAAGCACTGGTGTTTTGGATTCTGCAAAATGCGTCTCCTGTATAAAGACAATGTCCGCATTATGATTTGTTAGTTCTCTCTGCAGATTAGCCCTTTTTTGTGGGCTGTTTAGGCCTTTGACATTAAGTGAGGTTATTTTAATTGGCATGGTAAGGCTGTTGGTTATGGCCCTTTATACTGAGACGATAGTGCTAGGTGTGGTCAGGTATGTGCCAGGAATGTTGATTAGATGGTATTGTGGTCTGGGATGATCGGGATAGTCAGGTTGTCAGCTATGGATCGTTGGAGCAGGTCCAGAAGGCTTAATGAAGGCTGGTGTGGGGTGGGAAGGGTAGTAAAAAGAAAGAGCCCGTGAACAATACGGGTTCAATGTGCAGAAATACTGCTGGATCTTTCCAAACAGAGGGGGGATTTCCTCCAGTGGCTTCCAGGAATGTGGAGCCAGTGGGCATCCCAGTCTTAGTCCGTAGGGATCAATATTGAGTTGGCCCACCCTTTGCAGCTATAACAGCTTCAACTCTTCTGGGAAGGCTATCCACAAGGTTTGTGTCTATGGGAATGTTTGACCATTCTTCCAGAAGCACATTTTGTGAGATCAGGCATTGATGTAGGACGAGAAGGCCTGGGTCGCAGTCTCTGCTCCAATTCATCCCAAAGGTGTTCTACCGGGTTGAGGTAAGGACTCTGCAGGCCAGTCAAGTTCCTCCACCCCAAACGTGCTCATCAATGTCTCTATGGACCTTGCTTTGTTTTAGTTGATATGTATAAATTGTAGCATTTATGCATATGCAAAGGGGAGTGATGTATACAACCTGTGAGCAACACAGACACGTGGCATAGGTACAATCAGGTCCATAAATATTGGGATATCAACACAATTCTAATCTTTTTGGCTCTATACATCACCACAATGGATTTGAAATGAAACACACAAGATGTGCTTTAACTGCAGACTTTCAGCTTTAATTTGAGGGTATTTACATCCAAATCAGGTGAATGGTGTAGGAATTATAACAGTTTGTATATGTGCCTCCCACTTTTTAAGGGACCAAAAGTAATGGGACAATTGGCTGCTCAGCTGTTCCACAGCCAGGTGTTTGTTATTCCCTCATTATCCCATTCACAAGGAGCAGATAAAAGGTCCAGAGTTCATTTCAAGTGTGCTATTTGCATTTGGAATCTGTTGCTGTCAACTCTCAATATGAGATCCAAAGAGTTGTCACTATCAGTGAAGCAAGCCATCATTAGGCTGAAAAAACAAAACAAACCCATCAGAGAGATAGCAAAAACATTAGGTGTGGCCAAATCAACTGTTTGGAACATCCTTAAAAAGAAATAACACGCCAGTGAGCTCAGCAACACCAAAGGACCCGGAAGACCACGGAAAACAACTGTGGTGGATGACCGAAGAATTCTTTCCCTGGTGATGAAAACACCCTTCACAACAGTTGGCTAGATCAAGAACACTCTCCAGAAGGTAGGTGTATGTGTGTCAAAGTGAACAATCAAGAGAAGACTTCACCAGAGTGAATCCAGAGGGTTCACCACAAGATGTAAACCATTGGTGAGCCTCAAAAACAGGAAGGCCAGATTAGAGTTTGCCAGACAACATCTAAAAAAGCCTTCACAGATCTGGAACAACATCCTATGGACAGATGAGACCAAGATCAACTTGTACCAGAGTGATGGGAAGAGAAGAGTATGGAGAAGGAAAGGAACTGCCCATGATCCGAAGCATACCACCTCATCAGTGAAGTATGGTGGTGGTAGTGTCATGGCGTGGGCATGTATGGCTGCCAATGGAACTGGTTCTCTTGTACTTATTGATGATGTGACTGCTGACAAAAGCAGCAGGATGAATTCTGAAGTGATTCAGGAAATATTATCTGCTCATATTCAGCAAAATGCTTCAGAACTCATTGGACGGCGCTTCACAGTGCAGATGGACAATGACCCAAAGCATACTGCAAAAGCAACCAAAGAGTTTTTTAATTGAAAGAAATGGAATGTTATGCCATGGCCAAGTCAATCACCTGACCAGAATCCGCTTGAGCATGCATTTCACTTGCTGAAGACAAAACTGAAGGGAAAATGCCCCAAGAACAAGCAGGAACTGAAGACAGTTGCGGTAGAGGCCTGGCAGAGCATCACCAGGAATGAAACCCAGCATCTGGTGATGATTGACTGCAAAGGATTTGCAACCAAGTATTAAAAAGTGAAAGTTTGATGGATGATTGTTAATTTGTCCCATTACTTTTGGTTCCTTAAAAAGTGGGAGGCACATATACAAACTGTTGAAATTCCTACACCATTCACCTGATTTGGATGTAAATACCCTCAAATTAAAGCTGAAAGTCTGCAGTTAAAGCACATCTTGTTCGTTTCATTTCAAATCCATTGTGGTGGTGTGAAAAGCCAAAAAAATTAGAATTGGGTTGATGTCCCAATATTTATGGACCTGACTGTTTTTGTAGTTGAACACAGCAGCACCATATCAATAATTAAAGGGGAAGCACTGTGTAAAATGTGTTATGTTATTGAAAAACTCAACAAGATGTCAGGGATGTGTCCTGGAAGGCAGGTATATATAACTGCTGTTTGAGTTTGGAGGTCTCTTCAAGAGGGATGACAAGGTATAGTTGGAGTACTAAGGGATTCTGGGGTGATCTGTCACAAAGAGGGAAAACTGACTTTCAGCTTTCCCAGGATTGTTCTCATATGGGACCCAGAATGTGGAATGTTGGAGAGATTTTGGATGGAAAAGAACCTCCAACCTTGACATGGGTACTTTGGACCTGAGATGAATAACCTGCCTGCAACAGAGGACTGAATTGGGCAGGAAGCAGTTTCAGGTGTCCCTGAGGTGTCGAGTGAATCAGGACACACGTGTGAGAAAGAGTTCTGTACTGTTTACTGAACTCTTTTGACTTTTCTGGACCCCTGAAGCAGGCAGGAACTTCAAAACCATGTTGTGGGACAGGCATATGTTGTGAGCCAAATTTTTATTTTTTTTAACATGAGTGTGGACTGTTTTGTTTACCTTTATGCTGAAGTCAAGCTGTTTTATTTATCTTTTGAAAAATAAAAGACTGCTTTGCTGTTACCAACGTGGCTGGCTGGTAATCTGAACCCCCCAAATATCATTATATATATTATGGGGATGATTAGACTCAATGTCGTGAGCAGTTAATCAACCACATCGCTGCTGTGCCCCTAAACCGCATCGGTCTGACTGCTGTTTAGGGGCACAGCAGCCCACTTTTATTTAAAAAAAAAAAGAATGTTTTAACACCAGGTTTCCCAAGCAGGGGGTGTCATCTTTACTCAGCAACAATGTTAACAGAAAATGCTGAGCCACCTGTCTCTCCTGTCATCAGTACGACTGCTCTTTACACTGGTCCCCAGACCACAGGTTCCTCAGGCTCACTTAGCCTTGTCTCTGTCCCTAGCTTCTGGATAGGGTCTCCCAGCATCTCAAGCTCTCCCACTCATGACATACAGATCCAACTCCTGGACTCTCTAGTTGTACTCAGCTCTCTCGGTCTGCTGCTGATGCACTTAGCTGTCCCAACTCTCCTGTTGCTGAGGGTAAAGGGAATCTCTCCAACATGGAGTTGTGTCTCCCCAGTAGGTCACCCCTCCGGGTTGGCCCACACCTCTATCCTCACACACTGACTGTGTTCCTGAATGGCAGCAACTCCAACTGCTCTGAGCTACTCTCAAACCTGGCTTAGGACAACCAAACCCAAAGGAAACCTAAAAAATAGCTTTCTCTGCTCATAAGACACATGCTGGAGTTTCTTAAACTGCACCTTTGAGAATCCTGTGTAATTTTCTAACAGTTTTTACAGCAGCAGGGCCTCACACTGTGTGCATATATATATATATATATATATATATATATATATATATATATATATATATATATATATATATATATATATATATATATATATATATATATATATATATATATATATATATACATATATATATATTGTATATATATATATATATATTGTATATATATATATATATATATATATATATATATATATATATATATATATATGTACAGTATCTCACAAATGTGAGTACACCCCTCACATTTTTTGTAAGTATTTTATTATATCTTTTCATGTGACAACACTGAAGAAATTACACTTTGCTACAATGTAATTTAGTGAGTGTACAGCTTGTATAACGGTGTAAATTTGCTGCCCCCTCAAAATAACTCAACACACAGCCATTAATGTCTAATCTGCTGGCAACAAAAGTGAGTACACCCCTAAGTTAAAATGTCCCAATTGGGCCCAAAGAGTCAATATTTTGTGTGGCCACCATTATTTTCCAGCACTGCCTTAACCCTCTTGGGCATGAAGTAAAAGCAGAGCTTCATAGGTTACCACTGGAGTCCTTTTCCACTCATCCATGATGACATCATGGCGAGTTGCTGGATGTTAGAGACCTTGCGCTCCTCCACCCTCTGTTTGAGGATGCCCCACAGATGCTCAATAGGGTTTAGGTCTGGAGACATGCTTGGCCAGTCAATCACATTTACTCTCAGCTTCTTTAGCAAGGCAGTGGTTGTCTTGGAGGTGTGTTTTGGGTCATTATCATGTTGGAATACTGCCCTGCGGCCCAGTCTCTGAAGGGAGAGGATCATGTTCTGCTTCAGTATGTCAAAGTACATGTTGGCATTCATGGCTCCCTCAATGAACTGTAGCTCCCCAGTACCAGCAGCACTCATGCAGCCCCAGATCATGACACTCCCACCACCATGCTTGACTGTAGGCAAGACACACCTGTCTTTGTACTCCTCACCTGGTTGCTGCCACACATGCTTGACACCATCTGAACCAAATAAGTTTATCTTGGTCTCATCAGACCACAGCACATGGTTCCAGTAATCCATGTCCTTAGTCTACTTGTCTTCAGCAAACTGTTTGTGGCCTTTCTGCTGTATCATCTTTAGAAGAGGCCTCCTTCTGGGATGACAGCCACGCAGACCAATATGATGCAGTGTGTGGCATATGGTCTGAGCACTGACAGGCTGACCCCCACCCCTTCAACCTCTGCAGCAATGCTGGCAGCACTCATATGTCTATTTCCCAAAGACATCCTCTGGATATGATGCTAAGCACGTGCACTCAACATCTTTGGTGGACCATGGTGACGCCTGTTCTGAGTGGAACCTGTTCTGTTAAACCGCTGTATGATCTTGACCACAATGCTGCAGCTCAGTTTCAGGATCTTGGCAATCTTCTTATAGCCTAGGCCATCTTTATGTAGAGCAACAATTCTTTTTTTCAGATCCTCAGAGAGTTCTTTGCCATGAGGTGCCATGTTGAACTTCCAATGACCAGTATGAGAGAGTGAGAATGATAACACCAAATTTAACACACCTGCTCCCCATTCACACCTGAGACCTTGTAACACTAACAAGTCACATGACACCGGGGAGGGAAAATGGTTAATTGGGCCCAATTTGGACATTTTCACTTAGGGGTGTACTCACTTTTGTTGCCAGCAGTTTAGACATTAATGGCTGTTTGTTGAGTTATTTTGAGGGGACAGCAAATTTACACTGTTATACAAACTGTGCACTCACTACTTTACACTGTAGCAAAGTGTAATTTCTTCAGTGTTGTCACATGAAAAATATAATAGAATATTTACAAAAATGTGAGGGGTGTACTCACTTTTGTGAGATACTGTGTATATATCTATATATAGATATATCTATATCTATAGATATATAGATATATAGATATATCTATATATAGATATAGATAGATAGATAGATAGATAGATAGATAGATAGATAGATAGATAGATAGATAGATAGATAGATAGATAGATAGATAGATAGAAAGATAGATAGATAGATAGATAGATAGATAGATAGATAGATAGATAGATAGATAGATAGATAGATAGATAGATAGATAGATAGATAGATAGATAGATAGATAGATAGATAGATAGATAGATAGATAGATAGATAGATAGATAGATAGATAGATAGATAGATAGATAGATAGATAGATAGATAGATAGATAGATAGATAGATAGATAGATAGATAGATAGATAGATAGATAGATAGATAGATAGATAGATAGACCAACACAAACAAAGTGGCACATAATTGTGAAGTGGAAGGAAAATTATAAATGGTTTTTCAAATTTCTTTACAAATAAATATCTGAAAAGTGTGATGTGCATTTGTATTCTTTGATCTGATACCCCTCACTAAACTCTAGTGGAACTAATTGCCTTCAGAAGTCACCTAACTAGTAGATAGAGTCCATCTGTGTGTAATTTAATCTTAGTATAAATACAGCTGTTCTGTGAATCCCTCAGAGGTTTGTTAGAGAATCTTAGTGAAAAAACAGCATTATGAAGGCCAAGGGACACATCAGACAGGTCAGGGATAAAGTTGTGAAGAAGTTTAAAGAAGGGTTAGGTTATAAAAAAATATCAGAGACTTTGAAAATCTCACAGAGCGCTGTTCAATCCATCATCCGAAAATGGAAAGAGTATGGTACAGCTGCAAACCTACCAAGACATGGCTGCCCACCTAAACAAGACAGGCTGGGCAAGGAGCGCCTTAATCAGAGTAGCAGCCAAGAGGCCCATGGTAGCTCTGGAGGAACTGCAGAGATCCCCAGCTCAGGTGGGAGAATCTGTCCATAGGACAACTATTAGTCGTGCACTCCACAAATCTGGCCTTTATGGAAGAGTGGCAAGAAAAACCTATTGTTGAAAGAAAGCCATAAGAAGTCCTGTTTGCAGTTTGCGAGAAGCCATGTTGAGGACATGTTGAACTTTTTGGCCTAAAAGCAAAACGCTATGTGTGGCAGAAAACTAACACTGCACATCACCCTAAACACACTATCCCCACCGTGAAACATGGTGGTAGCAGCATCATTTTGTGGGGATGCTTTTCTTCAGCAGGGACAGGGAAGTTAGTCAGAGTTGATGGGAAGATAGATGGAGCCAAATGCAGGGCAATCTTAGAAGAAAACCTGTTAGAGTCTGCAAAAGACTTGAGACTGGGGAGGAGGTTCACCTTCCAGCAAGACAACGACCCTAAACACACTGCCAGAGCTACAACAGAATTGTTTAGCTCAAAGTATATTCATGTGTTAGAATGGCCCAGTCAAAGTCCAGACTAAAATCCAATTGATAATCTGTGGCAAGGCTTGAAACTTGCTGTTCACAGATGCTCTCTAACCAATCTGATAGAGCTTGTGCTATTTCGAAAAGAAGAATGGGCAAAAATGTCACTCTCTAGTGTGAATTGGATGCGGATTTCCAGGCATCCAATTCACATGTCAGAGATTGTGACAGGCTCTCTATGGAGCCGGTTCAAACATCTCCGGAGCATTTTTTGATCCATTTCAGGTCCCAATTCAGCCCTAAATTTGAAATCGGACCTGAATCATTGAACGGGAATGCACCAGACCCCTGCTGTGAACCACTCTGGTGTGCAGTGTGAACCCAGCCTAAAGCTGTTAGAGACATACCCAAAAAAACTTGCAGCTATAATTGCAGCGAAAGGTTGTTCTACAATGTGTTGACTGGGGGGGGGGGGGGGGGCTGAATACAAATGCATGCCATTCTTTTCAGATTTTTTTTGTAAAAAAATTTGAAAACCATTAATCATTTTCCTTCCACTTCACAATTATGTGCCACTTTGTCACAATAAAATACATTTACATTTTTGGTTCTAACATGACAAAATGTGGAAAATTTCAAGGGGCATGAATACTTTTTCAATGCACTGTGTGTATATATATATATATATATATATATATATATATATATATATATAAAAGAAGACCAGTATGGTGGCCTGAATTTATGGGAGGAGTCGGGGGGGTATTTAAGCGATACTACATGTCACTAGGCCGACTCTTCCCAGCTCACCTCATGTTCCTGAGTCTGTGCGTTCGATCACAAATTTGTTGGGGCTTCTCTGTTTGTGGTTTTCGTCGGCGGTTCTCATTCATTGTTGCAGGTAGGGTTCTAACTTTTTTTTTCATACGCAATAATAAGATTAGTTTCCTGTCTTGCAAACTTGATTTGCAGGTTCCCTTTGCATTGCTTGTCATCCCATCCTCAAACAATACACAACAAGTTAGCCCATGGAACTTTAAATGAGTTGGTCATAGAGGTCATAACAAATGAGTATAGTAAATTGATAAAGATTTATTAGGGTTCCAAGGACATAATCATAGATGAGCATAAAAACATCATGAAGCATAGCTTGACCATTGACATGTTTGTTACAGTAGTGAAAATACATAGTGTACATATACAACTTTTGTACTCGACGCGTTTCGTGAGCTTGAAGTATATGCAGAATATCTAGAAAATAGTAAGTATTGGTAAGATATAACATTCAATGATGATTGTGATTAGAAGAGAAGCATGTGGCCTCAGAGAGGGACCCCATACTCACATTGTGGTCAATTGGTCCAAAGGACTGATCTCCAAAGGTAACAGTGGAGAATGCTCCAACTGGGAGCTGAAGAGGCGTAACCGGCAGCAACCAAACAGGGGCATGGCGGAGGGAGGACATGAAAAAAGAAGGATGAGACTGTTGTGTATCCTGAAATGCCCCACTGGCCACATATGTCGTCACAGCTGTACTAAAGATGTATATGTATCTAAGTCAATTAACAATGAACTTAATAATGACCTGGGAGTATAAATGATGTAATATCACTATTGTAAAGTGAAGTTCATGACATTGTGGGCATGGATGCAAACAGGAAAGAAAGAGAATGAAAGAGGGATGTGAAAAGTGTGAGAATGTGAAGAGAGAGGTAGAGATGGGAAAAGAAAATGAGAAAAAAGAATATGTCCCTTGGTGTGCCTTATTAACCATATACAGCGTAGCAGCAACACTAGAGATAAAATATATATAGGTCTAATAATAGTCACCATAATGGTGGTATAGAGGTATAAAAGTGTAAATGTTTCCATAGTATCCATGTTGTAAACTGAAATAAAATGAGAGCACAAACCAGGGTAGACATAGGAAAGATGAGGGTGAGAGAGAAAACCAGGTAAAGAAGGGAAACAGAGAGGTGAAAAATGTATAAGCAAAGGAAGTCCTGCTGGTTGATAATAGTGTTGTGGAGTGCAAATATATCAATTCACAGATTGTATGTGCAAGTGCAATAGAGTAAACTAAAGTAACATAATGAATATCTGTGGTGTGCTTACCCCAGTGTAGAACCTCTAGCATGTGAGAGGACAATCAAATGAGGGAAAGAAAAGCGTTCGCCAGGTCAGAGCCCCCAACCTATATCCCTGAGTGGAAGCGTTGGGCCACGCCCCTAACGCCATATGTAACGTGGCTACAGTACGTGCTCTCGCTGTGCATGCGCGAGCACTTCCAGCCAACAGGATGACGCACTGCACACCGAACGTGGAGCCACCACCATGCGGAAGTCCCACAATGGGTGCAGAGGCATGGCGCCGATGTACAGGTGGCCCCACCCATCCATAAAATGGAGGGTAGGGGACAGCAGGGGGGAAGGAGACCCCCCATTTGTACATTGCAGCTCCCGGAAGGGAGAACCGCAGTCACCGATAGATACAGTACATTGGAAACAACTCCATAAGCTAACCAAGATGGCAGATGGAAAATAAGATAATACTCATATTTAGACATATGGTGGCAATTAGTGATATTAGGTATGACCACGAGGACAGCAAACAGACCAAGCGGGCAAGTAGGTATCTTTCACGTTAGTAATTAGAGAAAAAGAGAGCGGTCTGGATACTGCCTCTTAATATGGCACAACTCCATCCCTGTAAAACATATAATACACAACAAGTTAGCCTATGGGACTTTAAATGAGTTGGTCATAGAGGTCATAACAAATAAGTATAGTAAATTGATAAAGATTTATTAGTGTTCCAAGGACATAATCATAGATGAGCATAAAAACATCATAAAGCATAGCTTGACCATTGAAATGTTTGTTACAGTGCTGAAAATACATAGTGTACATATACAACTCGCGTTTCATGTTTCCTTCCTCAGGAATTGAAGTATATGCAGAATATCTAGAAAATAGTAAGTATTGGTAAGATATAACATTCAATGATGATTGTGGTTAGAAGAGAGAGGCACCCCATACTCACATTGTGGTCAATTGGTCCATAGGACTGATCTCCAAAGGTAATAGCGGAGAATGTTCCAACCGTGAGCTGAAGAGGCATAACCGGTAGCAACCAAACAGGGGCATGGTGGAGGGCGGACATGGCAAAAAAGCAGGATGAAACTGTTGTGTATCCTGAAATGCCCCATTGACCATATATGTCGTGACAGCTGTAATAAAGATGTATATGTATCTAAGTCAATGAACTGCTGGTTGATAATAGTGTTGCGGAGTGCAAATATATCAATTCACAGATTTAAAGATTTAAAGTCCCATGGGCTAACTTGTTGTGTATTATATGTATTACAGGGATGGAGTTGTGCCATATTAAGAGGCAGTATTCAGACTGCTCTCTTTTTCTCCCATCCTCAAAACATATGATTCATTCGTTGATTCAAGCCTCCGAGCCACTGTCGGTCGTTGTTCGATATCACTCGATACAGGATTCATCGCTCATAGGATTCACTGTCTATGGGGTTGCTGTTTCATCCTTTTAGAGATCAGCATGTATTAATTGCACGTGTTCTGTGGCTGATTGAGGTGGTAATTAGACCCACCTGGTTCCTTGCCGGCACCTTGATTAGCCTGGGGGCTGAGGGGTTGGCTTGTTTTCGGTTTTAGAGTAAGGGGTGGCATACACTCTGCAACCGATTTGTATCAGAATAATTTTATACATCTTACTACCGATTCGTATTGGTTTTACTTCATACATTTCTCAACCAATTCGTACCAAAGTCATCTCCCTTTGCAACCGGTTCATATCTGAACTTCCAGGCTTCGATTTTTCCGTTTGTAGTTTTCATAGATCGAGTCTAGCTCAACTGTCGCAGGTATGATTCATATGTCTTTTCTTCTTTTTCTTGTGCAGTCTTTGTTTTGTTAGGTACCCAGTATCAATGAGGCCCCGCAACAGAACTTGCGAGTCATTCGTTAAGACTCCATGCGCAATCTTATTTAGCCTTGTGCAAGCCACAAACTCGTGGTTCAGTTTGTTGAGCACAAACCCCGAGCCGATTCATATAGGTTACATTCGTACATTCTTTGTTCTTCGTTGTTACACACTATGAAGTCAGTCCATTTCATTTAAACACTGTCTATTATTTCAGTTATTTTACTTTGTATACCCCCTAGGCAGTTCCGAGTTCAGTCACATCAGCGACTCATCGGTTCGTGTCGGCTTATTTTCAGTCATTTATCTCATTTGATTCCATGCTCCACAGTTCGGTTCGCTGTCAGTCGCAATTGCGGCACACCGATTCATGACTCTGTCATGGCAATCATTTTATTTCGCATTACCTTCACTCCAATTCGAATCCAGTCACATCAGCGACGCATCAATTCATGTTGGCTCCTTTTAGTCATCTCGTCACGTGCCATTCCATGCTCCACAGTCCAGGTCGTTGTCAGTCACAATTGCAGTACACCGATTCGTGTCTCTGTCATGGCAAATAATTTAATTTGTTACATTTCGCATACCCTATACTCCGATTTGAATCCAGTCGCATTAGCGAAGCACCGATTCATGCCAGCTCGATTTAGGCATGGCAATCATTTCATTAATTTTAGTTTTAGTCATTTCATCTCAATTGCGGCACACCGATTCGTGCCTCTGTTATGGCAATCATTTCATATACCCTACACTCCGATTTGAATCCAGTTGCATCAGCGATGCACCGATTCATATCGGCTTGTTTTCAATGTCTCCATCATGGCAATCATTTAATTAATTTCATTTCATATACCCCACACTCCATTTCGAATCCAGTCTTATCAGCGACACACCGATTTGTGTTGGCTTGTTGTCAGTCAATTCATCTCATTGCATTACATGCTCCACAGTCCGGTTCGCTGTCAGTCACATTTATGGCACACCGACTTGTGTCTCTGTCATGGCATAATTTCATTTGTTACATTTCGTATACCCTACACTCTGATCCGAATCCAGTCGCTTCTGCAGCACTTCAATTCATGTCGGCTTCATTCGGTCATTTAAATTCATTTCATTCCATACTCCACAGTCCGGTCCTTTGTCAGTCTCAATTGTGGCGCACCGATTTGCACCACTGTCACTTCAATAATTTCAGATTGTTTTATTCGCATACTGTCTATCAATTTCTCCTCTAGATGCAGCACTCGATTTGTGTCGGTTCATATTGGTCATTTTGGTTTGTCTCATCTCATGTCATACACTCTACAATTCGGTTTGTTGCCGGTCGCTTCAGCAACACCACGATTCACTTTAGTTTCAGATCATTGCATGTTATTTCACGTCATTTTTGGACACCCTACAGTGCAGCTCACTCTACGGTCCAGTTCAAATCCACGTTGCTGGCAGGAAGTCCAACAGCAAATGTTCGATGGAGCATACACACGGTCGGACTTTCCACCAACAAGCTCACATCCAACATTTGTTGTCGGAAAATCCGATCATGTGTACGGGGCATTAGATTAGACACAGCATCAGTAGCGGATCTGTCTACGTGGGACGAGTTCCTAACTAGTTGGATCGGCATGTGTAACCAATATTTTTTTCCATCATTGGTTACACGCCATGGCCTCCAGAGATCTTCCTAATCTTCTGCACTTTCCAGTCTTCCTCACTTTCTAACTGTCGTGGCAGCCGCACAGGTCTGGGGCCATACCTGGACCATACAAATGGGGGCCCCTCGCCACAGACAACCATTAACAAGGGCAAGTCCAAGTCACTCCCCATTATGTCCTTACTACGCGGGCTGGGGCAGTTGTCTCTGCAGCATCGGTTTAATGTTCACAGCAGATGCACTGTCTTGTTTTAACTTCATTTCATTCTTCATTTTATTCTTCCAGCAGAAACCCAGAGCTGACCCAACATCATCTCCTATCCCTCCTTGGTCTCAGCTAACAATGGATTAAGCCGAACCTTCGCAGCGTGACCCAGCTAATCAATCAGTCTTTATCCTGGAACACACTGAAGACCTACCACACCGCTTGGAAATCCTTCAGCAAGTTTCTGGCAATCTGCCCCAGGACAACATCAGCTGACATTAAGCACATACTAGCCTTCATATTTTTTTGCCACATACAACTGGATCTATCACAAAACACCACCAGGCTATACTTATCCGGCATCCAACACTTCCTGGCCTAACAGGATCCTGCAAAGTGGTCCTTGTTTGCAGCCCATACGGTTCGAGCCATCCTGCGTGGTATTCAGAAACAGCAGCCCTTAACCAACTCCAAATGCTTGCCCATCACTAGTACCATGTTCAGAGACATGTCGACTATCCTCTCTTGTTCCCCGTTTGGGTTTCTTCCTAGCTTGGTCAGTCAAGCTGCCATTTACCTGGCCTTCTACAGCTTTTGCGGCCTAGCGAGTTTACCTGTGATGGCCCTGCTGGCCAGGTACTGTATAAGACGTCACCTGACTCGCGCCCAAGGTCATTTCATTCTTCACCTCGCAGTATCCAAAACCCAGCAATCCAGCCCGGGGTCGACATCCAAATTTTCCAGACCAACAACATATGGTGCTCAGTAGCGATACTCAACTGCCTACTGTCGATCTACCCAGCCAGTCGAACTTTAGTCCCCTGCTTCCTTTTCTGACCAACTCCTCGAATGACACTCAGTTCATCAAGCATGTCAGGATCCTCCTGCCTAACTTAGGCCTTGACCCCAGCAGGTACTCTGGACGCTCCTTCCAAACCGGAGCAGCCTCGGCTGTCTCTCAGTAAGGGGCTCTAGACCATGTCATCAAGAGTTTAGGCGGGTGGAAATCCACCTACTTCGCCTGGTACATTCCGAACCCTCAGGCAGAAATGTTGCAAGCATTTACCAATGCACAAATACTCTATAAGAGAAAAACTTACTCAACTTCCATTAGCTAGGCATTTTGTTGAAAAGGGTCATGGGATTTCCCAACTGAAATGTATGGTTATAGATGGAGTAAGTCGCAGTAGGAGAGGTGGTAATCGTGAGTTAATTTTAAGAAGGAAAGAAGTACAGTGGATTCACTCTTTAGATACTATGTACCCCAAAGGGATGAAAATTGATCTGTATTTGTTTGTACGGGTTGCTCAACACATGACCTGTTTTAAATTATATTGTATTTATGAATACTGAATATGAAGATAAAAAGGCATATGTTTTTCTCTATTTTTTCTTTTTTCTATTTTATATCACAGGTTGTCACCAGAGATGGGTGTTAAGCCCCATACACACGATAGGACTTTGTACAAACTTTCCCTTGGATTTTTGTACAACTTTCACCAAATTACGTGGTTTTTCAGCTCTTTACCACCAACATTTGGTCAACTTCTGTACTGTTGTCTGATATTGTGTCAATCTCGCCACTTTTATTGGCAAGATTGACACCTTGCGAGCTGGGTTCACACTGGTGCGGGGATCCGACTTGGATCCCCGCCAATGCCAGGCACTGTGTTTGGTATGAATCTTGAGGGGGAACTAAATTCCCCAGGGGCATACCAGGCCCTTAGGTCTGGTATGGATTTTAAGGGGAACCCCCTACGCCAAAAAAAAGGGCGTGGGGGTCCCCCAAATCCATACCAGACCCCCTATCCGAGCACGCAGCCTGGCCGGTCAGGAAAGGGGGTGGGGATGAGCGAGCGCCCCCCCGAGCCATAACAGGCCGCATGCCCTCAACATGGGGGGTGGGTGCTTTGGGGGAGGGGGGCGCCCTGCGGCTCCCCCCACCCCAAAGCACCTTCTCCCCATGTTAATGAGGACAAGGGCCTCTTCCCAACAACCCTGGCCGTTGGTTGTCGGGGTCTGCGGGCGGGGAGCTTATCGGAATCTGGGAGCCCCCTTTAATAAGGGGGCCCCCAGATCCTGGCCCCCCACCCTATGTGAATGAGTATGGGGTACAGCGTACCCCTACCCATTCACCTAGGAAAAAAGTGTCAGTTAAAAAAAACACACTACACAGGTTTTAAAATTAATTTATTAGGCAGCTCCAGGGTCTTCTTCCGTCTTCGGGGGTCTTCTTCCGACTTCGGGGGTCTCGCCGGCGTCTTCTCCCTCTCTCCGGTGTCGTCTCCGCGCTCTCTAATTTGCATGTTTGTTGTCAAAAAGTCAGATCGTGTGTACAGGCCTTTAGAGTGGATAGGAATTTGTATCCAGCTTCTAGCCTTTTCGTCTTGCTATTTTTGATTAAAGAGATCTTTGACACATGTGATGATGGATAATGATCGTGTTAATGCAATTGATTCAAATTATGCTTTCTTGATGTGAAAATAATACTCAATTGTGATATGTTCCAGTCTGAGGAAGGGCGCTAACAATATAGCCCGAAACTGTAACTATATTATGGAAAGTTGTTCATACTTTTTTGGATGTATTTTGTATGTTTTTCATTTCAATAATTTTTGTGCAGCAATCTTCTGAACTTTCTTTCTACATATTCTTTCTACATATGACTGTTTGGTGCATAGGAACTGGGAGACTGCTGGTGTGCTGCTCACCACCACCTGTATATATATATATATATATATATATATATATATATATATATATACAGTATCTTACAAAAGTGAGTACACTCCTCACATTTTTTTCCCCGGTGTCATGTGACTCGTTAGTGTTACAAGGTCTCAGTTGTGAATGGGGAGCAGGTGCGTTAAATTTGGTGTTATCGCTCTCACTCTCTCATACTGGTCACTGGAAGTTCAACATGGCACCTCATGGCAAAGAACTCTCTGAGGATCAAAAATAATTGTTGCTCTACATAAAGATGGCCTAGGCTATAAAAGATTGCCAAGACCCTGAAACTGAGCTGTAGCATGGTGGCCAAGACCATACAGCGGTTTAACAGGATGGATTCCACTCACAACAGGCCTTGCCATGGTCGACCAAAGAAGTTGAGTGCAAGTGCTCAGCACCATATCCAGAGGTTGGCTTTGGGAAATAGACATATGAGTGTTGCCAGCATTTCTGCAGAGGTTGAAAGGGTGGGGGGTCAGCCTGTCAGTGGTGAGTCAATACGCCGCACATTGCATCAAATTGATCTGCATGACTGTCATCCCAGAAGGAAGCCTCTTCTAAAGATTATGCACAAAACCCAGAAACAGTTTGCTGAAGACAAGCAGACTAAGGACACAGATTACTGGAACCATGTCATGTGGTTTGATGAGACCAAGATAAACTTATTTGGTTTAGATGATGTCAAGCATGTGTGGCGGCAACCAGGTGAAGAGTAAGTGTGTCTTGCCTACAGTCAACAATGGTGGTGGGAATGGCATGGCCTGGGGCTGCATGAGTGCTGCTGGCACTGGGGAGCTACAGATCATTGAGGGAACCATGCATGCCAACATGTACTGTGACATACTGAAACATAGCATGATCCCCTCCCTTCAGAGACAGGGCCACAGGGCAGTATTCTAACATAATAAGGACCCCAAACACAACCCCAAGATGACCACTGCCTTGCTAAAGAAACTGAGGGTAAAGGTGATGAACTGGCCAAGCGTGTCCCCTATTGAGCATCTGTGGAACATCCTCAAATGAAAGGTGGAGGAGCACAAGGTCTCTAACATCCACCAGCTCCATGATGTCATCATGGAGGAGTGGAAGAGGACTCCAGTGGCAACCTGTGAAGCTTTGGTGAATTCCATGCTCAAAAGGGTTAAGGCAGTGCTGGAAAATAATGATGGCCACACAAAATATTGATGCTTTGGGCCCAATTTGGACATTTTCACTTAGGGGTGTACTCACTTTTGTTGTCAGCGGTTTAGATATCAATGGCTGTGTGTTGAGTTATTTTAAAGGGAAAGCAAATTTACACTGTTATTTAAGCTGTACACTCACTACTTTACATTGTAGCAAAGTGTCATTTCTTCAGTGTTGTCACATGAAAAGATATAATAAAATATTTACAAAAATGTGAGGGGTGTACTCACTTTTGTGAGATACCGTGTGTATATATATATATATATATATATATATATATATATATTATATATTCAGCACAGTGTACCTCTGAGAGAGAATGTTTCCATTATCATTCAGTGATTCACCCTGGAAAACCATTGTTTTTTTTGTTTTTTTTTCCATAGTATTTTATTGGTAAATGAAAGAAGGTTTACATTGCTATTCAACAAGGTGCCTGAGGCGGTAATATCCATTACAAAAGGTTTTACAGCAGTGTTGATCAGAACTAGCTGGCAATAATAGTTGCAAAGAAGTTCCAGCTCAAGTCGACAGAGTGAATAATGAGTGAGACATGAGGTTCGGTTGTAGTTAGTTTGCTAAAAACAATGCTTATCACAGTAACAGTTCTTCTGTCTGGTGCTAATATAGGTTTGGGTGTGTTTCGGAAAATTGGAGATTTGCTAGTTCATGAGGTAATAACCAACTTTGAGTAATTAATTCCTTCTAACAACCATGAAACTAAAGCTGGCTAGATGTCGGTGTTTGGTGAAATAGAGCTCTGTTGGATATAGGGAGTGGTTTAGGGTGTAAACCCAAGAAGAGAGGAGAAAGAAGGGATTGAGGGGAGAAGTGAGGGGAAATGAGAAAGAAGAAAAAAAAAAGGGGGGGAGTGAGGGTTAAGGGGGGGGGGGAGTGGGTCGGGTTTGGGAGTGGGGGAGTGTGTTAACTTACCTCCCAGTCTCAGCCACCATTCCCAAAAGACTGGAGTAAGGTGGGTAAAGAAGCCTGGACTGAAGAGCTTTGTGTGTTCCTTTAGATAAATCAAAAAAGGTCCTCCCTCAATCTTCCCTTGAGTAGGGGAGGGAGGCCAATTGTCTCATGTTTTGATGGTGTTAGCTTTTGAAATGTAGGAGTAGAGTCGTTAAGGGTTGCAATTGTCTTGGGGTGTGTGGTTCATAGGGGTTTGGCTTGTCAATAGTTTGTATCTAGCTGTGGTGCGGAAGTAGGTCCAACAGGCCCATGTACAGTACCTGACCGCGAGAATGTGTTTCCAGCGCGATCCCATCGCGCTGATTCTTGGCGACAGGGTACTGTGCATCTCGCGCTGGCTCGCTCATCGGGAAAGAAAAACTGTTTTTTCCTTTCGCGATGAGCGACAGGCATTGCTGACAGCTGTCTGGTATGAATCAAGAGGGGGAACACGCACCAAATTTTAAATTAAAAAATGGCATGGGTTCCCCCCCAGGGGCATGCCAGGCCCTTAGGTCTGGTATGGGTTTTAAGGGGAACCCCCTACGCCCAAAAAATGCCTAGTACAGTTCAGGAGGGGGGGCACTTGCTAGTCCCCACCCTTTCCTGACCGGCCGGGCTGCGTGCTTGGATAATGGTCTGGTATGGATTTTGGGGGGAAACGCATGCCAGTTTTTAATTTAAGATTTGGCGCGGCGTTCCCCCTCATAATTCATACTTGACAGCTGTCAGCAATGCCTGGCGCTCATCGCGAAAGGAAAAAACACAGATTGGCGCTGGCTCCTGCGACGTGGCTCGCAGGTGTCAACTCTCGCCGATAACAGTGGCGAGATTGACACAATATCGCTATCACCTACTGTATGTGAAAATTTGGTTGGACAGTCTTTGGCTATGGATATGAGTTCCTCCATTTCTGCAATTTTTTCCACTCATTTGAGCCATTCAGGGACGGTCGGAACATGGGTTGTTCCCCAATGAAGAGGGATACACATTTTGGCCGCATTTATTAGGGGTGGTATTAGTGTTTTGCGGTAGTGGTGTGTCGGTAGGTCTGAGTGGTGAAAGAGGAACTGTGTTGATGTGTTCTAGAGTGTATGTAGAGATTTGTGATGTCAGTTCTCGGATGCCTAAACTGGTATTGTTAGTTTTCATCGAGCTATCTGAGGAGAGTATGTCATAGATGTTGGAAATCACATGCTGCTGGGATGCAGAGCGAGAGCATAGCTGTACAAATGGGGTGAGTGGACGAGAGATGGAGGAGAAACGATCAGCTTCTTTTAGGAAATGTCTGATCT
Source organism: Aquarana catesbeiana (assembly GCF_042186555.1). Taxonomy (NCBI): domain Eukaryota; kingdom Metazoa; phylum Chordata; class Amphibia; order Anura; family Ranidae; genus Aquarana; species Aquarana catesbeiana. The sequence goes on along the minus strand of NC_133325.1, from coordinate 613,008,157 downwards.
GGAAATATGTCCGGAGAGGAAAGGCATTGTTGTCTGTGCTAGCTGGTAAGGAGGAACGCTCCAGAAGTAGACCCAGTCAGAGGAAGTGGTAGGCTAGAATCTCTGTGTGTTGCCAGATGTCTGCCAAAAAGTGTGTGGACATACCAGGTGGGAATGCTGGATTGAGTTTTACAGTTGTAAGGGGTCCAGGGTTAGAGGAGATGTGTAGCTTTCAGCCGGTTTCCAAGAGATTGGGAGCAGATGACATATATGTCCCGAGGCTGTGGTCTTACAACAGCCTGCGTTTTTTGACAGACCACACTAAACTCAGGCCATCACTCTCAACACTTCCTTCCAGACTTCCTTCCATGCTGCTGTGGTGGGTGGGGTGGCTGTGTTGTTGGTGGAGGTGGTGGAGGAGCATGGTCCAACTCACAGAGGTGTGTTTTATGGGTGAGTTTGCCCCTCGTCCCCTTGTTTAGGGCCTGCAGAATTAACTCCTCACATATAGGGCACTGGGCCTCCTCCATCTGTTTTAATTCATTTGCTGTGATGCATCCAAACGCCTCCTGGCCATCAGGGACCGTGCTAATTGCCACAGTAGCATGTCGAAGGAAAGCAGCTGTGGCCTCCTCCAGGTTCCTTGCCTTCCTGGTTCTTTTGGTTGGAGGGCGGAGGGGAGGAACCTGTGATTCGGTCATGCTGCTTGCCATGGCCTCCGCTTGGCTGAGACTTTCCTGTGTATGAAAATGGTACATAGTTTTAGGTTTTTGGTCATCAATCACACACCATTTTGAGCTCATGACTGTTGCAAATTAAATGTTAACAAATAGAAAAGACTATCATTCTGACCCCAGCATTTTTCAATCTTGTCCCAATAATTTTTGGCTACTACTGTCTATTAATATGTAAACCACTTTGTTAAATCAGAAATTTGTGATCAATAACATCTAGTTAACATCATTCAATTTTTGACAAGAAATATGTTCAACAATGCTATACCTGGGTCAAGCTGGGCTCCTCCACATCTTCTTCCTGGGTGGAAGGCCCAGGTTGGACCTCAGGAGCCTCAGCTGATGTTGAAGGAAGTGTTGAGTAGACATGTGCATTACGTTTCGTTCCGAATCGAAATTCAGACGAATTTTTTATTATTCGGAAATTCAGATGCATCTGAATTTCAGAATTACCAAAGTGATGAATTTAAAAGAATCCGAAAAAAAACGAACGAATTCGAATCGAATTCGAAAACAAATTCGAATACATATTCGAATCGAATTCGAAAACATATTGGAATTCGAAAACATATTTGAATCGAAGTCGAAAACATATTCGAATCGAATTCGAAAACATAATCGAATTCGAAGACAAATTTGAATCAAATTTGAAAACAATAGAAATCCATTTTCTAAAAAATACAATAAAATAGAATATAAAATCATAAAACAATAGAATACATATATATAATATTTTTTTATTCTGTTTTATTGTTTTTCTATGCTTTTCTTTTCAATTATTTTCTATTCTTTAATAGTCTTTTCTATTCAAATTTGAATTAATTCTATACGAAATTCGAATTTCAGAACATGGCTTCTGAAAATCGAATTTCGTATAGAATGAATTTGAATTTGAATAGAAAAGATTAGAATAGAAAAGAAAATAATAGAAAAGAATAAACTAGAAAAACATATATTGTATTTTATTCTATTCTGTTCTATTGTTATTCTATTCTTTTTTATTATTTTCTATTCTATTCTAATCTTTTCCATTCAAATTCAAATTCATTCTATACGAAATTCGATTTTCAGAAGCCATGTTCCGAAATTCGAATAACGTATAGATATATACGATGTATACATATAAAACCATTTTCCGAAATTCGAATTTCAAAAATCGAATTAGAATAGAAGTAAAGAATACAAAAGAATAGACTAGAAAAACAATAGAATTATATATATATATATATATATATATATATATATATATATATATATATATATATATATATATATATATATATTCCAAAGGTTGCTGCACTTAAAAATTTGTTGCTTTATTCCATCAAATCTTTAGAAAAAGATTACAAAGCAGGTAGAGTAATTCCAAACAGAATCATTACAATCATTTGTTCAGACGAAGATTACGTTTCAGGCTGATTTCTTCGCACCCTTCCTTTGATCAGTCAGAACACATCTGAACTTAATTTTTATATATACAAGGTCGGTGGGAGGACCTGTTTGCTGACACTAGATTGAAAGCTGTGTGTGGTTCTCCTCTACACTTCAATCTATATATATATATATTATATTTTTTTCTATTCGTTTTTATTTTTTTCTATTCTATTCTAATCTTTTCTATTCAAACTTGATTTCAGTCTATATGAAATTCGAATTTTGGAAGATGATATATATATCTCTATCTATCTATGTATAGATATATATATCTATATATATCTATATCTAGATATATATAGATATCTATCTATATATACATCTATATATATATATATATATCTATATATAAATATATATATAGATAGATGTATATATAGATAGATATCTATATATATCTAGATATAGATATATATAGATATATATATCTATATATATATATATATATATATATATATATATATATATATATATATATATAGATATAGATATGTATATCTATATATCTATATCTATATATATATAGATAGAGATATATAGATCTATATATCTCTATCTATATATATATATATATATATATATATATATATATATATATAGATAGAGATAGATATATATATCTATATATATATCATCTTCCGAAATTCGAATTTCATATAGACTGAAATCAAGTTTGAATAGAAAAGATTAGAATAGAATAGAAAATAATAAAAACAAATAGAAAAAAATATAATATATATATATATATATATATGGATTGAAGTATATATATATATATATATATATATATATATATATATATATATATATATATATATATTTTTTTTTTTTTCTATTCTGTTCCATTGTTTTTCTATGCTATTCTTTTCTATTCTAAACTTTTCTATTCGAATTTGAATTCATTCTAGACGAAATTCGAGAATTAATTTGAATTTGAATAGAAAAGATTAGAATAGAAAATAATAGAAAATAGACTAGAAAAACAATAGAACAGAATAGAATAAAATATAATATATATATATATATATATTATGTTTTATTCTATTCTGTTCTATTGTTTTTCTAGTCTATTCTTTTCTACTCTATTCTAATCTTTTCTATTCGAATTCATTTTATACGAAATTCGAATTTCAGAAGATGGTTTTATATGTATATATATATATATATATATATATATATATATATATATATATATATATATATATATATATATATATCATTTTTTTTTTGCTGGTCTATAGTTTTTCTATGCTATTCTTTTCTATTATTTTCAATTTTTTTCTAATCTTTTCTATTTGAATGCAAATTCATTCTATATGAAATTCGAATTTCAGAAAATGGTTATATAGAAATAGAATGAAATTGAATTCTAATAGAAAAGACTAGAATAGAAAAAACAATAGAACAGTATAGGTAAAACATCTTCCGGAATTGGAATTTGGTACAGAATGAATTCGAATTTGAATAGAAAAGATTAGAATAGAATATATTATATTTTTTTCTATTCTGTTCTATTGTTTTTGCATGCTATTCTTATTTTCTATTCTATTTGAATCTTTTCTATTGGAATTCGATTTCATTCTATATGAAATTCGAATTTCGTAAAATGGTTATATATAGTTTACTTTTTCAAATTCAGTCAAATTTTTTTCGAATGCGGTAGAATTTTTTAGAATTTGATAGTTTTTTTTCGAATGCGGTAGAATTTTTTTGAATTTGATAGTTTTTTTTCGAATGTGGTAGAATTTTTTCGAATTTGATAGTTTTTTTTCGAATGCGGTAGAATTTGTTCAAATTTGATATTTTTTTTCGAATGCGGTAGAATTTTTTTCGAATTTGATAGTTTTTTCGAATGCGGTCGAATTTTTTCGAATTCGAATACGAATCTAAATGAATCCCGAAAACGAATGTAATGAATGCAACTAATTTAACTAAACAAATTTAGTTAAATAATGAACCGAAACTAAACTAAACTAAACAAATTTTTTCATCCTGCACATGTCTAGTGTTGAGATCGATGGCCTTGGTTCCATCTGATCGGACAAAAAAGGCAGACTGTGGTAGTATGTCCACAGCCTGGGGACACATACGCCATCTGCTGATGCTCCGGATCTCAGGGAATCCTGGACTTTCTTGTTCTCCCTATTATATGTGCTCCTCAGGCTACCAATTTTGGCCCTCAAATAGATGATGCCTGCCATAAGGATACACAGGCTTCACTAATTCCCTGCATTGTATTTGCCAGAGACATTGCAGTTCCCTGTATTTTTCAATAAAGTCTGGCAGAAAATCTGGGGCTGTAAATTTATCAACCATTTTATCTGCAAGACACAACACAAGACAAACCCTAATGTCAGGCTAAACTCTCCTAATCTTGTTCCAATATAGGCCTCAATCTATAATCAGTATAGGCCACTAACCAATGATGCCCCAAGTTACAATTGTACCTTCGTTTGAACGATTGGCGATAACGATCCTCCGTCCTCCACTCACAGATCGTACATACGTCCATTACATCGCCCGCATGTTATGCTTTATATACACTGCAAATGCTTGAAACTCCGCCCCTGTCCTTCTTTCTAGTGTATTCCCCGCCTCTTCTCTTTTGGGGCAGTGGGAGAGCACATGGTGGAGACACTAAAGTAGGTGAGAGGAAGAGGTTGCACCCCCAAAACATGTCCATTGATCCCCCATGATGGGAGCTAGCACATGTTGACACACTGGGGCTTATTTCAAAAAGGCAAAACCACTTTGCCCTACAAGTGCAATGCAAGTGCACTTGTAGGGCAAAGTGGATTGCCCTTTCTGTATTAAGGCCCAGTGTGTCAACATGTGCTAGCTCCCATCATGGGGGATCAATGGACGTGTTTCGGGGGTGCAACCCCTTCCTCTCACCTACTTTAATTTGGGGGAAGGGGTTGCACCCACTAAACATGTACATTGATATCCCATGATGGGAGATAGCACATGTTGACACACTGTGTGTTTTGTGGCTTTAGCAAAATAGATGTAGGGAAAAGACACACAATTTAGGCATGGGATCATGAGGGAAATCCAAATTTTGAGTCCCAATTCGTGTGTATCTTCAAAATTTCGCTTTTAGAGGGGTGAGATCACCCCATCTGATGAAGGCAAGATCAACATAGCTTTAACATACTAATGTCTCATATGGCCTTCGCTTTAGCAAAGTCAAACTTTGTAAGTTCCTGAGTTGGGGATGTGTATGTAATGTTTTTAAACATGCCTGTTTAGCACCAAAAAAGGCAAATTTATGTCAAACATACATGTTATACACCAAGATGTCGGTTTGTTCCAAAACTGTTTATAACGCACATGTGAATGTACTTGGAGTAAAATGTTTTATACTCAACAATGTGTGGCTTCTTATTTCAATGGTGAATACCAGTTTATTTGTTAGTTGGTGTAGTTACAGTGACAATGGGGGTTATTTACTAAAGACAAATCCACTTGTAGTGCAAAGTGGATTTAGTAAATAAACCCCACTGTGCTGTAAAATGTACCAAAATCAGGCCATTTTAGGGACTCCAAGCAATGAATTCATGGAGTTGAAAAGGATGATTATTTTTATCATGAATGCATTACACACATTAACAACAAGAACATTGTGTGTGTGTAGCAGACCCACAGCAAAACATAACAGTTAGCTGAAGAAGAAATTGTCACCTCATGTATCAAATAAGTTACGTTTGCACTATTGAAGAAAATGGCCAAAATTAAAAGGCCATTTGAGAACCTAGGAGACAGATAAGAAACACAAACAGTAATTCAAATGAAATATGAGTTTAGTTTTTCAAAAAAAAATTATTAAACATCTGCAAGATTATGTTGTAAATCAATTGCTCCCCTACCCACGAAGTAATCAACATAGTTTTGCCTGACTTTGCGGGTGCTTTGGGGGGGCAAGCCAGGACAGCCACATTCAAGCGCCATCATTGATGCAGGTTCTGCTGAAAAGTCGGCCTCAGTCGCAACTGAGGCCAGATAGCTGGCTGCATTCTTTCGAAGGTAGTTGTGCAGAATGCAACAGCTCAACACAACGTGATTAAGTTTGTATTCGGCCAGGTTGATGGATGTAAGGAAAAGCCTGAACCGGATTGTCATTATGCCAAAGGCATTTTCAACCACTCTTCTGGCATGGGCCAGCTGGTAATTAAAAAACCTCTGCTCTGGGGTCATGTTCCTCATGAGGAAAGGCCTCATTAGATGTTCCCACAAAGCAAAGGCCCCATCCACCACAAACACAAACTTCTACAACATTCTACTCCGGAGGTGGCAACCCCAAGATGCCATTTTGTAGACGCCGGTAAAACTCCGTCTGGTCGATCAATCAATCAGAGTTACGACCATTCTTCCCAACGTCCAGGTAGATGAATTCATAATTGCCCGTCACCACCGCCAACATCACTATACTACTAAACCCCTTATAATTAAAGTAGTACCACCCTGAGTTGGGTGGTGGGATGATCCTGACTTGCTTCCCATAGATAGAACCACCACAATTGGGAAAGTCCCACTGGTGGAGAAACTGGGAAGCCACAGTCTACCATTCCTGTGGGTTATAAGGAAAATGTGGAGTCAAACAAGAAAAACAATAAATACATTTGCACATAACATTGCAAGCAGATTAGACACAAACATTCTTGGCCAATAGAAGTATAACATTTATTGAAATGAGTATTTAAAGACAAAAGTATAAGGTCAACTTATCAGATTCCTCACCCCCTTTGGTGGCCCATTGTAAAAATGTTATGGTGGGGGGAGATGTTTTGGACAGGTAAACTTCTCCAATTCATTGAGAGCTGAATGCATAAATAATGTGTATTACTTTGGCCAGCCCCTTCTTACTTACACTATTGGCAGTCCGCTGCACAGGTAAGAAGTGTCATAATCCAAAAATATGAATACACACTGTTCAAATTGAAGCACATTTTTACATTCTGCAATTACCTATCAAGATAATAGGAGAACGAAACTTTAAACAGTACCATTTGAAGGTATTCAGACAGGCACTTGCACTACATGCTTTGGTGAATTCATCCATAAATATTAACACAAAAGAGGTAGGTATAGTGTGTATGGGTTTGGCAAAGGGGAGGGAGGGTTCAAAATAAGGTTAGTGAAGGCAAATATGCATGAAGGACAAAAAAGGAGCATTAAAAGCTTACAACATGCATGAGGACAAAGAGGACATTCACAGCATATTACAATCATGGTAATTATGGAATGAAGAAATTAATACAATACATTAGCAAACATTAAATACATAGAATGTGATTTTAAAGGATAAAACTTACCCTAATATAGTCCTTCTGCAGGACTTGAATGATGGCAGAACAGGTCCCTGGAATAATGATTCCCAGAGCCTGGGGGAGAATCCAGTCCTGGACTTCAGGTCCTGGAGACTTCTCCCTGTCGCCAAGTACCGCAAGGTGGTGACGAGCCTTTGCTCAGGAGAGATGGCTTGCCGCATGCAGGTGTCCTGCTTTGTAATATAAGGGGACAGCAAAGCCAATAGACGGTGAAAGACGGGTCCGTCATCCGGAGATAATTCCTGAAATCAACAGGATTATTCTCCTGGAGCTCCCGCAGCAAAGGCATATGACAGAATTGGTCACGATTAAGCAACCAATTCTTGGTCCAAGAACTCCTCCTCCCCCTGTTCATGGACTGGACTTGGGTCAAAGCAATAACACCTAGCTCAACAACAGCACAATCTCTCTGACGAGAACGCAACATGGCTAGTTAACGGACGGCTGCTCAGAACAAACTGACAGAATGCACTGAAAATCAGAAATGACCTGACAAGCATGACCCAAAAATCAGAAACGACCGGACAAGAACGCACTGAAAATCAGAAGCAAACTATAAATAGAACACACTGAAAGACAGAAACGACCTGACAGGCACGCACTGAAAAACAGATATGAACCGACAAGCACAACCTGAAAAACAGAAACGAACTGAAAAGCACAAGGCTGAAAAGCTTGAATCGTCACTCACTAAACTTCTACTAACATGAGATAAACACAAGATTTTTAGAAGGAGCCAAAAGGGTGGCGCACGACTATTGAACTTCCTTTTTATCGGCTCGTCATATGTCTTGTACATCACTACATTCGTAATTGTTGGCCAACATTTGTGTGACCGTGTGTATGCAAGACAAGTTGGAGCCAACACCCTTCGAACAAAAGTCCACGGTTTTGTTGTAGGAAAGTCTGATCGTGTGTACACGGCATAAGATGAAGTGGGTTATTAGACATGGAAATATTCATGAACTGGTGTGTGATATTGGTAACTCATTGCCAGAAAAGAGGAAAAATGGGATATGATTCTGTGCTTAGGATAAAGAGGTATGCAGCCTCCCTCCCCTAAATTGCACCCCCCATAAGGAGGGTGAGATAGAACTATATAAAAGAAGGTGAGGGGTAAGTGGCGCTCCCTGGGAGGGGTTTCCCTATATAAATGTACAAACAAAAATACCTAGATGTGTCGTGCTGAAAACCACCTAAATGCTAGAAACCAGTAATATATGTGAAACAAAACTACAAAAATGTGTGTATATATATCACAATACCATAACAGGTAGATATTACATCAATTTGTGGTAGTGTAGCAATGTGAGCAATACCACTAACGTGATATAGTTAAGACTATGTATCCAGTATCCTGTTAACAAAAGGGAAGACATGGGACCATCCAAGTATTCCCCTGCTGACACCAAACATATGCCTTGATTAACAAAAATAATAATAAGTCCACATGATAGGTGTCCACTTCAATAAAAAAATAGATATATATTGAAAAACTCCACATCAAATAATATATATATGTAAGTGACAGCCATAAAAAATGAAAATAAAAATAAGAGTGAAGCTCCAGATGCTTCATCAAAATCCGGTGACTTCTGTGATCCCCCTCAAGGGTCCCCACTCACCAGCTCCTGGTACCCCTGCAGGGGTAATTGGCATATACCAGCAAGGATGCAGTAACAGTATTAAGAATTTAGTATATAGGCACTGGCATGTAATTAAAAGTGATACGATTCTTAATAACATCTTGCCGGATAGGCCTCGAGTAGTCTTCAGTGGAGCGTCCTCTGTACGGAATCAGTTGGCCCCCAATATTTTGAATCCTCCAATTACAAAACCAACCTTTTTCGACCAACTAACAGGCTTCTACTGATGTAGGAAATGTAGGGTCTGTACTTTAAATGCATGTTCTCATAGACGGACCACCATTTTTACCTCCACTAGTACAAAAGAAACGCACAATATCAAACCGTTCATTACTTGCACCACTGAGAGAGTCGTTTATTTGTTGCAGTGCCCATGTGGCCTACAATATGTGGGCAGGACAAAGCGACCTCTCCAGGTGCGACTTAATGAACACATCGCTAACATTTTAACTGGTTTTAGGAATCATTCAGTGTCAAAACACTATTTACTGGTACATGATAGGAATCCCTCCAAAACTCTCTTTATGGGAATAGACAGATTCAGACCCCATTGGAGGGGAAGCGCACTAATTAGGGGCATATCCCAGCTAGAGATGAGCTGGATCCATAGGTTGAGGACTTATGCCCCCTATGGGTTGAACATTGATATGGATGTTAATGATTTTATAGACAACTCTTGATTTTTATTAATTTTTTATATTTTGATTTTCTTTTTATTGTCTGAATGTACTTTTACATGAGATGTGTACTTGTTCTGAGATGCTTGCTAGAGGATACTATGCTTACATTTTTCATATAATGATGGGCTTTTAAACTTTTAGACAAGTAATGAACATAATATTCATTTATTTATTTTTGTATCTACACATAATTTTTGGTCTGTTTGATACGCTTATTTATTTAATGTGGATATTTACAGTAACCAATTTTTTGACACATATACGTTATGACATACATTACTCCTTTTTTGCCTTTTCACTTTTTTGATATATATATATAATATAATAGATTTTGGGTTGTTACCCTATATATTTAATTTATTTCCCTCACATTTGTATATATACACATTATGTATTTGGAATACACCTTTGATGGGATTTATTTAATCCTCTTATGAGGTTTATTTATTATTTATTTGGGTTATATTATGGTATTTACGACTGCCTTTTATATTCCAGTCATTTATATATGATCTGCCCTCATTATTATTTTTTAGTCACCTTCAGATAATGAGTTTTTTTTGTTTTCTGCTAAATTGCTGTACATGCTTCCGGGTACGTGCCTTCTGTGCGCCTTAAATTAGAAGCGCGCTGCTTGCACGTCCCGTTAAAGTTTGGGCAATTGCCCATATCCATCATGGTAGGTCTGTTTGTTCCGCTGGAACTGTGCAATTTCTAACTATGCACACACCCCAGTGGAAGTTAGGGCATTTTGACCACATCTAAGATGGCGTCCTCATGCTTGCACCTCAGAACGAGGCTTGGATGCCTATATATTGGTGGTGGCTCACTGCGCTGCTCGTCCCCATTGAAAACGTCCTTTTGATGATGAAACGCGTCTGGCTACGCACGCAGTGACGCTACCACGTGACCAGGAAGTAGGACGAGCTCCGCTCCCATGTTTTTATGTCGGCCGGCGATTTGTACTTTATGCGATACAAGTTCTTTTATTCTGTAAGTGCATTACTTTATTCATTAAATCTGGTTCTAAACGTATTTCAACATGGAAAGTTTATCATTTATATTTTGGGTTGTAAACTGATGGTATGGATTCCTGGCTAATGCGGATGAATGAAAGTGTCCCCTGTCAATCATCGATTAGTTCCTAGTTTGACATAGAGCCTGACTACCACTGTGAGTCGGTAAGCGCAATCTACAGCCACGGTGGTGGGTTTTTCACTCCCCCCTCTCTTTTTTGTTGTTTTGTGTGCTCACCAGGGTGTTGGTATGTCTGCTTGTCTATGCTAAACATCTGATATACTACACTATGGCCAGTTTTTTGTGTTGTTTTTTCTCCTACATCCATTGAGGGGACTGTAACGATATCTAGTACAGGACATGAAAAGCTGTAGCTAGCTGCCATCTTGTGTGGAAGTAGCCATGACAGTTTGGCTAACCATGTAACCTCACAGAGAACTCTGAACTCCCTCCTTCCCCACCTTAGGAATTCAAAGCTTTTTAAGTTCAACAGAAAAGGTTATCTCAACAGAGAAAACAGAACCAGGTTAGGTCAGTAGAAAACATTTGTTGTAAGGGCAGTGTTCAGGCCTGTCGTAAAACTGTCACCCTCCCCATTCAGAGACCTAACAGGCCTCGGTTGTAAATTTGTCTGAATACACCTCAGTAGAATAAGTATGAAATTTCAGCATGTTTCATAACTTCTGACTTAGTAATAGCACAGCCATAATCTGGACATATTTAGCTTCCTCAGATAATATGGAACGTTTCAAGTCCAGACACCCCTATGTCAGGTCATATGGGAAACCCCTGGGACCACTTATTCCTCCAAAGCAGGCTATACGTTATAGATATGGCATGTTTAGACTTGTTTTGAAGGAAAACTCAAGTTGAATAATAATATGGATATTTGGAGTCTGTAAACCCTATAGATGCAGATATATGAATATGTATTAAAAAATCTACCTGGGACGTGGTCATGAGTGTAGACACCTCCCAGCAACCAACCCCTAAAACAGGATGACCAGATGATTGGTTACTGGTCGCTGTCAACACCCCCTTTGATTTGACAGAAAAGAGGAGATGCCAAGACAATGGGCAGTTCTCCTTTTACCATCCAAGAAGAAACATCTGCCAAGTCGAGAACCGACCACCTAGCTCATTGATCGAACTCTGATCAACCTTTGGACATTAATTGCAAGTATTCTTTCTTCCCAATTCTACCTTATTGCTTTGTGGCTGTATATTGTCTTTTTCTTTTGAAACATCTTTTTTCTGTAAATATTTTATTTGCATCAACTTTGACCTTTTCATAATAAACCCTTATGTTGAAAAGTGTTAATCTTGTCTCTAAAGCTCTTAATGCAAGCTATAAACGAACCTGCCTCTTGAAGGGCGCTACTGTTGTAGAGTAAGACTCTGAGCAGACCTGTCTGTGGTGGCAGTGTGTGTGGCAGACGCTTATTCTAAAATTATAATTGGTATTGCAAAATTACGAGTCTCCCCCGGCTCGGTCTTTTAAATGGGGGTGGTGGCAGTTAAAGGGTTAATTGTGTAATTAGCCCAGTGACAATCACTCTCAGGCTGCTCGCACCTAGATTGTGGTCCCGCAGGCTGGAAAATCTTTGTGCTGGGCGCAGCTGAGAGTGGCATTGTTACGTAAGTGACAGCGTGGTGTGAGGTTGGCCGGTCCTTTGTCGCAAGTTAGCGAAGAGGGCGGGGATCTGACACCCGCGTTCGTCACAGGGACCACAATTTGAAAACGGACGGTGCAGTTTGATTTTTCGTCCCAAAGGCCCTGGCTGGGTTTGATGCCATCCGCTCATTGTTACTGATGTTCTGGTAAGGGTAATCTTAGTTCATTTTGGATCGTTACTTGTAATATGCTGAACATCCTACTACCTTTGAAGATTGATTCCATTTCATAAATATCTGGACTTTTTCTTTGTGTTTAATATTGATTTTGCATTTTTTAAATATTTGCAGGTGGTAGGTAAGACCTCCACCTTACCAACTGTAATTTTTTGTTTAGCGCGGTTTATAATTTTTCTACATTTGATTGGTGTTGTCGCACTGTTTACTGCTGCTTAATTTATATATGGTCCTAGCGCGGAATTTTTTACTATACAAGGATGGATGGCTTGCTGGATCCGTTCAGAGCATCCACATAGGTCCTCTATTCAGCCCAGCATCCAGCATCATGTCCAAGAGATGGTACACCGGCTTCTTGTGGTCATATCCTCATAGGAAAAAAAAGGGCTCCCATAGTTTTTTATTTAAAAACTAATATAAAAGCAAATCGGTTCCACCAAGGGGAAAGCCAAAAAACACACACTACAGCATATGGTAGATAACAGTGTCTAGGGAACCGTGAGCACAAACGGCTGTTCACCGTCTGCCTCAGCTGCGCTCCAAGCTCCCTGGCGCCACGCACTTACGTCATACCCAGTAGTGACAGGGAGCTTGGAGCGCAGCTGAGGTGCACGCCGAACAGCCGTTTGTGCTCACGGTTCCCTAGACACTGCTATCTACCATATGCTGTAGTGTGTGTTTTTTGGCTATCCCTTTGGTGGGAATGATTTGCTTTTATATTAGTTTTTAAATAAAGCCTTTTAAACTACTACACTATGGGAGTCCTGTATTTTCCTATGAGGATATGACCACAAGAAGCCGGTGTACCATCTCCAGACATGATGCTGGATGCTGGGCTGAATAGAGGACCTATGTGGACGCTCTGACCGGATCCAGGAAGCCATCCATCCTTGCTGGTATATGCCCATTACCCCTGCAGGGGTACCAGGAACTGGTGAGTGGGGACCCTTGAGGGGGATCACAGAAGTCATCGGATTTTGATGAAGCACAAGAGTCACACATTTTGCGTGAACATTTTGCCAATCTGGAGCTTCACTCTTATTTTTATTTTTATTTTCATTTTTTATGGCTGTCACATATATATATTATTTGATGTGGAGTTTTTCAATATATATCTATTTTTATTGAAGTGGGCACCTATCACGTGGACTTATTATTATTTTTGTTAATCAAGGCATATGTTTGGTGTCAGCAGGGGAATACTTGGATGGTCCCATGTCGTCCCTTTTGTTAACAGGATACTGGATACATAGTCTTGACTATATCACGTTAGTGATATTGCTCACATTGCTACACTACCACGAATTGATGTAATATCTACCTGTTATGGTATTGTGATATATATACGCATATTTTTGTAGTTTTGTTTCACATATATTACTGGTTTCTAGCATTTAGGTGGTTTTCAGCACGATACATCTAAGTATTTTTGTTTGTACATTTACAATAGGGAAACCCCTCCCAGGGAGCGCCACTTACCCCTCACCTTCTTTTATATCATTGCCAGAAAAGAACTAATACAGGACATTCCCAAAATATAGGAAGGCCGAAACCCTGTGGCAGTGCCAACAGGATGTAAGCTACTTGAAGGGAGATCTTCAGAAGAACCAAAGGTGTTCTGTACCACCTAGTCTTGTAGTTCCTCTTTAATATCCAGGTAAAAAAAAGCCCAATAGTAGGACAACCAGGAGCTGGTATAGTAGTGACTAAAGTTTTATTAAAAACAGGGGTAATATCAAATTATTTAATATGTAAATGAATGTTATAACATATTCCAAGTAATTTGTTTTCCTTCTCTTTTGCAGTTCTCTTGATGCTTGATAACAGTTATTAATATAAACAACTTATATGGCAGGTTAATACAGATCTTATTTCCTTCAAAAAGTTTCATTTGATCATCAAGCTGTTTGCTACACTGGGCGGCAAGGTCGTGCTTCATTTGTATTTTTTTTTCCTAAGAACTGTCAAGCAGACATTTCAGCTTGTGCCTAGGATCATTTCCATTTCCTTTTTCACAAAAGTCTAGTAAAATTAGGCGTACAGAGCATTGAATTGCAGTTTTTTGCTTTAATTGGTGCAAGTGACAGCATAAGAAAAAGATAGGAGACTTCCACCCAGGCAGTGTTTGAAAGCTTTTTTGATGATTTCAGTGATTCTGTCAATCTCAGAGAAATTGATCCAAATATTTCTGGCAAGACCTACTTCATGCGTGTAGTAGGATATAATGAATATACAGAAGCTCTGCACACAGCTTGCTTTGATCTCATGTGCTCAGTGGAAAGGGAGGTTAACAGTAGCGAAATACTCTCCAACATGTATGTATTAAAATCCCATTTAATAATGTTTAATAATGTTACCCAGCAGTACCTATCAGTAAAGATAAGAGAAAAAAAACAACTTTAGTTCAAGTTTACAACATTTTATAACTGTTTATATATCCCTGGGGTGGATGCAAGCAAACTTGTAAACACTTACTACACTTACAATTTGCAGGCAATGACATTTATTAAAAATTAAATTCCCAGTACATTTAATATAGTTTACTATACCACATTTACTAATACTCCTCTATATAATGTATAAAGGCTTAAAGCAAAACTCTACTCTCTTGGGAAAAATATAGCAATTTAAAAATAATAATGATGAATAAAAAAATATAGCATATACAACAGCCAGACAAGCTCAAAATATCAACTACAAAGACAATAATTGCTAAAGAAAGGTAATAATATTAAGAAAGGACAGTAGACCCTTCTTTGAAAATTAGGTATCCAGATCTCATTACATCACATTGCCTAAAAATAAGATTATTCCTCATTTTAGGACACTGGGAGAAACCAAACAAATTAAATGATTTTTTGTCAGGTCAGGTCACCTAAGGCCAGGTGACAGATGCACACCATTGGGGTCAGGAGTGCACCGCTAAGGTAGTGGACCCTATGGCTGACTGCTGTGGATGGAACGCTGGGTTGTACAGGAAAGCAGGTCCACTGGAGCAACAACACGGATCCCACTGGGAGCTAGAGTATAATGCCCTGTACATACGGTCGGACTTTCCGACTGAATATGTGCGATCGGAGCTTGTTGTTGGAAATTCCGACCGTGTGTGGGCTCCATCGGACACTCCCACTACAATGTTTGACTGTGGGCAAGACACACTTATCTTTGTACTCCCCACCTGGTTGCCACCACACATGCTTGACACCATCTGAAACAAATACGTTTATCTTGGTCTCATAAGACCACAGGACATGGTTCCAGTAATCCATGTCCTTAGTCTGCTTGTCTTCAGCACACTGTTTGCAGGCTTTCTTGTGCATCCTCTTTAGAAGAGGTCTCCTTCTGGGACAAAAGCAATGCAGACCAATTTGATGCAGTGTGCGGTGTATGGTCTGAGCACTGACAGGCTGAACCCCCCAACCCTTCGACCGCTGCAGCGATGCTGGAAGCCCTCATAAGTCTATTTCCCAAAGACAACCTCTGGATATGATGCTGAGCACGTGCACTCAACTTCTTCGGTCGACCATGGTGAGGCCTGTTCTAAGTGGAACCTGTCCTGTTAAACCACTGTATGGTCTTGGCCACCGTGCTGCAGCTCAGTTTCAGGGTCATGGCAGTCTTCTTATAGCCTAGGCCATCTTTATGTAGTGCAACCATTCTTTTTTTTCACATCCAAAGAGAGTTCTTTGCCATGAGGTGCCATGTTGAACTTCCAGTGACCAGTATGTGAGAGTGAGAGTGATAAAACCAAATTTAACACAGCTGCTCCCCATTCACACCTGAGACCTTGTAACACTAATGAGCCATATGACACCGGGAAGGGAAAATGGCTAATTGGGCCCAATTTGGACATTTGCACTTAGGGAGGTACTCACTTTTGTTGCCAGCGGTTTAGACATTAATGGTTGTGAGTTCTTTTGAGGGGACAGCAAATTTACACTGTTATACAAGCTGTACACTCACTAATTTGCATTGTAGCAAAGTGTCATTTCTTCAGTGTTGTCACATGAAAAGATACAATAAAATATTTACAAAAATATGAGGGGTGTACTCACTTTTGTGAGATACTGTATATAACTCAAATTCATAAAACTGCAGGCAATAGGGTATGGCAAAATAACATAGCATAATATTGATTGAGAGATAATATTAACATGAGAAGAAATTGGATAATCTCACAGCAGTCGTGATGCTTGTCCAGATGGTCTGATATTATGCTATATTTTTTATATCAGCCATGTTAGTGGATATATGTGATCAGTTATTCAGCCCTATCTAGGTCAGATTCTAATCAATGTGAATTAAGTTATTGGTTTTTATTCACTCTTGTAGAACCTGTACTTCTAGAGCAATTTCAAACTAATCTAGCAAGCAGAGATTCAAGGACAAGTGTTGTAGTGTGAAAATCATTCTTTTTTTTTTCTAAATTTTCATTTTGTTGTTTCATTTGATGTTCCAACCCTGAAACAGTTATATGTGTTAATTTACATGAATGTGATTAGCTTAAGCTGGGAATACATGTACTGAAAATTGGCCAGTTTTGCAGGTACCCACTACCCAGATACCCTGCTTTAATCTAAAGCCCAGACCTGTAGAAAATTTGAGAGTCAAATTAAATGGAATAAAAGTAATGATCCCTTTGTTTCTTGAGAAGATAGATATTTCCTCTTGTCCTTTGACTCTATTAGCTAGATTGTCTATTAAGCATAAACAAAATTAACTTTACAGAACATAGAAGTCTAAATACTACCTGTGCCAGAGCTCCACTGTAAACTTCAAAATCCTTTTTTGTTAATAGCCCAATAATACATTCTGGCTAAGAAGCCTTAATCATAGCCATAGAGCTATGACTAAGACTGCTTAGCCAAACTGTGTTTTGTACCACTGTCTTAAAGCAGTGCTCTACTCAAAAGGGGAAGCTCCGCTTGTTTGCACCCTCCACTGCCACATTTGGCACTTTTTGGTGGGGAGGGGGGTGTACCTGGTTTTGACAGGTACCCACTCCCACTTCCTAGTCAGTTCACCGCGGGGGGTCTACAAGGAACTTTGCCCAACCTCCTTTCCTGGGCAGAATTCTGGGGGACACACAGGTCCCAGAAGACTGCGGGACCATTCACAAAGCGCAGCGTGACTCACACATGCGCAAACCATCTGTGAAGCCAGAAGGCTTGACTGCCAGTTTCCCTTACCTAAGATGCGCAGCACCTTAACCCGAAGCTGGTTGAAGGATCGGCTCGGGTGTGAAAATTGCTGGATGCCTGGACAGGTTAGTGTCCTTATATTAAAAGTCAGCAACTACAGTATTTGTAGTTGCTAACTTTTGATTCTTTTGCCCAGACTGGAGCTCCTCTTTAACCATGGACATTTACCAATAACGTATTTTGAAGTTTATAGTCAAACTCCAATATTTGTAGTATTTGTAAGTGGTTTACACAGTAAATAATCCATTGGTCTATTTCACTAACTTTCCAACACATATACTGTAAAAATCATTTTAATCAAATTCAATGATAATGCTAAAAAAAGTCCCTTACCTGCTTATCAGATTTCCATGACATATGCTGTCTACAAATACTTTTAAAGTCAATTTATCATGGCAGCCTTGTAAACTGTATATCCCCATCTTTTACCTATGCAGAGTTCTGTGGTGGGAGACGTAAAAGAAAGACTATATACAGTATCTAACAGCTGTGACATGCATTGCTGTTCTGGAATTACTACACCAGGCAGGGAGAAGTAATTGCTAGTGATATTTCTACAGCTGCAGCATACTGTCAAGTGGGCTCAACTGATAAAGAGTGGATGATGAGGTAGCAGACAATACCTGGTCTGGTGAGGAAAGTGAGAGAGAGGCACAACATCAGCAAGGTAGAAGGGGGCAAGAGGAGGATTGCAGAGGAGTGAACATCAATCCTTTTGCACCATGCGGCATTGCTCCATGGGAACTGGCTACCATTATCCCCAGGTCTGTTTTTATCACGTATTCCCGTAAACAGAACCATAGTGGTTTGCAACCTCTGTCTGCAACATATTAAAAGTAGTAAATTTACCAGTCATTTGGGTACCACATGCAATATGAGACACATGATCACCACATCCACCTCACCTCATCTTTTCCACCTCATCTCCTGCTACACAAAAATCTACATTTGCAAGTGCTGTAACATCTATGGTTTC
The DNA here is from genome assembly GCF_042186555.1 of Aquarana catesbeiana. Lineage (NCBI taxonomy): Eukaryota > Metazoa > Chordata > Amphibia > Anura > Ranidae > Aquarana > Aquarana catesbeiana. Next base: position 612,989,309 of record NC_133325.1, on the reverse strand, counting down.
AAGCAATAGGGCTGAAAATCTTGCAAGGGGATTGAGAAGCTTACATTGTGGCACATCAAGTTGGAATGCAGAATAGGGTCAAATGTATGATTTCACCTTGCTGTAAATCTCCTAACCCCAATCCACCATCTCCAACTTCATCCTTAAAAGAGCAGGTGTCTCTTCTTCAGCTACTGGAATACAGGAAATAATATTCACACAGTAAGCCCTATTATCACCTCAGTGTCAGCTTGGCAAAATGGCTGTTTTTTTTTAGCTTCTCTTGTTTCAGCTGGTGGAGTCTGCCCCCTTCTGAGACAGGTTGTGCTGCACCACAGTAGCAGGTCCTCACTGCCATTGTTTTACACAGAAGACTATACTTCCACCAGCATGTGGAACCAAATGTCTCCTTGTTGCTTGTTGCTGGAGCATGCAGTCAGTGTGAGGTTCCACGTGACCACAGAAGCATGGTCCAGCAAACAAGGGCATCTCTTACATTTCTTTTACAATGTACTGGGTACATTTGCTGACAACTGGGAACAATGCAGAATGGGGCACACTGTGGGGGCTGGTAGTGCTGCCTCACCACTTGCTCATGGTAAATGCTTAGTAACCTCTCCTCAAATGACCCACTGGACGAAGATGGCCCAGTGTGCAAACAAGTTGCTGGGCTGCCTTGTGTCCATTGTGGTTTCAGAGTGTGCATTTATTGCAGCTGGGGAGCTGGGGATTTTGCCTGTCCTGACACAGTTTAGTGACTCACCATAATAAGAATGAACCAGTCCTGGGTCAGCAGTAAGTACCAAATCCCTGCAGCTAAAGCTCACAATTCCTCTTTTCTTTCAATATGGCAACATATATATTTTTACAGCGCTACCATCCCCTTACACTGCTTCTGGCCTGTCACCAATACCAAATCTTGTTACTGCCGATGTTGCCTGACAACATAACCAGCTCAAGCAATCTCTGCAGAGCTACCAGCATTACCATTTTTGGCTGCCTCTACTGCCCTATTCTGGTGCTCATACACTGTCAAGGTGCCACATGTAATGTTTCTGTAGCTGGTCCTCAACTGACAAATGTGTGCATTTTTTTTCTACATGGTAAATCCCTCATTGGGCCTGAAGGATTTTGGTGTAATCTGGTGCTCCAGCACTGTGAATGTGCCACACATAATGGGGAAATTTAAAAAAAAGTCTCTTATGCTACGTACACACGATTGGAAATTCAGCCAGCAAAAGACCGATGAGAGCCATTGGTCGGAAAATGTGATCATGTGTATTCTCCATTGGACTTTTGCTGGCCGAATTTCCGCCAGCAAAAGATTGAGAGCATGTTCGGAAATTCCGTTCGTGTGTATGCAATACCGACGTGCAAAAACCCACGCATGCTCAGAATCAAGTACTAGACGGAGCCACTCAGTCTGGTAAAACGACCGTTCGTAATGGAGATGGCACATTCGTCACACTGCAAATTTTTAAATCTTTCAATGCAGCGCATTCTCTTCTTCTTTATAATGCTAGAAGAATGAAGTTGTTTTGCTGCTCATATTCACACAGAGTTCTCACAAACTGATTTCTTTATTATTTCTCGTGATCTCCTGTTGTTTTTTTTTAATTATTTTATAGTGATCTCCATTTTTTTTTTTTTTTTTTTTCCGATAAAATTTTTTCCTTGTCAAAAGAAGTTTATTGAGTATACAATGTTATAAAGATACATAAAGTAAGTTTACAAGGATCTACAAGGATCTGAGTAAGCTCATTGTTTTACAGTAGGGTTTCTATAGGTAAATATAATGAAATTTCAAATTTCAAATATTAAACATTGGGTTTACGTAAACCTAAATTAAAGATATATATCATTTCCTTAGTTACTTTTGTAGGTATTTAAATGATTTATACCTACTATACATATTGTTTACAAGTAGAGTGTATATAGGTCAAATAAGTTCTGATAATGAGCTTTAATCGTAAGGTGGAGAAAAGGAAAGAAAAAGAAGAAAAAGGGTTGAAAGGTAGAGGTATGGTCCACAAGGTTGTCCCGCTCGTCAGTTTATTATTCTTTTTAGTTCTCTTTGAAGCCTTAGAATGGGTATCTCTGTAAGTCATTTAATCTGTTACCATGGCAACAGGACAGAGTCATTGAAGTTTGACAGGAACTGTTGTTTTATCCAAGGATGCCAAAGTTTTTCAAATTTTGGAATTTGATTTTGATCGATGGCTACCATCTTAGCATGGGACATTGTATTATTCATTCTGTGAATTGTTTCTGCTAGTACCAATGTAGGAGATTTCCATGCCTTGGCCACTGTTTGTTTTGCAGCCGTTATTAGTTGGATCATAAGTTTGAATTGAGAGAGTGTTAACCATTCCGGTTTTAGATTAAGTAAAGTTAAATATGGATCTGGTTGTATTATTTTTTTAAATATTTTAGATGCAATCACGAAGACTTCCTTCCAGAAGGTTTGGATTACTGGGCACGTCCACCATATGTGTAAATATGTGCCTATTTCTGGGCATCCTCGAAAACAAAGAGCTGAGGTATTAGGTGAATATTTTGCCACTCTAGCGGGTACAAGGTACCAGCGAGTTAGGACTTTATAATTTGTCTCCAGTGCTAAGATGTTGGGTGAAGATGACTTAGATGTGAGCCATATGTTAGACCAGTCCGTGTCTTCTAAAGTTCGTCCCAGGTCCTCCTCCCACCTCTGAACGTAAGAGGGTCTATTAAGATTTGCTACTCCATATAATTGATTATAAAGTGATGAAATTGTACCTTTAGCAAATGGATTTTTTGTACAGATTGATTCAAAAATGGATAATTGGGATAATGGTGTATCCCCCTTTAGGAATGGTGTATAGAAATTTTTGATTTGGAGATATCTAAATATCTCAGAGTTTGGTAGATCATATTTTTCTCTAAGCGATGGGAATGAAAGGAATGATTTAGATGCTATGAAGTCATTTAGTGTCTGAATGCCTGATGTTGTCCAAGCTTTAAAAGAATTTGGGTAGATCCATGCCGGATAAAAGGCCGGATTTCTGATAAAAGAAAGGAGAGGATTGTGTGGAGATTGTAACTGATATTTGGTTTTTAGTTTATCCCAGAGAGATAAGAAGTGTTTAGTTATGGGATTATGAATTTTAAAGCGGTCTTTAGGATCAAGCCATAATAAATTTGATATTAATAGTGGGTCATTTTCTGAAGCCTCTATAAATACCCATAATGGGATTTCCTGTTTTGCATGGTATTTGGACAGACTGGCCAAATGTGCTGCTCTGTAGTAGTTAGTAAAATTAGGGTATCCCAGGCCTCCTTTATTTTTGGGAAGATGTAGTGTGTGTATAGGTATACGTGGTTTAGAAGAGCCCCATATAAACGAAGTTGCTCTTTTTTGTACTATTCTCAAAAAATAGGAAGGAATTGGAATAGGGAGGACTCTGAATAGATAAAGCAATTTGGGTAGAATAGTCATTTTGATTGCATTAATCTTCCCTATCCAGGATAAAGGAAGTTGCGACCATTGTTTTATTAGATTTGTGATCTGTCTTAATACAGGAGGATAATTGGTTGAGAATAAGTCAGAATGAGATGCTGTTAAATGAATTCCAAGATATGGGATTGATTTTTCTGCCCATGTGAATGGGAGTGCAGCCCTAGCCGGGATCAATTCCATGTTTGTGAGTGAAATATTAAGCATTAGGCATTTCTTAGGATTAATCATAAGGCCGGATAGGGCTGCAAATCCATCAAGAGCTGGTATTAAGTTAGGACCAGAGACCTGTGGTGATGATAGAAAAAGTAATATATCGTCTGCAAATATACATAATTTGTGTGTAATACCTCCTACTTCAATGCCAGTTATAGTTTGGTTTGTTCTGATGTATTGGGCCATGGGTTCGAGTATAAGGGCAAATAATAAGGGAGATAATGGGCAACCCTGTCGGGTACCTCTTTCGATATTAAAGGCTTCAGATTTGTATCCAGCATATTTTATATAGGCTTTGGGTTTATTATATAATGCTTTGATCCATGTTAAAAAGTGGGGTCCAAAACCCCATTTTTGTAATGAATATTGCATATATTGCCAGGATACTGTGTCAAATGCCCTCTTAATATCGAGAGATAGAAAACATAAAGGGATTTTCCGTTTTTTAGCAATATGTGCCAATAACACTGCCCTGCGTATATTATCGCCTGCCTGTCTATTTGGCATGAAGCCTACTTGATCTCTATGTATTAATTTTCCTATAATGCTATTAAGGCGTTTTGCTATTATTTTTGCTAATAATTTAATATCGAGGTTTAACAGAGAGATAGGCCGATAATTCACACAGGAAGTATCATCAGAAAGGGGTTTTGGGATCATACAAACAATTGCCATTAGTGTTTCTTGCCGAAAAGAATGTCCATCTAGAAGTTTGTTAAACGTTTCAGTGAGAATGGGAAAGAGTATTTCTGAGAATGTTTTATAGTATAAAGCCGAGTAGCCGTCTGGGCCTGGTCTTTTGTTAAGTTTTAGGTCTTTTATGGTGTTTGCAACTTCATCTATAGTTATAGGCTCATCCAAACTGCTTTTTTGATTCTGAGATAACTCAGGTAAGGTTATTTTTGAGAAGAAGGATTCAGCCTCTGTAGGATTAAATTCATTGTTTGTCTTATATAAAGTTGCGAGATGTGAGTGAAATTTATGGACTATTTTAACTGGATTACAAGTGTAAACATTTTTTGATAATTTCAAACGTATTGGTTTGAAAGATTTGTTAGTTGAATTTAATGCCCGAGCCAAATATGTACCTGGTTTGTTTGTATTCATGTAGAAATTGTGTTTGGAGCGTTTGAGGGATTTATCAACTGACTCAGTGAGAAATAGATCGTATTCCAATCTAGATTTTTCCAGATGAGATTTTGTACTCTGAGATGGATTATCTTGAAATGATATGTAGGCTGCATTAAAATTGAGTTCTAGTTTTTTTGCTAGATTTTTGCGTTCCCGTTTAAATAGTGCCATTTGTCTTTGTATTGTACCACGCAAGACAGGCTTATGAGCTTCCCACAGTGTTATTGGGGAGATGTCTGTTGTATTATTAATTGATATGTATTCCTTTAAAGCTTGTTCAATGGCCATCTGATGTAGTGGGTGTTTGAGCATTATGTCCGGTAAGTACCACGTTGGGTCATGCGCTTTTGGTATGGCTGAGGCTATAGTAGTGTATACTGCATTATGGTCAGACCACGGAATCGGAATTATATCTGATGCAATAATTTCTGGTATCATTCCTATTGTTAGAAAAATATGATCTATTCTGGTGAAGGTTTGATGAGGGTGCGAGAAATAAGTGAATTTCTTTTTCATTGGGTTACTTTCTCTCCACGAATCTACCAGATTGTATTTGGAAAGAAGTTGAGAAAAAGGTAATCTAGAGGTTATTTTGGATGGTGTAAAAGGTGATTTATCTAGAAATGGGAGGAGGACCTGGTTCGAATCCCCACACATTATCACTGTTCCTATTTTGTGTGTATTAATCACTTGTAATATATGTGAGAGAAATGGTGTAGGTTGTTTGTTAGGAGCGTAGTAGGAAATCACCGTGATTGCTGTATCCATTATATAACCCATGAGTATCAGGTATCTACCTTCTGGGTCTTTAATTTCTGATGATAAGGTGAATGGTGTGGATCGGTGAAATGCAATTAGAGTTCCCCTTTGCTTGGTACAGGCAGAAGCCGTATAAATTTGTTGATAAAAAGGAGAAATATATTTTGGAGTAGAATCTTTGGTGAAGTGTGTTTCTTGGAGGCATACTATGTGAGCCTTCTTGTTATGAAAAGTCCGGAAGGCTTTGGTCCTTTTTTGAGGGACATTTATTCCCTGAACATTCAGGGAAAGTATATTCAGTGGTGCCATGGCAATAGATCAAATAGTTTTGACTTACTTTTTGTTATGCAGAGCTGACTGCGCAGATCAACCTGTGTGGACTGAAGAGATGAATAGATAGAAAAGAAACCAGTGAATTCTGGAGTAAAGAGTAAACAAAAAACATATGAGATTAGATGATACATTGTATAAATTATTTTTTGCAAGTAATCACAATTTACCCGTGAAAGAGAATAAATATCTCTCTCAGGGGAATAAGTGCCTTCGTCACACTCCCACATAATATGGTTGGGAGAATGAGGAGGGCTAATGGGGGTACACGGATCTTCCGCTTACAGGAGAGAAGTGCTATGTCAAAAGACATCAAAATGATGTTTCATTAATTGGAGTGCAGAATATAGTTTTTGTTGAAATTATTTATTCCAGGGTGGTTGTATATGGTTAGTCTTGCCCTAGGCTAAATAATTCAGTTAGAAAGGTACTGTTAATAACTTTGGTATTGATGAAGATAGTTTGAATTATTTTGGGATTTTAACCCTTTTAGAGTAAACAATTACATATTTTATTCATATGCAACTGTTTAGATATGTTAACTCATAAAATTGAGGTTATATTGCTTCAGATTAGAATAAACAAAAACATAATTCTAGGAAGTAGTTAGGTAATAATATATTTGTTTTAAGAAAAGAAAGAAAAAGCTTCCATTACTTCTGGATTATTGAACATATTTGTCCTAAAAAGTAATAAATCTATTGTTATTACCTGATAATATATAACTGAACAAGAATTTCCTTATTTCACTTATATATTCTAAGGCAATATGAATCAGAAGCAATAAGAAATATAACTGGAATGTAACATGATCCCACACAGTGTGTGACTATCAGAATGCAGTTACATTCAGTTATAAATATAGGTTTTTTATAGAGAACCATCTCTTAGTATAATAAATGAAGAGATATCAGGAATTAGGATGTCAGTCCATTGAATCTTCTTGGTCCATGGATGATGTGGCATAACGGCCTCTTTTGTGAGAATGATGATTCCCATTTTGTTCTGAAATTTTCTGGGTGCTGCCTGAAGGTGAAGATGATGCCATTCTTCTGCGTGTGGGTTCTGTCAGATTTAATTTTAAAAGGGTTTGTTGTAGTTCATCTGCTGATCTGCTTCTGTAAATTGTACCTTGGTAGTTAAATCTGACTGAAAAGGGGAAACCCCATTGATACATAATGTTGTGGTGTTGCAGTTCCATTAGTTGGGGTTTCATGGATCGTCTTTTAGTAATAGTAAGTTGGGATAGGTCAGCAAAAATTTGATAATTGTGTCCTTGAAAATTAAGTTCCTTTTTTTCTCTTGCAGCAATTAGTATTTGTTCTTTCGTTCTGTAATAATGAAATTTTGTGATTATATCACGTGGGGGTCCATCTTTCTTTTTGGCTGTGAGGGCTCTGTGTACTCTGTCCAGTTCTAAACATTCAATAGGGATATCTGGCTTTAGTTCTTGTAATAGAGCAGTAATAGTAGATTGCAGGTCTGTCACAGTTTCAGGTATTCCCCTTATGCGCAAGTTTGAACGTCTGGCTCTGTTTTCATAATCTTCGAGCTTAGTTTGAAGTATTAAATTCTCTTTTTTTAATTGTTCCAATTCTGTTATATTTTCTTGGGTTGTAATTTCAATTTCATTCATTTTTATTTCTAAGGCTGCGGTGCGGTTTCCCAGCTCTCTTATTTCTTTGGTTAGGCTTTTTGTTATTTGGTCTGAGGTTTGTTTTAAAGCCTTATGAAGCATCTTTTCAAATTGTAATAATATTACTGGGGATACTGAGAAGGCTTGTGGAGAAGTTTGTGAGAGGATTTGTTCTGTATCTGACTCAAATGGAGAGTCTTGCTGTGACATTTTCTGTCTGTGAGAGCGCCCTGATGCTGTATCTTGTGAGGTGACTGGAGCTGCTTCAGCTGCAGTGAGTGCCTGTGAGCTCTTTGTGAGGTGATTTTTATTTCTGCCACGGTTTCCTCCCAGTACCATATTTCCTGCCCAAACTTTCACAGTTTGTTCCCTGGGGCAAAAAGGTTCAAATGGATACCTTTTGAGCCTGCAGGCTCCGCTTTGTCCTTCTCTTCTCTCCTCAGCGGTGTGGAGCTCTAACAATGCATATCTGCTCCGCTAGGCTCCGCCTCCTGCCCCCCCCGATAAAATTTTTTATTTTGAAAGAAAACAAGTACAGAAAACTCAAACATCATGGAAACACATACAGGTGTTGGCATTGCAATACTACAGTGTATGCATAAATATCAACATTCCAGTAGTGGCCTTTCCTCACTGTCGCCTGGTCTTGTAGTATCTGTGTAGAAATACAACTTGCTCTACTAGACCTGGCCTAACAATAATACCTGTGTAGTGTTCACCTATCTTCTGGTTCACAGATTTAATGTCCGGAGGAATTGGTTATTCTAAGTGGTTGGGAGAGTTACTTTTGAGCTTGGTTAGTGGGGTTTGTGGGTGTTAGTAAGGGCCGGTATGTTGTGTCTCCGACTTGGTCGTGGAACTAAATGCGTTTGACAGAAGAATAGGTATGGTGAAATGTATTTAAGGAGATAACCTGTAAGTGATCTGGTTGATATTTTAATTGTGGGGGTAGGGGGGGTAGAAGGGAAGGGGGTATCTAAGGGGGGGATGGGGGGGAGGAAAGAGAGAGAGAGAAAAAGAAAAAAAAAAAAAAAAGAGAGGGGGGGAGGTTTCTGTCTCTGACTCCTCTTCCCGATTTATTTGAAAAAGTGGGGGTTTCCCGTTTCTGTTTACCGTGAGAGCTTGTTTTGGAGTGTCTGGGAGTAATCCTGAGTGAGTATTGTGATTGCTACGTCTTTGCATGATGTTAACTTAGGTTGGTTTGGGTGTACTCTATTGCTTTATGGTGGGGGTTCGAGTGTTCTGTGGTATGCGGATGTGGTTTGGAAATGTATCCAACATGCCCATTTTGTACTGAATTTCGAGGGTGAGTCTCGTGATATGTGAATTAGCTCTTCCTTCTCAGAGGTTTTACGTATTCTGTGGAACCACTGTGGGTATTTGGGAGGAGCCCCAGTGTATGGGGATACATTGCCGAGCCGCATTGATCATGTGCATTGTCAGGGACTTGTGGTATGTCCTGTGTGGTTGTGGGGAGTGGTGAAGGAGAAACTGGGCTGGAGTTAGAGTTAGTTCATATGTGGTTACTTGGGAGGTGATTCTACATACTTCTTTCCAAAAGGTTTGTATTAGAGGGCATGACCACCATATGTGCAAGAGTGTTCCTTTATCTTTGTGGCATCTCCAGCATTTATCTGGTGTGGAGGGGTAAAGTCTATTTAGCAGTGCGGGTGTGCGGTACCATCGGGATTGAATCTTGTAACCGTTTTCTTGTGTGCTGACGTTCAAGGATCCCTTATGGTTATTTAGAAAGATATATTCCCATTGTTCGTCAGTAAGTGAGAGGGATAGGTCTTCTTCCCAACGTGTACAAGCTTTGCTTGTATTGGGGTGTCTGTTTTCAAAGAGAAGGTTGTGTGTGTGAGCTATTAGGTGTCGTTGGGGTGGTTTTTGGGAGCAAAGTTTTTCAAAAGATGTTAGTTGTCTCGAACACTGTAGGTCTTTGTCTAGTGATTTGAGGAAATGGGCGATCAATAGGTATGTCCAGGGTGGGATGGGAGGCCTGTTCATTTGGACAGCTAGGTTTGAGGGCGACCGGAGTTTCCCCGCGTTAAAGAATTGATGTGTCCGGGTTTGGTCCTGTGACCAGTTGTCTGCGAGGAAATGGTGAGACATTCCAGGAGGGAAGTCAGGATTTAATTTGACTGAAGTTAGTGGTCCTGGTATGGAGGATATATTCGTGCAGGTGCATAGTTTTTGGAAGCATGATAGTGTTGGTCCTATGAGTGGGTGTTGCCGGATTGTCGACGGGATGTGTTTAGGAGTCATCCAGGGAAGAGAAGCTAGGGGGAAGGAGATGAGGGATTCCTCAAGGGGGACCCACTCTTTGTGTGGTGAATGAATGTTCCAGTCTACTATTCTGGACAGGTGTGTGGCTGAGAAGTAGTTGTGAATGTCTGGGAGGCCAATTCCCCCTAATCTTTTTGGGCGGGTGAGTTGCTGGAAGCTGATTCTGGGTTTCCGATCCCCAGAGGAATCTGGAACACATGCTTTTGTGTGCCTTAAAAAAGGTTTGTGGGACGTGGATCGGTATTGTTTGTAATACATACAGTATTCTTGGTAGAGCATTCATTTTTAGGATTGCTGCTCTGCCAAACCATGAGAATATAGGTTTGTTCCAGTTTTTAAGGTCTTTATTAAGCGTATTTAGCAGAGGTAAATGATTTGTTGTGTAAAGATCGGATAAATTGGAAGGGATTTGGATGCCTAAATATGTAATTGAGTCATTTTTCCAATGAAATGGGAAGTTGACCATGCATTGTTTTTTAATTTCTGGTGGGAGTGATATGTTAAGGGCATATGATTTGGAAAAGTTAATTTTAAGATTGGATAAGGATTGGAAATGTTGAAATTCAGACAGAAGGTTAGGTATGGTAGTTAGGGGTTCTGTAAGGAACAATAATATATCGTCCGCGAAGGCGGCGTATTTGTATTCCTTGTGGGGAGTTTGGATTCCTTTAATGTCCTGATTTAACCTTATTTTCCGTAAGAAGGGTTCCAGGGTGAGAATGAAAAGGATGGGGGAAAGGGGGCATCCTTGTCTGGTACCATTGCGGATGGAGAAGGCGTTTGACAGAGTGCCGTTAACCCTGACTTTGGCCGTTGGGTTGGAGTACAGGGATAAGATAAAGCTTAGCATGCGGGGTCCTAAACCTATGGCCTTAAGTACTGCTTCCATGTAATCCCATGCCACTCTGTCAAACGCCTTCTCTGCGTCCAGGGATAGGAAGAAGCCTTTTTTTCCGGTGTGGGTCATCAGATAATGTAGGTTGATGGCCTTTATGGTGTTGTCTCTGGCTTCGCGTCCAGGGACAAAACCCACCTGGTCTGCTGTAATAAGGGAGGGGAGGAGAGGGAGAAGTCTGTTTGCTAAGATCTTTGAAAAAATCTTGATATCGACGTTCAATAAAGAGATTGGCCTGTAACTGCCTGTATTAGTGGGGTCCTTGCCTTCTTTATGGATGACCGTTATGTGTGCTTCTAAAAGCCCGCGGGAAATAGTTTTTGAGGGGGAGATTGAGTTAAATGCTTTTAGATAGGGGGTCTGAAGTGTCTCTGCAAATAGTTTATAGTATGCCGCGGATAGTCCGTCTGGGCCTGGGCTCTTGCCGGGTTTTAATTGTTTTATAGCTTGTGACCATTCAGCTGGGGTGATTGGTGATTCGAGTGTTTTGGCTATGTCTGTTGGGATTTTCCCTGCACCGAAGTCGCTTAAGAAGTTTTGTATTTCTTTTTGACTGCGTTGGGAGGGAGGGGTGTTGTTGTTGGACTTGTTGAGGTTGTATAGAGATGCATAATATTGTTCAAATTCCTGTGCGATATCTATGTTCTTCGTGTGTATATTGCCTGTTGGAGAGTGTATCTGATGTATGGTATTTTTGGCTCTTTTCGAACGGAGAGCCTGTGCTAGTAGATGACCTGATTTGTTGCCGTACTCATAGAAGAGCTCCTGAGATAGGATAAATTTTCTTTTTAAGTTACGGCCCAGTTCTTCTTGTATGTGTGAACGGAGTTCGGTAAGTTCTGCATGTGTGTTTTGAGCTAATGTGCGCTTATGTTTCACTTCTAGTGTTTTGAGTTTTGTGAATAGGTCTGAGAGCTTGGCTGATTTCTCTTTTTTGATTGCCGCAACTAGAGATATTAGTCTGCCTCTTACTACACACTTGTGGGCCTCCCATTGTGTCAGCTGTGATACCTCTGGTGTGTCATTTTCGGCGAAGTATTGTGTTAGGCATTTACGGATCTCTTCTTCTCTAGTTTTGTCTGTCAGGATGGACGTGTCCAGTCTCCATATGTTGGTATGTGCTATTTTGTCTGGGAAGGTAAATGTGGCCGAGATAGGGTGATGGTCTGAGAATGTCATGGGCTCTATTGTTGCTTTAGTTAGGGTTTGGAGGTCCTGTTGCGTGATAAAGAGGTAGTCTAGGCGGGAATACCTTTTATGTGGGATGGAGAAGAAGGTAAAGTCCTTCTCTTTGGGATTGAGGGTTCGCCAAGTATCATGAAGTGACAGGTCTTGTAAACTCCTCCTAATTTGTTTGATGGCCCTAAAAGGGAGATGTGAAGTGCCAGATGAGGTATCTAAGAGAGGGTCCAGTGGAACGTTCAAATCGCCTCCTAGAATCAGTGTTCCTTCTTGAAATGTAATTAGTCGGCATGCTATGTCTTGGATGAAAGGGACCTGGGATGTATTGGGGCTATATATGTTTGCTAGAGTTATTTGTTTATTTTTGAAAGTTCCTTTCAGAAAGAGGAACCTGCCTTGGTCGTCTACAAGAGAGTCCGCAATTTGGATAGGTGTGTCCTTGGAAAGAAGTATGGAAACCCCTTTGGATTTAGTGGTGGGGGAGGTTGCGTGGAAGCTGTGGGGGAAGAAATGATTTGTCAGTTTGGGAACTGATTTTGTACAAAAGTGAGTTTCCTGCAAGAAAACTACATCTGCTTTCATGGATCGCATGCTGTTTAATGTTTGTGAGCGTTTTTCAGGGGTGTTCAAACCTTTTACGTTCAGAGATATGAGTTTCAGTTTAGAGTTAAGGATTCTCGTTTTTGGTGTGTCCATGGTAATGGTAGATACGGGATGAGATATGATAATGATACTTTTGGGAAAGAGGAGTCAGAGAGGGAATGGAAAGGTCGGGGGGGCTGGAGTAGAGGGAGTAGGGGAAGAAAAAGAGAGAAAAAAAAAAAAAGAAAGGAGAAAGGGGGAGGGGGGGAGGAAGGGAGTGAGGGTTAAGGGAAGTTTGGATAGGATAAGAGGAGTGGGTAAGGGGGGTGTGTATCAGGGGATAATACCGGTTAGAGAGTTGAACCTGTCAGCCCTCTATATAGGGGGGTGGGAGTCCGGTATGGTCAACGATAACTGCCAGAGTCTGTTGCGTGGGGGTGGTAGATAAGGTAGCACAAGAGGTGTGTGCTCTGTGTTCCTATGAGGCCAGAGGGCTATTTGTTCGGCATGTTGTAAGTGGTGTCTATGGTTTATGGGGTGAGGGATGAGTCCTCATCCTCTTCTGAGACCGATCCACTACATTAGTAATTAGTGTTAGTAATGGAGTGCGTGTGGGTTGTCAGTATCGAATGGGGGGGTGGTGTGAGGTATATTCTAGGGGTGCTGCCGTCTGAATAGAAGACACGTCTTGGACATAATGACGATAGAATGCTATGGCTGAAATATGTTTAGAGGGAATCTCATTTGAAATTGGAGTGAGAACAATTCCTAGTGAAGGGTTTAAGCAGGTGGATGATGTGGAGAGTACCCTTGGTGTGATAGGGTTGTTTAATAACTTTTTAGAAACGTAGTGTTGAGCAACTTGTAGTTTTAACCTTTACATGACACTTAATAAGAAGAAAACCATATAAAAACAACAATCATGGAAACTATAACTGTAATACCTGCTGTGAGTAAAAGTGGGGTTTCGGGGTCCGAGATGGAGGTGTCCAGCTATTAAACCGATAAGTTAAGTTTTATGGGTTAATCACGATGAGGAAGAGGGTGGGATCTGATAGGCGAGATGTCATTTTGGGTGTAATATGTATGACCCTTAGCTCTTCTTGTCATATGTTTTGTGAGGAGTGTGAGAATTTCACCTGGACACCTCCATCTCGGATTATCCGAGATAAGGTAAGGGGAGGCATGAGGTTCTTTAGTGGGACCTCTCGGTCCGTACTCCACTAGAAAAACATGAAAGTCTGTTGTTAGATCTGCTTATGATACAATACAGTGTAGCCCCATTCACAATCAAAGAGAGTAAGGGATAAAAGAGAAGGTGAAGGGTAAAGAAGGTAGGTTAGTTAGGGTGGCAGAAGAGAGACATTAAGAGAGTAGTAAGAGAGGAGAGTTGAGTTAAGTGTGTAGGGTGGATGGTATAGTTAAGAGGTGGGTAAGAGTAAGAGCATACTTGACTTCACGACCTCAGGTGGTGAGGGTTGTTCCAGTAAGCTGTTGTATGATAGGGGAATGTATAATTCGGCATACAAAAAGAATGGTTAGGGGGGTGTTGCCCGTCCCCAAAGGTTGGTCCGTATGTCCACAATTGTTGATGAGTTTTGAGCTTCAAGTCTCCATAGGTGTATGGGGGTTTGGTGAGGGAGGTGTTCGTGCTCCGGCTGATCAGGTGAAGGTCCTGGCGGTGAAAAGCTGGGGAAGTCTCTAGGGTGGAGCGGTCCTGCCGTTGCCATTTTCTGCTTGGATCTCCTGGGACATGGCACATAGTGTATCGTGTGGGGATAAGGGTGCTCATGTGGTAAGATAAAGTGTGCTTCGGTCTCCATTGGGTGCTCCGTTTGCGTCTCAGGCGGTGGATGAGAGAAGCTGTGCAGGCTGCAGTATGTTTCAGCTCCGCGGCATAAGTTAGCTGGCGAGCTTCCTCATTTGTGGGTACAGGTGGATAGCAGAACATGTGGGAGTTATAACAAAAGTCTTTGGTGTGCTTCCGGGGAAAGTCTTCATATCTAAATTGTTGAAGTTGGGCTTTAGATTTCACTATAATTGTATTTGAATGTGAATCTGATAAATTTATTACTGTCCGATTCAGTATTCTCTCTCCGAGTGGGAGTGGGGCAGGCACTGTGTGTCTTGATTCTGTGGTTGTTGAGCTGGGGGTAAGTTTACTTCATGTGGGGCAAGTGATGGGAGCTTTGCTGCTTAAGCATAATGGTGTCAAAGCGTGTGGGCATATACGAGTCTCATTGTAGTGCTTCTTATCACAGTCAGGTATAAAGGAGCGAACTGAACTATCGAATGTCAGGTGTCATGAAGGTGCTGAGGTAAGAAAACTGTACCTGATCAGAGCATTCATGCTCTGCGGTGAGCTGGAGAGGCTGTCGGGCTTCCGTTCCTGGGGCCTTCTGCGGTTGCCATAGGTGAATGTGGTGGAGCCGGTTGTTGCGTGTGGCGGCGGCGGCGTCTTATGCTGAAGCCTCCTGCTTCGTCCACTCCGTCCATGGATGTTGCTCTGTTGATTGAAGAGAGTCTGAAGTCGCTGTACCAATCAGGTAGGTCTACAAGTGGAAGATCTAGGGTAGAGCAGAAGTGTTCTAGGTCTTCAGGGACTCTGAGGTTTGCTGTACGTCCCTGGTGTGTTACTGACAGGCAGAATGGAAACTTCCAGCGGTATACAATTGATCTCGCCCGTAGCGTGTCAAGAAGGGGCCTCAGTTCCCTTCTGCGCTGAAGGGTTATGTTGGACAAATCCTGGAAGATTTTGATGTTAGAACCCCTGAAGGACAATTGGTTTCTGCCTCTTGCTTTATATAGAATTTCCTCCTTTAGTGGGAAATCTGTCAAGCAGCATATTGCATCCCTGGGAGGGTCCGTGTCTTTCCCCCTCGGGCGGAGTGCTCTATGTATTCGCTCAAAGGCGATCGGTGTGTCAGGGGGTCTTTCTAATAGGTCATTGAAGATATTGACGACCACTTGTGAGAGATGGCTGGGCTCTATGGATTCGGGGATCCCTCTTACCCTAAGGTTGCGGCGTCTCCCTCTGTTGTCGAGGTCTTCCATGTGTCGGTTGATTTCCCTCAGGTGTATGGCGTGTGATTCGGTTAGCTGCTGTACTTGGCAGAGGGAGGCATCATGGCGGGCTTGTGTTGTTTCTACCTCTTCCACCCTTAGAGCTATAGCTTGGATGTTGGCTCTTAAATCCGAGATAGCGGCAGAGAGAGTGTTCTTTATGTCTAAGGCGACACTGCGGAGATCATCGAGGCACAGTGCTGGAGATGCACGGTTCTCTGAGCTTTCACTACCGCGCTGCGGGCTTCTGCTGTGTGAGCGGGACTCACGAGGGATGGCGTCTTGAGAGGGCTGCGTCCCGCCTCTAGGCCTTGTCCGGAATATCTCGGGTATTTAGCGGCTTAGCTGCGTGTCTGGCTCCGGAGCGGAGCTGGGTCTTGTCGCCGGTGCACTCCTGGGTGTGCTCTCCATTTTGTAGTGGCGGTGGGTTCGTGTGTTAGCCAAATGCTGAAGTTGCTGGGCCTCGTGAACGGGAGCTCCAGAACTACACGTCCATCTTGGTACGATGTCAGGCCACGCCCCCATTTTTTATTTTTTTTTTTGTATGTCACCTTTCCACAACACCATTATTATCTTGTATTTGTAAATCTCAAGAAGGTTGGTTGGAGTCCCTTGTTAATTTTACATTGTATTTTTTAAATGTACCTGCCTACTCACAAACAAACTGTCCTTTTTGAAGTAAAACACATAGGCAAGTATTTCTGAAAACAAAATATCCATTCATTCTGGGTCATAACAAAATAAAGAGGAAGGCAACGCTGGAGAAACTGGTGAAATTTGCCAAGCCTTTGTACCCCAAGGCAGACATCAATAATTTTACAGTCAAAATTGGTGGCCTGAGGAGTCCTTATAATAGTGAGCACAATCCGGTCCAGGACTACAAGAGATCAGGAACAGCAGCAGATGACATATCTGTCCCCAGGCTATGGTCATACAACAGTTTGCATCTTTTGCCAGACCAGACTGAACCCAGGCCATCACTCTCTGGTCTTACTTAGATGCTTCCTTCCAGGTTGTGGCTGTGGTGTTGGAGGTGTGGCAGGAGGTGGAGGAGGAGGACCTGGAGGAGGAGGAGGAGGACCATGGTTCAACTCACAAATGTGGCTTTGACTTTTGAGTTGGCCCCTCAACCCCTTATTTAGGGCTTGTAATATTACTTCCTCACATAAGAGGCATTGGCCCTCCTCCATTTCCAGCATTTTGCAGGCTGTTATGTAAGCAAAGTCCTCTTGGGGGGTTCTGAGGGCTGCAGTAGCCTTCATAAATAGACCAATTCCTGCCTCCTTCACGTTAATCCTCTTCCTGGCACTTTTTGGTGGAAGGCGGAGGGGAGGGACCTGCAATTCTGGCAGGCTACTGGGCCCAGCCACCTCCTGGATGCCACTTTCCACGGCCTGACTGAGGCTTTCCTGTGTATGAAAAAGGGACATCGTTTTAGTTTTTGGTTCATCAATCACACACAGTTTTCATCTCATGACTGTTGCAAATTTAATGTTAATAAATAGAAAAGACTATCATTCTGACTCCAGCATTTTTCATTCTTGCCCCAATCATTTGTGGCCACTACAGTCTATTGATATGTAAAACACTTTGTGAAATCAGAAATTAGTTATCAAAACTAACATATATTTCACATCATTAATTTGACAACCAGAAATATTTTGAAGAATGCTATACCTGGCTCAAGCTGGGCTCCTCCATATGTTGCTGCCTGGAAGGCCCAGCTTGGACGTCAGAAGCCTCAGCTGGGGGGAAGGAAGTGTGGAAGGAAGACTGGAGAGTGCTGGCCTGAGTTCATTCTGGCCTGCCAGGAAATGCAGTTTGTACTAGTACCACAGCCTGGGTACATAAATGTCATCTGCTGCAGCACCTGATCTCAGGGAATCCTGGACCTTCTTGAGCTCCCTATTATAAGTGCTCCTCATGCCACCAATTAGGGCCTTCAAATAGGGGATGTCTGCTGTGGGGATCACCGGCTTCACAAATTCCACCAATTGATCCAGCGCTGCCTTCCTCTTTGGTTTATTGTTATAAAAGGGGTGGTTTACGTGCCACAGACAAGGCAACTCCCTGTACATATTAATGAATATGGGAATAAAGTCCTCGTCACTGAATAGATCCATTTTCTCTGCAAGACACAACACAAGACAAACCCTAATGTCAGGCTAAACTCTAATCTTGACCCAATATAGGCCTCAATCTATAAGCAGTATAGGCCACTGTAGCAGCAACTTAAAATTGTACCTTCGTTATAATGATCAGCGCTTCCGCTACACCTTCCTCCGCTCACAGGTCGTACGTACGACGCACGCGTGTTACACTTTATATACACTGCGCATGCGTGAAACTCTACCCGTGTCGCCCGCCCCTGACATTCTTTCTAGAATATTCCCCGCCCCATCGTCGCAGTGGGAGAGCAATATGGTGGAAACACAGCAGATGCTTAATAGCAGTAACGAGGAGGAAAGCCCGGAGCAAGAAACGTCCCGATCCAGGAGGAGGAGATTTAAGGCCTCAAATATGTCCTTTGAAGAGATGGTGGAGATGGTGGACATATTAAAGAGGGCCGACTATGATTGAAAGTATGGACCATACCTAAACCCAAATGTGAGAAAGGCCTAGATCATGACTAAAGTTGTGAAGAGCCTGCGCCAGAATTTTGGGGTACGACAATCCAAAGAGCAATTGAGGAAACGCTGGTTGGACCTCAAACTAAGGGAGAAGGAACAGTATAGGACGATCAAGAAAGTGCTTCTAAAAAGTAAGTACTTGTCGTGTGTTCCTATTCTTATTATTACTTGCATGCTGCTCAATGTGCTTTTCTTTACTGTTGTACAGTTTAAAATGGCTGCTTTCATGTTCTAAATACAATGTTTTTGCCAGATACAGGGTTAACTATATTTGGCCATGATAATTTGTATAAAAAGAAGTTTATGACATTGTTGTCTAGATGTCTTTGAAACTAGAATGTATTGCAAACTTGATTCAGTGGAATGTAAGCCGAGAACACTCAGCAGCTGTTTACACATCTGGACTCTGGAGCACTAGTGTGGGACACCAGAGCACATTTTTTAGGGTGACCCACACAGGTGCTCCAGTGGATACTTGGGGTGTCCCCATGTGTGAAACTTGTCCAAAAAAGTAAGTATTCCAGCTTGGTTAAGGGATTTAATCATGTCTTCAACTTAGAACTCTGCCCAAACAGACAATTGTACACCACTGCCAAGCAATGTTTCACATTCATATTTCTGTCCACAAATATCTGTGTGCTAAGTATACCTTTTGTTTCATTCGCATAGGGGAGAAAAGACTCGCTCCATCAGAGGACACCAGCAACACTACACCTCATGAAGAAGGGGAGCAGAGTATTGTGGTACCTCAGGATGTGGAGGAAGGAGAGGTGGAAGAAATGGTCGAATTTGGCACCACAACAGGTTAGTGTCGGACACCCCAGATTCAGGTAATAGATGTATGCCTGCATATTTTTAATAAATGTTGTGTATTTTTATTTTAGGTGATGTTCAGGTGGTGGTACCAAAATCGAGTAATTTCACCAGTGACAGTGCACAACGACTTATCCAGGAAATCATGTTTTGTAGTCGTGATTTGGACCTTATCACAGAAAAAACAAGAAGATTGAACAAAGACTGAAGAACATGATTGATTTACTAGGGAGAATCTAAATCCTAAAAAGATTCCTGGATTTTTTTTTCTAAAATTGTTATCTAAAGTTTGAATACAGTTTAAAAGCCAAATTTGGAAGATGCACACAGTGTGTCAACATGTGCCATCTGCCATCAGGGGATTTCAATGTACACGTTTTGTACACGTCCATTGATCCCCCATGATGGGAGATAGCACATGTTGACATTAGGTACAGTATGGGATCAGAAAGGAAATCCCCATTTTGACTCACAATTTGTGTGCATCTTCTAAAATTGGCTTTTACAGGGGTGACTTCACCCCATCTGATGAAGGCAAGATCAAGACATTTTTCACACTATAAAATGTCTGATATTGCCTTCTTTTTTGCAATCTTGAACTTTGTAAGTTCCGGAGTTGTGTATGTTATGTTTGGAAACATGCCTGTTTCTGTATTTTTTAAAAAATTTCAAGGTAAAACTTTGAAAAAAAGATGTTTTTTTACCGCCAAATGTTTTATAAAACGCACATGTGAATGTGCACGAGTAGAAAACTTTCTACTCAACAATGTGTGGCTTCTTCTTTCAATGCTCAATAACACTTTTTGTATTAGGTTGGTGTTTACAGTGACAATGGGTGTTATTTAAATAATGTGAAAACCACTTGGCATTACAAGTGCACTAGGAGAACCTAGGAGACAGATAAAACAAACACAAGCAGTAAATACAAATCAAGATTTTATCATATCAATTTTTAGTTTAGTTAAAAAATATTTTCAAATTAGCTGGCATAGCAATGGCCCCCCTACCCGTAAAATATTCAACATATTTTTCACGCACTTCACGGGCGTTATTGGGGGGGCAAGCCAGGACAGACAGCTTCCAGGGTTGTCAGTGTTGGTTCCCAAAGTTCGGCCTCAGGCCCAACTGAGGCTATATAGTTTGGAGCATTTCTTTTTAAAAAGTTGTGCAGGATGCAGCAGCATAAAACAATGTGGTTCAGTTTGTACTCCACCAGGTTGACAAACATTCTTGGCCAACATCAGTATAACATTGATTTTAATGCGTATTTAAAGACAAAAAAATAAGGTCCACTTATCAGATACCTCACCCCCTCTGATGGCCCATTGTCCAAATTTTAGGGGGGTTCTAAATGAGTTTGTGAGCCCAAAAAAAGCCTCTGACACTCTGCATGAATTTAAGGACAACAATAACATTTGTACACATTATAGGGGGTGTTTAGGTTAAAGCAGTACAATGGAGCTGACAAAATACATTAAGTGACTAGGCTAGGTGTGTATTGGCCCAGGATAGCATGCTGGGGAGGTTAGCGAAGGCAAATATGCATGTAGGCCAAAGAAGGAACATTAAATGATTCAAGCATGCATGAGGACAAAGGGGACATTCACAGCATATTACAATCAGGGTAATTATGGAATGATGGAAGAAATAGAAAACATTAGCATACATTAAATACATATAATGTGATGTTAAAGGATAAAACTTACCCTAATATAGTCCTTCTGCAGGCCCTGAATGATGGCAGAACAGGTCTCTGGAATAATGATCCCCAGAGCCTGGGGGGAGATACCTGTAGAGATCTTGAGGTCCTGTAGATTTCTCCCCATCGCCAAGTACCGCAAGGTGGTGACTACCCTCTGCTCCGGAGTGATGGCTTGCCTCATTCAGGTATCCTGCCTGCTAATATAAGGGGTGAGCAAAGCCAAAAAACAGTGAAAAATGGGGTCTGTCATCTGGAGGAAATTCCTGAAATCATTGGGGTTATTCTCCTGGATCTTACGCAGCAGAGGCATATGAGACAATTGGTCACGCTGGAGTTACCAATTCTTGGTCCATGAACTCCTCCCCACCCTGTTCATGGACTGGGCTTGGGTCAAAGTAAGAACCCCAACACCAAGCCCCCGCACAGCACAAAATCTACGATTGGCTGGACAGAACGAACTTCCCTAATGCACTGAAGAACAGCAAGGCCTGTGAAGCTGAGCTGAAAATCAGAAAGAAGCGGACAAGAACGCACTGAAAAACAGATACGAACTGACTACACACACTGAAAACCAGCTACAAACTCACAAGCACAAACTGAACAGCAGTAATACGATCTGAAAAAGCAGGAGTCTGAAAATCGCGAAACGTCTCTGACCAAACTTCTACTAACACAAGATAAACACAAGATTAGCAGAAGGAGCCCAAAGAGTGGCTCAATGTCTATTGAACTTCCCTTTTCTAGTCCCGTCGTACGTGTTGTACGTCACCGCGTTCTTGACGGTCGAAATTTGGTGTGACCATGTGTATGCAAGACAGCTTGAATGAAATCCCATAGGAATTTCGTCGAAAAAACCATAAGAGCTTTTTCCGACCAAAATTCCGATTGTGTGTACGCGGCATTAGACAAACTTTGTCTTAACTGGAGTGCAGTCAATTAAGTTTTACATTTTCACTACCTTCTATGAAAGATAGAAGCTGACTTGTTGCTATAGGTAAGGCAACAGTGAGATAGAACTTATATTAGACACTTTGTATTAATTATCTTCAATGTTATTGCAGTCGGTCCTCAGTTGCTACATTTATGTAGTTGCGGCCCCTAATGGGCCGAATCAAGCATGGACCAACAAGTGGTAGAACTGTAAATAAGGGATCAGCTTCCAGTAGTTGTCACAGCCCCCAGAGAACACATGTAAACGAGCCACAATAAACACTCTCCCGCACTCAATGGATGTCCTCAGATGAATGATAGAAAGAGAAAAAGTGGCTCCATAGGGTAGTATATTAAAATGTTTATTCAAAAAAAAGTAGCAACTTACATAAAAATCAATGCATTCCACAGTAAAAGCAAGGGTTTCTGGGTTCGGCCGTACCCGGAAGCAGCGGCACCTGGCTCCTCCCTGATGCGTTGCGTCACAACACACTTGACTTTACAGTTGCCACACTCTGGAACAGGATCGGATCAACACACTGAATATTAGACACTGGCTGTTACAGTGTTTGCCCACTGCACTTGCATTTTTGCATCACCCATAGAAGATTTTATTGTGCTGATATCGGGAGTCGCACTGTATGCTTCTTTGAACTGCACTTTTTGCCTTTTTTATTTTTGGACATTCATTTTATGGCATTATGTGATATTAGTTCACATATTTTTTGCGCATCTTTATTTACAATATTGCACTTGCACTTTTGTATCACCCATAGAAGATTTTTCGTATTGATATCAGGAGTCGCACCGCATGCTTCTTTGAACTGCATTGTTTGTTTTTTTCTTATTTAATATTTGGATATTAATTTCATGGCATTATGTGCTATTAGTTCACACATTCCTTGCACATCTTTATCTATGTATATTATTGCTCATAATTTTTTTATGCACATTGCACTTTTAATATTGAGTTCACTTTATTGCTCTATTGCACTTTATCACTGTCAGTGTTTTATACTCATTGATCATTGCACATGTCATTTATTGATCATTCTTTTTTTCTATTGCAATATTTTTTTATCGTTTATCATTGGATCATCATTTGTTACACTTAAGGTGGGGTAGCGCCACATATATATAATTTTTTTAGTTTTTCGAGTTATGTGAGTACACTTTTTTATGTAGGCGGCTCCCTGTGTATTATTGAGTGTGGTTTTTGCGCACTAGTTGTATCTTTTGTTGGTACATTTATGTAATCATTTCTGCAATGTTAGTCCTGCATTGTGTTGGAAAGTTTGCGGTATATTCTGGTGCTCTGGCATATATTGTTTCCACAGCTGTTGCTCTGTTTCAAAATTGAAAGTATTTAATGCAGGTTAAATTATGCTTTTGATTCCTATTTTCACCCTGTTTTAGTACTTCATCATTCAAGAATAATTGTGAATATTGTTTCTGAAATACTGCTCTAATATTTACTCTGTGTTTCTTTATTAAAACCTTTCTGGTATCTCCCCATTAAGCCGCTGTCTAGTAAAGTGCTTACATACTGTAATGTACATGGAGTCATTAAACTATTTTTGCTTATATTTGGGGTAATTAATATACTCTATTGAGCTTTTTTTTTTTCAATGTTTTTTTATTGGATTTTAAAAGGTATAAGGTAAAGAGCACATGACATCTATATGATACAATAAATTATAGGTCACAAAATACAACACGTTTGAACAAGAGGTATCTATCACAATAAATGCACCAGTTTCAGTGGCTAATTGTAACAAATAAAGTGATTTCATCACATTAATATGTCATTGAATTTCACATTGAAGCGAAGCTTGTAATTTGAATACACAAAATACACAAAATATAACAGGAAAAAAATAAAGAGGAATAAAAAAAAAATTGGGAATAGGAATGGGAAATGCAGTTAGATACCATAATCAAGACCCTCTCAAAAAAATGTCTAACAACTTGTATTAGGTCAAGAGTTAGCCTCTGTATTATACCACTTGGTCCAAGGAAACCAAATCTTATTAGTTATTGGGTATTTATTCACACTGGAAGCAAAGAGTTGTTCATAAGTACCACGAGTATTAATTATTTGGATGGCTTCTTGGAGGTCAGGGGTTTTAGTCTCTTTCCAGTTCCTGACCAGGATTAGACGAGCTACTAGGATTATGTGAGATATCAAAGTCCTCATAGGATGAGGAACAAGGTCCACCTCTAGAGAGAGTAATGCCATACCTGGTGTTGGTTCTATTTTAAATTTTAGGACCTGTGTTATGAGGTTGAATATCAGTTTCCAGTATTGAGTTATGTTGGGACAGGACCCTAGTATGTGGATTAAGGTACCTGTTTCCCCACAATGTCTCCAGCATTGGGAATATACTCCTGGGGCAAATTTGGGCAGCTGATAAGGGGTGAGATATCAATGTAGCAATATCCTTTGGAAGAGTTCCCAAAGGTTAGCACTCTTGGTAGAGGAGTATGTTACAGTTAATGCTTTTTGCCATTGGTCATCTGAATATATTGTGTTAAAATCCCTTTCCTATGCCTGCATAAGTAATGATTTTTTTAAATACTAGTTTGTGTTGAAGATGTGAATACAATAGCGATATACCTTTGATGTTTGTAGTTTTGGCTAGGTAGTATTGGGCTATTTTCCATGGGAGAGATGTAGTTAATCTATTGGACTGATTCAGTAAGTGTGAAATTTGAAGGTATCTGTAATATTCAAATGGAGGAATAGAGAATTACAATTGTAGAGTCCTAAAAGTCTTGAGTGCAGGGCCTATATATAGGTCCTCCAATTCCAATTCTCTTCTGGATCTCCAGTTAGTGAGGGAGATACCCAGTATGAGGAAAGAAATAACTGACAATGGGAATTTTAATGCAGTTTGTTTGAGTTGAGGGGAGACATGTGTTTTCAGGATCAGCCATGCATCTATAGATGCCTGTATGGTAGGAAGAGGAGGCAGCATTATTATAAATTTCTGTTAAGTGTGGGGTCAATACGGATTTAAATGTCTTGTAGTGTTCCCCCGTAAAGCCATCAGGCCCAGGAGATTTATTGCTGGGAAGAGAGTCAATGGTTTTGGCAATGGCTGCTTTTGAAAAGAGAGTTACGTTTCTCCAATTGGTCATCTGATAAGTGAGGGAGTTTAATCTTGTCAAGAAAGTCTGAGATCATGGAATTTGTAGATTGAATTGTGTTTGGGTCATCCCGTAAATTATAGAGAGAACTGTAATAACAACTAAATGCATCAGCTATAGCCTGTGGGTGGTGTGACTTGTCTTGATCTTAGTTTTGTGTCTCTTTGTGCTATTTTATTGCTATTTGTGCAGTAAGTCATTTTGAGACATTTAGAAGCTTTCTCAAAATCATCAAGTGGAATTAGGAGTAGTTCATACCTAAGATGTGTCAGTTGTTCTGGTACTAATGGGGAGGTATTAGTTTGTTATGATCTTCTAGAGTGTGGATTTTAGAGGTGAAGGTGATATCCTGGATACCCTGCCCCCTCTGTCTCTTAGCCCATGCACCTAATTTTATTAGAATCCCTCTCATATGCGCCTTATGGGCATTCCAAGTAACAAAGGGGTGAAGAATGTATATTACATAAGAAAAAATCAGTTAGATCTTTCTGAAGTGCAGTTTTGGAGGGATTAGCCTGGAACAGCCTCAGGTTGGACCACCAAACAAATTTAGTATTAACATTTAGTGAATCATCAACCGAAAGCGTCACTGAGGCGTGATGCAACCAGGTGATGGTGTTGATCATTGAAGCTTTGATTTTAGGTATCAACCATTTATCTGTGAGAAATAGGTCAAGCCTCGTGTAGGTTCTGTGGCTTGTGGAGAAAAAAGAATAGTTTTTTCCCTGCCATGGAGGCATCTCCAAGCATCATAGAGTTCATGAGTGTGCAGTAGTGATTGTACCGAGTGTTGATGTCTGTTTGTGCAAGACGTAGGGTCCATTTTGGGAATTGGGGGGAGATTAAAGTCTCCGCAAACCAGGAGGAATCCTTTTTGCACCTGACGGACCTTCTTGAGGACCTGGCATATAAAGCATGGTTGCTGTTTATTGGGCGCATAGACATTGACCACCGTATATGTGGTAGAGTTGATGTCACATATCAGGATAAGATAGCGACCTTGGGGGTCTGCCAATTATTTGTGTAATGTAAATGCGACTGTCTCTAACAGCTGTTAGTACCCCTCTTTTTTTGGCCGAGGTGCTTGTTGTAAAAATATGGGGAAAATTGGGGTGAGTACATTTGGGCATCAATTGGCTATGGAAATGGGTCTCCTGGGAGCAGAGAATGTCAGTTATGTTGGGTCACCTTATTCCACAGTGATTTCCTTTTTGCTGGGTGGTTGAGTCCCTTGGCATTGATGGTTAGAAAGGTAATTGTCATGGTGGTATGTGTGAAGGTGGCAGCAGGTGCAGCATGTGTATGTAACACTTACATCTGGTGGCGAGGGCTCCCAGATCACTCTGGATATGGCATTGGTTCCTAGGTGCTTCCGAACAAGTGAGTGCTCTTCAGCCTGGATCCAAGTAGACAGGGAGGTATCTGCATATCTAACTGCAAAGATAAGTAGTAAATGGGTTGGTGAACACGGGGTAAAAGAAACAAAAAAGAGGGTCCACAGAAAACAGTTGTAGGTCATGATGACCTGGGTGTAGCTTGTCTAGCTTAGTAGGGTGTCTCCATAACAGGGACAAAAACTTGGACGCCAATTGTATGCTTTAATGGTGTGTGGGAGCATTCTTAGAGTTGACCAGATTCCAGTCCTCCATGTGACGTTCAGGACTGCGGTTGTTGGGCCCCCATGGGGGGTCATCGGGGATAATGTGCCATGTTTTCAGCAGGTCTAGACCTTTTGTGAGGGAATCTACCGTATGATTTCTGCCATCTTTGGTGATGATTAGGGATGGGCGAATGGTTCAGCCCAAGCATAAGTTTGGGACGAACTTTGGTTGTTCGGATGTTCGGCGAACACCAAACAATATGCGGTATTCATCTGCAAATTCGAAAGCCGCGGAATACCGTTAAAGTCTATGTGACACTAACATGAATACTCAAAAGTGCTAATTTTTAAGGCTTATTGTCATAAAAAGTGTTTGGGGACCCGGGTCCTGCCCCAGGAGACATGCATCAATGCAAAAAAAAAAGTTTTAAAAACGTCCGTTTATAAAACTTTGTAATGTGCAGGGAGAAGTTCCTTGTTGCGTGCAGCAGACATTAGGCGTAGTTTCACATGAAAGAAATGCAAGCGCAGGATAATGTCCCTTTGCACTTTATCTGGGAGATAAGAGGGTTTTGGCAATCTATGAATTCTGTCCACTGTAACATCCAGTTCTGTAGGATCAGGCAGAATGGAAGTGAATAGTTGAGCAACATATTTGCGCAGCTCTGATTGTTGAATGTATTCAGGGACCCCTCTGATCTTTAGGTTGGTCCTTCTGGAACAGTCCTCACTGTCAGCGATTTTGGCTTTAACTGCCTCCATCTCCTCTTCTTTAGTGTCATGAGCATCAATGAGTCTGTTAATTGTGGAGGCATATCCCCCTATCTTTGTTTCTACATGATCCAGCCTTGCAGACACTGACTGTATTTCTTTCCCAAACTTATGTACACAGGCCATCATGTCATTATGAAGTGAACTTCTAATGGATACCAACATATCTTTGAGAGTGGTATCTAGTACTGGCTAGTTGCTAGTGGGAAAGTGATCTATGGAGTCAGGGAGTTCCCTGGTGTCATCCCCTGAGTCTAGGCCCACTCTCACCTCACAGGCAGGATCCGTGCCATCCAGCATGAATCTTGCGTTCTCTGGGCTCCCATATGCAGATGTGGATAGAGGGGAGTGTTGGCTGCTTGGTGTATTACTTTTTGAGGAATTACCCTTACTTTGATTTTGCTGGGGATTACTAGCTGTGGATGGTACAGGAGAGCCGGTGCCATCCTACTTCTGCCCCAGTGTGAAGTAAGCTGTAAGCTTCTGCGGCCTCCGGTGCTCTTTTCTTTTGTTGGCCTTGCTGGTTGGTTACACTCACCACTTTGGGGTGTCCAGATCACTGTTATTTGGGCTGCTGTGTGCCACTGTGTCCCTGGTGAGTCTGGAACGCCGTTCTTATTTGGCCATCATGGTCGTTGGCAAGCTCCGCCCCCTCTATTGAGCTTTTGTTTAAAAAGTGGCTTGCTGTCTCAATTCTGCAAAATGCAACCAAGTATTTTTTTTGTAATTACAGTGTATGAGATCAGTACAATATTGAGTTGTCTTTTTCCCACTCTAAAGTTGATTTTTTTTTTCTTTATGAAATGTTGACTGTTATCCCTTCAGTTACAAATGCAGCCTAGTAGAATTAATAAGTATGGTGCCTGTAAGCTATTCAAAAATTACAAAAATGTAAACTTTTATTTGACCTCCACAGCTAAATGGTAGAAAAAAATAATTATGCAGTTCTAAAAATACTGTTTTTTCCCTTTTACTGTAAAAAAATACACATTACTTGTATATTAGGTCAAACAACTGCATGCATTGTGGTTGATTCACTAAAGGCAAATAGACTGTGCACTTTTCAACTGCACTTTGCAAAGTGCACACTTTATTTGCCTTTAATAAATCCACCCCATTGTTTCAATTTTTAAAACTCAGCCTACTTTAACAGCTGAATTGCTATAAATGTAATATGCACACTGTTTCTTTATTTTGTTATGACATACACACGTAGATGTCCAATTTTGGGATGAAAAGCTACATGTTGTGTGTTGCTTTCAAAATGCATCATACTCCAACTGCTTTAACACCAACTATGTAGTCTGTAGAATTTTTCTGGACTTTATTTCTTAATGTATAAACCCTAAATTGTATTTTGTGATAAAATTTACCGTATTTATCGGCGTATAACCCGCACAGGCGTATAACACGCACATTAATTTTAAGGGGGATGTTTCAGGAAAAAAAACGTAAATTTTAAATAAGGAACTTTGAAGCAAAATAAGGGTCAGTGCCCATCTGCAGCCTCACCATTGCCATCAATGCAGCAGCCTCACCATTGCCATCAATGCAGCCTGATCGATGCCCATCTGCGGCCTAGAGGGGACAGGGAGAGGGGCAGGATGAACACCTACAGATTACATACAGTGAGAATCTCCTATGATAGACAGAACAGGGGTCCAATGGCGGCCAAGGACACGGAAATTCCTATTACAGAAACCGCCAAGTAAACAGGAGATTCTCACTCTATGTAATCTGACGGCACTCATCCCGCCCCCCTCCCTGTCCCCTCCGAGGCAGCTAAAATTGAAGTATTGGCGTATAACACGCACACTCTATTTGCACCTGATTTTCATGGTGAAAAAATGAGTGTTATACACCAATAAATACAGTAACTCCTCTTCCATTATGGCATACTATAATCACTTACCTAATGTGCAGCACATCTGTGTAATATTTTTGGCTCTTGTCTCTAACACTGTCATTTTTATTTCTTTATAAAAACAGCCCTGACTTTTCCCTTAATTCTATTGCAGCCTAGAAAACCCTTTTACATATTGCGCAAGATGTCTGTGCTACATTTATGGCTTTTGTCTCTGCCATACTACACTGTAGTTTTTAATTTACAATAATAATTTGCCTTGTCTCTCCCTCCTCCATTGCAGCCTAATAAAACTGCTTATATAATATTCAGGGTGTCTATGCAATGTTTCAGGCTCTTTTCTCTGTTCTAATAAACTAACTTTTATTTCACAATGCAAGCTGCCTTCTCCCCCCCCCCTTCATTGTGGCCTAGTAAAACTACTTACATGATGTGCAATACTTCTGACTCTTGCCTCTGACTTAAATACCCTGTATTGGTTTTTATAAAATTGCCTTGTCTCTCTTTCTCCTCCATTATGGTCTTGTAAAACTGATTAAATGATGTGCAACATTTCTGGTTCTTGTCTCTGACACAATACACTTTCATTTTTTTGTTATAAAACCTGCCACGTCTTTTTTGCTTTTATTGTGAACTAGTAAAACTGCTTAGATGATGTGAAGCATATCTGTGTATTTATTCAGGCGTTAGCCTCTGACATAATAAACTAAGTCTTATTTCACAATAAGAACACTTGTTTCTCCTGTTTACCTTTAGTTAAGCAAAAATGTTTACATAGTGTGCAGCCAGTCTGTACAATATTTCTCTGCTGTCTCTACAAGAATATGCTTAAATTTGTATTTATTTATAAAAATGTCCTTATATTTCCCTCTTACACTGCTGCCCAATCAAGCTGTTTACATAAGCACTATCCACTGCCCTATATGTCCACCAATTGTCCCCGAAATATGGCACTGTAGTTTTTATTTCCACATAATAACTGCCTCATCTCTTAAAACGTGGGTTTGTGGTTTTAAAGTGTTTTTGTGCATTATGCGTTGAGATTTTATTAAACTGTAGACATTACAGGGCTCCATTCACAAAGAGGTACAGTATCTTACCACATCCAAGTATGTGATAAGATACCACATATCTTTTTTCAAAAAGTTTTTTAGCATTCCCTAAAAAATGCTACTAAAATACTGCATGAGTTATTTTATGAAGCCATGCAGTATTTTAGTAGTAAAAGGCTGTGGTAATTTACTGCCAACAGTAACTGTTGTTATACCACAGGCTGTCACTAGCTGGTTGTTAAGGAGAGGGCGGCCAC
Source organism: Aquarana catesbeiana (assembly GCF_042186555.1). Lineage (NCBI taxonomy): Eukaryota > Metazoa > Chordata > Amphibia > Anura > Ranidae > Aquarana > Aquarana catesbeiana. The sequence continues at coordinate 612,958,985 of NC_133325.1, read as the reverse complement.
TGACATCTTTAAAAACCAGTAACTGTCATGGTTGTTAAGGAGCGGGCAGCCACCACATCCTTAAAAACTGATGAGTTGTCAGCTGTCAGTGGGGTTCCCCGCTGACAGCTAAATGTAAAAAAAAAAATGCCGGCAATAAAAATGAAGTAAAACAATTGCATGGGGTCTCCTCCAATATCCATACCAGACACTTATCTGACCATGCAGCCTGGCAGGTCAGGAAAAGGAGGGAACAAGCAAGTGCCCCCCTCCTGAACCATACCAGGCCACTTGCTCTCAACATGAGGGGGTGATTTGGGGCAGAGGGGCACCCAAAGCACCTTATCCCCATGTTGATGGGAACAAGTGCATCTTCCCCACAACCCTGGCCGGTGGTTGTGGGGGTCTGCGGGTGGGGAGCTTACCGGAATCTGGAAGCCCCCTTTAACAAGGGGTCCCCCAGATCCCGGTCCCCCTATGTGAATGAGTATGGGGTACAAAACAATGTGTAGTGTAAAAAAAAGACATTAGACAGTTTTTGACAAGTCCTTTATTTAAAGAATAAAAATTTTAAAAAAGTACACTATATAGATCCATCATGAATCACGATGCTCGCTGCCACCACCAACCCCAAAAACAAAGAAAAAAAAAAGTCCACTTCCGCCAAAGGCTCCGGCCAGCTCCACCATCTGACAGTTTTTAGGGACTTAGGAGCTAAATTGAGGAAAAGGACCTCCAAGGTAGTATTCTCAGAAATACTACCTGTACCTCCAGCCACACCAGAAAGGCAGAGGGAGATTAGGGAAGTAAACAAGTGGCTGAGGAGCTGGTGTAGAAAGGAGGGGTTTGGGTTCCTGGAGAACTGGGGTGACTTCTCAGATGGTTACCACCTCTATAGAAGGGACGGACTAAACCTAAATGGGGAAGGTGCAGATCTGCTGGGAGTGAAGGTGGCCGAAAAGTTAGAGGGGCTTTTAAACTAGTCAGTGGGGGGAGGGTCCAGAGGTAGAGATAGTCAGTGTAAAACATAGTCCAGAAGTTAGTATTGGGGCATTAGTGGTAGGTTGACTAAAGCACCCAAATCCAAGGTAAGTATAGTAACAAGTCCTATTTGCAACCCCAGAGCACCCAATAAGGAGATAGTATGCGACCAGTCTAAACTATGTGGCATGTTCACCAATGCCAGGAGTCTGGCAGAAAAGATGGAAAAACTAGAGCTACTGTTGTGCGAGGAGGATTTCAATTTTGTAGGAATTACAGAGACTTGGTTGGACAACTCTCATGACTGGCTTGCAACCATTCAAGGGTATTCCCTATATTGCAGGGATAGAGAGGGTAAAAAAGGGGGAGGAGTATTCCTGTATATCAAAAATGATGTACAAGTGAATATGAGAGATGACATCACTAAGGGAGCAAGGGAGGAGTTGGAATCCTTATGGGTAGAGATACAACGGGAGGAAACTAATGGAAAAATCATACTGGGAGTATGCTATAGGCCCCCTAACCAGAGGGAGGAGGCAGACCCCCTATCACAATCTGGATTAGCGGCAAGAATGGGAAGTGTCATTATAATGGGGGATTTTAATTATCCATACATAGACTGGGTGGAAGGAACTACACATTAATCTAAGGCTTGCCAGGTCCTAAATGTCTTGCAGGACAATTTCAGGTGGTAAATGCACCAACCAGAAACAATGCGTTACTAGACCTACTAATTACCAAAAATACAGACCTGATCACAGATGTGGAAATACGGGGCAATTTAGAAAACAGCAATCACAGGTCAATTCGTTTTAGTATAAATCACGCAAATAGGAAAAATAAGGGGAATACAAAGACACTGAATATCAAAGGAGCCAACTTCCCTAAACTACGATCTTTGCTAGAAGATAATAATTGGGATACAATCTTAGGAACAAAGAAAACGGAGGAAAAATGGCTATGCTTTAAGAGCATATTAAATTCAGGACATTAGCCAGTGCATCCCAATGGGAAATAAATTTAAAAGAACTAATAAAAGTCCTGGGTGGCTTAACTCTATTGTAAAAATGCATATAAAAGCAAAGGAGAAGGCCTTCAAAAAATACAAGTCTGAGGTATCATCATCAGCATTCCAAAATTTTTTGTCTTTCATGTGTTTGCCCTTCCATGTGCTCCTTGCTGTGAAGGCCAGTTATAGATGCGGGCAGGGACCATTTGTTTGTTACTGGTGTAAAATATGGTCCGGGGATACACTGTACAACTTTGTTGCCACTGCACTCTTGCTGGGTGTCCAGTGTGCTCCTGTTCCTTTAAGGGGATTGGGCTGCCTTCAGGCCCACCTGCTCCTCATCTATCCATTTAATGCATGTGCTTCCATTGTGGAGACGCTTATAAAGTCAGTAGCGTTAGGACTGCAAGCATACACAGGGTGCCGTGTAGAGGCCTTGCAGCTTATGCGTGCACTTGAAAATGCATGCTAACTAAACGCAGACTGTTAGACAGGTTAATTTGGTCAGTTGGCAAACTGGTTGGTGAGTTGAGCTATGGAATGTTCTGTTCTTGTCTTTCAAGAAATGTAAGGGTGCAATCAGGGCGGCTAAGATAGAACACGAAAGACACATAGCAGAGGAGAGTACATAAATAGTAAGAAAGTGAGGTCTGATCATAAAATCATATTGGTCCCATAAAGAATGATGAAGGGAATCTGGTTAATAAGGATGGAGATAAGGCGAAGGTATTACATTTATTCTTCTCCTCAGTCTTCACGAGGTAAAAGGGGGGCTTCTGTACCCAAAGCTGCAATGTTTGTTCTCATGACATGTCACAGGAAGTACCCTCATGGCTAACAGAAAACAAAATTAGAAATAAACTTGAAAAACTTAACATTAATAAGTCACCAGGACCAGATGACTTGCACCCGAGGGTCCTTAACCACTTGCTGACTGCCTCACGACGATGTACGTTGGCAGAATGGCACGGGCAGGCAGAATCACGTACCTGTACGTGATCTGCCTCCCGCGGGCGCTGGGGTCCGACCGGACCCCCCCGGTGCCCAAGGCGGTCGGCTTCTGACTGGGAGCGTTCAGAGATGAGGGGGAGGTCATCCATTCGTGGCCCCCCCCCTCGCGATCGCTCCCAGCCAATCAGATCATTCCATTTCCTCTGTAAAGTACACAGAGGCAGAGGAAATTATGTTATCTCTCCTCGGCTCGGTATTTTCCGTTCCGGCACAGAGGATAGAAGACTGTAATGTGAGTGCACCAACACAACACATCACAGTAGAACATGCCAGGCACACAATACACCCCCCTTTACCCCCCGATCCCCCCCTGATCACCCCCCAATCACCCCCCCCATCACACTGACACCAAGCAGTTTTTTTTTTCTTTCTGATTACTGCATTGGTGTCAGTTTGTGGCAGTTGGTAGGGCAGATAGTGGTAGCCCCCTTTAGGTCTAGGGTACCCCCCTAATAAAGTTTTAACCCCTTTATCACCCCCCATTGCCAGTGTCACTAAGCGATCGTTTTTCTGATCGCTGTATTAGTGTCAATGGTGACGCTAGTTAGGGAGATAAATATTTAGGTTCGCCGTTAGCATTTTATAGCGTCAGGGACCCCCATATACTACCTAATAAAGGTTTTAACCCCTTGATTGCCCCCTAGTTAACCCTTTCACCACTGATCACTGTATAACCGTTACGGGCGACGCTGGTTAGTTCGTTTATGTTTTATAGTGTCAGGGCACCCGCCGTTTATTACCTAATAAAGGTTTAGCCCCCTGATCGCCCGGCGGTGATATACGTTGCCCCAGGCAGCGTCAGATTAGCACCAGTACCGCTAACACCCACGCACGCACCATACACCTCCCTTAGTGGTATAGTATCTGAACGGATCAATATCTGATCCGATCAGATCTATACTAGCGTCCCCAGCAGTTTAGGGTTCCCAAAAACGTAGTGTTAGTGGGATCAGCCCAGATACCTGCTAGCACCTGCATTTTGCCCCTCCGCCCGGCCCAGCCCAGCCCACCCAAGTGCAGTATCGATCAATCACTGTCACTTACAAAACACTAAACGCATAACTGCAGCGTTCGCAGATTCAGGCCTGATCCGTGCGATCGCTAACAGTTTTTTTGGTAGCATTTTGGTGAACTGGCAAGCACCAGCCCCAGGCAGTGTCAGGTTAGTGCCAGTACCGCTAACACCCACGCACGCACCATACACCTCCCTTAGTGGTATAGTATCTCAACGGATCAATATCTGATCCGATCAGATCTATACTAGCGTCCCCAGCAGTTTAGGGTTCCCAAAAATGCAGTGTTAGCGGAATCAGCCCAGATACCTGCTAGCACCTGCGTTTTGCCCCTCCGCCCGGCCCAGCCCAGCCCACCCAAGTGCAGTATCGATCGATCACTGTCACTTACAAAACACTAAACGCATAACTGCAGCGTTCGCAGAGTCAGGCCTGATCCCTGCGATCGCTAATGCCCCGTACACACGGTCGGACTTTGTTCGGACATTCCGACAACAAAATCCTAGGATTTTTTCCGACGGATGTTGGCTCAAACTTGTCTTGCATACACACGGTCACACAAAGTTGTCGGAAAATCCGATCATTCTAAACGTGGTGACGTAAAACACATACGTCGGGACTATAAACGGGGAAGTGGCCAATAGCTTTCATCTCTTTACTTATTCTGAGCATGCATGGCACTTTGTCCGTCGTATTTGTGTACACACGATCGGAATTTCCAACAACGGATTTTGTTGTCGGAAAATTTTATATCCTGCTCTCAAACTTTGTATGTCAGAAAATCCGATGGAAAATGTGTGATGGAGCCTACACACAGTCAGAATTTCCGACAACAAGTCCTATCACACATTTTCCGTCAGAAAATCCGACCGTGTGTACGGGCATTACAGTTTTTTTGGTAGCGTTTTGGTGAACTGGCAAGCACCAGCAGCCTAGTACACCCTGGTCGTAGTCAAACCAGCACTGCAGTAACACTTGGTGACGTGGCGAGTTCCATAAGTGCAGTTCAAGCTGGTGAGGTGGCAAGCACAAATAGTGTCCCACTGCCACCAAGAAGAAGACAAACACAGGCCTGTCATGCCCATAATGCCCTTCCTGCTGCATTCGCCAATCCTAATTGGGAACCCACCACTTCTGCAGCACCCGTACTTCCCCCATTCACATCCCCAACCAAATGCAGTCGGCTGCATGAGAGGCATTTTCTTTATGTCCTCCCGAGTACCCCTACCCAACGAACCCCCCCAAAAAAGATGTTGTGTCTGCAGCAAGCATGGATATAGGTGTGACACCCGCTATTATTGTCCCTCCTGTCCTGACAATCCTGGTCTTTGCATTAGTGAATGTTTTGAACGCTACCATACACTAGTTGAGTATTAGCGTAGGGTACAGCATTGCACAGACTAGGCACACTTTCACAGGGTCTCCCAAGACGCCATCGCATTTTGAGAGACCTGAACCTGGAACCGGTTACAGTTATAAAAGTTAGTTACAAAAAAAAGTGTAAAAAACAAAAAAAAAATATATCAAATAAAAAAAAATAGTTGTCGTTTTATTGTTCTCTCTCTCTCTATTCTCTCTCTATTGTTCTGCTCTTTTTTACTGTATTCTATTCTGCAATGTTTTATTGTTATTATGTTTTATCATGTTTGCTTTACAGGTATGCAATTTTTTATATTTTACCGTTTACTGTGTTTTATTGCTAACCATTTTTTTGTCTTCAGGTACGCCATTCACGACTTTGAGTGGTTATACCAGAATGATGCCTGCAGGTTTAGGTATCATCTTGGTATCATTGTTTTCAGCCAGCGGTCGGCTTTCATGTAAAAGCAATCCTAGTGGCTAATTAGCCCCTAGACTGCTTTTACAAGCAGTGGGAGGGAATGCCCCCCCACCGTCTTCCGTGTTTTTCTCTGGAACTCCTGTCTCAACAGGGAACCTGAGAATGCAGCCGGTGATTCAGCCAGCTGACCATAGAGCTGATCAGAGGCCAGAGTGGCTCCAAACATCTCTATGGCCTAAGAAACCAGAAGCTACGAGCATTTCATGACTTCGATTTCGCCACATGTAAACAGCGCCATTGGGAAATTGGGAAAGCATTTTATCACACTGATCTTGGTGTGGTCAGATGCTTTGAGTACCTGTCACTACCTATTGCTATCATAGGGGATATTTACATTCCCTGAGATAACAATAAAAATTATTAAAAAAAAGAAAGGAACAGTTTAAAAAAAAGATAAAAAAGCAAAAAAATAATAAAGAAAAAAAAAAAAAAGCACCCCTGTCCCCCCCTGCTCTTGCGCTAAGGCGAACGCAAGTGTCGGTCTGGCATCAAATGTAAACAGCAATTGAACCATGCACGTGAGGTATCACCGCGAAGGTCAGATCGAGGGCAGTTATTTTAGCAGTAGACCTCCTCTGAAAATCTAAAGTGGTAACCTGTAAAGGCTTTTAAAGGCTTTTAAAAATTTATTTATTTTGTTGCCACTGCACGTTTGTGCGCAATTTTAAAGAATGTCATGTTTGGTATCCATGTACTCGGCCTAAGATCAGCTTTTTTATTTCATCAAACATTTGGGCAATATAGTGTGTTTTAGTGCATTAAAATTTAAAAAAGTGTGTTTTTTCCCCAAAAAATGTGTTTGAAAAATCGCTGCGCAAATACTGTGTGAAAAAATAAATAAAACACCCACCATTTTAATATGTAGGGCATTTGCTTTAAAAAAATATATAATGTTTGGGGGTTCAAAGTAATTTTCTTGCAAAAAAAATAATTTTTTCATGTAAACAAAAAGTGTCAGAAAGGGCTTTGTCTTCAAGTGGTTAGAAGAGTGGGTGATATGTGACATAAGCTTCTAAATGTTGTGCATAAAATGCCAGGACAGTTCAAACCCCCCCAAATGACCCCATTTTGGAAAGTAGACACCCCAAGCTATTTGCTGAGAGGCATGTCGAGTCCATGGAATATTTTATATTTTGACACAAGTTGCAGGAAAGAGACAGATTTTTTTTTTTTTTTTGCACAAAGTTGTCACTAAATGATATATTGCTCAAACATGCCATGGGAATATGTGAAATTACACCCCAAAATACATTCTGTTGCTTCTCCTGAGTACGGGGATACCACATGTGTGAGACTTTTTGGGAGCCTAGCTGCGTACGGGACCCCGAAAACCAAGCACCGCCTTCAGGCTTTCTAAGGGTGTAAATTTTTGATTTCACTCTTCACTGCCTATCACAGTTTCGGAGGCCATGGAATGCCCAGGTGGCACAAGCCCCTCCCAAATTACCCTATTTTGGAAAGTAGACACCCCAAGCTATTTGCTGAGAGGTATAGTGAGTATTTTGCAGACCTCACTTTTTGTCACAAAGTTTTGAAAATTGAAAAAAGAAAAAAAAAATGTTTTTTCTTGTCTTTCTTCATTTTCAAAAACAAATGAGAGCTGCAAAATACTCACCATGCCTCTCAGCAAATAGCTTGGGGTGTCTACTTTCCAAAATGGGGTCATTTGGGGGGGGGGGTTGTGCCACCTGGGCATTCCATGGCCTCCGAAACTGTGATAGGCAGTGAAGAGTGAAATCAAAAATGTACACCCTTAGAAATCCTGAAGGCGGTGATTGGTTTTCGGGGCCCCGTATGCGGCTAGGCTCCCAAAAAGCTCCACACATGTGGTATCCCCATACTCAGGAGAAGCAGCTAAATGTATTTTGGGGTGCAATTCCACATATGCCCATGGCCTGTGTGAGCAATATATCATTTAGTGACAACGTTGTGCAAAAAAAATAAAAAATTGTCACTTTCCTGCAACTTGTGTCAAAATATAAAATATTCCATGGACTCAACATGCCTCTCAGCAAATAGCTTTGGATGTCGACTTTCCAAAATGGGGTCATTTGGGGGGTTTTGTGCCATCTGGGCATTTTATGGCCTTCAAAACTGTGATAGGTAGTGAGGAGTGAAATAAAAAATTTACGCCCTTAGAAATCCTGAAGGCGGTGATTGGTTTTCGGGGCCTCATACACGGCTAGGCTCCCAAAAAAGTCCCACACATGTGGTATCCCCGTACTCAGGAGAAGCAGCTGAATGTATCTTGGGGTGCAATTCCACATATGCCTATGGCCTGTGTGAGCAATATATCATTTAGTGACAACTTTTTGTAATTTTTTTTTTGTCATTATTCACTTGGGACAAAAAAAATTAATATTCAATGGGCTCAACATGCCTCTCAGCAATTTCCTTGGGGTGTCCACTTTCCAAAATGGGGTCATTTGGGGGGGTTTGTACTGCCCTGCCATTTTAGCACTTCAAGAAATGACATAGGCAGTCATAAACTAAAAGCTGTGTAAATTCCAGAAAATGTACCCTAGCTTTTAGACGCTATAACTTTTGCGCAAACCAATAAATATACACTTATTGACATTTTTTTTACCAAAGACATGTGGCCGAATACATTTTGGCCTAAATGTATGACTAAAATTAAGTTTGTTGGATTTTTTTATAACAAAAAGTAGAAAATATCATTTTTTTTCAAAATTTTTGGTCTTTTTCCATTTATAGCGCAAAAAATAAAAACGGCAGAGGTGATCAAATACCATCAAAAGAAAGCTCTATTTGTGAGAAGAAAAGGACGCAAATTTCGTTTGGGTACAGCATTACATGACCGCGCAATTAGCAGTTAAAGCGACGCAGTGCAAAATTGTAAAAAGTGCTCTGGTCAGGAAGGGAGTAAATCCTTCCGTGGCTGAAGTGGTTAAGGAACTCAGTCAAGTAATACCAGACCACTGTTCCTAATTTTTACGAACAGTCTACTGACTGGAATGGTATCAGCCAATTGGAGAAAAGCCAATGTAGCACCAATATTTAAAAAAGGGCCAAGATACATCCCTTGGAATTACAGACCAGTTAGCCTAACATCAATTGAATGCAAGCTCTTGGAGGGGATGATAAGGGACTATATACAAGATTTTAGTAATAAAAACGGTATCATTAGCAGTAATCAGCATGGATTCATGAAGAATCGTTCTTGCCGAACCAATCTTTTAACCTTCTATGAGGAGGTGATCTGCCATATAGATAAAGGAAGGCCCATAGACATGGTGTATCTGGATTTTGCTAAAGCATTTGACACAGTTCCCAATAAAACGTTTACTGTACAAAGTAAGGTCCATTGGCATGGACCATAGGGTGAGTGGATTGAAAACTGGCTACAGGGGCAAGTTCAAAGGGTAGTGATAAATGAGGAGCCCTCTGAATGGTCAGGGTAGAAAGTGGGGTCCCCCAGGGTTCTGTCCTGGGACCAATCCTATTTAATTTATTCATAAATGACCTGGAGGATGGGATAAACAGCTCAATCTCTGTATTTGCGGACAATACTAAGCTAAGCAGGGCAATAATTTCTCCGCAGGATGTGGAAACTTTGCAATAAGATCTGAACAAATTAATGGGGTGGGCAACTACATGGCAAATGAGGTTTAATGTAGAAAAATGTAAAATAATGCATTTGGGTGGCAAAAATATGCAATCAACTCACTAGGGCGAGATCCTCTGGGGGAATCTAGGATGGAAAAGGTCCTTGGGGTCCTAGTAGATGACTGGCTTAGCAATGGCATGCAATGCCAAGCGCTGCAAGCAAAGCAATATTGGCATGCATTAAAAAGGGGATTAACTCCAGAGATAAAACAATAATTCTCCCACTCTACAAAACCTTGGTCTGGCCACACCTGGTGTATGCTGTCCAGTTCTGGGCACCAGTCCTCAGGAAGGATGTGCTGGAACTGGAGAGAGTACAGAGAAGGGCAACAAAATGAATAAAGGGACTGGAGGACCTTAGTTATAAGGAAAGGTTACGAGCACTGAATTTATTCTCTCTGGAGAAGAGATGCTTGAGAGGGGATATGATTTCAATGTACAAATACCGTACTGGTGACCCCACAATAGGAATAAAGCTTTTCCACGAAAGGGAATTTAATAAGACACATGGCCATTCACTAAAATTAGAGGAAAAGCGGTTTAAGCTTAAACTGGCTAGAGGGTTCTTTACTGTAAGAGTGGTTAGTATGTGGAGTTCTCTTCCACAGGCAGATAGGCACTTGAACGACCACAACATACAGGGATATACAATGTAATACTGACATAAAATCACACACATAGGTTGGACTTGATGGACTTGTGTCTTTATTTAACCTCGCCTACTATGTAACTATGTAACTAAATAACTAAGGGGCGGGGCCATCTGGTAACATCACCAGGTAACCCCGCCCCTTGTGACATCTTCGACCCAGCATGCCCCTGGCTGATGATATTACAAGAGGGCAGGGTCTCCCAGTGATGACACCAGTGGCCCTGGCCGCTTGGTTATTTAGGAACTGTCAGACAATGGAGCTGGCAGATGGCAGGAGCCTTCAGCGCAAGCAGACCTTTTTTTTTCTCTCTTTTTTCAGGTCAGCGGGCATCATGATTGATGATGGATCATAACCGGGGACATTTTTAGTTTTTTAATAAAGGCCTTGTCAAAATCTGTCTCTGGTGAATGAGTAGGGGTACTATGTACCACCATACTCATTCACATTGGGGGGCTGGAATCTGGGGTCCCCCTGCTAAAGGGGGCTTCCAGATTCTGATAAGGCCCCTACCCACAGACCCCCACAACCACTGGCCAGGGTTGTGAGGAAGAGGCCCCCCTTGCTACAAAGTACCCTCCCACATTGAGGGCTTTTGGCCTGATATGGTTCAGGATGGGGGGCTTGCTCTTCCTCTCCCTTTCCTGACCTGCCAGGCTGCATGCTCAGATAAGGGTCTGGTATGGATTTCAGGGGGCTGCACACATTTCTTTTTCAATTTGGAGTGGTGTTTCCCCTAAAAATTCATACCAGACCCAAAGGGCCTGGTATGGATTGGGGGGGACCCACGTCATGTTTTTTTTCTTAATTTTTATTGCCTTCACTTTTTTTTTTTACATTCAACTGTCGAAGGGGAACCTCACTGACAGCTGATCACTATTGGTTGTTAAGGACACTCCTTAACAACCAGGTTGTTTACTGTTTGTTAGGGATGCCGGAAACAAAAACATACTTAGAGCGTGCATTTTAATTTTTTTTGTGAATTGACTTCCACTCCTGTTTTATGCAGTATTTACTGAGCATTTTTACTTTATGTGGTAAATACAGCATGAAGCAGTAGTGAATTGACATTTTTAGGATCACATGTGGTATGTAGGAAAACACATAAATACCTCATGCAATCTGGTTCTGTGAATGGAGCCCACAGTGTGGCACTGCACAGCAAAAAAGACAGGCTGTGTTATGAAGCATGTTTTCCCACTGTTTGCTAATTGTTAGGAAGTTTAGAGCTTTAGTTTTTTTTTTGGTAGTGTAAACCTTGCAATAGTTTGTAAATATGTTGTAACTGCTACTTCCAGTGTTAAATACTAGCCTATCACTGCTAGAGAAAAAAAGTGTTGCAGCAAGAATTACCTAATGAAAACATTTTTTGCTTAAGTTTCTGTTGTATGTAAGCCACAGAATAAAAATGAAAAATGTATTAAATGTATAATTCATGTTATGTCAGAATATGGTGTCACTAAAATTGTCTGTTAGAATTATACTGTTCCATGACTTCAGAGCTTAAAACATATCACAAGTATTTACTGTATTAGAAAAATTCATATTTTTCCCAAGATGTCCTCAAAGTATTTCTTCAAAAAAATATGTTTGCATTGATCCATGTTGCCCATTGCAGTGCCCTTCTCTTTATGCTGTTGTTTGATAACCCCTTGCAATTAGCCTTGTATGGGCATAGAAAAGTGATGATGACCGCCATGTAGTCCAGATGACCAAATGGTGTGTGTCTTTGTTGGATTGGCCAGTCAGAAAAGGACTAGGTAACACCAGATGTTGCACAGTATGGAAGTTAATTGGCACCCAATGAAATGCAGAGAGGTTTGGAAAAACACAGCATGTACAGGATTTGTGCTGAAGCAGTATTGGAGGCACTATCAAACCGAAACTGATGAGATGAGGCTGGAGTTCAGCGTTAAATCCAATAGGGTTGTTGTAATATTACATGAAATTATAGTATTTTATGAAAAAGTGGTGTTCTTAGTATTTTTGAAATGAAGTAATGTTTCTATTTCCTTTATGCAATTCAGTGAGAAGTTTTAAAACTCCTTTATCACTTGTTTGTTCAATCAATCTTCTGTCAATTCTAACTCAAACATCATGTGTTCGGTCATTCGCCGAATTACGAACGTTATGGGCGGTTCGCGCTAAATTCGAGTGGCGCGTCATGGCCCATAATTCACTGCGGCATTGCAGTGCATTGCTGGCTGATGATTGGCCAAGCATTCACTATGACCCGCATGCTTGGCCAATCACAGCGCCGTGTGTACAGAGAGCCGTAATTGGCCAAATCCAGGGAGGCTTTAGCCAATTATGGCTCAGGGGATTTAGTACATGTCCCACACTATATAAGGCCGCCTGCACGTCGGCCCTGTGTAGTGTGTTGCGGTGGAGAGAGATAGATAGGCAGAGAGACAGTGTCATTTGATTTAAGTTAGAGCAGGCAGATCGAGTCATTTAGCTGCATTTGCAGTGTATTGTGTATATATATATATATATATGCATCCCAGGTGTTGTATATATATATATATATAATATATATATATATATACACTGTATTCAGTTTAGCTAGATCCATTCCTGTTATTCTCTTCCTAATATACTGACAGGCAGGCAGGTGTTTTTACAGTATTTCCAGTTAGTGTACTGTGTACCCTGCACAGTTGCCCCTACAGTATAGCTACCTGAAGCCAGGTGCTTGTGTGCTTCTTCTGATACTATTAATAGCACAGGCAGGCTCTTGAAGTATTTCCAGTTAGTTTACTGTGTAACCCTGCACAGTTGCACCTACAGTATAGCTACCTGAAGCCAGGTGCTTGTGTGCTTCTTCTGATACTATTAATAGCACAGGCAGGCTCTTGAAGTATTTCCAGTTAGTGTACTGTGTAACCCTGCACAGTTGCACCTACAGTATAGCTACCTGAAGCCAGGTGCTTGCGTGCTTCTTCTGATACTATTAATAGCACAGGCAGGCTCTTGAAGTATTTCCAGTTAGTGTACAGTGTAACTCTGCACAGTTGCACCTACAATATAGCTACCTGAAGCCAGGTGCTTGTGTGCTTCTTCTGATACTATTAATAGCGCAGGCAGGCTCTTGAAGTATTTCTAGTTAGTGTACTGTGTAACCCTGCACAGTTGCACCTACAGTATAGCTTCCTGAAGACAAGTGCAGGTGTTCTCATACTAATACTACACTCAGGCAGTTGATTCTGCTAGCTGCAGTATAATCGGTATATATAGTAGGTGAGGTTAAAAAAAGACACAAGTCCATCAAGTCCAACCTATGTGTGTGATTATGTGTCAGTATTTCATTACATATCCCTGTATGTTGCGGTCATTCAGGTGATTATCTAATAGTTTCTTGAAGCTATCAATGCTCCCCGCTGAGACCACCTCCTGTGGAAGGGAATTCCACATCCTTGCCGCTCTTACAGTAAAGAACCCTCTACGTAGTTTAAGGTTAAACCTCTTTTCTTCTAATTGTAATGAGTGGCCACAAGTCTTATTAAACTCTCTTCTGCGAAAAAGTTTTATCCCTATTGTGGGGTCACCAGTACAGTATTTGTAAATTGAAATCATATCCCCTCTCAAGCGTCTCTTCTCCAGAGAGAATAAGTTCAGTGCTCGCAACCTTTCCTCATAACTAAGATCCTCCAGACCCTTTATTAGCTTTGTTGCCCTTCTTTGTACTCGCTCCATTTCCAGTACATCCCTCCTGAGGACTGGTGCCCAGAACTGGACAGCATACTCCAGGTGCGGCCGGACCAGTCTTGTAGAGCGGGAGAATTATCGTTTTATCTCTGGAGTTGATCCCCCTTTTAATGCATGCCAATATTCTGTTTGCTTTATTAGCAGCAGCTTGACATTGCATGTCATTGTTGAGCCTATCATCTACTAGGACCCCCAGGTCCTTTTCCATCCTAGATTCCCCCAGAGGTTCTCCCCCCAGTGTATAGATTGCATTCATATTTTTGCCACCCAAATGCATTATTTTACATTTTTCTACATTGAACCTCATTTGCCATGTAGTCGCCCACCCCATTAATTTGTTCAGGTCTTTTTGCAAGGTTTCCACATCCTGTGGAGAAGTTATTGCACTGCTTAGCTTAGTATCGTCTGCAAATACAGAGATTGAACTGTTTATCCCATCCTCCAAGTCGTTTATAAACAAATTAAATAGGATTGGTCCCAGCACAGAACCCTGGGGAACCCCACTACCCACCCCTGACCATTCTGAGTACTCCCCATTTATCACCACCCTCTGAACACGCCCTTGTAGCCAGTTTTCAATCCATGTACTCACCCTATGGTCCATGCCAACGGACCTTATTTTGTACAGTAAACGTTTATGGGGAACTGTGTCAAATGCTTTTGCAAAATCCAGATACACCACGTCTACGGGCCTTCCTTTATCTAGATGGCAACTCACCTCCTCATAGAAGGTTAATAGATTGGTTTGGCAAGAACGATTCTTCATGAATCCATGCTGATTACTGCTAATGATTAGGGATGAGCCGAACACCCCCCTGTTCGGTTCGCACCAGAACATGCGAACAGGAAAAAAGTTCGTTCGAACATGCGAACACCGTTAAAGTCTATGGGACACGAACATGAATAATCAAAAGTGCTAATTTTCAAGGCTTATATGCAAGTTATTGTCATAAAAAGTGTTTGGGGACCTGGGTCCTGCCCCAGGGGACATGGATCAATGCAAAAAAAAGTTTTAAAAACGGCCGTTTTTTCAGGAGCAGTGATTTTAATAATGCTTAAAGTCAAACAATAAAAGTGTAATATCCCTTTAAATTTCGTACCTGGGGGGTGTCTATAGTGTGCCTGTAAAGGGGCGCATGTTTCCTGTGTTTAGAACAGTCTGACAGCAAAATGACATTTTGAAGGAAAAAACTCATTTAAAACTACCCGCGGCTATTGCATTGCCGACAATACACATAGAAGTTCATTGATAAAAACGGCATGGGAATTCCCCAAAGGGGAACCCCGAACCAAAATTAAAAAAAAAAAATGACGTGGGGGTCCCCCTAAATTCCATACCAGGCCCTTCAGGTCTGGTATGGATATTAAGGGGAACCCCGGCCAAAATTTAAAAAAAAAAATGACGTGGGGTTCCCCCTAAATTCCATACCAGACCCTTCAGGTCTGGTATGGATTTTAAGGGGAACCCCGCGCCAAAAAAAAAAAAAAAAAACGGCGTGGGGTCCCCCCAAAAATCCATACCAGACCCTTATCCGAGCACGCAACCTGGCAGGCCGCAGGAAAAGAGGGGGGGACGAGAGTGCGGCCCCCCCTCCCTCCTGAACCGTACCAGGCCACATGCCCTCAACATTGGGAGGGTGCTTTGGGGTAGCCCCCCAAAACACCTTGTCCCCATGTTGATGAGGACAAGGGCCTCATCCCCACAACCCTGGCCGGTGGTTGTGGGGGTCTGCGGGCGGGGGGCTTATCGGAATCTGGAAGCCCCCTTTAACAAGGTGACCCCCAGATCCCGGCCCCCCCCCTGTGTGAAATGGTAAGGGGGTACATAAGTACCCCTACCATTTCACGAAAAAAGTGTCAAAAATGTTAAAAATGACAAGAGACAGTTTTTGACAATTCCTTTATTTAAATGCTTCTTCTTTCTTCTATCTTGCTTCATCTTCTGGTTCTTCTGGCTCTTCTGGTTCTTCTGGTTCTTCCTCCGGCGTTCTCGTCCAGCATCTCCTCCGCGGCGTCTTCTGTCTTCTTCTCCTCGGGCCGCTCCGCACCCATGGCATGGGGGGGAGGCTCCCGCTCTTCTCTTCTTCTCTTCTTCTTTTCTTCTTTTCTTCTTTTCTTCTCTTCTTCTCTTCTTCTTCATTTTCTTCTCCGGGCCGCTCCGCAATCCATGCTGGCATGGAGGGAGGCTCCCGCTGTGTGACGGCGCTCCTCGTCTGACAGTTCTTAAATAACGGGGGGGCGGGGCCACCCGGTGACCCCGCCCCCCTCTGACGCACGGTGACTTGACGGGACTTCCCTGTGACGTCACGGGGAATGCCACAGGGAAGTCCCGTCAAGTCACCGTGCGTCAGAGGGGGGCGGGGTCACCGGGTGGCCCCGCCCCCCGTTATTTAAGAACTGTCAGACGAGGAGCGCCGTCACACAGCGGGAGCCTCCCTCCATGCCAGCATGGATTGCGGAGCGGCCCGGAGAAGAAAATGAAGAAGAAGAGAAGAAAAGAAGAAAAGAAGAAAAGAAGAAGAGAAGAAGAGAAGAGCGGGAGCCTCCCCCCCATGCCATGGGTGCGGAGCGGCCCGAGGAGAAGAAGACAGAAGACGCCGCGGAGGAGATGCTGGACGAGAACGCCGGAGGAAGAACCAGAAGAACCAGAAGAGCCAGAAGAACCAGAAGATGAAGCAAGATAGAAGAAAGAAGAAGCATTTAAATAAAGGAATTGTCAAAAACTGTCTCTTGTCATTTTTAACATTTTTTGACACTTTTTTCGTGAAATGGTAGGGGTACTTATGTACCCCCTTACCATTTCACACAGGGGGGGGGCCGGGATCTGGGGGTCACCTTGTTAAAGGGGGCTTCCAGATTCCGATAAGCCCCCCGCCCGCAGACCCCCACAACCACCGGCCAGGGTTGTGGGGATGAGGCCCTTGTCCTCATCAACATGGGGACAAGGTGTTTTGGGGGGCTACCCCAAAGCACCCTCCCAATGTTGAGGGCATGTGGCCTGGTACGGTTCAGGAGGGAGGGGGGGCCGCACTCTTGTCCCCCCCTCTTTTCCTGCGGCCGGCCAGGTTGCGTGCTCGGATAAGGGTCTGGTATGGATTTTTGGGGGGACCCCACGCCGTTTTTTTTTTTTTTTGGCGCGGGGTTCCCCTTAAAATCCATACCAGACCTGAAGGGTCTGGTATGGAATTTAGGGGGAACCCCACGTCTTTTTTTTTTTTAAATTTTGGCCGGGGTTCCCCTTAATATCCATACCAGACCTGAAGGGCCTGGTATGGAATTTAGGGGGACCCCCACGTCATTTTTTTTTTAAATTTTGGTTCGGGGTTCCCCTTTGGGGAATTCCCATGCCGTTTTTATCAATGAACTTCTATGTGTATTGTCGGCAATGCAATAGCCGCGGGTAGTTTTAAATGAGTTTTTTCCTTCAAAATGTCATTTTGCTGTCAGACTGTTCTAAACACAGGAAACATGCGCCCCTTTACAGGCACACTATAGACACCCCCCAGGTACGAAATTTAAAGGGATATTACACTTTTATTGATTGACTTTAAGTATTATTAAAATCACTGCTCCTGAAAAAACGGCCGTTTTTAAAACTTTTTTTTGCATTGATCCATGTCCCCTGGGGCAGGACCCAGGTCCCCAAACACTTTTTATGACAATAACTTGCATATTAGCCTTTAAAATTAGCACTTTTGATTTCTCCCATAGACTTTTAAAGGGTGTTCCGCGGCATTCGAATTTGCCGCGAACACCCCAAATTGTTCGCTGTTCGGTGAACTTGCGAACAGCCAATGTTCGAGTCGAACATGAGTTCGACTCGAACTCGAAGCTCATCCCTACTAATGATATCATTCTTATTACTAAAATCTTGTATATAGTCCCTTATCATCCCCTCCAAGAGTTTACATACTATTGATGTTAGGCTAACTGGTCTGTAATTCCCAGGGATGTTTTTTGGGCCCTTTTTAAATATTGGTGCTACATTGGCTTTTCTCCAATCAGCTGGTACCATTCCAATCAATAGACTGTCTGTAAAAATTAGGAACAACGTTCTGGCAATCACCTGACTGAGTTCCCTAAGTACCCTCGGATGCAAGCCATCTGGTCCCGGTGATTTATTAATGTTAAGTTTCTCAAGTCTAATTTTAATTCCGTCCTCTGTTAACCATGTAGGTGCTTCCTGTGTTGTGTCATGAGGATAAACACTGCAGTTTTGGTTACTGAAGCCCCCCCGATTCACTCGTGAATACTGAGGAGAAGAATAAATTCAATACCTTTGCCATCTCCCCATCCTTTGTAACCAGATGTCCTTCCTCATTCTTTATGGGGCCAATATGGTCTGTCCTCCCTTTTTTACTGTTTACATACTTAAAGAATTTCTTGGGATTTTTTTTGCTCTCCTCCGCTATGTGTCTTTCATGTTCTATCTTAGCCATCCTAATTGCACCCTTACATTTCTTATTGCATTCTTTATAAAGTCTGAATGCTGAGGATGATCCCTCAACCTTGTATTTTTTGAAGGCCTTCTCCTTTGCTTTTATATGCATTTTTACATTGGAGTTAAGCCATCCAGGATTTTTGTTTGCTCTTTTAAATTTATTACTCAATGGGATACATTGGCTAATGCCCTTATTTAATATGCTCTTAAAGCAAACCCATCTCTCCTCCGTATTCTTTGTTCCTAATATTTTATCCCAATTTATGCCTTTTAGCAAGGTTTGTAGTTTAGGGAAGTTGGCTCTTTTGAAATTCAGTGTCTTTGTGTTCCCTTCATGTTTCCTATTTGTGTGATTTATACTGAAACTAATTGACCTGCGAACGCTGTTACCTAAATTGCCCCGTATTTCCACATCTGTGATCAGGTCTGTATTGTTGGTAATCAGTAGATCCAGTAATGTTTTATTTCTAGTTGGTGCATCTACCATCTGACCCATAAAATTGTCCTGCAAGACATTAAGGAACTGGCGAGCCTTAAATGAATGCGCGGTTCCCTCCGCCCAGTATATGTCTGGATAATTAAAATCCCCCATTATGATAACACTTCCCATCCTTGCCGCTAATCCAATTTGTGATAGGAGATCTGTCTCCACTTCCTCCCTCAGGTTAGGGGGCCTATAGCATACTCCCAGTATTATTTTCCCCTTAGCTTCATCCCTTTGGAGCTCTACCCATAAGGATTCCACCTCATCACTAGCTCCCTCAGTGATGTCATCTCTCACATTCACTTGTACATTATTCTTGATATATAGGCATACCCCTCCCCCTTTTTTACCCTCTCTATCCTTGCGGTATAGGGTATACCCTTGAATGTTTGCCAGCCAATCATGAGAGCTGTTGAACCAGGTCTTTGAAATTCCCACAAAATCCAAATCCTCCTTGTACAACAGTATCTCTAGTTCACCCATCTTGTCCGCCATGCTCCTGGCATTGGTGAACATGCCACATAGTTTATACCGGTCCCATATTGTCCTCGTATTGGGTGTTTCAAGATTGCAACTAGGACTTGCTACTATACTCACCTTGTTTTTTTGTGCTTTGGTTAACCTACCACTAATGCCTCCAATACTACCCTCTGGAATATCTTCCGCGCTGGCTATCACTGTCTCTGGACCCTCCCCCCATCGCCTAGTTTAAAAACCCCTCTAACTTTTTGGCCATCTTCATTCCCAGCAGATCTGCACCCTCCTCATTTAGGTGCAGTCCGTCCCTTCTATAGTACCGGTTACCGACTGAGAAGTCGGCCCAGTCCTCCAGGAACCCAAACCCTTCCTTACTACACCAGCTCTTCAGCCACTTGTTTACTTCCCTAATCTCCCTCTGCCTTTCTGGTGTGGCTCGATGTACCAGTAGTATTCCTGATAACACTACCTTGGAGGTCCTTTTCCTCAATTTAGCACCTAAGTCCCTAAAATCGTTCTTTAGGACACTCAATCTGCCTCTGACTTTGTCATTGGTGCTAACGTTCACCATGACAGCTGGGTCTTCCCCAGCCCCTTACAGTAATCTGTCCACAAGATCCGTGATTTGCCGAACCCGAGCGCCCGGTAGACAACATACTGTTCGGCGCTTCAGGTCTTGGTTACAGATTGCCCTCTCTGTCCTTCTAAGAATTGAGTCCCCTACCACCAGAATCTGTCTTTCCTTTCCCTTTGCTGCCCCCCCACTCTCACTGGAGGAGTTCTTCCCCCGGCAGCTAGGAGAGTCCCTCATCTCCAGCAGTGCTGGTCCCTGACTGGTTTCACCAATGTCACTCAATGGAGCGTACTTATTGGGATGCTCCAGTCCTGGATCGGCCTCTCTGGCACTTCCCCCTCTACCCCTCCTGACTGTCACCCATCTACTCTTTGCTAGTGCCTGCACCTGTTTGTCTCCACCCGCCTCTGTGCTGGCACCTGCCATGTATGTTCCTGGCTCACCTTTAGTATGGAGGGACTTCTCAGTGCTGACAGTTGCTTCCCCAGATTCAGAACCTGGGCTTCCAGGGAAACAATGTGCTTACATTTTGCACAGCAGTATTCGCCCTCGATTGGATGATCAAGGAACGCATACATGCAGCAAGATGTACAAAGAGTCGCCTCTCCACACCCACTGGGCATCGTACCTATTAAATTTAGCGAGGATTTGGGGATTTTACCCTGTCCAAATTACCTAACAGCTAGCTTCCTGGCACTAATACTCAAGACAATACACAGGTGCACAACAAGACAATACACAGGTACTCACAGACCTACGTGCAATCGCAGAACAGTCGCAGACCTACGTGCACTCGCAATACTCAATTATACAGTACACAATACACAAGTACTAACGATCCACACACACTACTCAGACAACACTCAGATACTCACACTACACTAGGTACTATGACCCCTGTTATAACCTCCTGTTTTAAACTCTGGTTTTTAACTCCCACTTATACCAGCTCCACTTACACCGAGTTCCACAGCCTCAGACTGAGCACGCTCAGACTGAGTCCTACACCCAGTTAAATAGGCACCTGTGAGCAATTAACCACCCCCCTTAATTGATAGACTGAAGGAACCAGAGAAAAAAAAAAAAAAAGCTATTTAAAAAGTGACAGAAAAAGGCAAATGAAAAACTAAAAGGAAAAGCCCCAAAAATACAACCCAGCAAACTCAGCAAACAAACAGCAAACAAACAGCAAACAAACAGCAAGACTTGTACACGCTAACTCTGGTTTTTAACTCCCACTTATACCAGCTCCACTTACACCGAGTTCCACAGCCTCAGACTGAGCATGCTCTTACTGAGTCCTACACCCAGTTAAATAGGCACCTGTGAGCAATTAACCACCCCCCTTAATTAATAGACTGAAGGAAACAAAAAAAAAAAAAAAAAGCTATTTAAAAAGTGACAGAAAAGGGCAAATGAAAAACTAAAAGGAAAAGCCCCAAAAATACAACCCAGCAAACCCAGAAAACAAACAGCAAACAAACAGCAAACAAACAGCAAGACTAAACACACTAAATCTGGTTTTTAACTCCCACTTATACCAGCTCCACTTACACTGAGTTCCACAGCCTCAGACTGAGCACGCTCAGACTGAGTCCTACACCCAGTTAAATAGGCACCTGTGAGCAATTAACCACCCCCCTTAATTGATAGACTGAAGGAACCAGAGAAAAAAAAAGCTATTTAAAAAGTGACAGAAAAGGCAAATGAAAAACTAAAAGGAAAAGCCCCAAAAATACAACCCAGCAAACCCAGCAAACAAACAGCAAGACTTGTACACTCTAACTCTGGTTTTTAACTCCCACTTATACCAGCTCCACTTACACCGAGTTCCACAGCCTCAGACTGAGCATGCTCAGACTGAGTCCTACACCCAGTTAAATAGGCACCTGTAAGCAATTAACCACCCCCCTTAATTGATAGACTGAAGGAACCAGAGAAAAAAAAAAAAGCTATTTAAAAAGTGACAGAAAAAGGCAAATGAAAAACTAAAAGGAAAAGCCCCAAAAATAAAACCCAGCAAACCCAGCAAACAAACAGCAAACAAACAGCAAACAGCAAACAAACAGCAAACAAACAGCAAGACTTGTACACTCTAACTCTGGTTTTTAACTTCCACTTATACCAGCTCCACTTTCACCGAGTTCCACAGCCTCAGACTGAGCACGCTCAGACTGAGTCCTACACCCAGTTAAATAGGCACCTATGAGCAATTAACCACCCCCCTTAATTGATAGACTGAAGGAACCAGAGAGAAAAAAAAAAAAAAGCTATTTAAAAAGTGACAGGAAAAGGCAAATGAAAAACTAAAAGGAAAAGCCCCAAAAATACAACCCAGCAAACCCAGCAAACAAACAGCAAACAAACAGCAAACAAACAGCAAACAAAAACAGCAAGACTTGTACACTCTAACTCTGGTTTTTAACTCCCACTTATACCAGTTCCACTTACACCGAGTTCCACAGCCTCAGACTGAGCATGCTCAGACTGAGTCCTACACCCAGTTAAATAGGCACCTGTGAGCAATTAACCACCCCCTTAATTGATAGACTGAAGGAACCAGAGAAAAAAAAAAAAGCTATTTAAAAAGTGACAGAAAAAGGCAAATGAAAAACTAAAAGGAAAAGCCCCAAAAATACAACCCAGCAAACAAACAGCAAACAAGCAGCAAACAAACAGCAAGACTTGTACACTCTAACTCTGGTTTTTAACTCCCACTTATACCAGCTAGACTTTCACCGAGTTCCACAGCCTCAGACTGAGCACGCTCAGACTGAGTCCTACACCCAGTTAAATAGGCACCTGTGAGCAATTAACCACCCCCCTTAATTGATAGACTGAAGGAACCAGAGAAAAAAAAAAAAAGCTATTTAAAAAGTGACAGAAAAAGGCAAATGAAAAACTAAAAGGAAAAGCCCCAAAAATACAACCCAGCAAACAAACAGCAAACAAACAGCAAGACTTGTACACTCTAACTCTGGTTTTTAACTCCCACTTATACCAGCTCCACTTACACCGAGTTCCACAGCCTCAGACTGAGCATGCTCAGACTGAGTCCTACACCCAGTTAAATAGGCACCTGTGAGCAATTAACCACCCCCTTAATTGATAGACTGAAGGAACCAGAGAAAAAAAAAAGCTATTTAAAAAGTGACAGAAAAAGGCAAATGAAAAACTAAAAGGAAAAGCCCCAAAAATACAACCCAGCAAACCCAGCAAACAAACAGCAAACAAACAGCAAACAAACAGCAAGACTTGTACACTCTAACTCTGGTTTTTAACTCCCACTTATACCAGCTCCACTTACACCGAGTTCCACAGCCTCAGACTGAGCACGCTCAGACTGAGTCCTACACTCAGTTAAATAGGCTCCTGTGAGCAATTAACCACCCCCCTTAATTGATAGACTGAAGGAACCAGAGAAAAAAAAAAAAAAGCTATTTAAAAAGTGACAGAAAAAGGCAAATGAAAAACTAAAAGGAAAAGCCCCAAAAATACAACCCAGCAAACCCAGAAAACAAACAGCAAACAAACAGCAAACAAACAGCAAGACTTGTATACTCTAACTCTGGTTTTTAACTCCCACTTATACCAGCTCCACTTACACCGAGTTCCACAGCCTCAGACTGAGCACGCTCAGACTGAGTCCTACACCCAGTTAAATAGGCACCTGTGAGCAATTAACCACCCCCCTTAATTGATAGACTGAAGGAACCAGAGAAAAAAAAAAAGTTATTTAAAAAGTGACAGAAAAAGGCAAATGAAAAACTAAAAGGAAAAGCCCCAAAAATACAACCCAGCAAACAAACAGCAAACAAGCAGCAAACAAACAGCAAGACTTGTACACTCTAACTCTGGTTTTTAACTCCCACTTATACCAGCTAGACTTTCACCGAGTTCTACAGCCTCAGACTGAGCATGCTCAGACTGAGTCCTACACCCAGTTAAATAGGCACCTGTGAGCAATTAACCACCCCCTTAATTGATAGACTGAAGGAACCAGAGAAAAAAAAAAAAAGCTATTTAAAAAGTGACAGAAAAAGGCAAATGAAAAACTAAAAGGAAAAGCCCCAAAAATACAACCCAGCAAACAAACAGCAAACAAACAGCAAGACTTGTACACTCTAACTCTGGTTTTTAACTCCCACTTATACCAGCTCCACTTACACCGAGTTCCACAGCCTCAGACTGAGCACTGTATATACATCCCAGTTTTGTTCAGCTACATCTCACTGCAGGCCAATAGTATGTCTCGAAGGCTAACAAGGAGAGGCAGACAGTCAAGCCATTAAAAGAGGACAAGCAGGCTCTGTGTCTAGAGGCAACAGTGCTGGTCGTGGACACGGTGCATCCTCATCAGCACATGGCCATGGGACACATTTGGCCTTTTTTTCGGCAGCTGAGTCGAGTGGATGACCAAGCTGTCCTCATCCTCCTCATCATCTCTCACCCAGGCTCAGGGTACTTTGTCTGGCAAAGCAGCTGCCAACGCGGCCTCTTCCCTCGGCTCAATGGCATCAGTCACTCCTTCCCTAGCCTCACCATGTCCTCCTGAGGAGTCCCCCGAACTGTTTGATCACAGTGTTGGGTACATGTTCCAGGAGGATGCCCGGCGTTTTGAAGGCTCTGATGATGGTACTCAGCTAGAGGAAGGCAGTAACATGAGCCCAGACAGAGGGGGTGCCCAAGAAGGACAGCAATCTGGCAGTCATGCTCCCCCTGCTGCAGCATACTGCCAGGTTTGCTCCAGTGATGAGGAGGGAGGGGATGATGAAGTCACTGACTCCATGTGGGTACCTGATAGGAGAGAGGAGGAGGAACATCACCAATGAGACAAGATGCCCTCCAGGGGACAGCTTAAGGGCAAAACACTGACTGCATCACACCGCAGAGCTCTGCATGTGCAGGGAGCTGCTGTCTCTGCCCGTTATTCCAAAAGTTCTTTGGTGTGGGCCCTTTTTGAGACAAGTGCATCAGATCGCACCGCTGTTATTTGCAACATATGTCTCAAGCATATCTTGTGTGGCCAAAACATCTCCCGCTTGGGCACCACATGCTTGACCTGCCATGGAGTTGGCAAGTCTACCTAAAAGACCCACACCAAAGAACAAAGAGGACCTCTCCTTGCTCCTCATCAGCTGGGATCTCCAACCCCACTATACCTTCAGTCCTCTGAGACCTGCATTGAGAGGAATGAAGGTGTAGAATTAGGTGTGTCACAGCCAAGTACTTGAGGGCAATCTACTATCGGTACACCAACGTCAGATTGTACCAGGCAAATTTCCCTGCCCCAGCTGCTGCACCACAGAAATCAGTTCGCTCCCAGCCATCCACATGCCCAGCGGTTGAATGCTAGCTTGGAAAAATTGCTAGCATTTCAACTGCTACCTTTTCAGTTGGTAGACTCTGCCCCTTCCATGAGTTTGTGGAATGTGTGGTTCCTCAGTGGCAGGTTCCCAAACGCCATTTTTTCTCACGGAAGACGATTCTGGCTCTCTACCGGCATGTGGAAGGCAATGTCTTGGCCTCGCAGGACAGGGCGGTTAGCGGTAGGGTGCATATTACTATTACCGCTGACTCATGGTCCAGCAGGCATGGACAGGGACGTTACCTAAGTTTCACAAGGCATTGGGTGACTCTGCTGGTAGCTGGGAAGGATGCAGTACAAGGAGCAGTAGTGTTGGAGGTTGTTCCGCCACCACGCCTCCAAAATGCTACTACTGGTGATTCTACCACAGCTCTCTCCTCCGCCCCCTCCTCTTCTTCTTCCTCCATGGCCTCTTCCTGTACTTTATCCTCGGAACCAGCGGTGCTCTGTAGGCATTCAAGGGGCTACGCAAGTACACAGGCCAAAAGATGCCATGCGGTGCTTGAGCTGGTGTGCTTGCGGGACAGGAGCCACACTGGGGCAGAGATTCTGTCAGCTCTGCAGGGACAGGTTCAGAGGTGGTTGACGCCACGCCAGCTTAAGGCAGGAATGGTGGTTTGCGACAATGGCACCAACCTCCTCTCCGCCCTCCGACAGGGACAACTGACCTATGTGCCCTGTTTGGCTCACATCCTTAACTTGGTGGTGCAGCGGTTCTTGGGCAGGTACCCAGGCTTACAGGATGTCCTGAGGCAGACCAGGAAAGTCTGTGTGCACTTCCGCCGGTCATATAATGCCAGTGCTCGGCTGGCAGACCTCCAAAAGCAATTTCACCTGCCCAAGACCCGCCTAATCTGTGACATGCCCACCAGGTGGAGCTCAACATTGGCCATGCTGCAGCGGCTGCACACACAGCAGAGAGCCATCAATGAGTACCTGTGTGACTATGGCACCAAGACAGGGTCAGGGGAGCTTGTTTTTTTTCCCCACGCCAGTGGGCCATGATCAGGGATGCATGAACTGTTCTGTCACCATTTGAGTAGGCCATGAGGATGGTGAGCAGTGACAGTGCATGCATCAGTGACACTGTCCCCCTTGTCCACCTGTTGGAGCACACGCTGCGTGGAATAATGGACAGGGCACTTGAGGCAGAACAGAGGCAGGAAGTTGAGGACTTCCTTAGCTCTCAAGGCCCCCCTTATTCAGACAGTGTTCCTGCGTGCCCGCCGATCACACAGGAAGAGGACGAGAAGAAGGAGGAGGAGGATTGTGTCAGCATGGAGGTGGACCCTGGCACTCAGCATCAGCAGCAGTCTTTAAGGGATCATTTACAGTCCCAAGAAACCCATGGACCTGTACATGGCTGGGAGGATGTGGCTGCGGATCATGTCATCCTTAGTGACCCAGAGGACTCCGGACCGAATACCTCAGCAAACCTACGCTGCATGGCCTCCCTGATCCTGCAAAGCCTGCGGAAGGATCCTCGTATTTGTGGTATCAAGGAGAGGGATCGTTACTGGCTGGCAACCCTCCTTGATCCACTTTACAAGGGTAAGGTTGCGGACCTTATCTTGCCATCGCAGAGGGAGCAGAGGATGAAACATCTTCGGGAGGCCTTGCAGAAAGGTCTGTGCAACACGTTCCCAGAGACTGGGAGGTTACAAACTCCTGTTCCTGGACAACATGTTGCTGAGGCTTCGGTCAGTCAAAGAAGGAGTGGTGGAGAAGGTGGCCATCTGACCGATGCGTTCAGACAATTTTTTAGTCCGCAGCCCCAAGGTATGATCGGTTCCAGCAACCATCACCAGCGTCTGTTTTACATGGTGCAGGAATACCTAGGGGCAAGATCTGACTTGGACACCTTTCCCACCGAAAATCCTCTGGGCTACTGGGTCTTGAGGATGGATGAGCTACTGGCCTGTCCTGCATCCAGCGTTCTTTCGGAACGCACATTCAGTGCTGCTGGAGGCTTTGTAACCAATCACAGGGTGCGCCTGTCCACCAACTCAGTCGGCTGACCTTCATAAAAATGAATCAGACCAGATACCAAGCACCTGATGCTGATGTAACTGAATATTTTTTTTTGTAATGTCAGATTCCTTCAAGACTCCCTATGCTGATGCTGAGTGACTATCCTGTTATGCTGAGTGACTATCCTTCTCCTCCTCAATGATAATGCTGATAGCTTGTAAGAATATTTTTGGTTCTGGGTGCCGCCACCAGTGGCTAAGGCCCAATTTTTCAGCCCCTGTCTAACAGGGGCGTGTAATTACAATTTTTGATGCAATATTTTGCAAGGAGGGTTCGTTGCTGCGCTCAGCTAGAGTATTTGTGAGGGGTTGCAGTGTTGTGGCACCGGCACCAGTGCCTAAGGCCCAATTTTTCAGCACCTGTTTAACAGGGGCATGTAATTACAATTTTTGATGCAATACTTTGTAGCAGGGCTCATTCCTGCGCTCCAACTAGAGTATCTGTGAGGGGTTGCAGTGTTGTGGCACCAGTACCAGTGCCTAAGGCCCAATTTTTCAGCCCCTGTTTAACAGGGTCATGTAATTACAATTTTTGATGCAATATTTTTCAGGAGATCTTATTCCTGTGCTCCAACTAGAGTATCTGTGAGGAGTTGTAGTGTTGTGGCACCAGTGCCTAAGGCCCAATTTTTCTGCCCTTGTTCAACAGGGACATGTAATTACAATTCTTGATCTAATTCACAGCAGGGCCCGTTTCTGCGCCCACCAAGAGTAACTGTGAGGACTTACAGTATTGTGGCACCAGCACCACCAACACCACCACCGAAGGCCCAATTTTTCTGCCCTATTCAACAGGTGCATGTAATTACAATTCTTGATCTAATATTTCACAGCAGGGCCCATTTCAGCACCCACCAAGAGTAACTGTGAGGACTTACAGTGTTGTGGCACCAGCACCACCATCACCAAAAACCACATTTTTACATATTTTTTACAATATTTCACAGCAGGGCCCTGTGAGGGCTTACAGTGTTGTGGCAACACCAACACCTAAGGCCCCAATTTCTGCAGAGTATATAGGGCAGGCCCCTACTTTCAAACATTCATCTTACAAATGACTCCTACTTGCAAACAGAAGGAGACAACAGGAAGTGAGATGAAATCTACCCCTAAGAAGGGAAATGCTCTCCTGTAAGAGTTAATATGGGAAAAGAGTTTCTCCTCTCCACTGATGCTTTATCATCAATCCTTGTTTCACTAAAAACCCCAAATTGTTAAAAAACATTTGTTATTGGGACAGAAAGTGAGGTGAAATCTTCTGAAGAGGTACACAGACACCAAAACAAATGTCACAGGGGTGATAACCCTTCCCTATGTTTTCCAAAATGCTTAAAATAGATTTTTTGGCTGGAGCTACACTTGTACCAGTTCAAAATTACAAACAGATTCTACTTAACAACAAACCTACAGTCCCTGTCTTGTTTGCACCACCTGCTGTTCAGAGTATATGGGGCTTGGAGGCCCCACACCTTTCCTTTTTTTAATTTGGGTGCGGGGTTCCCCTTAATATCCATACAAGACCCAAAGGGCCTGGTAATGGACTGGGGGGTGGGGGGTACCCATGCTATTTGTCTCACTGATTTTCATCCATATTGCCGGGACCCGACATTACATTAAAGCCGCAAGCAGTTTTAAATGACTTTTATTCCTTTAAAAATGTCATTTTGTGCAGGGACTGTTCTAAGCACGAGAAACACGCGCCACTTTACAGACATACTATAGACAACCCCCAGGTACAATATTTAAAGGGATATTTCACTTTTTTTTTCACTTTAAGCATCATTAAAATCACTGCTCTCTTTGCATTGATACATGTCCCTTGGGGCAGGACCCAGGTCCCCAAACCCTTTTTAGGACAATACCATGCAAATTAGCCTTTAAAATTAGCACTTTTGATTTTGAACGTTCAAGTCCCATAGACTTCAATTGGGGTTCTAACGTTCATGCGAAGTTTTGGTCCGTTCGCAAGTTCTGTTGCTAACCGAACCGGGGGTGTTCGGCTCATTTCTAATGATAATAAAGCTATCTAAGTTACTTAATGATAGTGCTATAGTTTCCATTATTTTCTTCCATTTATCATGGTCAAAAGGTATCCTTCTCAATTTTCTTTTTCTGAAAAAAAAATACGTTTTACAGCCCTCTTTTCCTCAGTTTGCTAGTATTTAGTCACCAACCATTCTTCTGACTCTTGAAAATGTAATTTCTTTGTGACGTTGAAAGAATTCTGCTTTCAATATGGAAATGTTTTCACTGGCATATAAACTCATCTCATTATGTCTGTGTTTTCTCTGATTTGAAAAGACCTTGTATTTGAGATTCTCTTGATCACTTAACCCAAATCACATCTAAACACGCAATAAATATTGTTTTTTAAAAACGCTGCATATCAATATAGAAAGTTTGGTGTAAAAGTTCTGACAGCTTATAAAGGACCACTCCTGCACAGTTAGATCTATTTAATGCATTTGGCATGGCTTACCTATAAAGAAAAAATTATTTTATTTATGGGAACCGACCAAAGAAAAGGGAGGATCTACGATACAACATTTCCATGTATATCTGTGTTAACAGTAGTAAGGGCTATATTGATTCAGGACATTTTCAATTTGTTGACTTGAACAATTTGTAGAGAACAGTTGAACGAACTATAACGGTACCAGAGAGGACGATAACCAGCAGTTTATATACTATTGTCTTTTTTACAAAAATTAAAATCTATACGTAACATATTATTCATAAAACCACAAAAACATTGGTTCAATAGTATAGGCCAATCGGACACTATAATATTTACTCTATTGTTACTGTGTCAAGAGGTTGACATGTTTCACAAAAATAGCTTCTTCAGGACCTCAATGTCTTGACCACAAAATTGAGGTGACGTGCATCTAAGTTGAACCAGTAGATAAAGAGGAAGGAATGGTGTGCCATATGTCTTTCGGAAGTAGCTTAGCATGTGATGCTGTAAAGTCATAAAGGAAAATACAACTAGTAGTCTAGTTATTTAATCATTGAAGCATGAGACCAAAATTTTAAAAAATACAAATTTTCTAGTATAAAATAGGGATGAGGTACCAATATAGCCCATAATTCCTTGTATCTTTTTTTAAAGTGGTTATAAACCTCTTATACAAAAGAAAATAAGAATAAATTGTGCTATGAGTGCATAAGTAGCTGCTAACATCTCACCTCACTACCTGCTAACACCTCACCTCACTTGTGCAAAAATAAAATACATAAACAATGGTGCAGCACTAAAAAATAAGAATACATGGTTACATACATATATTGAATGATCAATCAAGGTGACATTGAATGATATGTGATTATGAAAGATAAAGTGAATAAACACCTATTAAATTAAATATAAATGAGGTAGTCCAAAGTGTCAAAATGGTCTTGTGAATCAATCATCATGACAAACCACCAGTCCAGGAGAGAATGATAGGTGAATTTCCACGCGTATAGATAGTAGACCGTCTACATGTCATTGTTACATAGTTACATAGTAGGTGAGGTTGAAAAAAGTCCATCAAGTTCAACCTATGTGTGTGATTATATGTCAGTATTAAATTGTATATCCCTGTATGTTGTGGTCATTCAAGTGCTTATCTAACAGTTTTTTGAGACTATCATTGCCCCCCGCTGACACAACCACCTGTGGAAGGGAATTCCACATCCTAACCACTCTTACAGTAAAGAACCCTCTACGCAGTTTAACCACTTGCTTACTGGGCACTTAAACCCCCCTCCTGCCCAGACCAATTTTCAGCTTTCAGTGCTCTCACAGTTTGAATGACAATTACTCAGTCATGCAATACTGTACCCAAATTATTTTTTTGTCCTTTTTTTCATACAGATAGAGCTTTCATTTGGTGGTATTTGATCACCTCTGGGTTTTTATTTTTTGCGCTATAAATGAAAAAAAGACCAAATTTTTTTTAAAAAATGCATTTTTCTTCGTTTCTGTAATAAAATTTTGCAAATTAGCAATTTTTCTTCATAAATGTTGGCCACAATTTATACTGCTACATATATTTGGTAAAAATAACCCACATTAGTGGATATTATGTGGTCTGTGTGAAATGTATAGAGTCTACAAGCTATGGTGCAAATCATAAAAAAATGATCACATCTGATGTACTGTACTGTACTCTCATTTCTTGAGACCCTAATAAGCCAGGGAAGTACAAATGCCCCCCAAATGACCCCTTTTTGGAAAGTAGACATTCCATGGTATTTAGTAAGAGGCATGGTGAGTTATTTGAAGATGTCATTTTTCCCACAATTCTTTGCAAAATTAAGATTTTATTTTATTTTTTATATTTTTTTCACAAAATTGTCATTGTCATAGCTTATTTCTCTCACATGGTATGTGCATACCACAAATGACACCCCAAACTACATTCTGATACTCCTCCTGAGTATTACGATACCACATGTGTGGGACTTTTTCACTACCTGGCCACATACAGAGGCCCAACATGCAGGGAGCACCATCAGGTGTTCAAGGAGCATAAATTACCCATCTAACTTGTTGACTACCTAATACACTTTTGAAGGTCCTAGAGCACCAGGACAACGGAAACGCCCACAAAATGACCCCATTTTGGAAAGCTAACACCCCAGCATATAATCTATGAGGCATAATGAGTCTTTTTAACAGTTCATTTTTTTCCAGAAGTTTTTGGAAAATGTGGAAAAAAATGAAAACGCATTTTTTTCTACACAAAGTTGTCAGTTTATAAGATATTTCCAACACATAGCATTTACATAGCAAAAATAACACCACAAAATACATTCTGATACTCTTCCTGAGTATAACGATACCACATATGTGAGACTTTTACACAGCCTGACCACATACAGAGGCCTAACATTGAAGTAGCACCTTCAGGCGTTCTAGGAGCATAAATTACACATTTCATTTCTCACCCACCTATTACATTTTGAAGGCCCTGGATCACCAGGACAATGGAAACGCCCACAAAATGACCCCATTTTGGAAAGCTAACACCCCAACGTATAATCTATGAGGCATGATGAGTCTTTTTAACGTTTCATTTTTTTCCAGAAGTTTTTGGAAAATGTGGAAAAAAATGAAAATGCATTTTTTTTTACACAAAGTTGTCCGCTTATAAGATAGTTCCAAAACACAGCATTTATATAGCAAAAATAACACCATTTTTATTTGTTTTTTTATCATATTTAATTTTAATGAATTTATATAATATATGATGAATTTGATATGCATGGGTAGGATTAGCCTATAACATAGTTCTAATATGGAGTGAGCTATTATGTATGGATGGGACGCTGCATGGCCTTTGTTTACCCTCCACAAATGAGTTTAATGAGTTTATAAAATGTATGATGAATTTGATATGCATGGGTAAGATTAGCCTAGTAACATAGTGCTAATATAGAGTGAGCAATTATGAATGAATGGGACGCTGCACGGCAGTTGTTTACCCTCCACAAAGGGATGGGAAGGAACCCAATGATTCCCGTGGTGACAGTGTTGAAGGAGCCCGCCTCTCATGCTATTTAAATGTAGAGTCGTGTTGCGTGGCCACGCCCGCTGAAGACGGAATTACAAAAGCGTCAGGGCGTGACCATGCGACTTGTCAGCTAGAGACAGGCAGCGTCATCCCGGGACTCATCGCGGTGGGCGGGCCGTTCGGAGCTTCGACCAGCGGTGAGCTGATGCTGACATGTTATGCTGTTTTCTTGCTTTTATTGTGTAAGCACATTTGTATAATGAAGGTTTTGGGGCTTTTTCTAATAAAACGTTTTACACTATGGAGAGCCTCCCCTTCTATTTCCTACCTGTTGTTTACCATGACGTTACATTACCCTGACTGAGGAGGATTGGGATATTCTAGCAGTGGAAGAGCGGATCTATGGGAGAAAGGATATGACAGGCTTGTCTATTTCTTACCTCTGGTAAGCTCACACCCAAAGGGGGCTGGTCACGCGGTGATGTGGTGAAGGTGTAGTGACCCTTGGATATGCACACTCCAGAAGGAATAGAATCCTTTTCTTTTGTTTGATGTCCACTGCTTGCAATGAACTTTTCATGGGAGAATTTTGAGTCAGTGCAGTGATTGCAATTGATAACAGATAGCATCGTTGGTTTTTGTATGAACTTTTGATTTGGGACTTTTTGATCTCATGTCACTGTACTGAATGTTGTGCTTTTACATATCCTCGTTCGAGCTAACACTTGAAAGTTGAGTGATATTACATGCGTTTAGTTTTTTTGACTATTTTAGCATTATATGAGTTATTTTATTCATTCATTTTTAAATGCATTAAGCACTGTTAATACAACCTTTTTCTAAGAGAGTATACTTTGTCTTTAAAAATAACACCCCAAAATACATTCTGCTACTCCTCTTGAGTATAACGATACCACATGTGTGAGACTTTTACACAGCCTGACCACATACAGAGGCCTAAAATTGAAGTAGCGCCTTCAGGCGTTCTACGAGCATAAATTACACATTTAATTTCTCAACCACCTATTACACAAGGCCCTGGAGCACCAGGACAATGGAAACGCCCAGAAAATTACCCCATTTTGGAAAACTAACACCCCAACGTATAATCTATGAGGCATAATGAGTCTTTTGAACATTTCATTTTTTCCAGAAGTTTTTGGAAAATGTGGAAAAAAATGAAAACGTATTTTTTTTACACAAAGTTGTCCGTTTATAAGATATTTCCAACACATAGCATTTACATAGCAAAAATGACACCCCAAAATATATTCTGCCACTCCTTCTGAGTATGGCAATACCACATGTGTAAGACCTTTACACAGCCTGGCCACATACAGAGATCCAACATGCAAGGAACACCGTCAGGTGTTCCAGGGACACATAGCATGCACATAGCAAGAACTACACTCCAAAATACATTATGCTGAGCAAAGGGTAAACAAAAGATTACCTGTGGTTTTAGTAGTGCAGTTGTCTACAGGAGGATAGCACTGGTCCAGGCAGCAGGCAGCGACTTGGTCAGCAACAGCGAATACAATTTTTCAGGCAGCAGGCAGGGTTACTGTCCATATATAGTCCAGGGTCAGTGCAGGCAGAGATATTGTCAGCAGTGCCAAAATATTGGTTCTGGTAGTAGGCAGGAACATGGTCCATGTGCTGTGGTCAATGTGACAGACAGAGGCATGACAGCAGTAAGTCCTACAGGCAGCAGGCAGAAGTAGGGCCTCATTCAGGACAGAATTGGAACAGGGGTAGAGACTTCTCCCACCCAAATCTCTTTGAAGCCTCTGAGTCTCCAGACCCTAATCTAGGAATGAGAAAACAAAGAAAATTGTTTTCTTCATCCAGAAAAACTATTCTGGAGCCCCTCACATATGTGAGACCCCTGTGTTGAATACCACTAGTCCAGTTGCAGGGTACAAGATCTGTCCAAGAGGCAGGAAAATAACATGGTCAAACAGTCCAAGGTCAGTTCCAGAGGTATGTACAGAATCGTTAGACAGAAGCATGGTCAAATAACAGTCCAGGGTCAGTTCCAGATCAGGCAGAGGTATGTACAGAATCGGTAGGCAGAAACATGGTCGAATAACAGTCCAGGGTCAGTTCCAGATCAGGCAGTGGTAGTTACAGAATCGGCAGGCAGAAGCATGGTCGAATAACAAGCCAGGGTCAGTTACAGAGCAGGCAGTGGAATAAGGGGTGTGAAGGTGTGTGAAGGCAGGAACTGAGGATTACATTTACCATACTTCACTAATAATTTATTAAAGTATGGTAACGGCGAAAACATTCACCTATGCAGAGGCCTGGTTGGGAAGGACATTGTGCACAATAATATGTGTCTCTTCTGACTCCTGCTCTGGTACACACCTTACATCTTTTTTTGACGTCTTTGGCCTGTTGGTTTGGGAGGGATTTTATCAGGAAAGTGGTGTTCGGAGAGTCGACTAAGAACATCTGATCGGATGTTTTCTGGTGGGCCGTTCAGGAATATAAGGGCAGTGTAAATTTCCTCCTGGTAGCCAAGGAAGGGTTGGGGGTTTTGGGTGGAGTTGGGGTAAATGATATAGGAATTGAAAACGGCCAATTGAAAAAAATAAATTGCTACTTTTTTATACCAATGGTATGTCTGTCTTGTGGCAAGGTATGGTTCGAGCATTTGGTCGTTGAAGTTGACTCCCCCCATAAACAAATTGTATTCATGGATGCATGTTGGTTTTTGGATGGGGCCATTCCTTCTGGGGATTTCCACGTAGGTGTTATTGTGGATGGAAGACAACATGTAGATATCCCCTCTCTCCCTCCACTTCACTGCCAGAATCTCCTTGATTCGCAGACTTGCCGCTTCTCCTTTTCTCAGCTTCTTATTGACAAGACACCCATTATTAGCTGCTGGAATAGCTTGGTGCCGGCTCACGGGCACCTGGAAATGTGAGTGTACTATCTTTTTCTTAACTTAGTTTAAATAAACAGCTTTTACATACTGCGCAATGATTGCTGTCTATTTCTCATGAGGAGGACATGGTCCATATATAGCGCGTTGGGGTCTGCAAAGAAACAGTGCAGGTGGAGTGGTTATCCCTACTAAATGACCCAAAGGCACATTGTTAATTTGCATCTGGTGAGTGGCTAATTCATGTGGTGGTGGTCTTGTCACGAAAGTGGTGAAAGTGTCACGAAGATTTACGGATAATACACGTTGTAAATTCCAAGGAAGGTTATACAGAAACCTCTGCACTTTGCACATGAATTTGGACATTATAGTTTGGATACAAATGTCATATATCAATTTTTGTATTTATTTATGTTGAGATATATTTAGGATATACTCAGCAGGGTGGATAATTAAGGCACTATTTTATGTGATATAAGGTTTTGGATGTTTGTGCAGGTATGAATTTGAACAGAGTGGTGTATCCAAAGTAGAGTAGCGCACTTAACACAAATATATTTTTTTTTCCTATTTTTTTACCTAGTGGTGTTCTTTTTAATTGCAGCAACTCAATTTTATTTGTATTAATTATTATGTTTTTCATATATTAATTTGTTTGCGCTGGTGACACATATATGCTCCTTTATTAGCTTTGTTGCCCTTCTTTGTACTCGCTCCATTTCCTGTACATCGTTCCTGAGGACTGGTGCCCAGAACTGGACAGCATACTCCAGGTGAGGCCTGACCAAAGTCTTGTAGAGTTGGAGAGATATATCGCTTTATCCCTGGAGTTAATCCCCTTTTTAATGCATGCCAATATTCTGTTTGCTTTGATTGCAGCTGCTTGGCATTGCATGCCATTGCTGAGTCTGTCATCTACTAGGAGCCCTAGGTCCTTCTCCATCCTAGATTCCCCCAGAGGTTCTCCCCCTAGTGAGTAGATTGCATTCATATGTTTGCCACCCAAATGCATTATTTTACATTTTTTCTACATGAAACCTCATTTGCCATGTAGTTGCCCACCCCATTAATTTGTCAGATCTTCTTGGAAGGTTTCCACATCCTGCAGAGAAGTTATTGCCCTGCTTAGCTTAGTGTTGTCTGCAAATACAAAGATTGAGCTGGTTACCTCACCCTCCAGGTCGTTTATGAACAAATTAAACAGGATTGGTCCCAGCACAGAACCCTGGGGGACCCCACTTCCCATCCCTGACCACTCAGAGTATTCCCCATTTATCACCACCCTCTTAACTCGCTCTTGTAGCCAGTTTTCAATCCATGTACTCATCCTATGGTCCATGCCAATGGACCTTACTTTTTACAGTAAACGTTTATGGGGAACTGTGTCAAATGCTTTTGCAAAATCCAGATACACCACGTCTACGGGCCTTCCTTTATCTAGATGGCAGCTCACCTCCACATAGAAGGCTAATAGATTGGTTTGGCAAGAAGGATTCTTCATGAATCCATGCTGATTACTGCTAATAATACTGTTTTTATTTCTAAAATCTTGTATATAGTCCCTTATCTTCCCCTCCAAGAGCTTGCATACTATTGATGTTAGGCTAACTGGTCTGTAATGCCCATGGATGTATTTTGACCCTTTTTTAAATATTGGTGCTACATTGGCTTTTCTCCAATCAGATGGTACCATTCCAGTCAGTAGACTGTCGGTAAAAATTAGGAACAATGGTCTGGCAATTACTTGACTGAGTTCCCTAAGTACCCTTGGGTGCAAACCATCTGGTCCCGGTGATTTATTAATGTAACGTTTCCCAAGTCTATTTCTAATTCTGTCCTCTGTTAGCCATTAAGGTGCTTCCTGTGATGTGTCATGAGGACAAACACTGCAGTTTTGGTTACTGAGGCCCCTGATTCCTTTGTGAAGACTTTGGAGAAGAATAGATTTAATACCTTTGCCATCTCCCCATCCTCTATAACCAGATGTCCTTCCTCATTCTTTATGGGGCCAATATGATTTGTCCTCCTTTTCTTACTGTTTATATACTTAAAGAATTTTTGGGGATTTTTTTTGCTCTCCTCCGCTATGTGTCTTTAGTGTTCTATCTTAGCCACCCTAATTGCACCCTTACATATCTTGTTGCATTCTTTGTAAAGTCTGAAAGCTGATGATGATCCCTCAGCCTTGTATTTTTTTAAGGCCTTCTCCTTTTATATGCATTTTTACATTGGAGTTAAGACATCCAGGACTTTTGTTCGCTCTTTTAAATTTATTTTCCAATGGGATGCACTGGCTAGTGCCCTTATTTAATATGCTCTTAAAGCAAACCCAACTCTCCTTTATGTTCTTTGTCTAAGGTTTTATCCCAATTTATATTTTCTAGCAAGGATCGTAGTTTAGGGAAGTTGGCTCTTTTGAAATTCAGTGTCTTTGTGTTCCCCTTGTGTTTCCTATTTGTGTGATTTATACTGAAGCCAGTTGACCTGTGATCGCTGTTTCCTAAATTAACCCATATTTCCACATCTGTGATCAGGTCTGTATTGTTGGTAATCAGCAGATTTAGTAACGCCTTCTCTCTAGTTGGTGCATCTACCATCTGACCCATGAAATTGTCCTATAAGAAATTTAGGAACTATCGAGCCTTAGACGAATGCGTGGTTCCCTCCACCCAGTCTATGTCTGGATAATTCCCATCCTTGCTGCTAATTCAGATTGTGATAGGAGGCCTATAGTACACTCCCAGTATTATTTTCCCCTTAGCTTTATCCCTTTGGCGCTCTATCCATAAGGATTCCACTTCCTCCCTAACTTCCTTTTTGATGTCATCTCTCACATTCACTTGTACATTATTCTTGATATAGGCATACCCCTCCCCTTTTTTACCCTCGCTATCCCTGCGATAAAGGGGATATCCTTGAATGGTTGCCAGCCAATCAT
This sequence comes from Aquarana catesbeiana, assembly GCF_042186555.1. NCBI lineage: Eukaryota > Metazoa > Chordata > Amphibia > Anura > Ranidae > Aquarana > Aquarana catesbeiana. Next base: position 612,920,461 of record NC_133325.1, on the reverse strand, counting down.
GAGAGCTGTTGAACCAGGTCTCTATAATTCCCACAAAATCTAAATCCTCCTCGTTTAACAGTATCTCTAGTTCACCCATCTTGTCCGCCAGGCTCCGGGCATTGGTGAACATGCCACGTAGTTTAGACCGGTCGCATACTATCCTCTTATTGGGTGTTACTATACTTACCTTGGGTTTATGTGCTTTAGTCAACCTACCACTAATGCCCCAATACTACCCTCTAGAATATGTTCATTGCTGACTATTTCTACCTCTGGACCCTCCCCCGTAGTCTAGTTTAAAAACCCCTCTAACTTTTCGGCCATCTTCAGTCCCAGCAGATCTGCACCCTCCATTTTTAGGAGCTGTCTGTCCCTTCTATAGAACTGGTGACCGACTGAGAAGTCGGCCCAGTTCTCCAGGAACCCAAACCCCTCCTTAATACATCAGCTCCTCAGTCACTTGTTTACTTCCCTAATCTCTCTTTGCCTTTCTGGTGTGGCTGGATGCACCGATAGTATTCCTGAGAATACTACCTTGGAGGTCCTTTTTTTTAGGCTCCTAAGTCCCTAAAATCATTCTTTAGGACACTCCATCTGCCTCTGACTTTGTAATTGGCGCTGATATGACTGATTTCTGATTGGGACTCTAAAACAAAGTTAATACTGCAGCTGCAGGAACAGATTCACAGGACTCAATCACTGTGTTTAAAATGTCCGTTCAGAGAAAAATTTATTATTACATGTTATTTTATACATAGATAAGAAAGGGGTGGTGTGAGATGTTATTAAAAACTAACAAATAGCAATATGTTATTAAAAGCTAACAAATAGAAATATATTATTAAAAACTAGCGAATAGAACAATTGCAAAAGTAAAACCTTGAAAAGGGAGGGGGGAGTAGAGAGCGTTTAGTAGGAGAAGTGTCTGTGTGTTAGGTGAAGGTTACAGAACACATTTCAACAGTGAGAACAAAATGGATTCTCTTGTGCTTAAATGAACAGTACAATGAATGTCCATGTCATTTCCCCCCTTTTGTTTATTTGACACCATTCTTCTCCGCGTTACATTCAGCCGATTGCTGGTAACTCCTGTTACATTGGCGCAGAGAGACGGCGTCCTGTTCAGCTCTCTCCTAGCTTTCTCACAATAATGGGTTCATCAGGGCTGGTGGTACATTTGTTGGTACAGCGGGTAGTCACACAGAGGCATAGCCTGATGAGGAAGTAAATAACAAACATGAGAAATAGGAACATCACAATGTAAGCGCCTAGTTTCTGTAACCATGTTGCTATGCCATATAAAAAATCACCAAAACCTCCTAAACCCTGAAAGGGGTTCCATCCATCTTTAGCAATATCTCTGGCCTTATTCTGTAGTTCTCTTATCTTAGCAAGACGCCCTTTAATAATGTCCTCATTATCAGAAATGTATATACAACAGTCAGTGTGAAATATCTTACACATCCCACCTTGAGCTGCAGTGAGATCATTTAGTGTTAATCTGTGCTCTAATACTACTTTTTTAAGCTGAGCCATTTCTTCATTTAATAAACCTATATCAGTGGTAGTAAGGTTAATGATCTCATCTACAATTCTAGTGTAATTATTTAGTCTTTTCATTGCTTCAATTCCCCATCCTGTCCAGGAAGGGAACCATGACCATGCCATGTCACCTTCAGTGATCAGCTCTCTTTTGAACACTAAAGGGTATTCTGGACTTTGATCTGGTCGCACTGTATCTTTGCGAACAGCCAAAGCAGGTACTAACTTCCCAATATAACATGTACCTGTAACATTAGTAGGAAGCCAGGCGTAAGCTTTATTTCCACATATATAATATAACCCTCTACGTATGGACGGTATGCCTGCTCCTAAAAAACTGGAAGCAATAACATGGAATCTCAGGAAACCGATATTTTCACATATTGGAAACTGTGAGCAATTTGTACTATAAAGGGTTCTATTTAGTTCTGGATCTGGGATATAATAATATTGACCATAGTCTCCTCCATAAACTGTAATTTTTGCTCCGGTGCAATCTGAATTGCCCAACCGTGTACATTTAGTGTTAAACGGGCATGTAATGTTTAAACAAATCTGTGGAGTGTTTATCTGTTTCGAAACCATCAAAGTTACTGATCTGTGCTCATTAGCTGTGGAGACTATGTATGAGCCATTTATTCTGGTCCTGTTTAGATCAGTGAAATTGAGAGGCATTGCTATCATGGGTATTGTTCCTGTTTGGGGATGTAAATGAGAACACACCCAGCAGTTACTAGCGTTGCTATGGGTTGCATACAATTTTAACATTTGGATGAAAGGGTTATTTTTCCATGTCTCAGTTCTCACAAACAACAAAAAGAAAAGAAACATTATCATCTTTTTTTCAAAGGATATCATCACTTCAGGATTTTCTTGCAGTGACTGGCGTGAATCCAGGTGGGCTTTCCTTCCAACTTGACAGCAGAACTGGTTGTCAAAAGCACCAAATGTGGTCCGTCAAATTTTGCTTCTAGTGGCTTTCTGACATGTCGCTTGACCACCACCCAGTCACCTGGTTGGATTCTGTGAATACCTGAAACAGAATCTGGGTCGGGGATAGATTTATAAACACCTTCATGTATTTTATTCAATGTTCTTTGCAAAATCTGAACATTTTCTAACAGATTAGAGTGAGAAGCCTGCAACTGTTGGGGAAAATATAGCCCTGTTTTGGGTGGCCCTCCAAATAAAATCTCATAGGGGGACAGCCCATGTGGTTGTTTAGGGGTAGTTCGTACAGAATATAGGGCTAATGGCAGAGCTTCCACCCATCCTTTTCCTGTATCTGCTTTAATTTTTGCACATCTGTTTTTCAAAATTCCATTAAGTCTCTCAACTTTACCACTACTTTGTGGATGATAAGGTGTATGGAAAGCTTGCTGTATGTGAAGTGCTTCCATTACCTCTTTCATTACTTCCCCAGTAAAATGGGTTCCTCTGTCACTCTCAATAGTTTCAGGAACTCCATATCTACAAACTATTTCATTCAAAATTTTCTTTGCTGTTGTTTTTGCATTTGCTTTGGCTACTGGCCAGCTCTCGGGCCAACCTGAAAACATGTCAACACACACTAAAGCAAACTCATAGGTGCCTATTCTGGGCATCTGAATGTAGTCTATTTGAATTCTTTGGAAAGGGAAATCTGGCTTTGGAGAATGCCTTTGGGGAACATGAACAGGCCTCCCTGCATTGTACAGAGCACAAGTGAGACATGAAGCACAAAACCTGGCTGCAAATGCACTAAATCCAGGTGCTATCCAATAGCAGTCAGTAAGTGCCACCATCGCGCCCTTAGCAAGATCACTGACGCCATGTGCCAGCTGTGCTAAAACTGGGTACAAACTCCTGGGTAGACACCACCTGTTGTCAGCGCTCCACAGGCCCTGCTGATTTTGGGTAGCATTACATTTGATCCACTTATCCTTCTCTTCATCAGGGGCCTGGTTCTGCAACTGAATTAGAGTTTCTACATCCCACTGCTCTTGATGAGGGGAAACTGTCCCCGCTACCTGGGCGACCCCTACAGTGGATGTGACTCCAAATGCCATAAGGGCAGCATCCTTTGCCGCTTGGTCCGCTAAAGCATTTCCTCTGGCTGTCATGTCACTTCCCCTTGCATGCCCTTTTACCTTCAAGATGGCAACTTCTGCTGGTTTCTGAAAGGCCTCAAATAGCCGCTCTATGAGTTTTGCATGTCTCACTGGCTTCCCTGCACTAGTCAGAAAGTGCCGTGCTTTCCAGATAGGCCCAAAATCGTGGGCTATTCCAAATGCATATCTGCTGTCAGTGTAAACATTTCCCCTTTGATTCTCTAGGAGATGACATGCTTTGACTACAGCATACAACTCCGCTTCCTGTGCTGACATCTGGGGTTTCAATGCTTCCTGATGTAAAATGGTGTCTGTAGTGGTTACAGCAAACCCTGTGTGTGGCTGACCATCATCAGTGTAAAATCTGGAACCATCTACGAATAAGTGTGTGTCACAATCTGATAAGAGCTCATCTTTTGCTGGTGTGACAGAGGCCCTTTCTACCTCCATAAGAGCCATACAATCATGAGAAAAACTCTCAGGTTCTACATCAGTACCATTTGTTGCATCTTCCTCATCAATTATAGGAAGAAGAGTAGATTTAAAGTAACACATCGTTTGATTGTTAAATTCGATGGAGCAAAAAGAGCAGACTGGTACTTGTCAAATCTACTGGCAGACACATGTCTAGTATTTACTTGATTCATGATTTCCTGTACTGCATGTGGCACATACAGGATCAGAGCAGAATCTAGTACAAGCTCCGTTACTTTGTCTAGCAGCAAAATGCAGGCTGCTATGGCTCGCATACAACTGGGGGAGCCTTTGATGACAGGGTCTAATGAGGCTGATACATACATCACAGGCCTCTGTTTGTCTCCATGTAGCTGGGTGAGTACACCTGCAGCAAATCCATTGACTTCATGACAGAACAACGAGAAAGTCTTAGTATAGTCAGGAAGTCCAATGGCGGGAGCTTCAGACAAAATTTTAATAAGCTCCTTCATCTGCAATTCATTGTCCCATGTGAGTTTGAAAGGGTTTCTAGTGGTAGCCTCATATAGAGGAGCCATAAGTTCTGATGCATTTGGAATCCAGTCCCTACAATATCCCACTAACCCCAGGAAGGCACGTAGTTGCCGGACATTTCTTGGCTTTTCAAAGTTTTGTAGAGTTTTAACTCGATCTGGGGTTAGGTGACGGATTCCATGTGAAATGCAGTGACCCAGGAAGATCACTTTCTCTTGGCAGTATTGTAGCTTATCTTTGCTAACTTTGTTGTTACTGTTATAGAGAAACAGGAGAAGGCTTACTGTTTCATTGCTACAAATGTCCTTTGTATCAGAACAAATAAGCAAATCGTCTATGTACTGAAGCAAAACAGTGTTTGGGTGTGAGGGGGACCATTGGTCCAATACTTGCTTTAACGCAGTATTATATTCAGAGGGGCTACTCACACAGCCTTGGGACAATCTTGTCCATGCTAACTTTTGGGCATCATGGGTAAATGAAAAAAGGTGCCAGCAATCTGGGTGCAGGGGCACCGAAAAGAAAGCATTTGCAAGATCAATCACTGTAAAGCAGGTGCTGGAGGCAGGTATTCCACTTAGTAAAGTGCGGGGGTTGGGCACGATCGGGGTATCTGCCTCTATTATATTGTTAATGGCTCTCAAATCATGCACCATGCGATATGTCACCTGCCCACCCTTCTTGTCTGGCTTCTTTGCAATTGGGAACAGGGGTGTATTGACCTGGGACTTAATTGGTACAACAAGCCCTGCTGCTTTCAGTTGAGTGATTTGATACTTTATCCCCTCAGTCTGAGCAATACTCAGTGGGTACTGTTTAATCTGTGGGAGATGGGCTCCTGGTTTAATTTTTATCATGACTGGGGTGCAATCCAGCAGGCCTACATCATATTTACTGGTGGCCCATAATTCAGTGGGAATCACTTTCAATTCTGGTGGAAATGGCAGAGTGGAGTCTTGGATTAAAAATACTCCACAGGCAGAATTTAAAACTTCTCCTGACAGACTACTGACCACTTGGACTCCTGTAGGAGTGTAGTCTATGTTTGCTAAAATTTGGTCCAAAATGTCAGCTCCCAAAAGATTGGTAGGAACTGTGTCTGAAACTAACACTTTAGTGACAATTTCTGTTTGCTGTCCTAGCCTGAGTTTAAGTGGCTTGGACTCAACCAAATCAGTAGAGGTCCCAGTTAGGCCAACACCAGGGATAACATTTGTAGATAATAATCCTGGAGGTAAGTCCTCTATATTAAAAACACTTCGGCTTGCACCAGTATCAATTAAACAGGTTAATTCTGTTTCTCCTCCAGGATAGGGGAGTTCTTGTAAAAATACTTTTACTCTGGCCTCGGGACCATTGTCTCCCCTATTTAACATGATTGATACTGGCATGCCATTTTCCTATGCCTGATCCACTGCTTTTGGCAGAGAACTGGGATCAGCATGAGGGGCCTCTAAGCTCTTTTCCAGTCTATGGTCAGGAAGATGGCAGAATTTGGCTATGTGTCCTTCCCCATCACAATTGTAGCATATAATTGGTCCCCGATTGCCATGATTTCTGAAATTGCCTTTGCCTCTTCCTCTTCCTTTTCCTCTCTGCTTCCCCATGTACATTACCTTGGGTTTGCTGTCTTTTTGGTTAATCCTGTTTTCTATGGACAACAGGATAGGCAGGACGTCTCGAATAGACATATTGCCTGCCTCAGGCCTTGCTGTGAACAACTTTTCTTTCAACTGGGGTATTAAACCATCAAGAAACCTTTGTTTCACCAGTTGTGTAGATGGACTTGCAGTTTCTCCCGCCTTCTCTTCCTCTATTTTAATGCCTGCTTCCTCAGCCATATCACTTAACCACCTCCAATAAGCCCCTGCTGCTTCCTCTTTCCCTTGCTTAGCATTCATAAATTCAGCATGTCTGGTTTGTCCATATATTTGGGGCAATTTTTCCTTCAATTTCTCACAAACCTCCCGTCCACTAACCATCTTACCTAGATTTTTGACGTCTACACCACATTCTTTAAGTATATAGCCAGACATGTTGCTTCCCACTGCTTTAATAAGAAGCTGATGAATGTCAGTAGCAGAAGCCTCATATGCTTCCTGTGCAGCACTAAGTTTGTTTGCAAACCCAATTGGATTCTTTCTAGGATCTCCCAATCCCTCTAATATGGCTCTCATATCTTGGGGACTAAAAGGTACATGCCATTTAATTTGAGACTTACTGTCAACAGCATCACCTTCAAAAACTAATTGGGTTCTGACAGGATAAACTGCAACAGATTTCTCTATGCCAGGGGCAGAAGGGCTGGCATCTCCCTTCCTTCTCTCTTCATCTTGCTGCCACAATTTGGAAATTATAGTTTGCTCTGGAAGTTCAGACTCTATCTCTCTTTCTCTGGCCAAGGCCTTAAGTTCAGAGAGATCTAGGTTTGCATATGTGCCTTTTGATTTATGCCAATCATCTGTTTCTAGGATACGAGCCAAATCCCTCTTTGTAGGTTGATATGGGGCTGTTAAACCTCTGCTCTCTACTATATTGCATAGCTCATCTTTTGTGTGTTCCATGTAATCTAATTCTTTTGCTTTTGTGCGTGGACCCCTTAAAGCCAAACTGGCAGCCACATAAGGTGGGGGGTCCTCCTCTACAGAGTCTTCTGGCCAAACGTAGTAAATTTGGGCAGTACTTTTATTAAATATCTCCGTCAAGCCAGTTTGATTTGCTACTTTAGCTTCTGTCTCCCATGTGCAAGCTATTCTCCACGTTCCTTCACTGCACAGTAGTGGGCCATAATCATGCAGAAAAGATTGCCATACTTTTAAATCAAAAGTCCCTTCAGATTTTAAAGGTTTAGCTGTTCCCTTTGTCCATTCTACCCATTTATCTAGGGGCTCAGTATAGGCAGAACCGTACCTTCAGTTCATATATTCTCTAGCGCTCATCTTGCGCTGGGCATTTTCTGAAGGCCTCTCTCCCTTCATTCCCTTAATTAATTTAATGCCCATAATGACTGGCCAGTCTTCTCTCTTCTCTACTTGTGCCTATACCCTCTTGCCTCTAAAACAAATAGTACAGCAAATCTGCAGATTTACAAGAATAGTCTCCACTTATCTACGTGGATAGAAGGGGTTTATGACAATAGACAAAACACTCATTAAGAGACCCTCCTCGTCTCTTCTCTGTGAGTTTTATCTGACCCTACCATGCACCTCTGACCCAGGTCGCCCACAAGGAGACAACGCAGGGAACTGCAGAGGATTTTCCCTATCCACACACAGTCCAACCCGTGAAGGGGGACACAAACACATTCACACACACACGTTACCCAACCAGAAAGGTCCGAGAGTGGTCTGGTTTCCTTGAGAACCGACAGATAGGATACATAGGAAAAGGCAGAAATATAGCAAGCTTAAGGGCAGCTTACCTAGCCGGCATTTGAGGTCTGCGTTTCCCGATGATCCCGATCGAAGCGCGGTTCCTTCTGGAGACTCTGCCAAACTCCTGTTATGGCTCGCCAAGACTGATATGACTGATTTCTGATTGGGACTCTAAAACAAAGTTAATACTGCAGCTGCAGGAACAGATTCACAGGACTCAATCACTGTGTTTAAAATGTCCGTTCAGAGAAAAATTTATTATTACATGTTATTTTATACATAGATAAGAAAGGGGTGGTGTGAGATGTTATTAAAAACTAACAAATAGCAATATGTTATTAAAAGCTAACAAATAGAAATATATTATTAAAAACTAGCGAATAGAACAATTGCAAAAGTAAAACCTTGAAAAGGGAGGGGGGAGTAGAGAGCGTTTAGTAGGAGAAGTGTCTGTGTGTTAGGTGAAGGTTACAGAACACATTTCAACAGTGAGAACAAAATGGATTCTCTTGTGCTTAAATGAACAGTACAATGAATGTCCATGTCAGCGCCAACGTGCACCATGACAGCCAGGTCTTCCCCAGCCCCTCCCAGTAATCTGTCCACCAGTTCCATGATGTACCGAACCCGAGCGCCCAATGGACAGCATACAGTTCAGCTCTTCAGGTCTTTGTGACAGATTGCCCTCTCTGTCCTTCTAAGAATTGAGGCCCCTACCACTAGAATCTGTCTATCCTTTCCCTTCGCTTCCCCCCACTCTCACTGGAGGAGTTCTTCCCCTGGCAGCTAGGAGAGTCCCTCAGCCCCAGCAGTGCTGGTCCCTGACCGGTTTCACCAATGTCACTCAATGGAGCGTACTTATTGGGATGCTCCAGCCCAGGATCTGTCTCCCTGGCTCTTTCCCCCTCTATTCTTCCTGACTGTCACCCATCTACTGGTTTCTAGTGCCTGCACCTGTTTGTCTCCACCCACCACTGTGCTGGCCCCTGCTGGGTACATTCCAGACTCACCTTTAGTATGGAGGGTCTTCTCAGTGCTGACAGTGACTTCCCTAGATTCAGAACCTGGGCTCCCAGGGAAACAATGTGCTTACATTTTGCACAGCAGCATTCGCCCTCGATCAGATGATCAAGGAACGCATACATGCAGCAAGATGTACACCGAGTCGCATCTCCACACCCGCTAGGCATCATACCTACTAATTTAATGATGATTGGGGATTATACCCTGTCTAAAATTACCTAACAACTAGCTTCCTGACACTAATACTCAACAATACAATACACAGATACTCAACAAGACAATACACAGGTACTCGCCGCCCATGTGCACTCCATTCCAAGGACCAGACATACTGCGTCACTAGGGGATCCCAGACTCTGCCCCACTCTGTGCACAGTGCAAGGAGGGGTCCCGCTGGATGGAGTGATTTATGGATCCTTCCTTTATATAAGCCACACTGAGAAAAGCAACACAATTTAGTGAAGGTTTTACACTATGTGCAGATGCTTGGTATTCCTTTGCATATATCCATGAGATGGGAGGTTCTGTGAGTGCAGTGACCATCTACAATAGCCCTATCCTGGAGTGCTGGGAGATCGTCAAATAGCTCTTATGGTCAGATTGAGCCGCTCTTGAAATGATTGGAAATCACAAACAGCTCTGTCGACTTAATACAAATGGTATATGAGTCTACTTGCTCCGGTAAGTGTGTTTGCTATATATTTGGTTGTGGATCACTGATTAGTTTTGGAGTTTTGTACTATCTATACATGTGGAAACTCACCTAGCATCTATTCCTGGACTCACTATGTATGGTGGTTTGTAATGATGATTGATTCGCATGACCATTAAACTTGCATTTTGACACTTTGGACTACCTAGTTTATATTTATATAGGTGTTTATTCACTTTATCTTTCATACTCACAAATCATTTAATGTCACCTTGATTGATCATTCAATATGTGTATGTACCCATGTATTGTTATTTTTTAGAGCTGCACCATTGTTTATGTAGGTTATAAACCTATGACAAAAAATAAGTACAAAGCATACATACAGTTTTGGGAAACTATCCCATAAAAATTGGACTTTTAAGGATGTACAGCTGACACTGAGGTGTGCACATAGTTTAATTTTAAAAGCAAGTTTATTTAATAAAAAAAATATAAAAATTTACACAAAGACATATAAACATCTCATAAATTGTAAACATAACGTAGTACTGATGTTGATATTGATACTTGTTTCCAATGCTGATAAGAGTTCATATATGTAGAATCACCAACGCGTTTTGCAGAGTGATATCTCCACTTCTTCAGGGAAATTCAAGATATATCTGTATATATTCTCTCAATAACAGGATGTGGATGTAGCAGCTGTCCCTAGAACTGGTAATAAACCTTTGAACTATATGTACAAAGCATATCCCCGTATAGTTTCTACTTGTCCCAATTCAGAGCGCTAAGCATAATTTCTGTCTGATGCCTCATTCCACTGCTATCTGCATGGGTCACTTATGACAGGTTTTCCTGCCACAAAGAGGTAAAAAGCTGACAGGGGATGGAGTTCCAGCACAGCCTGTGATTGAGAGCCTCAGCTCTTTTCCTGTTTGTTGTGTAAAGGGATGTGTGTCCCTTCCCTCCAATCAGCTCTCATCTCTCCTCACTGAGCCCTGCAGAGTGTAACTTCAGCCCCCACACCCCCTTGCTTTGTCATAGCTCAGGCAAGCTTTGTAAATTCTGGTCTTTGAACTGCTGTAGAGAAGAGGGCTGTAAATAAACAAGAACATCCTATGTATGAGGATTTGTTGAAATTTAAGCTGTTAGCATTTACAACTTACTGACACTGATAAAGCTTAACAGTGCATGTTTATTGCACCCACATGTGATATCCATGTACCCAACCCTGATAACCCTATCACCCATAACCATATACCCCATGTAACCCTCATAATGAACTACTCTTATTTGGTTTCTTTTGGTCATATACAGTACATATGCAGATGAAAATGCTAGTTATATTACTTCAAGAAATGCCATAAAGTAGGGTGAGTGAGCATTGTCATCCTAGGACAGGAAGTGTGGTACTGTCAGAGATAAGATAAGAGAAGAGTTTCCTGGGTTTAGATACTATTTAAAGGTGACAGGAAAAAGCCCAATGATACAGTCAGGTCCATAAATATTGGGACATCGACACAATTCTAATCTTTTTGGCTCTATACACCACCACAATGGATTTGAAGTGTAACAAACAAGATGTGCTTTAACTGCAGACGTTCAGCTTTAATTTGAGGGTACTTACATCCAAATCAGGAGAATGGAGTAGCAATTACAACAGTTTGTATATGTGCCTCCCACTTTTTAAGGGACCAAAAGTAATGGGACAATTGGCTGCTCAGCTGTTCCATGGAGAGGTTTGTGTTATTCCCTCATGATCCCATTTACAAGGAGCATATAAAAAGGTCTAGAGTTAATTTCAAGTGTGCGATTTGCATTTGGAATCTGTTGCTGTCAACTCCCAATATGAGATCCAAAGAGCTGTCACTATCAGTGAAGCAAGCCATCATTAGGCTGAAAAAAACAAAACAAACCCATCAGAGAGATAGCAAAAACATTAGGTTTGGCCAAATCAACTGTTTGGAACATCCTTAAAAAGAAAGAACGGACTGGTGAGCTTAGCAACACCAAAAGACCCGGAAGACCACGGAAAACCACTGTGGTGGATGACCGAAGAATTCTTTCCCTGGTGAAGAAAACACCCTTCACAACAGTTGGCCAGATCAAGAACACTCTCCAGGAGGTAGGTGTAAGTGTGTCAAAATCAACAATCAAGAGAAGACTTTACCAGAGTGAATACAGAGGGTTCACCACAAGATGTAAACCATTGGTGAGCCTCAAAAACAAGAAGGCCAGATTAGAGTTTGCCAAACAACATCTAAAAAAGTCTTCACAGTTCTGGAACAACATCCTATGGACAGATGAGACCAAAATCAGCTTGTACCAGAGTGATGGGAAGAGAAGAGTATGGAGAAGGAAAGGAAATGCTCATGATCCAAAGCATACCACCTCATCAGTGAAGCATGGTGGTGGTAGGGTCATGGCGTGGGCATGTATGGCTGCCAATGGAACTGATTATCTTGTATTTATTGATGATGTGACTGCTGACAAAAGCAGCAGGATGAATTATGAAGTGTTTTGGGCAATTTTATCTGCTCATATTCAGCAAAATGCTTCAGAACTCATTGGACGGCGCTTCACAGTGCAGATGGACAATGACCCGAAGCATACTGAGAAAGCAACCAAAGAGTTTTTTAAGGGAAAGAAGTGGAATGTTATGCAATAGCCAAGTCAATCACCTGACCTGAATCTGATTGAGCATGCATTTCACTTGCTGAAGACAAAACCGAAGAGAAAATGCCCCAAGAACAAGCAGGAACTGAAGACAGTTGCAGTAGAGGCCTGGCAGAGCATCACCAGGGATGAAACCCAGTGTCTGGTGATGTCTATGCATTCCAGACTTCAGGCTGTAATTGACTGCAGAGGATTTGCAACCAAGTATTAAAAAGTGAAAGTTTGATGGATGATTGTTAATCTGTCCCATTACTTTTGGTCCCTTAAAAAGTGGGAGGCACATATACAAACTGTTGCAATTCCTACACCATTCACCTGATTTGGATATAAATACCCTCAAATTAAAGCAGAAAGTCTGCAGTTAAAGCACATCTTGTTTGTTTCATTTCAAATCCATTGTTGTGGTGTATAGAGCCAAAAAGATTAGAATTGTGTTGATGTCCCAATATTTATGGACCTGACTGTAGCTTCTATATTTCTATCCTGGCAGGTGCTTTATAAACAGTGCAAGGATCCCTATTCTCTGCTTGGCTGCCACATTTATATAAAATGCATCGACAAAGCACAATGAATTTTAAAAATGTTAGAAATAAATTTAATAGTGCAATTTATGGCAACATCTAAATTGGCCAGGAAAGAAGCTGATTGAATACAGTCTTGCTCACCTTCAATGAAGTGCAGAGAACATATTGGGGTAAATTAGACCTCTGATGTTTACTTAAAAATAACCTGTCACCTGGACCATTCTATCAGATAGGGGGCTTTTAAGACCACTTGTAATAGCAGTGCAGTTAGGTTAGAAAAATATATATAAAGTTAATAAAATAAATAGTCCCTGCAGTGCTCATACATACATGCACATTTGAACACAAAGCACACCACACATATTAAGTACAACCATGCATTCTGCAGTGAGAGCAATAACTGTAGGGACATCATTATAAATTAATTCTAAATTGAGGCTTTTATAGTGTCATTTATTGAAGATGTTAGATACCATTTTTTTGGGCATTTCTTGGACACAAGCAATGAAGTAACCCATTTACTCAATGCAGTCTCTTTTATTTTACAAAATATGCGGATTACACTGTTTTTTGTACACTATACTTATTTCAAGTGTATTTTATATTGAATATATCAATTTAATAAACTATAGCACAAAATGTTATGCTACATAAAATATAGCAAATATAGAAAGTGTAATTATAATCTGGGGGTATAAGTGCATTTTCACGTAGAAAAATGTGCATTTCGGTATGTTTGTGCAAAATTAAAAATGTCTATGGCAGCAAAAGGATTAAACCCCAAAACAATGTGTACTATATTGCAGTTTATGAGTTCCCAAATATGGCGGTGCATTCATTTTTTTCAGAATTTTTTCCTTTATTTTAACCTGATGATCCTGATAGTAACATTTCTTGTCTTACGGTAACAATGCTTCCTCACTGTACTGTATCTATGGAGGCAGTATTGTCACCCTTGGCTGCTCTTCTAGTTAGGACTACATACACCTCCCCCCTATCATCATCTCTATTACATAAGGGAGTCAGTTTCTAGTCCATAGAAAAAAGTTTGCAAGGCAGATAATATTATGTCATAATATCTGTTAAGTGCACGTGAAGTAACAAGAACACTGGATTTTTTTATCTGCGTTACTTTACTCTACACCACAATGCTGCCACCACATCTAAAGACTCATAGACTGCAATATATTATATTTTTGTGCATTTTAAGCATAACAATATTTTAAGCATAACAATATAGAACTGAAATGCATTTTTTCACTACGGTGCTACTGATTGCTCTAAGCAATGGACGGCTTTTACATTGTCACCTGAACTCCTCTGAACTACAACAAAATGCACCTCCTTTCAGCCAAATGAGCAAAGCAGGGCAAATGTCCTTCTGAAGTGCCCCTCACAAGTACTGAGATTTTATATGTAATGTATTAAAAAAAATTATAAAACAGAATACCTCTTTACAGATGTCAAAAACCTAATCTGTTTACGCATACCTATGAAGACTGTTGCATATGCTATCTTTGACAATATTTTATTTTATACATAAGATATCAGTAATGTAACAACTGCATGCTCAAATTCAAATCAACAGATCTACTGAAATGTATGCCAACTCAATATGCCAAGCAAATTATTGATTTTGAAACCACTGTAGTTTAAAATACACAGACCTAACGATATGCCATGTTTTATTTCTCTATGGACTCTACCAGCATTAACAGCGCAATCCTGTCAAAAATGCAGATAGATACATTTGGTGCATTCCATCTAAATTAGAAAAAAGGCATCAGGTGGCCCCATCAGATTTTCATAAAATCCCATGAGAAATTTTCCATGTGAAAAGCATGCACTGCCATACATTTTATTATCAAAACCCTCAACAAAGAAACAGATGTTGTGTCTACATTAGCTTTTAAAATTTAGTTACACTTTGGTTTCACAAACACAGTGTTGATATTCTAAGTACTTCCAAGTGGGAATTCTAGCTAAATTCATGTATATTTGAAAACATATTTTCTTCAAAAGCTGACACCCTTGGACATTTTCTTGACATAGAAGCTAGACAATCTTGTAATGTATAACTAAGGCATAAATGTCAAGTAGGAAATAAAACATCCTCTTTGGGAGTTTACAAACAGCTAAATGAAAGGCAAATAGTCCAGCAGCGAATTAAGAGATTAAAAAGTAATGATGAAAAGTAAAAGTTTGAAACCTCTCAGGCAATGTTATATATTACTGTTAATTTTTGTAACAGAATCCAAGATGAGCTGTGGTTTGTGTATAGCTTGGGGCAGGAAAGAGAAAAAAAAAAGATATGCATGGCTGGTACAGTACATACCTCGGAGGGGAAAACAAGGCAATTAGGGCAGATCGTGCATGATCTTTGCCCCCTGAAACGCTTGGTAGATTTTCCAATTTTCCCCTTAGCCCATTTCACTTGCATTTTACTATTTATTTTTATTTTCTCTATTTTTTTAAAGCTGACATATTATGCAGTGTTAAAGTGCATCTCAACTCAAACCGAATGATAATTACTTTTCAAAACCATCATGTATCAAAAACAATTGGCAATTTTTTTTTTTCAAAAATATTGTTTTTGCTTCTTTTCATTGTTTTTTTATTCACAATACTGGTGATTCCCTCTAGTTCTTTCAACTTCTATATGCACTCACTCAAGCCTTGATCACATATTGTTACTCCATGTGTTAGCATGGTCTCTTGTAGTCCACACAGGAGTGAATGTGTCAGTGTGACAATGGAGGCGTGCAATAGGGAGAAACCTGTTGCCCTATAACAGAAAGTGTCAGATCAAGGACCTTCATGGGAACATTCTTTGAATTAAAGTAAAACATTTAAGAAGATTGAACACAATCTTTTCAATTACATTAACATGTACTGTAAAAGGTTATATTCACAGAACAATTTACATTCACATCTGTACCCACTAATGAAACTACAGTCTAATGTCCACATTTATGAATGTATGCATTAGCTAAAATTCATGAAACAGAACTTAACCCATGCTTACTCCCAATACACAATCAAGTGTAGACCACTTAAAAAAAAATTATTCTCCTTACATGAAGGGATGGTTCAAGTGAAAACAGGTTGCCTGCGCTGCAAATCACCTCACTTCAAAGTTAATAGATCAGACCTATGCACTCTTGTCCTTCATTCCTAAGAAAATATTTAAGAACAGATTTATAGTCAAACCACTATTCCAGTGTTCTCTCTTTCAATTGCTGGCCAGAATCAACATATTTCTGAGTTTCGGTGTGAAGGGATTTGTAACAATGTTGGAACCTTGTGTCCCAACCGGCGCAAAATCTACTGCCAGAAATCTACAATTAAAAGAAGGTGTGTCTCGGGTTGGTGGGGAAGAGTGGGTTGAGGAGAAGGGAGTGGGGAGGGGGATTAGCTAGAATAGTGCAAAACCAACACATATACGTAGAGAGAGAGAGAAAATTAGAGAGATCACCTTAAAAATATTAGAACAAGCAAAAAAACAAAAATTTTTTGACTCACACATCCATGGTTGACACACTTAAAGTCTAGATCATAGAAAAAGTTGATCATCCCACAAGAGACTGAGATCATTTCACTCACTTTCTTTTTTTTTTCCAAATATAGTTTTATTGAATTTTCAAAAATAGGGCACTCCCACAAAAATACAGTAGTAGCCTTTAACAATGGAGGTCACAGCCTCCTAGTAGCATGTCACATTAGGCAGTAGTGTACATCAGAACATTCAGTACGCATATTGGAGATTACACAAATGACATGTACAGTTATCTCAAAGCTATATGGCTCTAATGTTGTGAAATACTTACACAGAAGTATTAAAATAACGGGCAGCCCATGTTCCTAAACTCTAAACAATTACTTTATTAAAAGAGAGATATAGATGAGTTGGAGATAGCTACAAAAACAAAGCTAAGAAGAGGGGGAGAGGGAAGAAGGGGGGAAGGGGGTGGGAGGGGTGGTGTTTGGGTGTAATTGGCTCTGAGGTTCAGGTCAGTAGAGAACTCCTGTCCTATCTTGATTTTTAGAGGCTCAAGTCCCAAAGAGGGCCTTACCCTCCTCTGAGTGTATAAACATGTTCCAGAGAGTCCAAGATTTCTTGTAGGTTTCGTGTCTATCGAGTCGGAAAAGGCCTGTAGAGTCCATTAACTCTGGAATGGAGGGCCATCTATCTCTTATCACGAAATGGGAGGCAGTTACACAGTAATGCCTCGTACACACATTCAGACATTCCGACAACAGAATACATGTTTTTTTTTCCGACGGATGTTGGTTCAAACTTGTCTTGCATACACACGGTCACACAAAGTTGGTCTGAAATTCCGAACGTCAAGAACACGGTGACGTACAACACATACCACGGGACTAGAAAAGAGAAGTTCAATAGCCAGTGCGCCACCCTTTGGGCTCCTTCTGCTAATCTCATGTTTATCTCGTGTTAGTAAAAGTTTGGTGAGAGATGATTTGCGCTTATCAGACTCATGCTTTTCCGATCATTACTGCTGTTCAGTTTGTGCTTGTGGGTTTGTATCTGTTCTTCAGTGCTTGTAGTCATTTTGCATTTGTTTGTCAGTGCGTATTATTATAGTATGTATTTGACTCTCAGTGCATTATTGTCTGTTCGTCTGCTCGTTTCTGATTTTCAGCTCTCTCTTCGCAGGCCTTGCTGTTTTTCAGTGCTTTCCGTTCGTTCTGACCAGCCGACCGTTTTGAAGCCATGTTATGGGTACGTACTTGTCGTAGAGTTTGTGCTGTGCAGGGGCTTGGTGTTGGGGTTCTTACTTTGACCCAAGTCCAGTCCATGAACAGGGCGAGGAGGAGTTCATGGACGCAGAATTAGTTGCTCCAGCGTGACCAATTCTCTCATATGCCTTTGTTGCGGGAGATCCAGGAGACTAATCCTTATGATTTCAGGAATTATTTCTGGATGACGGACCCCGTTTTTCACCGTTTGTTGGCTTTGCTCTCCCCTTATATTACAAAGCAGGACACCTGCATGCCGCAAGCCATGTTGCGGTACTTGGCAACGGGGAGAAGTCTGCAGCACATCAAGTTCTCGACAGGCATCTCCCCCCAGGCTCTGGGGATCATTATTTCAGAGACCTGTTCTGCCATCATTCAGGTCCTGCAGAAGGACTATATTAAGATAAGATTTCTCCTTTAGCATCACATTCTATGTATTTAATGTTTGCTAATGTATTGTATTTCTTTCATCATTCCCTAAATACCATGATTGTAATATGCTGTGAATGCCCTCTTTGTCCTCATGCATGCTGGAAGTTTTTAATGCTGCTTTTTTGTCCTTCATGGATATTTGCCTTCACAAACCTTCCCAGCATGCTATCCTGGGCACATACACACCTAGCCTAGTCACTTAGCAATGTATTTTGTCAGCTCCATAGTAGTGCTTTACCCTAAACACCCCCTAAAATGTGTAAAAATTGTATTTGTGTGCTTAAATTCAAGCAGTGCCAGAGGTTTTTTTGGGTCCCAAAATCATTTGGAACCCTCCCTCCCCCCAACCGCTAAGCCAACTGATACCAATCCTCTATCTGCTGACTTTGCCCAACCCATACACACTATACCTACCTCTTTTGTGGTCATATTTATGGATGAATTCCCCAAAGCATGTAGTGAAATGGTCTGCCTGAATACTTTCAAATGGTACTGTTTAATTTTTTTTTCTCCTATTATCTTGATATGTAATTGCAGAATGTAAAAATGTGCTTCAATTAGGACAGTGTGTATTTCTATTTTTGTATTATGACACTTCTTACCTGTCCAGTGGGCTGACAATAGTGTAAGTAAGGAGGGGCTGGCCAAAGTAAAACACATTCTTTATGCATTCAGCTCTCAGTAAAGTGGAGAGGGTTACCTGTCCAAAACATCCCCCCCTAAAATTTTTACAATGGGCCATCAGAGGGGGGGAGGAATCTGATAAGTGGACCTTATACTTTTGTCTTTAAATACTCCTTCAAATTAATGTTATACTGATGCTGGCCAAGAATGTTTGTGTCTAATCTGCTTGCAATGTTTATGTGCAAAATGACTAATTTTTTTTTCTTGTTTGACTCCACAGTTTCCTTCAACTCCACAGGAATGGCAGACTGTGGCATCCCACTTTGCTGATCGTTGGGACTTTCCCAAATGTGGAGAGGCAATTGATGGGAAACACGGTCACATAGTCCCACCCCCCAACTTGGGGTCATACTATTACAACTATAAGGGGTTTAATGGTATTGTGATGTTGGCGGTGGTGTTGGCGACATATGAGTTCCTCTATGTGGACGTGGGGGAAGAATGGCCGGAAGTTGGATGGTGGAGTCATCGCCCAGACCGAGTTCCACAAGCCTCTCCAGAGTGGTGGCTTGGGATTTCCACCTCCGGAAGAGAACGTGGAAGGACTCCCGTTTGTGTTTGTTGCTGATGAAGCATTTGGTCTGGGTGAACACCTGATGTGGCCGTTCCTGATGAAGATCCTCACCTGGAGCAGAGGGTTTTTAATTACCGGCTGGCCAGAGTCAGAAGGGTGGTGGAGAACGCTTTTGGGATAATGGCCAGCCGGTTCCACCTATTCCTCACTGCCATTAACATGGCGGAATATAAACTTAATCACATAATTCTTGCCTGCTGCACTTTGCATAACTTTTTGCGCAAAAATGCAGCAAACTATGTGGCCTCAATTGGGCCTGAGGCCGAATTCTTACCGGATCCAACACTGACGGCTCTTGAAGCTGGCCGTCCTGGCTTGCCCCCCAAAGCACCCGTGAAGTTCGCCAAAAAGTATATAGAGTACTTTGCGGGTGGGGGAGCCATTGATATGCCACCAAATGTCTGAGACATTTTTTAAATTAATATCTTTTTGAAACAGAACTAATATTTCATTTGATTTACTGCTTGGGTTTCTTTTAGCTGTCTCCTAGGTTCTCCAATGGGCTTTTTTTTTTGGCCTTTTCTTCAGTAGTGCAAACGTAATTTATTTGATACATGGGGTGACAATCTCTTCTTCAGCAAAATATTATGTTGTGGGTCTGCTACACACACACACCTTGTTTTTGTTGTTAATGTCTGTAATGCATTAATGATAAAAATATTCATCATTTTCAGCACCATGAATGAGATTTGTGGATTCACGAAAATGGGCTGATTGTGACAATTTATAAACCGCTGTGGGTGTTATTTACTAAAGGCAAATCCACTTTGCAATACAAGTGCACTTGAAACTGCACTGAAAGTGCCCTTGTAGTGCAAAGTGGATTTGCCTTTAGTAAATAACCCCCATTGTCACTGTAAACACCAACTTACTCCAAAAACTGCTATTGAGCATTGAAAGAAGAAGCCACACATTGTTGAGCAGAAAACATTTTACTCAAAGCACATTCACATGTGCGTTTAGAAAAGGGTTTTGAACAAACCAACATCTTTGGTGTTTTACATTTTTTTTGTAACATTAGAACTAGCCTTTTTTTGGTTGAACAGGCATGTTTCAAAACATAACATACACAACTCAGGAACCTACAAAGTTCAACTTTGATAAATTGAAGGCAATATGAGACGTTATAAGGTCCAAACCTTGTTGATGATGCCTTCATCAGATGGTGTGATGTCACCCCTGTAAAAGCCAAATTTTGAAGATGCACACAAATTGGGATTCAAACTGGGGATTTCCCTCCTGATCCCATGCCTAATGTCAACATGTGCTAGCTCCCATCATGGGGGATCAATGGACGTGTTTTGGGGTTGCAACCCCTTCCTCTTACCTAATTGAATTAGGAGGAAGGGGTTGCACCCACAAAACGTGTACATTGATATCCCATGATGGCAGATAGCACATGTTGACACACTATGTGCATCTTCAAAATTTGGCTTTTAAAATACTTAAAAACTTTTTTTTAAAATTCAAAAATACACAATAAAACGGTATAATTTTGTTGTTTTTTTTATATTCTGCCTAAAACATCAATGATGTTCTTCATTTTTTTTTTTTAAATCATTGATGTTTTCCTTTATATTGTCTAAATCACGATTGCACCCCATTATCTCCCCAATGAGGATCTGGGCACTTTCGCTTGTGAAATGAGATTCTTCTTCCACAACATCCACATCACCTAAAAGAAAAAAAACACACCATGTATTATAAATATGCAGGCATCCATCTATTACCTGAAGCTGTGGTCTCAGACACTCACCTGTTGTGGTGACAATTTTGTCCACTTCATAAACCTCTCCTTCCTCCACATCCTCTGCTTGTGTTTTGGTGACTTCCCCTTCTTTAGGAGGTGGGGGTCCCTGGTGTCCTCAGATGTCCTGAGTCTTTTCTCCCCTATGTGAATAAAAAAAGGTATACTTAGCACACAGATATTTGAGGGCAGAAATAGGAATATGAAACATTGCTTGGAAGTGTCATACAATTGTCTGTTTTGGCAGAGTTCCAAGCTGAAGACATTTTTAGTTCCTTTCTAAAGCTGGAATACTTACCTTTTTTGTACAAGTTTCACATATGGAGACACCCCTAGTATCCACTGGAGCACCTGTGTGGGACACCCTAAAAAGTTTGTTCTGGTGTCCCACACTAGTGCACCTGCGTCTACATGTGTAAACAGCTGCTGAGTGTGCTCTCCTTACACTGAATCAAGTTTGCATTTCATTCTAGTTACAAACCCATCTAGACAACAATGTCATAAACTTCTTTGAATACAAATGGGCATGACCAAATGTAGTTAACCTGCATCTGCCAAAAATATCGTATTAGTGGGCGAATGAACAATTACTGTGCCCACAAACATGAAAGTTGCCATTTTAGACTGTACAACAGTAAAGAAAAGCACATGGAGCAGCATTCAAGTAATACTAAAATAGAAACACACAACAAATACTTACTTTTTAAAAGCAGTTTCCGGATCTTTCTGTACTGATCATGCTCCCTCAGTTTGAGGTCTGACCATCGTTTCCTCAGTTGATCCTTGGATCGCCATACCCCAAAATTCTTCTGCAGACTTTCCACAATTTTAGTCATGATCTTGGCCTTTCTCACATTTTTGTTGGGGTAAGGTCCATGCTTCCCATCATAGTTGGCCCTCTTCAAGATGTCCACCATCTCCACTATCTTTATAAAGGACATATTTGAGGACTTAAATCTCCTCTGGCATCGGCATGTTCGTGGCTCTGGGCTTTCCTCATTGCTGCTCTCCTCTGCATGCACTTGCTGTGTATCCACCATGTTCTCTACCCAAATGGAAATGAGCAGAAGAACTCTGGACAGCCGCACTCCAAAGAAAGTTTCTTATGCCTTTTATTGTAGACAAGGATCACATAGTACAAAGTACAAACCACAGCAAAGCGATACAGGAAAAACTGACGCGTTTCACACTATAATAAGTGGCATAAGAAACTTTCTATGGAGTGCGGCTGTCCAGAGTTCTTCCACCCATTTCCATTTGTACATGCATTAGCCAGCACCTGGGGCTCTTTGTCTCTAGAGGAGAAGGATTTGTCTCGGTGGATCTACCTAGAGCGGTGGTGTTTTCTTCTCTCTATGTTCTCTACCCACTGCGCTGAAAGAGAAGGGGCGGGGAATAAACTAGAATGAACTTCAGGGTTGGGCAGAGTTTCACACATGCGCAGTGCATATAAATCGTAACACACGTGCGTCATACGTACGGTCTCTGAGAGGAGGACGGAGTATCGGAAGCGACGATCGTTATAATGAAGGTATAATTTTAACTTGGTGCATCAGTTGCCTATACTGCTTATAGATTGAGGCCTTTATTGGGTCAAGATTAGGAGAGTTTCACCTGACATTAGGGTTTGTCTTGTGTTGTGTCTTGCAGAGAAATGGATGGGTTTAAAGACCACAGCTTCCTCCCAATATTCATAGATAAATACAGGGAGCTGCCCTGTCTGTGGCAGGTCAAACAAGCACATTATAATAACAGAATAAAGAGGCAGGCAGCACTGGAGAAACTGCTGGAGTTGGTGAAGTTGCAGATCCCCACGGCAGACATACACTTTAAAAAAAAAATTGGTGGCCTGAGGAGCACATATAATTGTGAGTGTACTAAGGTCCAGAAATCCATGAGAGCAGCAGCAGATGACATATATGTCCCCAGGCTGTGGTACTATGACAGACTGCATTTTCTGGCAGACCAGACTGAAGTCAGGGAATCCCTCTCAACCCTTCCTTCCACGCTTCCTTCCACCCCTGATGAGGCTCCTGATGCCCACCCTGGGCCTTCCAGCCAGGAAGAAGTGGAGGAGCCCAGCTTGAGCCAGGTAAAGCATTGTTCAACATATTACTTGTCATAAAGTAAATGATGTGAAATAGATGTTATTATTGATCACTAATTGCTGATTTAATAAAGTGTTTTACATATCAATAGACAGTAGTAGCCACAAAGGTTTGGGACAAGAATGAAAAATGCTGGGGTCAGAATTATAGTCTTTTCTATTTGTTAACATTCAATTTGCAACAGTCATGAGCTGAAAATTGTGTGTGATTGATGAACAAAATACTAAAACTATGTCCCTTTTTTTACATAGGAAAGCCTCAGCCAGGAGGAGTCTGTGGAATGTGGCAGCCAGGAGGAGTCTGTGGAATGTGGCAGCCAGGAGGAGGCAGGGGTTAGTGGCAGCCAGGAGATGGCAGGGGTTAGTGGCAGCCAGGAGGTGGCAGGGCCCAGTAGCCTGACACAATCTCAGGTCCCTCTCCTCCGCCTTCCACAAAAAAGGGCCAGGAAGGGTAGTAATGTGGAGGAGGCAGCGCTCAGGCTAATTAGGGAGGCTAATGCTGCCCTCAGAACCCCCCTCAATCCTCAAGAGGTCTTTGCCTCCATGGCAGCCTGCAAAATGCAGGACATGGAGGAGGGCCAATGCATCATGTGTGATGAAATTATTTATCTCACATTAAATAAGGGGTTGAGGGGCCAAATCACACTGTCAGAGAACTCACACAGCAAGCACCTGTCTCCGTGCAGCAGCTGCCAATCCTCATTCTGCTAATGCCAATGTGCATGCACGGAACCGTAGCCAGAGACAAATGAGATCCAGGGTGGGCATGCACAATGGCGCCTCTATGCAAATGCGAGCGCACGCTAACGCGCACCTGCGAGTGCAAAGGTGCTAATGTGCTAATGTGCATGTGCGCACGCACGTACGCTGGTGCGAATCCTGGCATACAGCACCCTATATAAACAGAGAGTCTGCCTAGCATCAGTGCTGGATTGTCTTCAGCTTGTTCCTGTGTTCCTGTTGTTACTCTGCCTGATTGACCTTGTTCCTGAAAACCCAGCTATCTTCTGACCATTCTCTTGGATCTCCCCTGCCTGCTGAACATGCCTCTACCTGCAATATTGACCTTGGCTTGAAATTATGATTACGGCTCTGCCTCCTGATTCTGTACCCCGCTGCCCGTCTGTTGCCAACCTCTGCCTGTTTCTGACTACGGCTTTGCCTTCTGACTTGGTACCCTGCTGCCAGCCTTTTGCCGACTCCTGCCTGTTCCTGATTCTGCAGTTGATCCTGATCTGGCTCCTGCTGAACAAGTTTGGTGATCCACATTGGTTTCCACAACTCCTCAGCAAAGGTTCCTGTATCTCCAAGTTCCAGCCTCCTGCCTGCAGGCACCTGCACCCCTTCATTGCCCTCGCACTCCCTGTACCCACCACCAGGGGTGCTTGGACCGGAACTGTGCAAGAGGCCACCCTCATCATTTCGGGCTCCGCTGTAAGGTACGTGACACACACACAATACCATCCTCCTCCTCCACCTCCTGCCACACCTCCAACACCACAGCCACAGCCTGGAAGCAAGCATGTAAGGAAGACAAGAAAGTGATGGCCTGGGTTCAGTCTGGTCTGGCAAAAGATGCAAGCTGTTGTATGACCACAGCACGGGGACATAGATGTCATCTGCTGCTGTTCCTGATCTTTTGGAGTCCTGGACTGGATTGTGCTCACTATTATATGGACTCCTCAGGCCCCCAATTTTGGCTGGCAAATAATTGATGTGTGCCCTGGGGTACAAAGGCTTCGCCAGTTTCAGCAGTTTCTCCAGTGCTGCCTTCTTCTTTATTTTGTTATGATCCATAATAAATGGATTTTTTTTTTTAAGAAATACTTGCCTATGTGTTTAACTTCAAAAAGGACAGTTTGTTTGTGAGTAGGCAGGTACATTTCCAAAATACAATGTCAAATTAACAAGGGACACCAACACCAAACAACCTCCTTCAGATTAAAAAATACAAGATAATAATGTGGTGTTGTGGTGACTTGACACACAAAACGAGCAAAAAATATTAGGGAAAGAATAAAACAGGAGATCTTGACTGAACCCCCCCCCTCCCAAAAAAAAAAATCACTATAAAAACAAAAACAGAAAATTATTCTGGAGATCTGACGAAAAAAAAAATATATTCAGGAGATCACGAGAAATAATAAAGAAATCAGTTTGTGAGAACTCAGTGTGAATATGAGCAGCAAAAGAACTTCATTCTTATAAAAACAAAAAATTATTCTGCAGATCTGTCGAAAAAAAAAATTATATTCAGGAGATCACAAGAAATAATAAAGAAATCAGTTTGTGAGAACTTGGTGTGAATATGAGCAGCAAAACAACTTCATTATTCTAGCATACTAAAGAAGAAGAGAATGTGCTGCATCAAACTATTTAAAAAATTGCTGTGTGGGGGGCAGGAGGCGGAGCCTAGCGGAGCAGACATGCATTGTTAGAGCTCCACACCGCTGAGGAAAGAAGAGAAGGACAAAGCGGAGCCTGCAGGCTCCAAAGGTATCCATTTGAACCTTTTTCCCCCAGGGAACAAACTGTGAAAGTTTGGGCAGGAAATATGGTACTGGGAGGAAACCGTGGCAGAAATAAAAATCACCTCACAAAGAGCTCACAGGCACTCACTGCAGCTGAAGCAGCTCCAGTCACCTCACAAGATACAGCATCAGGGCGCTCTCACAGACAGAAAATGTCACAGCAAGACTCTCCATTTGAGTCAGATACAGAACAAATCCTCTCACAAACTTCTCCACAAGCCTCCTCAGCATCCCCAGTAATATTATTACAATTTGAAAAGATGCTTCATAAGGCTTTAAAACAAACCTCAAACCAAATAACAAAAAGCCTAACCAAAGAAATAAGAGAGCTGGGAAACCGCACCGCAGCCTTAGAAATAAAAATGGATGAAATTGAAATTACAACCCAAGAAAATATAACAGAATTGGAACAATTAAAAAAAGAGAATTTATTACTTCAAACTAAGCTCGAACATTACGAAAATAGAGCCAGACGTTTAAACTTGCGCATAAGGGGAATACCTGAAACTGTGGCAGACCTGCAATCTACTATTACTGCTCTATTACAAGAACTAAAGTCAGATATCCCTATTGAACGTTTAGAACTGGACAGAGTACACAGAGCCCTCACAGCCAAAAAGAAAGATGGACCCCCACGTGATATAATCACAAAATTTCATTATTACAGAACGAAAGAACAAATACTAATTGCTGCAAGAGAAAAAAAGGAACTTAATTTTCAAGGACACAATTATCACATTTTTGCTGACCTATCCCAACTTACTATTACTAAAAGACGATCCATGAAACCCCAACTAATGGAACTGCAACGCCACAACATTATGTATCAATGGGGCTTCCCCTTTTCAGTCAGATTTAACTACCAAGGTACAATTTACAGAAGCAGATCAGCAGATGAACTACAACAAACCCTTTTAAAATTAAATCTGACAGAACCCACAAGCAGCAACACTCCCACACGCAGAAGAATGGCATCATCTTCACCTTCAGGCAGCACCCAGAAAATTTCAGAACAAAATGGGAATCATCATTCTCACAAAAGAGGCCGTTATGCCACATCATCCATGGACCAAGAAGATTCAATGGACTGACATCCTAATTCCTGATATCTCTTCATTTATTATACTAAGAGATGGTTCTCTATAAAAAACCTATATTTATAACTGAATGTAACTGCATTCTGATAGTCACACACTGTGTGGGATCATGTTACATTCCAGTTATATTTCTTATTGCTTCTGATTCATATAGCCTTAGAATATATAAGTGAAATAAGGAAATTCTTGTTCAGTTATATATTATCAGGTAATAACAATAGATTTATTACTTTTTAGGACAAATATGTTCAATAATCCAGAAGTAATTGAAGCTTTTTCTTTCTTTTCTTAAAACAAATATATTATTACCTAACTACTTCCTAGAATTATGTTTTTGTTTATTCTAATCTGAAGCAATATAACCTCAATTTTATGAGTTAACATATCTAAACAGTTGCATATGAATAAAATATGTAATTGTTTACTCTAAAAGGGTTAAAATCCCAAAATAATTCAAACTATCTTCATCAATACCAAAGTTATTAACAGTACCTTTCTAACTGAATTATTTAGCCTAGGGCAAGACTAACCATATACAACCACCCTGGAATAAATAATTTCCTTGTCAAAAGAAGTTTATTGAGTATACAATGTTATAAAGATACATAAAGTAAGTTTACAAGGATCTATAAAGTAAGCTTATTGTTTTACAGTAGGGTTTATATAGGTAAATATCATGAAATTTCAAATATTAAACATTGGGTTCACGTAAACCTAAATTAAAGA
This sequence comes from Aquarana catesbeiana, assembly GCF_042186555.1. Lineage (NCBI taxonomy): Eukaryota > Metazoa > Chordata > Amphibia > Anura > Ranidae > Aquarana > Aquarana catesbeiana. Next base: position 612,892,967 of record NC_133325.1, on the reverse strand, counting down.
TATATATCATTTCCTTAGTTACTTTTGTAGGTATTTAAATGATTTATACCTACTATACATATTGTTTACAAGTAGAGTGTATATAGGTCAAATAAATTCTGATAATGAGCTTTAATCGTAAGGTGGAGAAAAGGAAAGAGAAAGAAGAAAAAGGGTTGAAAGGTAGAGGTATGGTCCACAAGGTTGTCCCGCTCGTCAGTTTATTATTCTTTTTAGTTCTCTTTGAAGCCTTAGAATGGGTGTCTCTGTAAGTCATTTAATCTGTTACCATGGCAACAGGACAGAGTCATTGAAGTTTGACAGGAACTGTTGTTTTATCCAAGGATGCCAAAGTTTTTCAAATTTTGGAATTTGATTTTGATCGATGGCTACCATCTTAGCATGGGACATTGTATTATTCATTCTGTGAATTGTTTCTGCTAGTACCAATGTAGGAGATTTCCATGCCTTGGCCACTGTTTGTTTTGCAGCCGTTATTAGTTGGATCATAAGTTTGAATTGAGAGAGTGTTAACCATTCCGGTTTTAGATTAAGTAAAGTTAAATATGGATCTGGTTGTATTATTTTTTTAAATATTTTAGATGCAATCACGAAGACTTCCTTCCAGAAGGTTTGGATTACTGGGCACGTCCACCATATGTGTAAATATGTGCCTATTTCAGGGCATCCTCGAAAACAAAGAGCTGAGGTATTAGGTGAATATTTTGCCACTCTAGCGGGTACAAGGTACCAGCGAGTTAGGACTTTATAATTTGTCTCCAGTGCTAAGATGTTGGGTGAAGATGACTTAGATGTGAGCCATATGTTAGACCAGTCCGTGTCTTCTAAAGTTCGTCCCAGGTCCTCCTCCCACCTCTGAACGTAAGAGGGTCTATTAAGATTTGCTACTCCATATAATTGATCATAAAGTGATGAAATTGTACCTTTAGCAAATGGATCTTTTGTACAGATTGATTCAAAAATGGATAATTGGGATAATGGTGTATCCCCCTTTAGGAATGGTGTATAGAAATTTTTGATTTGGAGATATCTAAATATCTCAGAGTTTGGTAGATCATATTTTTCTCTAAGCGATGGGAATGAAAGGAATGATTTAGATGCTATGAAATCATTTAGTGTCTGAATGCCTGATGTTGTCCAAGCTTTAAAAGAATTTGGGTAGATCCATGCCGGATAAAAGGCTGGATTTCTGATAAAAGAAAGGAGAGGATTGTGTGGAGATTGTAACTGATATTTGGTTTTTAGTTTATCCCAGAGAGATAAGAAGTGTTTAGTTATGGGATTATGAATTTTAAAGCGGTCTTTAGGATCAAGCCATAATAAATTTGATATTAATAGAGGGTCATTTTCTGAAGCTTCTATAAATACCCATAATGGGATTTCCTGTTTTGCATGGTATTTGGACAGACTGGCCAAATGTGCTGCTCTGTAGTAGTTAGTAAAATTAGGGTATCCCAGGCCTCCTTTATTTTTGGGAAGATGTAGTGTGTGTATAGGTATACGTGGTTTAGAAGAGCCCCATATAAATGAAGTTGCTCTTTTTTGTACTATTCCCAAAAAAAGGAAGGAATTGGAATAGGGAGGACTCTGAATAGATAAAGCAATTTGGGTAGAATAGTCATTTTGATTGCATTAATCTTCCCTATCCAGGATAAAGGAAGTTGTGACCATTGTTTTATTAGATTTGTGATCTGTCTTAATACAGGAGGATAATTGGTTGAGAATAAGTCAGAATGAGATGCTGTTAAATGAATTCCAAGATATGGGATTGATTTTTCTGCCCATGTGAATGGGAGTGCAGCCCTAGCCGGGATCAATTCCATGTTTGTGAGTGAAATATTAAGCACTAGGCATTTCTTAGGATTAATCATAAGGCCGGATAGGGCTGCAAATCCATCTAGAGCTGGTATTAAGTTAGGACCAGAGACCTGTGGTGATGATAGAAAAAGTAATATATCGTCTGCAAATATACATAATTTGTGTGTAATACCTCCTACTTCAATGCCAGTTATAGTTTGGTTTGTTCTGATGTATTGGGCCATGGGTTCGAGTATAAGGGCAAATAATAAGGGAGATAATGGGCAACCCTGTCGGGTACCTCTTTCGATATTAAAGGCTTCAGATTTGTATCCAGCATATTTTATATAGGCTTTGGGTTTATTATATAATGCTTTGATCCATGTTAAAAAGTGGGGTCCAAAACCCCATTTTTGTAATGAATATTGCATATATTGCCAGGATACTGTGTCAAATGCCCTCTTAATATCGAGAGATAGAAAACATAAAGGGATTTTCCGTTTTTTAGCAATATGTGCCAATAACACTGCCCTGCGTATATTATCGCCTGCCTGTCTATTTGGCATGAAGCCTACTTGATCTCTATGTATTAATTTTCCTATAATGCTATTGAGGCGTTTTGCTATTATTTTTGCTAATAATTTAATACCGAGGTTTAACAGAGAGATAGGCCGATAATTCACACAGGAAGTATCATCAGAAAGGGGTTTTGGGATCATACAAACAATTGCCATTAGTGTTTCTTGCCGAAAAGAATGTCCATCTAGAAGTTTGTTAAAAGTTTCAGTGAGAATGGGAGAGAGTATTTCTGAGAATGTTTTATAGTATAAAGCCGAGTAGCCGTCTGGGCCTGGTCTTTTGTTAAGTTTTAGGTCTTTTATGGCGTTAGCAACTTCATCTACAGTTATAGGCTCATCCAAACTGCTTTTTTGATTCTGAGATAACTCAGGTAAGGTTATTTGTGAGAAGAAGGATTCAGCCTCTGTAGGATTAAATTCATTGTTTGTCTTGTATAAAGTTGCGAGATGTGAGTGAAATTTATGGACTATTTTAACTGGATTACAAGTGTAAACATTTTTTGATAATTTCAAACGTATTGGTTTGAAAGATTTGTTAGTTGAATTTAATGCCCGAGCCAAATATGTACCTGGTTTGTTTGTATTCATGTAGAAATTGTGTTTGGAGCGTTTGAGGGATTTATCAACTGACTCAGTGAGAAATAGATCGTATTCCAATCTAGATTTTTCCAGATGAGATTTTGTACTCTGAGATGGATTATCTTGAAATGATATGTAGGCTGCATTAAAATTGAGTTCTAGTTTTTTTGCTAGATTTTTGCGTTCCCGTTTAAATAGTGCCATTTGTCTTTGTATTGTACCACGCAAGACAGGCTTATGAGCTTCCCACAGTGTTATTGGGGAGATGTCTGTTGTATTATTAATTGATATGTATTCCTTTAAAGCTTGTTCAATGGCCATCTGATGTAGTGGGTGTTTGAGCATTATGTCCGGTAAGTACCACGTTGGGTCATGCGCTTTTGGTATGGCTGAGGCTATAGTAGTGTATACTGCATTATGGTCAGACCACGGAATCGGAATTATATCTGATGCAATAATTTCTGGTATCATTCCTATTGTTAGAAAAATATGATCTATTCTGGTGAAGGTTTGATGAGGGTGCGAGAAATAAGTGAATTTCTTTTTCATTGGGTTACTTTCTCTCCATGAATCTACCAGATTGTATTTGGAAAGAAGTTGAGAAAAAGGTAATCTAGAGGTTATTTTGGATGGTGTAAAAGGTGATTTATCTAGAAATGGGAGGAGGACCTGGTTCGAATCCCCACACATTATCACTGTTCCTATTTTGTGTGTATTAATCACTTGTAATATATGTGAGAGGAATGGTGTAGGTTGTTTGTTAGGAGCGTAGTAGGAAATCACCGTGATTGCTGTATCCATTATATAACCCATGAGTATCAGGTATCTACCTTCTGGGTCTTTAATTTCTGATGATAAGGTGAATGGTGTGGATCGGTGAAATGCAATTAGAGTTCCCCTTTGCTTGGTACAGGCAGAAGCCGTGTAAATTTGTTGATAAAAAGGAGAAATATATTTTGGAGTAGAATCTTTGGTGAAGTGTGTTTCTTGGAGGCATACTATGTGAGCCTTCTTGTTATGGAAAGTACGGAAGGCTTTGGTCCTTTTTTGAGGGACATTTATTCCCTGAACATTCAGGGAAAGTATATTCAGTGGTGCCATGGCAACAGATCAAATAGTTTTGACTTACTTTTTGTTATGCAGAGCTGACTGCGCAGATCAACCTGTGTGGACTGAAGAGATGAATAGATAGAAAAGAAACCAGTGAATTCTGGAGTAAAGAGTAAACAAAAAACATATGAGATTAGATGATACATTGTATAAATTATTTTTTGCAAGTAATCACAATTTACCCGTGAAAGAGAATAAATATCTCTCTCAGGGGAATAAGTGCCTTCGTCACACTCCCACATAATATGGTTGGGAGAATGAGGAGGGCTAATGGGGGTACACGGATCTTCCGCTTACAGGAGAGAAGTGCTATGTCAAAAGACATCAAAATGATGTTTCATTAATTGGAGTGCAGAATATAGTTTTTGTTGAAATTATTTATTCCGGGGGGGCAGGAGGCGGAGCCTAGCGGAGCAGACATGCATTGTTAGAGCTCCACACCGCTGAGGAGAGAAGAGAAGGACAAAGCGGAGCCTGCAGGCTCAAAAGGTATCCATTTGAACCTTTTTGCCCCAGGGAACAAACTGTGAAAGTTTGGGCAGGAAATATGGTACTGGGAGGAAACCGTGGCAGAAATAAAAATCACCTCACAAAGAGCTCACAGGCACTCACTGCAGCTGAAGCAGCTCCAGTCACCTCACAAGATACAGCATCAGGGCGCTCTCACAGACAGAAAATGTGGGAGTGTGACGAATGCACTTATTCCCCTGAGAGAGATATTTATTCTCTTTCACGGGTAAATTGTGATTACTTGCAAAAAATAATTTATACAATGTATCATCTAATCTCATATGTTTTTTGTTTACCCTTTACTCCAGAATTCACTAGTTTCTTTTCTATCTTTTCATCTCTTCAGTCCACACAGGTTGATCTGCACAGTCAGCTCTGCATAACAAAAAGTAAGTCAAAACTATTTGATCTGTTGCCATGGCACCACTGAATATACTCTCCCTGAATGTTCAGGGAATAAATGTCCCTCAAAAAAGGACCAAAGCCTTCCGTACTTTCCATAACAAGAAGGCTCACATAGTATGCTCCAAGAAACACACTTCACCAAAGATTCTACTCCAAAATATATTTCTCCTTTTTATCAACAAATTTACACGGCTTCTGCCTGTACCAAGCAAAGGGGAACTCTAATTGCATTTCACCGATCCACACCATTCACCTTATCATCAGAAATTAAAGACCCAGAAGGTAGATACCTGATACTCATGGGTTATATAATGGATACAGCAATCATGGTGATTTCCTACTATGCTCCTAACTAGGGATGAGCCGAACACCCCCCTGTTCGGTTTGCACCAGAACATGCGAACAGGAAAAAAGTTCGTTCGAACATGCGAACACCGTTAAAGTCTATGGGACACGAACATGAATAATCAAAAGTGCTAATTTTCAAGGCTTATATGCAAGTTATTGTCATAAAAAGTGTTTGGGGACCTGGGTCCTGCCCCAGGGGACATGGATCAATGCAAAAAAAAGTTTTAAAAACGGCCGTTTTTTCAGGAGCAGTGATTTTAATAATGCTTAAAGTCAAACAATAAAAGTGTAATATCCCTTTAAATTTCGTACCTGGGGGGTGTCTATAGTGTGCCTGTAAAGGGGCGCATGTTTCCTGTGTTTAGAACAGTCTGACAGCAAAATGACATTTTGAAGGAAAAAACTCATTTAAAACTACCCGCGGCTATTGCATTGCCGACAATACACATAGAAGTTCATTGATAAAAACGGCATGGGAATTCCCCAAAGGGGAACCCCGAACCAAAATTAAAAAAAAAAAATGACGTGGGGGTCCCCCTAAATTCCATACCAGGCCCTTCAGGTCTGGTATGGATATTAAGGGGAACCACGGCCAAAATTTAAAAAAAAAAATGACGTGGGGTTCCCCCGAAATTCCATACCAGACCCTTCAGGTCTGGTATGGATTTTAAGGGGAACCCCGCGCCAAAAAAAAAAAAAAAAACGGCGTGAGGTCCCCCCAAAAATCCATACCAGACCCTTATCCGAGCACGCAACCTGGCAGGCCGCAGGAAAAGAGGGGGGGACGAGAGTGCGCCCCCCCTCCCTCCTGAACCGTACCAGGCCACATGCCCTCAACATTGGGAGGGTGCTTTGGGGTAGCCCCCCAAAACACCTTGTCCCCATGTTGATGAGGACAAGGGCCTCATCCCCACAACCCTGGCCGGTGGTTGTGGGGGTCTGCGGGCGGGGGGCTTATCGGAATCTGGAAGCCCCCTTTAACAAGGTGACCCCCAGATCCCGGCCCCCCCCCTGTGTGAAATGGTAAGGGGGTACATAAGTACCCCTACCATTTCACGAAAAAAGTGTCAAAAATGTTAAAAATGACAAGAGACAGTTTTTGACAATTCCTTTATTTAAATGCTTCTTCTTTCTTCTATCTTCCTTCATCTTCTGGTTCTTCTGGCTCTTCTGGTTCTTCTGGTTCTTCCTCCGGCGTTCTCGTCCAGCATCTCCTCCGCGGCGTCTTCTGTCTTCTTCTCCTCGGGCCGCTCCGCACCCATGGCATGGGGGGGAGGCTCCCGCTCTTCTCTTCTTCTCTTCTTCTTTTCTTCTTTTCTTCTTTTCTTCTCTTCTTCTCTTCTTCTCTTCTTCTTCATTTTCTTCTCCGGGCCGCTCCGCAATCCATGCTGGCATGGAGGGAGGCTCCCGCTGTGTGACGGCGCTCCTCGTCTGACAGTTCTTAAATAACGGGGGGGCGGGGCCACCCGGTGACCCCGCCCCCCTCTGACGCACGGTGACTTGACGGGACTTCCCTGTGACGTCACGGGGAATGCCACAGGGAAGTCCCGTCAAGTCACCGTGCGTCAGAGGGGGGCGGGATCACCGGGTGGCCCCGCCCCCCGTTATTTAAGAACTGTCAGACGAGGAGCGCCGTCACACAGCGGGAGCCTCCCTCCATGCCAGCATGGATTGCGGAGCGGCCCGGAGAAGAAAATGAAGAAGAAGAGAAGAAGAGAAGAAAAGAAGAAGAGAAGAAAAGAAGAAGAGAAGAAGAGAAGAGCGGGAGCCTCCCCCCCATGCCATGGGTGCGGAGCGGCCCGAGGAGAAGAAGACAGAAGACGCCGCGGAGGAGATGCTGGACGAGAACGTCGGAGGAAGAACCAGAAGAACCAGAAGAGCCAGAAGAACCAGAAGATGAAGGAAGATAGAAGAAAGAAGAAGCATTTAAATAAAGGAATTGTCAAAAACTGTCTCTTGTCATTTTTAACATTTTTGACACTTTTTTCGTGAAATGGTATGGGTACTTATGTACCCCCTTACCATTTCACACAGGGGGGGGGCCGGGATCTGGGGGTCACCTTGTTAAAGGGGGCTTCCAGATTCCGATAAGCCCCCCGCCCGCAGACCCCCACAACCACCGGCCAGGGTTGTGGGGATGAGGCCCTTGTCCTCATCAACATGGGGACAAGGTGTTTTGGGGGGCTACCCCAAAGCACCCTCCCAATGTTGAGGGCATGTGGCCTGGTACGGTTCAGGAGGGAGGGGGGGCCACACTCTTGTCCCCCCTCTTTTCCTGCGGCCTGCCAGGTTGCGTGCTCGGATAAGGGTCTGGTATGGATTTTTGGGGGGACCCCACGCCGTTTTTTTTTTTTTTTTTTGGCGCGGGGTTCCCCTTAAAATCCATATCAGACCTGAAGGGTCTGGTATGGAATTTAGGGGGAACCCCACGTCATTTTTTTTTTTTTAATTTTGGCCGGGGTTCCCCTTAATATCCATACCAGACCTGAAGGGCCTGGTATGGAATTTAGGAGGACCCCCACATCATTTTTTTTTTTTAATTTTGGTTCGGGGTTCCCCTTTGGGGAATTCCCATGCCGTTTTTATCAATGAACTTCTATGTGTATTGTCGGCAATGCAATAGCCGCGGGTAGTTTTAAATGAGTTTTTTCCTTCAAAATGTCATTTTGCTGTCAGACTGTTCTAAACACAGGAAACATGCGCCCCTTTACAGGCACACTATAGACACCCCCCAGGTACGAAATTTAAAGGGATATTACACTTTTATTGATTGACTTTAAGTATTATTAAAATCACTGCTCCTGAAAAAACGGCCGTTTTTAAAACTTTTTTTTGCATTGATCCATGTCCCCTGGGGCAGGACCCAGGTCCCCAAACACTTTTTATGACAATAACTTGCATATTAGCCTTTAAAATTAGCACTTTTGATTTCTCCCATAGACTTTTAAAGGGTGTTCCGCGGCATTCGAATTTGCCGCGAACACCCCAAATTGTTCGCTGTTCGGTGAACTTGCGAACAGCCAATGTTCGAGTCGAACATGAGTTCGACTCGAACTCGAAGCTCATCCCTACTCCTAACAAACAAACTACACCATTCCTCTCACATATATTACAAGTGATTAATACACACAAAATAGGAACAGTGATAATGTGTGGGGATTCGAACCAGGTCCTCCTCCCATTTCTAGATAAATCACCTTTTACACCATCCAAAATAACCTCTAGATTACCCTTTTCTCAACTTCTTTCCAAATACAATCTGGTAGATTCATGGAGAGAAAGTAACCCAATGAAAAAGAAATTCACTTATTTCTCGCACCCTCATCAAACCTTCACCAGAATAGATCATATTTTTCTAACAATAGGAATGATACCAGAAATTATTGCATCAGATATAATTCCGATTCCGTGGTCTGACCATAATGCAGTATACACTACTATAGCCTCAGCCATACCAAAAGCGCATGACCCAACGTGGTACTTACCGGACATAATGCTCAAACACCCACTACATCAGATGGCCATTGAACAAGCTTTAAAGGAATACATATCAATTAATAATACAACAGACATCTCCCCAATAACACTGTGGGAAGCTCATAAGTCTGTCTTGCGTGGTACAATACAAAGACAAATGGCACTATTTAAACGGGAACGCAAAAATCTAGCAAAAAAAACTAGAACTCAATTTTAATGCAGCCTACATATCATTCCAAGATAATCCATCTCAGAGTACAAAATCTCATCTGAAAAAATCTAGATTGGAATACGATCTATTTCTCACTGAGTCGGTTGATAAATCCCTCAAACGCTCCAAACACAATTTCTACATGAATACAAACAAACCAGGTACATATTTGGCTCGGGCATTAAATTCAACTAACAAATCTTTCAAACCAATATGTTTGAAATTATCAAAAAATTTTTATACTTGTAATCCAGTTAAAATAGTCCATAAATTTCACTCACATCTCGCAACTTTATACAAGACAAACAATGAATTTAATCCCACAGAGGCTGAATCCTTCTTCTCAAAAATAACCTTACCTGAGTTATCTCAGAATCAAAAAAGCAGTTTGGATGAGCCTATAACTATAGATGAAGTTGCTAACGCCATAAAAGACCTAAAACTTAACAAAAGACCAGGCCCAGGCGGCTACTGGGCTTTATACTATAAAACATTCTCAGAAATACTCTCTCCCATTCTCACTGAAACTTTTAACAAACTTCTAGATGGACATTCTTTTCGGCAAGAAACACTAATGGCAATTGTTTGTATGATCCCAAAACCCCTTTCTGATGATACTTCCTGTGTGAATTATCTGCCTATCTCTCTGTTAAACCTTGATATTAAATTATTAGCAAAAATAATAGCAAAACGCCTCAATAGCATTATAGGAAAATTAATACATAGAGATCAAGTAGGCTTCATGCCAAATAGACAGGCAGGCGATAATGTACGCAGGGCAGTGTTATTGGCACATATTGCTAAAAAACGGAAAATCCCTTTATGTTTTCTATCTCTCGATATTAAGAGGGCATTTGACACAGTATCCTGGCAATATATGCAATATTCATTACAAAAATGGGGTTTTGGACCCCACTTTTTAACATGGATCAAAGCATTATATAATAAACCCAAAGCCTATATAAAATATGCTGGATACAAATCTGATGCCTTTAATATCGAAAGAGGTACCCGACAGGGTTGCCCATTATCTCCCTTATTATTTGCCCTTATACTCGAACCCATGGCCCAATACATCAGAACAAACCAAACTATAACTGGCATTGAAGTAGGAGGTATCACACACAAATTATGTATATTTGCAGACGATATATTACTTTTTCTATCATCACCACAGGTCTCTGGTCCTAACTTAATACCAGCTCTTGATGGATTTGCAGCCCTATCCGGCCTTATGATTAATCCCAAGAAATGCCTAGTGCTTAATATTTCACTCACAAACATGAAGTTGATCCCGGCTAGTACAAAAAAGAGCAACTTCGTTTATATGGGGCTCATCTAAACCATGTATACCTATACACACACTACATCTTCCCAAAAATAAAGGAGGCCTGGGATACCCTAATTTTACTAACTACTACAGAGCAGCACATTTGGCCAGTCTGTCCAAATACCATGCAAAACAGGAAATCCCATTATGGGTATTTATAGAGGCTTCAGAAAATGACCCTCTATTAATATCAAACTTATTATGGCTTGATCCTAAAGACCGCTTTAAAATTCATAATCCCATAACTAAACATTTCTTATCTCTCTGGGATAAACTAAAAACCAAATATCAGTTACAATCTCCACACAATCCTCTCCTTTCTTTTATCAGAAATCCGGCCTTTTATCCGGCATGGATCTACCCAAATTCTTTTAAAGCTTGGACAACATCAGGCATTCAGACACTAAATGACTTCATAGCATCTAAATCATTCCTTTCATTCCCATCGCTTAGAGAAAAATATGATCTACCAAACTCTGAGATATTTAGATATCTCCAAATCAAAAATTTCTATACACCATTCCTAAAGGGGATACGCCATTATCCCAATTATCCATTTTTGAATCAATCTGTACAAAAGATCCATTTGCTAAAGGTACAATTTCATCACTTTATAATCAATTATATGGAGTACCAAATCTTAATAGACCCTCTTACGTTCAGAGGTGGGAGGAGGACCTGGGACGAACTTTAGAAGACACGGACTGGTCTAACATATGGCTCACATCTAAGTCATCTTCACCCAACATCTTAGCACTGGAGACAAATTATAAAGTCCTAACTCGCTGGTACCTTGTACCCGCTAGAGTGGCAAAATATTCACCTAATACCTCAGCTCTTTGTTTTTGAGGATGCCCAGAAATAGGCACACATTTACACATATGGTGGACGTGCCCAGTAATCCAAACCTTCTGGAAGGAAGTCTTCGTGATTGCATCTAAAATATTTAAAAAAATAATACAACCAGATCCATATATAACTTTACTTAATCTAAAAGTAAAGTTAACACTCTCTCAATTCAAACTTATGATCCAACTAACAACGGCTGCAAAACAAACAGTGGCCAAAGCATGGAAATCTCCTACGTTGGTACTAGCAGAAACAATTCACAGAATGAATAATACAATGTCCCATGCTAAGATGGTAGCCATCGACCAAAATCAAATTCCAAAATTTGAAAAACTTTGGCATCCTTGGATAAAACAACAGTTCCTGTCAAACTTCAATGACTCTGTCCTGTTGCCATGGTAGCAGATTAAATGACTTACAGAGACACCCATTCTAAGGCTTCAAAGAGAACTAAAAAGAATAATAAACTGACGAGCGGGACAACCTTGTGGACCATACCTCTGCCTTTCTACCCTTTTTCTTCTTTCTCTTTCCTTTTCTCCACCTTACGATTAAAGCTCATTATCAGAATTTATTTGACCTATATACACTCTACCTGTAAACAATATGTATAGTAGGTATAAATCATTTAAATACCTACAAAAGTAACTAAGGAAATGATATATATCTTTAATTTAGGTTTACGTGAACCCAATGTTTAATATTTGAAATTTCATGATATTTACCTATATAAACCCTACTGTAAAACAATGAGCTTACTTTATAGATCCTTGTAAACTTACTTTATGTATCTTTATAATATTGTATACTCAATAAACTTCTTTTGACAAGGAAAAAATTGCAGTGTGACAAATGTGCTATCTCCATTACGAACTGTAGTTTTACCAGACCAAGCGCTTCCGTCTCGTAATTTATTCAGAGCATGCGTGGCACTTTGTGTGTTGGTATTGTCTACACATGATTGGAATTTACACAAACGGATTTTGTTGTCGGAAAATTTGAGAACCAGATCTCAAATGTTGTGCAACAGAAATTCCGATGGAAACTGTCCGATGGAGCCTACACACGGTCAGCATTTCTGAAAAAAGGCTCCCATCGAACATTTTCCGTCGGGAAATCCGACTGTGTGTACGAGGCATTAAAGTTCCTCAGTGCTTGAAATTGTGTAGACGAGATCCCGGGGGGAAACCTCGGATTACCCAGTATCGGAGTTAGGGGTGACGTTTTAGTTGTTAGGGAAGTTTGTAGGACAACTTGAGAATACTGCCGCAGAGGGTGTGATTTTAGTTCTGAGGGTAGGGAGTCACTGCACCATAGTGCATTCCTCAGGGGAATAACAGTTTGATGCTGTTCTATTTATGCTCATAATTTGGACCCATGGTGGCGTCGCCAGTTGATAACCCTGCCCAGGTGTACTGCCTGGTAGTATCTCCTGATGTCGGGTAATGCCAAGCCCCCCCCCAAAATGTTTTGGCATGGAAAGTTGAGTGCAGGGGGTGTGTGTTTTTTTGTGTGCCCAGACAAAGCGAGTAAAGAGAGCTTGGACTTGTTTGAAATATGTGGGAGGTATCCTAATCGGTAAGGCCAGGAAAAGGTACAAAAATTTTGGTAGTTTTGGTAATTTTGGTAATTTTGGAAGTTGCACCTCCCAAACCATGAGTGCAGACCTTTGTGCCATGTGTCCAATAACACCCTGGTCTTTGCTAGTAGAGGGGGGAAGTTACTCTCATAGATGTGGGAAAGGTCAGGTGGGATGTTAGTACCTAAATAAGTCAAGGTGGAGGACGTCCACTTAAACCGAAAGTTCGATTGTACCGTTGGGAGGATATGCGGTGGTAGCGCTATTCCCATTGCTTCCGACTTATAAAAATTAATCTTTAGGTTCGCTAATTTCCCTTATATCTCAAATTCCCTAAGAAGGTTCAGTAGGGATACCACTGGATTGGTTAGCGAAAAGAGCAGGTCATCCCATAGGCTGAGATTTTGTGTTGCGTCTGACCAACTGTTACACCTTGTATGTCTGGGTTCAATCTGATCTTAGATAGGAAGGGTTATAAGGAGAGGGCAAATAGGAGGGGGGACAACGGGCATCCCTGCCTCGTCCCATTGGTTATTGGGAAAGGGTCAGACAGAACTCCATTTGCCTTTACCTGGGCTGTTGGGTTGGATGATATTCCAGCTATTCGACTGAGCATCACCTCCCCCAGACCAATATGCCTGAGTACCGCAAACATAAATGTCCAGTTTACCTGGTCAAATGCCTTTTCAGCGTCGGTGTTTAGAAATATACATAGGGTATTCGTGGACCATTCAACATATAGCAGATTCAAAACTTTAGAGGAACTGTCCCTAGCCTCCCTGGAAGGGATGAAGCCAACCTGGTCAAGATGTATAAGTTGCTGGAGGTGTTGTGCCAATCGGGTAGACAAGATCTTAGTGAATAGCTTGAGGTCCACATTCAGAAGTTATATGAGCCTTTAACTACCACATGCTGCCCAGTCTTTCCCTTTCTTGTGAATCACTGAGATATGGGCACCTAGGGTGTCTCTGGCAAATACAATACCGGAGCCCACCGCATTAAATAGTGTGATCATATGTGGACCTAGTATTGGAAGAAGCATTTTATAATATTGTAAAATATAGCCGTCGGGACCTGGGGCCTTCCCTGGTTTCATTGTCCCTATGGCTTGTTGGAGTTCCAGCAGGGTTATAAGAGAGTCTAATTCTGCTCGTTTTTCCGGGGGAGAGTATATATTCCAGCTATCTGATTGAGCATCACCTCCCCCAGACCAATATGTCTGAGTACAGCAAACATAAATATCCAGTTTACCCGGTCAAATGCCTTTTCGGCGTCTGTGTTTAGAAATATACATGGGGCATTCGTGGACCGTGCAACATATAGCAGATTCAAAACTTTAGAGGTACTGTCCCTAGCCTCCCTGGAAGGGATGAAGCCAACCTGGTCAAGATGTATAAGTTTCTGGAGGTGTTGTGCCAATCGGGTAGATAAGATCTTAGTGAATAACTTGAGGTCCACATTCAGAAGTGAGCCCACCGCATTAAATAGCGTGATCATATATGGACCTAGTATTGGAAGAAGCGTTTTATAATATTGTAAAGTATAGCCGTGGGACCTGGGGCCTTCCCTGGTTTCATTGTCCCTATGGCTTGTTGGAGTTCCAGCAGGGTTATAGGAGAGTCTAATTCTGCCCGGGTTTCCGGGGGGAGAGATGGTAGTTGAGAGGACATAATATAGTCCTCCATATCTGATTGGGGTGATGTCGCCAGTGGTAAGTTGTACAAGTTGGAATAGAAACTTTTGAACTCTTGAGTGATATATGTAGGTAGGACCACTCTTTGACCACCTGTCATGATGATGTGGGGGATATATGTGGAGAGTTTATGTTCTCTAACCATTCTTGCCAGCAATTTCCCATATTTGTCCCCTGATTCATAGGTTGCTCTGCGGTAAAACTGTAATGCTGCCTTAGCTCTGTAATGGAGTAGGTCAGTGATCTGTTTCCTGAGAATTGTTAAGTCAGCCTCTAAAGACTGTGAGGGGGCGTGTTTGTGTCTAGATTCAGTAGTGGCTAGTTTCTGCAGCAGTCGGGAGAGTTGTTCAGTGCGTTTAATACGGGCACTATACTTGATGAGGATCTTTCTGATGACTGTTTTGTGGGCTTCCCACAGGATCCCTGGGTCACAGTCTGGTTGGTCATTTTCCTGAAAATAAAAGTTCAGTGCTCTAGTCAATACCTCTGAGGTTTGCAGGAGGCTCTCATTAAGAAGCCAAAATCGTTGTCTAAGTGATGAGGTGTCAGACAGGTAGGTCAGAAATATAGGTGCGTGGTCTGACCACGCCCTGTTGCCTATTGATGTAGCATCCATGGCATGTAGCTGAGTGTGGGGGATCAAAAAGTAATCTATTCTGGTATATACCTGATGCATGGGAGAGTAAAATGTGTAGTCGCGCTCTCCCAAACGTTGCAAGAGCCAGATATCTATCAGTTGGGTTTTGTGCAGTGTCTTAGCCATTCCTTTGAGCTGATTCAGTGGGATGGACGATTTGTCCAAAGAAGAGTCTACCGAGGGGATCAAGGGGGCATTGAGGTCCCCGCTGAGGACCAGTTGTCCTTCCCTAAATTCCTGAAGTTTCTCTATAGCATCATTCAGGAATGTGGCCTGGTGTTCGTTGAGGGCATATATTGTTGCTAGTGTCACCTGTATGTCACCCAGTAGGCCCTTAAGGAAAACATATTGTCCCGTTGGATCTATCATAGAGCTATGGCATTGACAAGGGATTTTACTGGATATCAGTATGGAGACCCCTTTGGATTTGTACGTCACGGGGTTAAATCTATTTTGCAGATACCGGAGTTTGTTATGTTTGAAATGCATCTCTTGGATAAACGCAATGTCTGTGTGGGATTGTTTCAGGTCATCTAACAGCATGCATCTTTTCTCTGGCATGTTTAGGCCTTTCGCACAAAGTGACAACAATTTAATACTGTTTAACGCCATGGCGTGGTGGGAGGGAGGGGAGGGGGAGGTTAAAAGTCAAAAAGTAAGGAAGAAGGAATAGAGGGGAGTAGTATAGAAAGAAAGAATGTGTTGGAGTAAAGAGAAAAGTAAATCAGACAGTAAAGAGTTAGATGGAGAAAACATGGCCTAATGCCCTGTGTCTTTTAAAAAGTATGTTTTCTGCATATGACACCCAGGAGGTTGTATGGCACCCCCCAGGAGGATATACTATCCTATCTGGGAGAGGGGTAGGACAAGGCTCAAGAGGTGAGCCCCTAACCATCCCTCCCACCCCAACATATCTTAAAAGTGCATGAATGTACTTCAATTCTATAAAAAGAAAATGGGTTTAACTTGCATATATATGTGCCTGAGAGTGCCGACTACCAGGGCCCCAGCCACAGTCCCCCCATTGTCCGTCCAGTTTGTTTTGCTCCAGCCAATCTGGTAGCTACATTTCACTCTTCTGACCAGAAGAGAAATTTATTGGAATTTTAAACTAGACACCCATATCCCCAAAGAGATGAACTTGGCGTGGAATATCTCTCATTCTTAGGACTAAAAAAAAAGTGACTCTATGTAAACATTGCTTTATGTTTGTTTTGTTTGTTGTTATGTATGTATGTTTTTTTATTTAAAATTGATGCATTCATATTACTCACTTAGTGGAAGAATATACAGTATGCTGCAAATACTGTATGTACAGTGAATATATATATAGATATATATATCTATATATATATACAGTTGCAATAAAAAGTATGTGAACCCTTTTGGAATTATATGGATTTCTGCACAAATTGGTCATAATATGTGATCTGATCTTCATCTAAGTCACAACAATAGACAATCACAATCTGCCTAAACTGATAACACACAAATAATTAAATATATTTATGTCCATAAATGGAGAAAGTTCAGTACTGCTGCTACTCTCCCTAGGAGTGGGCGTCCTGTAAAGATGACTGCAAGAGCACAGCGCAGACTGCTCAATGAGGTGAAGAAGAATCCTAGAGTGTCAGCTAAAGACTTACAAAAGTATCTGACATATGCTAACATCCCTGTTAGCGAATCTATGATACGTAAAACACTAAACAAGAATGGATTTCATGGAAGGATACCACAGAGGAAGCCACTGCTGTCCAAAAAAAAACATTGCTGCACATTTACAGTTTGCACAAGAGCACCTGGATGTTCCACAGCAGTACTGGCAAAATATTATGTGGACAGATGAAACCAAAGTTGAGTTGTTTGGAAGAAACACACAACCCTATGTGTGGATAAAGAGGGGCACAGCACACCAACATCAAAACCTCATCCCAACTGTGAAGTATAATGGTGGGGGCATTGTGGTTTGGGGCTGCTTTGCTGCATCAGGGCCTGGATGGATTGCTATCATCAAAGGAAAAATGAATTCCTAAGTTTATCAAGACATTTTGCAGGAGAACTTAAGGCCATCTGTCCACCAGCCGAAGCTCAACAGAAGATGGGTGTTGCAACAGGACAACGACCCAAAGCATAGAATTAAATCAACAACAGAATAGCTTAAACAGAGGAAAATACACCTTCTGGAGTGGCCCAGTCAGAGTCCTGACCTCAACCCAACTGGGATGCTGTAGCATGACCTCAAGAAAGCGATTCACACCAGACATTCCAAGAATATTGCTGAAATGAAACAGTTCTGTAAAGAGGAATGGTCAAGAATTACTCCTGACCATTGTGCACATCTGACCTGCAACTACAGGTTTGGTTGAAATTATTGCTGCCAAAGGAAGTTCAACCAGTTATTAAATCCAAGGGTTCACATACTTTTTCCACCAACACTGTGAATGTTTACATGGTAAAAACATGGTAACATTTAATTCTTTGCGTGTTATTAGTTTGAGCAGACTGTGATTGTCTATTGTTGTGACTTAGATGAAGATCAGATCACATTTTATGACCAATTTGTGCAGAAATCCATATCATTCTAAAATGGTTCACACACTTTTTATTGCAACTGTATATATATATCACAAAAGTGAGTACAAGCCTCACATTTTTATAAATATTTTATTATATCTTTTCATGTGACAACACTGAAGAAATGACACTTTGCTACAATGTAAAGTAGTGAGTGTACAGTTTGTATAAGAGTGTAGAGTTAGTCGGTGAAACAGTCTGTAGGAGACAAACAAGGGCCTGGTGTGTAAGGCCAGAGCAGCAGTGCTGCAAGTAAGAGCCATCTAGGCTGAATGTCATTTTGTTGATGGAAAAAGGCATGCTGAAACCCCTGCGAGGGAAACCTGTTTGTTTGCTGAACTTGCTTTTAATAAAAATGGGCAAACAAAGCCCTTAAAAAGAAGAAACAGCTAATGGCAGTGTCCTTAAAGTTCTACATTTGATGTAAGTCCTTTGCAATATATATATATGCAAAAGTAATCACCCCCTTGTTTTTTTTTACTATTTTGTTACATTACAGCCTTTAGTTCAATGTTTTTTTTAATCTGAATTATATGTGATGGATCAGAACACAATAGTCTAATGCCCTGTACACACGGTCGGACATTGATCGGACATTCCGACAACAAAATCCATTTTCAAACTTGTTTTGCATACACACGGTCACACAAAGTTGTCAGAAAATCCGATTGTTCTGAACGCGGTGACGTAAAACACATACGTCGGGACTATAAATGGGGCAGTAGCCAATAGCTTTCATCTCTTAATTTATTCTAAGCATGCGTGGCACTTTGTGCATCAGATTTGTGTACACATGATTGGAGTTTCTGAAAATGGATTTTGTTGTTGGAACATTTTATAGCAAGCTGTCAAACTTTGTGTGTTGGAAATTCCTATGGAAAATGTGTGATGGAGCCTACACACGGTCGGAATTTCCGACAACAAGGTCATATCACACATTTTCCATCGGAAAATCCTATCGTGTGTACAGGGCATAAGTTGGTGAAGTAAAATTAGAAAAATATATACATAAAACTATTTTTCAGAAATAAAAAAATGATAATTGGCATGTGTATTCACCCCCTTTGTTATAAAACCCATAAAAAGCTCTGGTGCAACCAATTACCTTCAGAAGTCACATAATTGGTGAAATGATGTCCACCTGTGTGCAATCTAAGTGTCACATGATCTGTCATTACATATACACACCTTTTTGAAAGGCCCCAGAGACTGCAACACCTAAGCAAGAGGCACCACTAACCAAACACTGCCATGAAGACCAAGGAACTCTCAAAAACAAGTAAGGGACAATGTTGTTGAGAAGTACAAGTCAGGGTTAGGTTATAAAAAATATACAAATCTTTGATGATCCCTAGGAGCACCATCAAATCTATCATAACCAAATGGAAAGAACATGGCACAACAGCAAACCTGCCAAGAGACGGCCGCACACCAAAACTCACGGACTGAGCAAGGAAGGCATTAATCAAAAAGGCAGCACAGAGACCTAAGGTAACCCTGGAGGAGCTGCAGAGTTCCACAGCAGAGACTGTAGTATCTGTACATAGGACGACAATAAGCCGTACGCTCCGTAGAGTTGGGCTTTATGGCAGAGTGGCTGGAAGAAAGCCATTACTTTCAGCAAAAAAACAAAATGGCACGTTTTGCGTTTGTGAAAAGGCATGTGGGTGACTCCCAAAATGTATGGAGGAAGGTGCTCTGGTCTGATGAGACTAAAATTTAACTTTTTGGCCATCAAAGAAAATGCTATGTCCAACACATCACATCACCCAAAGAACACCATCCCCACAGTGAAACATGGTGGTGGCAGTATCACGCTGTAGAGATGTTTTTCAGCAGTCGGGACTGGGAAACTAGTCAGGGTTGAGGGAACGATGGATGGTGCTAAATACAGGGATATTCTTGAGCAAAACCTGTACCACTATGTGTGTGATTTGAGGCTAGGACGAAGGTTCACCTTTCAGCAGGACAATGACCCCAAACACACTGCTAAACCAACACTTGAAAGGTTTAAGGGGAAACATGTAAATGTGTTGGAATGGCCTAGTCAAAGCCCAGACCTCAATCTAATAGAAAATCTGTGGTCAGACTTAACGATTGCTGTTCACAAGCGCAAACCATCCAACTTGAAGGAGCTGGGGCAGTTTTGCAAGGAGGAATGGGCAAAAATCCCAGTGGTAAGATGTGGCAAGCTCATAGAAACTTATCCAAAGCGACTTGGAGCTGTGATAGCAGCAAAAGGTGGCTCTACAAAGTATTGACTTTAGGGGGGTGAATAGTTATGCACATTGACTTTTTCTGTTATTTTGTCCTATTTGTTGTTTGCTTCACAATAAAAATAAAAAAAACATCTTCAAAGTTGTGGGCATATTCTGTAAATTAAATGATGCAAATCCTCAAACAATCCATGTTAATTCCAGGTTGTGAGGCAACAAAACACGAAAAATGCCAAGGAGGGTGAATACTTTTGCAAGGCACTGTATATACATACACAGTATATATTAATGTCATTTTTAGATAATCATTCAACATTAGGTGTTTTTATTATTCCTGCCCCCCCCCCCATTCCCTTCTTCGCAACTGATTTTCAAACATGCTGTAAAAAAATATACATTAATAAGTACATGCATTGCTTTCAAGTACTAATTATACACTGCCTGTCATAAGAGGTACTTGAACTAGTCACAAGTATTAGACTGCGTAGGACAGCCCTTAGAATTATAAAATCATATAAAAACCAGTTACATTTATTTTAGTTATGCAATACTTGCTTTAAAGGTGTTTTTGGACAGTGCTTGATATTTTATCAGATTTTGACCTCAAGAAAATAGCAAGACTTGTCTATTTAAGGTGACTTTAACCTAAGCTGATGCAGCTGGAAAATAACACAACCTTTCTTAATAGAAATACTGTTTAGCAGAGTTTACATGCACATAAAGGCATAAAGCATGGTGTTATTTGTATCTATTAGAACTCCAAATGACAGGTAAATGAGATTTATTCATGCCGTATTCACTAAAATGTTTTACAGTCAATACTATAAAAATAACACAAATTGATTTATATAATATCCAATTGCAGTGCAACATTAAGCTAAACACTGAGATGCATTACTGGTTGAGACACTGTAGTTAAATTACAGCCTAGAATATACCTTAGCTAATGTCAGTTACAACAAAAGCCTTAGGTATTTTCATGCACATGAGCAAACATACATGCATAAATATGTTTAAGGCATTTACTGAGGCAGACTTTTCTGTAATTGGCTTTTGCAATTGTTATAGATGTTTCTACTCTCCCTTTTCTCACAGCCCTATAATAAGCATTCAGGCAGTATGTGTGTTCTATTTATAATTATCACAACCCACTGCAGTTTTTCAGCCTATTTGCAACCAAGTTAAACAAAGTCTATAGTTTCAAAATAATATATCAAACTTTAGAAAAATGTAATTCCAAATGAATGACAGAATGCAATTCCAAGATTCAAACAAAAATTCTGATAAGATATTTTTGCATTTCATATTAAACTTAAAATTCAGTATTTCATAAATCATGGTATACAGTATATGTGAACATCATTGCCTTAAAAAAAAACATCAGAGAGGGGAAGAGGAGTGAGGAGAACCAATGTTTAAATTATATGTATTTGCTAATTCCCCATAGTGTTTTCTAGAATTTGTATATTGTATCTCTTGTTACAAAGATGCATATGTATTTTGTATGCTCTTCAGTTCCTTCTAGTGGCCATAACAAGATATTTCACTACTGCCCATAATAACAGAACATTCATTCAGAAGTGAAAATAGCCTAAAGATCATTCACTTTTGCTCAATTCACACAAAACAAATTTGCATGCAGATTCACTGGTTATGCAAATGTTTTCTTTTATAAATAAACCTCTTAAGGCCCGTACACACGATCAGACTTTCCAACAGGAAATGTTCGATGACAGGCTGTTGGCGGTAAATCCGACCATGTATGCTCTATCAGACTATTGTTGTCAGACTTTCCGCCAACAAATGTTGGCTAGCAGGTTTTCAAATTTTCCATGGACAAATGTGTGTTGTCGGATTTTCTGAGCGTGTGTACACAAGTCCGTTGGACAAAAGTCCAAAGTACAAACACGCATGCTCGGAAGCAAGGACAAGCCAGAAGCAGTCGGTCTTGAAAACTAACGTTCGTAATGGAGAATTAACATCCGTGACGTGGCAAATTATGAAATCTTGAAATGCAGCACACAATTCTCTTCTTTAATGTGAAAATAATGAAGCTGCATTACTGGTGATACTGATGGAGTTATTGCAAACACATTTGCAAAGGCTTTTTTTTCTAGTGATATCAAGAATAATATTATTATGCTTTTTTTATTTTTATTTGGGCAAGTAACAACAACACCATTATCCGCTAGTTTTTAAGATCAAAGATACAACTGTGTTGGTGTCCCTTGTCAATTTTACATTGTATTTTTTTAAATGTAACTGCCTACTCCCAAACTGTGATTTGAAGTAAAACGCATAGCCAAGTATTATTCTCCACAATTTTTTTATTGTGCATTAAAAAAAGAAACAAATAAAATTAAACATTAGAACTTAACCAAAAAGTACATTCCATGCATCCAAAAATATAGAAAATATACCAAATCAAATCATTATTCAACCAAAAAAATAATGTCAAAGCAATAACTCCAAGGCCAATAATAAATAACATGTTATCTCCTCTGATGCTGCAACATGTCTGGTTGACTAACGGCCGTTCAGAAACAAACTGAAAAGCACAAAATGAAAAATGCGAACTGAAAAGTGCGAAAATGAAAAGCGCAAATCAACACTCACCAAACTTCTACTAACATGAAATTAGCAGAAGGAGCCCAAAGGGTGGCGCTAAAGAGTAAAAAAAAACATGTAGTACGTCTAGTACATCACTACGTTCATAATTGTTGGCCAACATTTGTGTGGCCCTGTGTATGCAAGACAAGTTTGAGCCAACGCCCTTCGGACAACATTTCACGGTTTTGTTGGTGAACAATCCGATCTTGTGTACGAGGCTTAAGTGTACATCAAGGAAGCTAAATTTTCTTATCTGTCTTACTTCCTAACATGTCTTTAGAGCCGGAAGGTAAAGCAAATGTGCCCTTCATATCAAATCAGCAATAAACATCTGATAGTAGTTCCAAACACTTCCTACATTATCCACTAAGCTAAATTAAGCTCCACTAAGCTAAATTAAGCTGCACTAAGCTTCATGAAAATAAAAGCATTGTGGGGGTTGATTTACTAAAACTGGAGAGTGCAAAGTCTGGTGCAGCTGTGCATGGTAGCAAATTCAGATTCTAAGTTTAGCTTGTTCAATTCAGCTTTGGCAAAAAAAACTGGAAGCTGAATGATTTCTATGCAGAGTTGCACCAGATTTTGCACGCTCCAATTTTAGTAAATCAACCCCATGGTGTCTGAACGAAGCCTATTTGGCCAACAAATTCTATTGTTTCGACATTCAACTGGCTATCAAGGAATATTTACTGCGAAATGCCACTCAGGATATCTTCCACTGCAGAAAGCCCACAAACTGGTTGTCCGGGGCACTTGCATCCACCATTCCTCTCAACCAAGGACAAAAGGCTTAAAATGCAGCATTTAAGGGAAACTTATCAGTAACACCTCCAATTCCAAGCTCATCCTACACCAACTAACAAGACCTTGCTAGATAAAACTGAGCTCAAATTGGACCAACTATTGCCTGAAGCAGCTGAAAAGTCCATTTGCAGAGCCCAGCACACCCTATATACTAAAGCTAACAAACTGGATACCTTATTGGCTCTATGTCTCCGTCAGCCTGATCTGGTACATAAACCCATTGCATCTCAAGATAACGAGGGATACCTACACCAGTGATCCAGTTAAGGTGCTTTTGGAATTCTGCAAATGCTTATCCCACCAATATGAGTCTAAAATGGACTTTGCTCCATCTCATGCCTTTTTCTGTGATTTATCCTTACCCACGCTATTGGATACAAACTGCGATGCACTGGACAGATCTATTTTGGTTGAGGAGGTGCTATGTGCTATCAAATCTCTTAAAGCTCGCAAATGACCTGGACCTGATGGTCTACAGGCAACTTACTACAAAAAGTTTGCTGAATGGCTGGCCCCTCTTTTGGCTAATGTCTTTAATTTTCTCCTGAAGCATCGTTCATTCGGTAGTGATACACTGATGGCTATTATATCTATGATTCCTAAACCCAATACGAATCACACCTTCTGATCTAATTTAAGCCCAATACATACTATACTATACTAAATCTGAATATCAAATTGCTAGACAAAATTCTCGCTGTGCGACTGACGTTTCATTGGAGGCATAATACACAAAGACTGAGTAGGTTTTATCCCCCGTTGTCAAGTGAGTGACATTATAAGAAGAGTGATCCTTTTTGCAACATTTAGCTTGCAAAAGAGAGATCCCTCTGCATTTATTGTCTTTAGATATCAAAAAAGCCTTAGATACGGTTTCCTGGTCCTATCTTCATTATGTATTACAAAAGTGGAGTTTTGGTCCCAATTTCCTCAATTTGGGTCTCATCCCTTCATGATAGCCCACAGGCTTATGTCAAAAACTTTGATTTTTAATCTGACTCCCAATTGCCCAGGGAACTAGGTAGGAATCCCCCTCTCCCCCTTAAGTTTTGCTCTTGCCAAAGAACCCTTGACCTTAGCTATTGTTAGTTACCTGGTAGTTTTAGGCGATCCCTGAAAACTTTCCTCTTCAGAGAAGCCTATCCTGCCTCCATCTAATAACTGCACTATTTTCTCCATTAGCTCATACCCCACAGCTATTACCCTTTTGTATAACTTGACCCTCCCTCCTAGATTGTAAGCTCTAACGAGCAGGGCCCTCTGATTCCTCCTGTATTGAATTGTATTGTACTTGTATTGTCTGCCCTAATGTTGTAAAGCGCTGCGTAAACTGTCGGCGCTATATAAATCCTGTATAATAATAAATCCTGTATAATAATAGTTGAGCCCGACTGGTAGAAGAAGACCTCTCCTAAGCGCTGGTTCAGGAGCCACTGGAGTGGGAACAGTGGTCTCTTGAGCACAGTGGGTAGAAGTGCCTGGTGTGGGTCCTTGCGGTGGCTGATGCAGGAGCTATGAAGACGTCCTTCTGGAATGGCTGAGCTGCGGATGCAGGCAAGTAGAAGCTGGTAGCAAGCAGGCAGGTAGAAGCTGGTAGCAGGCAGGCAGGTAGAAGATATGGCCGCAGCAGAACCTGGAGCTGGAAGAGCAGACTGGAACAGTGTCACAGGACACAGGAAAGCAGAGTCAGACAGTCGGTTTGGCAGGAGATCAGGCAGGTATATGGCAGGAGGGATGATCACAGAATGGTCAGGCAGGCAGGCAGAGGTTAGGCAACGGGTCACAAGATATAAGCAGAGTCAGGCAAGCCGGGTCGGGATGGAGATCGCAGAATAGTCAGACGTAGCCAGGTCAATAGCAAATAATAACATCAGGCAGGGTGCGCGGACGCGCAGGCGCGCGTGTGAGCGAGCCATCGCCCCCCGGTGGGAAATTCAGCTGAACTGCCCTGGAAAAGCCCCTTGTGCGCACGCGCGCATGCATGTTCACCCGACGGGCACCGGCACGTCCCTGACATTGCCCCCTCTCAATGGGCAGCCTCCGGATGCCCAGACAACTCTTCTTTTCAGGATGAGCAGAGAAAAAGGCATGAATCAAACGTTTAGCGTGAATATTGCTGTCAGGTTCCCATGAATTATTCTCTGGACCATACCCTTTCCATTTGATCAAAAACTGTACTTGCCCCAGTCTCTTCCTGCAATCAAGAATGGCCTCCACCTCGGAATTCCTCATCTCCATCCACCAAGACAGGTTCAGGGACCCTGGTGCCCCTATCAGGAAAAGGATCGGTCATGGCAGGCTTCAATAGCGACACATGGAATACAGGGTGGATTTTAAGTGAGTCAGGTAAACATAGTTCATAGGAAACTTCATTAATCTTCCTTTTCACCAGAAAGGGCCCGATAAATTTAGGAGCAAACTTTTTAGAAGGACAGTTTAATGTTATTGGTAGACAGCCATACCTTATCACCAAGCTGAAGGTTTAGGTCTCCTCTTCTCTTTTGATCGAAGATCCTTTTACTGTCTGCTTGTGCCTTGGATACCGCTTCCTGTAACATCTGATTATTGCGACTGAGAAACTGTAGTGTGTCCTGGACCGCTGGAACTGAGGATTCTGGAAGAAAATCAGGCAAGAAAGATACATGAAAACCATAATTGGCAAAGAAAGGAGACTGACCAGTGGCAGAGTGGCTGGCATTATTACAGTATAAGCGAATTCCGCTAGGGGCAGCAGGGACACCCAGTCATCTTGTACAAAAGATGTAAAACACCTAATGTATTGCTCCAACGTCTGATTTGTCCTTTATGTTTGCCCGTTAGTTTGGGGATGGTATGCTGAGGACAGGGCTAGTTCAATCTTCAAGATCTCACACAGGGCCTTCCAGAAGCGTGAAGTAAACTGCACCCCCCTATCAGATACTATATTTGCAGGAATTCCGTGCAGCCTGATGATCTCTTTGATGAAGACATGGGCCCTCTCTACAGCAGAAGGCGTCCCCTTTAAGGGCACGAAATGGGCCATCTTAGACAAATGATCGACGACCACAAAGATAGCCGAACATCCTTCCGAGCATGGTAGCTCAACTATAAAGTCCATTGCTATCATCCTCCAGGGCCTATCTGGTATGGGCAATGGCCTCAACAGTCCCCAGGCTCGGTTCCTGGGGGTTTTGTTCTGGATGCAAACAGGACAAGAGCTGACGTACTTCCTGCAGAATTCTTTCAGATTAGGCCACCAGAACGTGCGTTGCACGAGTTCAAGGGTCTTACGCACCCCAAAATGTCCTGCAAGTGGATGGTCGTGAAGCAAGGTCAGCACCTTGACTCGGACGTTCTCTGGTACAAATATTTGACTTCCTCTCCACAATAATCCATCTTGAAGTGTTAAGGTGGTTCCCTGGAGATTTGAAGGTTCTGGCGATGCTTCTATGATCAAAGACAGGAGATCCGTCTGAAGAAGAAATTATTTGCCGGCAGAATGGTGTCAGGTACGGAAAGGTCTTTAGGGCAATCAAACATGAGTGATAGCGCATCTGGTTTTACGTTCTTAGTCCCTGGGTGGTAAGTGATGTGGAAACAGAAATGTGTAAAGAATAAGGCCCAGCGAGCTTGTCGGGGTTTCAGTCTCTTAGCAGATCTCAAGTATTCTAGATTTTTGTGATCGGTATATATTAGAACCGGGTGAACTGCACCCTCTAACAGATACCTCCACTCCTTCAATGCTGTCTTGATAGCAAGTAGTTCCCGATCAACCACGTTATAATTCCGCTCTGCTGGCGAGAGTTTCCTAGAGAACAATCCCACGGGATGCATCAGGTCCTTGTTGCCCTGCCGTTGAGAGATGACTGCACCCACGGCCACTTCGGAAGCATCAACCTCCAGAATGAAGGGTAAAGATGGGTCAGGGTGGCTGAGGATCGGAGCTGAAGTGAAGCACCTTTTCAATTCCTCAAAGGCCTCCTGAGCCTCCGGGCTCCAGTGAAAATGACAGTTCTGCTTGGTTAACTGCGTGATGGGTGAAATGATGGTAGAAAATCCCTTAATAAATTTCCTATAGAAATTTGCAAATCCAGTGAAGCGCTGCATGCCCTTCTTGTCCAGAGGGGCTGGCCAATCTAGCACGGCTGACACCTTCTGAGGGTCCATCTTGATGCCAGCTGGGGAGATCACTAACCCTCTAAGACCTCTCCTAAGCACTGGTTCAGGAGCCACTGGAGTGGGAACAGTGGTCTCTTGAGCACAGTGGGTAGAAGTGCCCGGTGTGGGTCCTTGCGGTGGCTGACGCAGGAGCTGGGAAGACGTCCTTTTGGAATGGCTGAGCTGCGGATGCAGGCAAGTAGAAGCTGGTAGCAAGCAGGCAGGTAGAAGCTGGTAGCAGACAGGCAGGTAGAAGATATAGCCGCAGCAGAACCTGGAGCTGGAAGAGCAGACTGGAACAGTGTCACAGGACACAGGAAAAGCAGAGTCAGACAGTCGGTTTGGCAGGAGATCAGGCAGGTATATGGCAGGAGGGATGATCACAGAATGGTCAGGCAGGCAGAGGTTCGGCAATGGGTCACAAGATATAAGCAGAGGGCTGAGAGTCAGGCAAGCCGGGTCGGGATGGAGACAGCAGAATAGTCAGACGTAGCCTGGTCAATAGCAAATAATAACAACAGGCAGGGTGCGCGGACGCGCAGGCGCGCGTGGGAGCGAGCCAGCGCCCCCCGGTGGGAAATTCAGCTGAACTGCCCTGGAAAAGCCCCTTGTGCGCACGCGCGCATGCATGTTCACCCGACGGGCACCGGCACGTCTCTGACATTGCCCCCTCTCAATGGGCAGCCTCAGGATACAGGAACTCAGGTGCAGAGCTGCCAACGAACAGCACCTGATGAAAGCATCTGACAACCTTTTAAAGGGTCCTTGGCGCCAAACAGCGCTAGTGCGCACGGGCTCGCGGGAGCGCGCCGGCGCCCCCAGTGGGGAATTCAGCTGAACTGTCCTGGAAAAGCCCCTTGTGCGTACGCGCGCACGCATGTTCGCCCGACGGGCACCGGCACGTCCCTGACAGCTATCTGAGCAGGCCCAGATATTAAAGGCATCAAAGTGGCACACACACATATTTTCAGCACTTTATTTAAATTTCCACACAACCCATCACTACACCTCCAATCCACCCACCCAGCTATCACATTAATCACACCCCTTTGCCATATTTAATAAACCCTTGGTACTTTTTTTACTGTATTGAACTAATTAACTAACTATATACACTGTTCAACATCCTAATCCTCCACTATCCATAGCCAATCATGCAGATTCGGATGCCCATTAATGAATTATGCCCAAAATAAATGGCTAATTACAATATCATCTTTTATTCATATTTTTTTTATATAATGTTTATTTATATACATATATATACATAACCATAGCTAAACCACAGGGGTGTGCACATGTGTAATTACTGGCTAAATAACCCCAACTCAAGTTAATATAGATTCGACATTGTCATTTTTAGCACATGAATCAATAGGTCAGAAATGTGCTGTCTGTGACATTCCCTGTACTCACTGTAACTCAAAAATCTTTTTTTAATTTTGGAATGCAGAAAAATTGAAGGTGTCACTGGCTTCCCCCCTCCCCTTGATTTAGGCCCCCTCTGTTCCCCCCAGTCCCTCTAAGGGGCAACTCCTTGTAAGATGTGTGGAGGTGGGGGTTCTTGCCTCTATCGAGGGTGGAGGAACAATGTGGGAGCATCCGGGATCGCAGAGATTAGAGGTGTTTTTAGAACGACTCCCATGTAA
Source organism: Aquarana catesbeiana (assembly GCF_042186555.1). Lineage (NCBI taxonomy): Eukaryota > Metazoa > Chordata > Amphibia > Anura > Ranidae > Aquarana > Aquarana catesbeiana. Next base: position 612,863,874 of record NC_133325.1, on the reverse strand, counting down.
TCATGCCCTTCATCCCCCTTTTTTGATACCATGATACAAATAAAGAACTATTGATTTTAAATCATATCATTGTCACTTTGATTGTAATACCTACTCTGCTGCTAAAAAACCCTTTGAGGGATCTTCCATTCAATTAAACAAATCGATGTGTACAGCACCAACTCATATACATGTGTTATCTATTTTATATAAATTTTGGGTGGATAAACACCCGCTCCCTTTGTCCCTCTTACTAACGCACAAGAGTTGTGAGAAGTAGGCCACTGGACCAGTATTTTCCTTATTATTCATTTACTGTTGTTTTATAAACAAAGCAATTTCATATGCACCTTTTTTAAAGGGTTTTGCTTTAGGTAAGACTAATTAACGAGCGATGTTATTACATTTAAAACATTTAGAGTTCGTATCGTATTTGAATATTCTTTTGGAAATCACTGAGACCTCGTGGAATTTACAGACAACAAATGGTTGTCTGATTGGCAACCTTTCAATCAAAAATATGAATACATTTACAGTAGAAACGATTTTTCTAAATTTCATATAGGGATCAATATTTTTGTTATATGGAGTCCATATAAACCTACATAATTTTAATTATTGCTGTGTCCTCTTCTTCTTCATACCCTCTGGCTCTCAGCGGTCACCCATTCCCCGCAATTCCCCACCCTCCTCTGGAGGTGAATATCCATCGCTTTGCCTCCTCCCGACACATGGTGGGGACACTGTTGCGCGGCAGTTCTGACCAGAGCTGTTGCGCAGCAGTTCCCTCACTAAAGCTCCAAGCGGTGCAATACAGTTTTGCACCACTAGATGGAGTCTGCGCATGCCTGCGGTGTCCCTTGACCATCGCTGGATGTGTCCGGCGATGTGCGCGGCAGCGGTGGCGTTGCCGTGTGTGTGACGATGGGCGTTGTGGCGTCTAGCTGTTGCCACTGCGATGACATCGACATCGGTTGCCAGGGTTTCTCTTACCCTCCATAACGCCGAGGGAGCCACACCATAGCAGCTGATCCAGCTGCTGGGATGTGGGGTGGTTGGGAGGGGGGATTGAGGGAGGGGATAAGTGCTGTGGCAGCAGATATCAATACCCCACTTAAACTGCACATATATACCATCCAACCTCCAGCTGATCCATCTGAGATCCCTGGATGGTTGTTCAAGACACAGACACACAGACATTGAACTAATTAACTAACTATTTACACTGTTCAACATCCTAACCCTCCACTATCCATAGCCAATCATGCAGATTCGGATGCGCACCAGTTGGTTTTAAGCCCATTAATTAATTACGCCCAAAATAAATGGCTAATTACCATGTCATTTTTTATTCATTTTTTTCCTTGTCAAAAGAAGTTTATTGAGTATACAATATTATAAAGATACATAAAGTAAGTTTACAAGGATCTATAAAGTAAGCTCATTCTTTTACAGTAGGGATTATATAGGTAAATATCATGAAATTTCAAATATTAAACATTGGGTTCACGTAAACCTAAATTAAAGATATATATCATTTCCTTAGTTACTTTTGTAGGTATTTAAATGATTTATACCTACTATATATATTGTTTACAGGTAGAGTGTATATAGGTCAAATAAATTCTGATAATGAGCTTTAATCGTAAGGTGGAGAAAAGGAAAGAGAAAGAAGAAAAAGGGTAGAAAGGCAGAGGTATGGTCCACAAGGTTGTCCCGCTCGTCAGTTTATTATTAATTTTAGTTCTCTTTGAAGCCTTAGAATGGGTGTCTCTGTAGGTCATTTAATCTGTTACCATGGCAACAGGACAGAGTCATTGAAATTTGACAGGAATTGTTGTTTTATCCAAGGATGCCAAAGTTTTTCAAATTTTGGAATTTGATTTTGATCGATGGCTACCATCTTAGCATGGGACATTGTATTATTCATTCTGTGAATTGTTTCTGCTAGTACCAACGTAGGAGATTTCCATGCTTTGGCCACTGTTTGTTTTGCAGCCGTTGTTAGTTGGATCATAAGTTTGAATTAAGAGAGTGTTAACCATTCCGGTTTTAGATTAAGTAAAGTTATATATGGATCTGGTTGTATTATTTTTTTAAATATTTTAGATGCAATCAAGAAGACTTCCTTCCAGAAGCTTTGGATTACTGGGCACGTCCACCATATGTGTAAATGTGTGCCTATTTCTGGGCATCCTCGAAAACAAAGAGCTGAGGTATTAGGTGAATATTTTGCCACTCTAGCGGGTACAAGGTACCAGCGAGTTAGGACTTTATAATTTGTCTCCAGTGCTAAGATGTTGGGTGAAGATGACTTAGATGTGAGCCATATGTTAGACCAGTCCGTGTCTTCTAAAGTTCGTCCCAGGTCCTCCTCCCACCTCTGAACGTAAGAGGGTCTATTAAGATTTACTACTCCATATAATTGATTATAAAGTGATGAAATTGTACCTTTAGCAAATGGATCTTTTGTACAGATTGATTCAAAAATGGATAATTGGGATAATGGTGTATCCCCCTTTAGGAATGGTGTATAGAAATTTTTGATTTGGAGATATCTAAATATCTCAGAGTTTGGTAGATCATATTTTTCTCTAAGCGATGGGAATGAAAGGAATGATTTAGATGCTATGAAGTCATTTAGTGTCTGAATGCCTGATGTTGTCCAAGCTTTAAAAGAATTTGTGTAGATCCATGCCGGATAAAAGGCCGTATTTCTGATAAAAGAAAGGAGAGGATTGTGTGGAGATTGTAACTGATATTTGGTTTTTAGTTTATCCCAGAGAGATAAGAAGTGTTTAGTTATGGGATTATGAATTTTAAAGCGGTCTTTAGGATCAAGCCATAACAAGTTTGATATTAATAGAGGGTCATTTTCTGAAGCCTCTATAAATACCCATAATGGGATTTCCTGTTTTGCATGGTATTTGGACAGACTGGCCAAATGTGCTGCTCTGTAGTAGTTAGTAAAATTAGGGTATCCCAGGCCTCCTTTATTTTTGGGAAGATGTAGTGTGTGTATAGGTATACGTGGTTTAGAAGAGCCCCATATAAATGAAGTTGCTCTTTTTTGTACTATTCTCAAAAAAATAGGAAGGAATTGGAATAGGGAGGACTCTGAATAGATAAAGCAATTTGGGTAGAATAGTCATTTTGATTGCATTAATCTTCCCTATCCAGGATAAAGGAAGTTGCGACCATTGTTTTATTAGATTTGTGATCTGTCTTAATACAGGAGGATAATTGGTTGAGAATAAGTCAGAATGAGATGCTGTTAAATGAATTCCAAGATATGGGATTGATTTTTCTGCCCATGTGAATGGGAGTGCAGCCCTAGCCAGGATCAATTCCATGTTTGTGAGTGAAATATTAAGCACTAGGCATTTCTTATGATTAATCATAAGGCCGGATAGGGCTGCAAATCCATCAAGAGCTGGTATTAAGTTAGGACCAGAGACCTGTGGTGATGATAGAAAAAGTAATACATCGTCTGCAAATATACATAATTTGTGTGTAATACCTCCTACTTCAATGCCAGTTATAGTTTGGTTTGTTCTGATGTATTGGGCCATGGGTTCGAGTATAAGGGCAAATAATAAGGGAGATAATGGGCAACCCTGTCAGGTACCTCTTTCGATATTAAAGGCATCAGATTTGTATCCAGCGTATTTTATATAGGCTTTGGGTTTATTATATAATGCTTTGATCCATGTTAAAAAGTGGGGTCCAAAACTCAATTTTTGTAATGAATATTGCATATATTGCCAGGATACTGTGTCAAATGCCCTCTTAATATCGAGAGATAGAAAACATAAAGGGATTTTCTGTTTTTTAGCAATATGTGCCAATAACACTGCCCTGCGTATATTATCGCCTGCCTGTCTATTTGGCATGAAGCCTACTTGATCTCTATGTATTAATTTTCCTATAATGCTATTGAGGCGTTTTGCTATTATTTTTGCTAATAATTTAATATCAAGGTTTAACAGAGAGATAGGCCGATAATTCACACAGGAAGTATCATCAGAAAGGGGTTTTGGGATCATACAAACAATTGCCATTAGTGTTTCTTGCCGAAAAGAATGTCCTTCTAGAAGTTTGTTAAAAGTTTCAGTGAGAATGGGAGAGAGTATTTCTGAGAATGTTTTATAGTATAAAGCCGAGTAGCCGTCTGGGCCTGGTCTTTTGTTAAGTTTTAGGTCTTTTATGGCGTTAGCAACTTCATCTATAGTTATAGGTTTATCCAAACTGCTTTTTTGATTCTGAGACAACTCAGGTAAGGTTATTTTTGAGAAGAAGGATTCAGCCTCTGTAGGATTAAATTCATTGTTTGTCTTGTATAAAGTTGCGAGATGTGAGTGAAATTTATGGACTATTTTAACTGGATTACAAGTATAAACATTTTTTGATAATTTCAAACGTATTGGTTTGAAAGATTTGTTAGTTGAATTTAATGCCCGAGCCAAATATGTACCTGGTTTGTTTGTATTCATGTAGAAATTGTGTTTGGAGCGTTTGAGGGATTTATCAACTGACTCAGTGAGAAATAGATCGTATTCCAATCTAGATTTTTCCAGATGAGATTTTGTACTCTGAGATGGATTATCTTGGAATGATATGTAGGCTGCATTAAAATTGAGTTCTAGTTTTTTTGCTAGATTTTTGCGTTCCCGTTTAAATAGTGCCATTTGTCTTTGTATTGTACCACGCAAGACAGGCTTATGAGCTTCCCACAGTGTTATTGGGGAAATGTCTGTTGTATTATTAATTGATATGTATTCCTTTAAAGCTTGTTCAATGGCCATCTGATGTAGTGGGTGTTTGAGCATTATGTCCGGTAAGTACCACGTTGGGTCATGCGCTTTTGGTATGGCTGAGGCTATAGTAGTGTATACTGCATTATGGTCAGACCACGGAATCGGAATTATATCTGATGCAATAATTTCTGGTATCATTCCTATTGTTAGAAAAATATGATCTATTCTGGTGAAGGTTTGATGAGGGTGCGAGAAATAAGTGAATTTCTTTTTCATCGGGTTACTTTCTCTCCACGAATCTACCAGATTGTATTTGGAAAGAAGTTGAGAAAAAGGTAATCTAGAGGTTATTTTGGATGGTGTAAAAGGTGATTTATCTAGAAATGGGAGGAGGACCTGGTTCGAATCCCCGCACATTATCACTGTTCCTATTTTGTGTGTATTAATCACTTGTAATATATGTGAGAGGAATGGTGTAGGTTGTTTGTTAGGAGCATAGTAGGAAATCACCGTGATTGCTGTATCCATTATATAACCCATGAGTATCAGGTATCTACCTTCTGGGTCTTTAATTTCTGATGATAAGGTGAATGGTGTGGATCGGTGAAATGCAATTAGAGTACCCCTTTGTTTGGTACAGGCAGAAGCCGTGTAAATTTGTTGATAAAAAGGAGAAATATATTTTGGAGTAGAATCTTTGGTGAAGTGTGTTTCTTGGAGACATACTATGTGAGCCTTCTTGTTATGGAAAGTACGGAAGGCTTTGGTCCTTTTTTGAGGGACATTTATTCCCTGAACATTCAGGGAAAGTATATTCAGTGGTGCCATGGCAACAGATCAAATAGTTTTGACTTACTTTTTGTTATGCAGAGCTGACTGCGCAGATCAACCTGTGTGGACTGAAGAGATGAAAAGATAGAAAAGAAACCAGTGAATTCTGGAGTAAAGAGTAAACAACAAACATATGAGATTAGATGATACATTGTATAAATTATTTTTTGCAAGTAATCACAATTTACCCGTGAAAGAGAATAAATATCTCTCTCAGGGGAATAAGTGCCTTCGTCACACTCCCACATAATATGGTTGGGAGAATGAGGAGGGCTAATGGGGGTACACGGATCTTCCGCTTACAGGAGAGAAGTGCTATGTCAAAAGACATCAAAATGATGATTCATTAATTGGAGTGCAGAATATAGTTTTTGTTGAAATTATTTATTCCAGGGTGGTTGTATATGGTTAGTCTTGCCCTAGGCTAAATAATTCAGTTAGAAAGGTACTGTTAATAACTTTGGTATTGATGAAGATAATTTGAGTTATTTTGGGATTTTAACCCTTTTAGAGTAAACAATTACATATTTTATTCATATGTAACTGTTTAGATATATTAACTCATAAAATTGAGGTTGTATTACTTCAGATTAGAATAAACAAAAACATAGTTCTAGGAACTAGTTAGGTACTAATATATTTGTTTTAAGAAAAGAAAGAAAAAGCTTCCATTACTTCTGGATTATTGAACATATTTGTCCTAAAAAGTAATAAATCTATTGTTATTACCTGAAAATATATAACTGAACAAGAATTTCCTTATTTCACTTATATATTCTAAGGCTATATGAATCAGAAGTAATAAGAAATATAACTGGAATGTAACTTGATCCCATACAGTGTGTGACTATCAGAATGCAGTTACATTCAGTTATAAATACAGGTTTTTTATAGAGAACCATCTCTTAGTATAATAAATGAAGAGATATCAGGAATTAGGATGTCAGTCCATTGAATCTTCTTGGTCCATGGATGATGTGGCATAACGGCCTCTTTTGTGAGAATGATGATTCCCATTTTGTTCTGAAATTTTCTGGGTGCTGCCTGAAGGTGAAGATGATGCCATTCTTCTGCATGTGGGGGTGTTGCTGCTTGTGGGTTCTGTCAGATTTAATTTTAAAAGGGTTTGTTGTAGTTCATCTGCTGATCTGCTTCTGTAAATTGTACCTTGGTAGTTAAATCAGACTGAAAAGGGGAAGCCCCATTGATACATAATGTTGTGGCGTTGCAGTTCCATTAGTTGGGGTTTCATGGATCGTCTTTTAGTAATAGTAAGTTGGGATAGGTCAGCAAAAATTTGATAATTGTGTCCTTGAAAATTAAGTTCCTTTTTTTCTCTTGCAGCAATTAGTATTTGTTCTTTCGTTCTGTAATAATGAAATTTTGTGATTATATCACGTGGGGGTCCATCTTTCTTTTTGGCTGTGAGGGCTCTGTGTACTCTGTCCAGTTCTAAACGTTCAATAGGGATATCTGGCTTTAGTTCTTGTAATAGAGCAGTAATAGTAGATTGCAGGTCTGTCACAGTTTCAGGTATTCCCCTTATGCGCAAGTTTGAACGTCTGGCTCTATTTTCGTAATCTTCGAGCTTAGTTTGAAATATTAAATTCTCTTCTTTTAATTGTTCCAATTCTGTTATATTTTCTTGGGTTGTAATTTCAATTTAATCAATTTTTATTTCTAAGGCTGCGGTGCGGTTTCCCAGCTCTCTTATTTCTTTGGTTAGGCTGTTTGTTATTTGGTCTTCGGTTTTTTTTAAAGCCTTATGAAGCATCTTTTCAAATTGTAATAATATTATTGGGGATGCTGAGGAGGCTTGTGGAGAAGTTTGTGAGAGGATTTGTTCTGTATCTGACTCAAATGGAGAGTCTTGCTGTGACATTTTCTGTCTGTGAGAGCGCCCTGATGCTGTATCTTGTGAGGTGACTGGAGCTGCTTTAGTTGCAGTGAGTGCCTGTGAGCTCTTTGTGAGGTGATTTTTATTTCTGCCACGGCTTCCTCCCAGTACCATATTTCCTGCCCAAACTTTCACAGTTTGTTCCCTGGGGCAAAAGGTTCAAATGGATACCTTTTGAGCCTGCAGGCTCTGCATTGTCCTTCTCTTCTCTCCTCAGCGGTGTGGAGCTCTAACAATGCATGTCTACTCCGCTAGGCTCCGCCTCCTGTCCCCCCTTTATTCATTTTTTAATATATTTTTTATTTATATACATATATATACATAACCATATCTAAACCACAGGGGTGTGCACATGTGTAATTACTGGCTAAATAACCACAACTTAAGTTAATATAGATTCGACATTGTCATTTTTAGCACATGAATCAATAGGCCAGAAATGTGCTGTCTGTGACATTCCCTGTACTCACTGTAACTCAAAAATCTCTTTTTAACTTTGGAATGCAGAAAAAATGAGGGTGCCTCTGGCTTCCCCCCTCCCCTTGATTTAGGCCCCCTCTGTTGCCCCCAGTCCCCCCAAAGGGTCACTCCTTGTAAGATGTGTGGAGGTGGGGGTTCTTGCCTCTATCGAGGGTGGAGGAACAATGTAGGAGCATCCAGGATTGCCAAGATTAGAGGTGTTTTTAGAAGAACAGCAATTTATCCAACTGTGGCATGAAGTTTTATCGACAAGAAGTGGTGAATATGCGTATTTAACTCCAGAGTATTTTATTTTATTTTTTTATTTATTTCAGGTACTTATATAGCGCCGTCAATTTACGCAGTGCTTTACATATACATTGCTCATTCACATCAGTCCCTACCCTCAAGGAGCTTACAATCTAAGGTCCCTAACTCACATTCATACATATTAGGGACAATTTAGACAGAAGCCAATTAACCTACCAACATGTCTTTGGAGTGTGGGAGGAAACCGGAGTACCCGGAGGAAACCCACGCAGGCACAGGGAGAACATGCAAACTCCAGGCAGGTAGTGTTGTGGTTGAGATTTGAACCAGTGACCCTTCTTACTGCTAGGCGAGAGTGCTACCCACTTTTTCGCATAGAAGAAATTTCCCTGAAGAAGAATTTTACCCATACAGGTCGAAACGCGTAGGAATATCATGTGAAACTCTGCATACGTTTTTATGGCTTTCTAAACATGTATTGAGTTTATATGTGTTTTTATCACATTGATGAGATGTTTTTATATGTAAGGACCTGAATTTCTTTTTACAACTCCCATGTAATCATGCCCTTCACCCCCCCTTTTTTGATACCATGATACAAATAAAGAACTATTGATTTTTAATCATATCATTGTGACTTTGTAATACCTACTCTGCTGCTAAAAAACCCTTTTAGGGATCTTCCATTCAATTAAACGAATCGGGGTGTGCAGCTCCAACTCATATACATGCATTATCTATTTTATTCAATCTGACTGTTTCCCAATTGCCCAGGGAACTAGGTAGGAATCCACCTCCCCCCATTAAGTTGTGTTCTTGCCAAAGAACCCTTGGCCTTAGCTATCTGAGCAGGCCCAGATATTAAAGGCATCAAAGTGGCTTCCTGTCATCACAAGCTCTGTTTTTTTGTGAACGATGCTTTAATGTTTATTATCTCACCCCGCACTACTCTACCTAATGTGGTTCGTCTTTTGGATAGCTTCACTTTCTTATCTGGTCTTGGAGTCAACCAACAGAAATCCAAAGCACTTAATGTATCCCTGTCAACAAATCAAGTATTACTCCTTTAGGAAACATATCCTTTTCAGTGGACGGCTTTGTCCCTCCCATATCTGGGAATCAAACTCACCAGTGCTCCATCTCTTTTATATCGTACCAACTACCTCCCCATGTTAACTTATTTAACGGCTCTTATGTCCAGTTGGGGGTCACTATGTGTCTCAGATGGGTCACGTAATGACTATAAAGATGTCTCTTTTATCTAAGCTGCTTAATTTTCTTTTGGTCTTCCCCATAGTGGTGCCATCTTTTTTTTTTGCATTATACAAAGCCGGGTGCATAAATACATATTAAACCTAGAGTACCGACTTCCGGTTCCCGCGCCATGTAGGAGCAGCGTGATGCAATGGCTCCGGAGGGGACAGCTATAAAGCCAGCTACTTATCTCCACTGGTCGTGGCAGCCCGACCCATCACTGTCTCCCCCACACTCCCTGGACAGCGCGGATGGACCGCTTCCTCATTCACGGCAGCTCAGGCACTGAACAAGGCTCCGTCCCCGCACAGCCATCATCAGAGCTTCAGACAGCCAAGATGGCCGATGGCATGGCTCTCCTGGTCACAGGCTTCCCAGCCTCACACACAGCTGCAGCTTCTGTGCTCTGTGAGGAAGAATATAGTAGGATAGCACAGGCTGTAGCCATGCTGCTTTCACCCACAATCACCTCAGTGGTGGACAGAGCAGTCACAGCAGGCATAGATCAGCTCTACAAAGAGCTGAGGGATCATGCAGGCAGAATCTCAGAGGCTGATCACCGCATATAAGAACTGTAGAAAGGACTCCAGAGCTCACACACTGCAGTCTCACAAACATCCCAGACCCAGCTGTACATCTTAGATAAATTGGATTATTTAGAGAATCGTTCCCACACGAACAACCTGCGTATTATTGGCCTCTCTGAATGGTGGACATCTGCTCCACAAGCCTCTCGCAAACCCTGGGAATTGCAACTCCATGTACAGTGGAAAGAGCCCACCGTCTGGGGGCCCCCTCTAACGAACGACGTTCCCTGTGCCAAATTATCGTTCACTATCTAAACTACTCGGACAGAGTGACTATACTAAAATCCTTCCGAAATGCCTGTGCACTTAAATTGGATGGCCATAATGTCAGGGTATTTATACTGAAATGTTAAACAGTGTTATATTTATGGAAATAAGCAAGAATCTTTAATTTAGGAGATTCACGTATTTCTACAAATCAACCCAATAACTCAAATTCGTTTATCTGCACTAATTTGAAGACTTTAAGATAAAACTTTATCGTCTCTCACCAAATTTGGCTTTTAAACTGTATTACAACTTTAGATAAAATTATTGTAAAAAATACAAAAAAATTCCAGGAATCTTTTTAGGATTTAAATTCTCCCTAGTACATCAATCATGTTCTTCAGTCTTTGTTCAATCTCCTTGGTTTTTTCTTTGATAATGTTCAAATCACGACTACAAAACGTGATTTCCTGGATCATCCATGCACTGTCACTGGTGAAATTACTCGATTTTGGTACCACAACTTGAACATCACCTAAAATAAAAATACACACCATGTATTATAAATATGCAGGCATACATCTATTACCTGAATCTGTGGTATCTGACACTGACCTGTTGTGGTGACAATCTCCACCACATCTCCTTCCAACACATCCTCAGGTTGTGACCTTTGTTCCCCTTCTTCAGGAGCTGGGGGGGGTCACTGCTGTCCTCATATTTTCTGACTCTTTGCTCCCCTATGAGAATGAAACAAAAGGTATACTTAGCACACAGATATTTGAGTTCAGAAATAGGAATATGAAACATTGCTTGGAAGTGGGGTACAATTGTCTGTTTTGGCAGAGTTCAAAGCTGAAGACATGATTTTTGCTCTTACCAAAGCTGGAATACTTCCCTTTTTTGGACAATTTTCACACATCTGCTGTTGTTCCTGATCTCTTGTAGTCCTGGACCAGATTGTGCTCACTATTATAAGGACTCCTCAGGCCATCAATTTTGATTCTAAAATTATTGATGTCTGCCCTGGGGTACAAAGGCTTTGCAAATTTCACCAGTTTCTCCAGCATTGCCTTCCTCTTTATTTTGTTATGACCCAGAATAAATGGATATTTTGTTTTCAGAAATACTTGCCTATGTGTTTTACTTCAAAAAGGACAGTTTTTTTTTGAGTAGGCAGGTAGATTTAAAAAATACAATGTCAAATTAACAAGGGACACCAACCAACCTCATTGAGATTTACAAAGACAAGATAATAATGGTGTTGTGGAAACGTGACATACAAAAAAAAAATGGAGATCAATATAAAATAATTAAAAAAAACAAATGGAGATCACTATAAAATAATTAAAAAAAAAACAGGTGATCTTGATTCCAAAAAAAATAAAAAATGACTATAAAAAATAATTATAAACATTATTAGGGAGATCTGGCTTTAAAAACCAAAAAAGACTATTCAGGAGATCAGGAGAAATAATAAAGAAATAAGTTTGTGAGAAGTCTGTGTGAATATAAGCAGCAAAACAACTTTATTCTTCTAGCATTATAAATAAGAAGAGAATGCACTGCATTGAAAGATTAAAAAATTTGCAGTGTGATGAATGTGCCATCTCCATTATGAACAGTCGTTATACCAGATTGAGCGGCACCATCTCGTACTTGATTCTGAGCATGCGTGTTTTTTTGCACGTCGGAATTGCATACACATGAACGGAATTTCAGATAGAAACTTTTTCCGTCTGGAAAATTGAGAACATGCTCTCAATCTTTTGCTGGCGGAAATTTGGCCAGCAAAAGTCCGATGGAGCATACACACGGTTGCATTTTCCGACCAAAATCTCTCATCGTTCTTTTGCTGGCCAAATTTCCTATTGTGTGTGTCATGTGACCCATTAATGTTACAACGTCTCAGGTGTGAATGAGGAGCAGGTGTGTTAAATTTGGTGTTATCGCTCTCACTCTCTCATACTCGTCACTGGAAGTTCAACATGGCACCTTATGGCAAAGAACTCTCTGAATATCTGAAAAAAAAGAATTGTTGCTGTACATAAAGATGGCCTAGGCTGTAAGAAGATTGCCAAGACCCTGAAACTGAGCTGCAGCACGGTGGCCAAGACTATACAGTGGTTTAACAGGACAGATTACACTCAGAACAGGCTTTGCCATGGTTGAACAAAGAACAAAGTTCAAGTGCTCAGCGTCCAGAGGTTGTCTTTGGGAAATAGATGTATGAGTGCTGCCAGCATTGCTGCAGAGGTTGAAGGGTTGGAGTGGGGTTATATTTTCCCCAAGGTAGAATCTTTCATGGGGATGCATTCTTCGCTGTTATACCATAAGGCTTTCTTGAGTGGAGGCAAAACTATGTGTTTCATGCGGTACCTGATGGGATGGTTTGTGGTTGGGTGGGGTTGGGGAAAATGGGATCTAACTAATCCAGTGGCTCCCTATTACACCAAATTGAAGAGATGATAGGATAAGAATGGCTTAAGTAATTTGGGTACTGGTGCGGTAGTTAAAAATATTTTGGTCAGATGGTTAAGGAAAGAGGAGTTGGTTTCAAATATTGCTGACCTAAGACCAAAACAGGTGGAGGAGTGTTGGAGGAATTTGGAGACAGAAGGGGTGACCAATAAATAAAAAGAGATCATTTGGATGAGTTTCACGAATGCTTGCTGACTGTAACAGTCTGGCCCAATACAATCATATTATGTTGCATGAGTAGTCCAGAAAGCTTAAAAACCTCATAGGCCACCCACTACAGCACACTGATATTACAGAACACACAGGTAGGGGGCATGGCTTGACAAAGGCGGCGTGAGGACGCGCTGACCGGAGCTCTGCACGGGCTGAGGCTGGGAACTGCCCGACAACAGACACAGGCAAGCTCTTTTTTACATGCTGGGGGATCGCAAACACCCGCCAACCGCTGGGGAACCAAGGGGGCCCGAGATCACCCCGTACTTTCTCAGTCTGCACGGCGTAGCCTCTCCCGCGGCCTCGGCCAAGATGGAGCCGCCGCGGGTCACTCCGGCGAGTGCTGCTGCCACATCCAGCAGCAACAGGCGAGGCACACAGACGGGATCTAAGATGGCCAGGGACCTGCATACTTCCGTGGATTCACCTCTCTCCCCTATCCCATCCCCAGACATGCCCCACATGGACTCGCAACCAGCCTTACAAAACATGGTGCTGGGGGTGGGCAGCCATACTGAGGGGACCCTCTGGGACATTGTGGCAAGTCTGCCCACTAAACAAGATCTCCAGGCCATGGCTGCCTCCATCGTCACTACCCTCACAAGGGAGCTCCATGGTGGACACTGTGAAGGAACGGGTCACAGGTTTTAGGTCTCTGGAAGGGCCACCTCCACACTACCTGAGTCAGAACTGACTGGCTACCTGCTGAACCCACTGGGTCATACCTGGTGGGTGCATACAGCCCATTACCCTTTCTGCCCCTCCCCTCTCCCCCCCCATATGGGACCTTACTGGTCTACATCTTTACCTTGACGGGGGGGTGAGGCCTGTTTGGTGACTGTATCTTTTATTGTAAGGAGGATGGCCTTGATGGTCGTAAGGTCCGCATTAATACCCTCTTTTGTGGTCCATACATGCACACGTCTGGCCCTCCGTCTGGGTGCCCCGGGTCCTGGTACTGAGGTGGCACATGAATGTGTTCTCCCTAGATGTTGGCCTGGGTACTGTGCCACTCTTGCTGCCAATCCGGGGCATCAGCGCAGACAGGTCATGGTCATTGGTCATCTATTACTGACACTGCTGTATTTATGTTATTTTGTCATGTTGTTATGTTATTGTTGTTATCTTGCCTATTTACTCAGTTATATCATGTTCCTTGTTGCTCTCCTCCCGTGCACCTCCAACTATATTGTTTTTTCTTGTTTAATTTTGAACCTTATAGCCCACATCAGGCACCCTTCACCGCCTCTACCACCCACGTATAGGGCAGACTTCCACTCAGACAACTGGGTGCTGAGTCGGAGTCCTCTGTGTTCTAACATCTTAAAATATATGTGTAATAATATTGCGCCAACTAAGTGAAAAAAGCAGCCAACATAACCAATAGACGAATGGTGAAACAGTAAACAAACAAAAATGTGGCGCTAAAAAATAGTGTCCGTTACCGGGCAACCACCAACCAGAATGGTCATCTGGAGGTATGAATGCACAATAAAGTTTTATTAGGATGAAAACTCCACTATAAGGGAATCATCAATGTTTATTGTTATGTGGATAAATGTATTATACTCGTGAAACAAACAGGAATATGTACTGAAGCACATGTAACTTAAGAAACTAAATGGCACTCTCTGACAAGTGAACTAATAACCATACATCTGTGTACTCTCAAAAAGAGCATGCTAGAAAAAACAGTGTACAAAAAGTGGTATACCCTTAAAGGTTAAGTGACATAATAAATAACATCCAATAAATCATAAAAAACGCTTCCGCTTGGAAATGTTAAAAAAGGGTATAGATAATAAACTGTGAATCATAAACTCCCAACATGTACAATTAGTATTTATCAAAAAGTCCTGAGAAATACATGTATCAGGTATTAATAAGGGCCAACTCGAAAAGTTCCCGTATGTCGAATTCCCTTAATTACTAATGACAGGGATAGACCTTGTATTCCCGGATCTTGGGAAAACCGGAATGAACCTTGAACCAACTTGACATGTACCGGGGTATATGAATGGTTGGATAACCCTTACCGGAATTGGTGGACGCCCTAGCCGAAGGCTGGGAGTCAGATAAGGCTTATATCCGGAACATCCAAGGACTGTTATCCCGCCAAGGGAAGGTGCAGACCCCTGTCCTGGTGCAGTGAAGCGTGATGACAGCTACTCACCGGTCATCCCAAAAAATGGTCTCCCGACCTACAGCTCTCCTTGGTATGGATGTGGAGGTGATGTTTGTGTATATACACAATGCAGGTACATCCAGGGGACATATATCCCTCAAAAAAGAAACAGAAAAATCCTCCACATAGTGTAAATCCACTTCCAAAAGGTTTTATTGCGATAAAAATTATTCCGGTACCCCAACAAACAGGGCCGGATATAAAATGACAAACTGGTATAAAAAAGCGCTTTACGACAAATGTGGCTTAGCAGGCATAGCGGACCCGACGCGTTTCGTCCGCATGGACTTCAACTGGGGTGTATGCCTGCTTGCCACTATCATCCTTATATATAAAAATTAATAACAAACCTCATAAACACCTGGTATCGCCATGTGAAGCAGTACTTCCGGGTTTATCGGAATAGCGTCGTGGGCGTTATACTCGGAGTGTGATAGCCAATGGGAATGGGTAGAGGGCCAGGCCTCACTTTAGCTAACCTATGGGGAACCTCTTTAGAGCCAACCCCCGGCACGATGTGACGCATGATATCATGTGTGCGTACCTATCTGCCAATCGGAAGGAAGGTCACCTAATGACCCAAGGAAGAAAAACCTCCTTACCCAATCACTTGGTATCCTACCATAGCGTCCAAAGCCATGTTACGTCGAGCGACGCACACCCATGGCCAACGGAACCAACAGTGGAACGCATCCGCGAACCACGCCTACGTATGGGCTGCAGTTAAAAAATCCCGCGAGATGTACCACAGAACTCATCGTGGAACGCATCTGCGGACCAAGCCTCCATACAGGCTGTGGTTAGAAATCTCGCGAGATGTACTGCAGGACTGATCATGGAACGCATCTGCGGACCAAGCCTCAATGTTAACTCCACTGAGTATTAAACAGCCACGATGGCTGATAAAAATAAAAAATATATAAAAATGAAACTACAAATATCCTACACTGTTAAGTGATGACCATAGTGTTAACCACTAGTATCCGTGTTAAAAAATGGAGTGTTTATAAAATGCTTCAAAATATATTCTGAAACAACAAAAGAAAAAGACGAAAAAATTTGAAAAAACTTCACATAGCGATATCTGTGCACTGAAATTACATAAAAAAGATCCTCAATAAGCTTACAAATAGGTAATTCTACCTCATTACAACGACAGAGGACAACAAATAGCGTAATCCATATCAAGTCTGAAAGTTACTAAAATAACATAACATTCCTGGCCAGTGTATGGAAAATTAAATTTAAACAGTGAAGGAGAAGAGCAGATCTAAAATATAAATAGACCATAGAATAATCAGACTGGGTATATGAAAATTAAAATAAAACAATAAAGGGACGAACAAATTCAAAAAATGAACCACTGGATAATCAGGATTGATTTATAAAGGCATTTATATCCCAGTCAATGTTGAGTCCATGAGGTTGGAAGCTTTTTAACTGGTGTATCCAGAAAGTTTCCAACCTGGATACACCTCTCTTCATTGACTCCCCCCTCCAATGTGGGACAAACTTGTCTATGGCTTGAAATTTTGTCCCTATTGGATCTCGATTATGACACTGAAGAAAATGTCTCGGGACACTATGGTTAATGTGTCCCTTTTTTATATTGGTTATATGTTCATTTACCCTTGTGGAGAATGTACGTATTGTACGGCCTATATACTGTTTCCCACAAGAGCATGTAATTAGATAAACAATAAATCGTGTTTGGCAAGTCAGAAAATGCTTAATTTGATATTCTTTGCCTGTGACCGTGGAAAAAAACGTTTCAGTATGTCTTCTCCCACAGACATTATGTATACAGACATTGCATCTGCGGCAAGGAAAAAATCCTTTCATGTTGTGAAAGAAAGGCCTAGTGACTGGAGGGTCAATCACATTAGGAGCAACCTGACCTTTTAGTGATGGTGCCCCTCTATATATTACACCTCCTTGTTCAGGAAGTAGAGGGCCAAGTACCTGATCGCTTTTCAAAATCTTCCAATGTCTGGACACAATGTCCTTAATATGTTTGTGTTGTATTGAAAAGTTAGTGAGAAGCGACCACCTGTGTTTATTATCTTGTGCCCGCTTTGGATGTTCAGATAACAATAAGTTTCTATCAATCAAAGAGATTTTTTTAATCTCATCATCTATATCCTTTGGGTCATACCCTTTATCTAGGAATCTAGACTTAAGGATCTGAGCTTGATGGAAAAAATCGGGAAGGTTGCTACAATTCCGTCTGATACGGGTAAGCTGACTACGTGGTACTGATTTCAACCAAGATGCGTGGTGGCAACTATCGACCGGAATGTACCCATTCCGGTCTGTGGGTTTGAAGAACGTTTTCGTTTCTAGATGGTCATTAACTACGGTTATTTCAAGATCAAGAAAGTGGATACTTGAAGAACTGATTTCATACGTCAGCTTAATGCCAATATGATTGGCATTCAATGTATTGAAAAAAGAAAGCAAAGACTCTGTGCTACCTCTCCATAGGAGGAGGACGTCGTCTATGTACCTAGCCCAGAGCACCAATTGTGGGGGATCTAGGGCATAGACGACGTCCTCCTCCCAGTGCGCCATAAAAATATTTGCCAGACTCGGGGCAAATTTGGCTCCCATGGCCACGCCCTTTTTTTGGAGGTAGAAATCCCCATTGTACCAAAAATAATTATGTTTGGTTGCGAATTTTAACAGATCCATAACGAATCTCTGTTGAGTTCGAGGAATTGTCTCCTCTCTGGATAAAAAGGTTTTAACCGCTGCCAATCCCAAATCATGGGGTATGCTGGTATAAAGTGCTGTAACATCAGCAGTGGCCAGCAGCAAGTCCTTACTATAGTCCACCTGTCTTAATCTTGTGATGGTATCCTTCGTGTCTCTCAAATATGACGGCATAGATTGTACAATTGGTTGTAAATAAAAATCGATGTATTTCCCTATACGGGACGTAATCGAATCAATGCCGCTAATAATAGGGCGACCGGGTGGTTGAACTATACTTTTGTGCACTTTAGGCAAGTAATACATCACCGGGATTCTAGGAGCTGTTGGAATCAGGTAACTTTTTTCTTTTTTATCAAGAATGCCTAACTGGAATCCTGTATCAATTAGAACAGTAAGTGTTTTTTTAAAAGATGATGTCGGGTTCATTGAAATTTTTGTGTAGGTCTCAGTGTCACTCAGAATTCGGGTCATCTCAAGATGATAATCACTCTTATCGAGAACGACTATCCCCCCGCCCTTATCTGCGGGGCGGATAATCAGATCTTTCCATTCACATAATTGTTTAAGACCATTTCTAATGTTTGGATCACTATATATCTTTTTAATAGGTAGTTTATCCAGATCTTGTAACACAAGATCCCGAAATACTTTAATCGCCGGGGCAATGGGGCCTGGAGGATTAAAGAGCGAGGGATTTGAAAGTCCCGAATGCAGAATATGTGGGGCAATATCATTGTGGGGCCTAGTGGGATTGGAGCTAATATATCTCTGTACATTAAGCTTCCGTATATATTTCTGTATGTCTATAAAAGTGCTAAATTTATTCAACTTTTTAGGAGGAGCGAACTTCAAGCCCTTATCCAGGACGAGGAGTTCGGTTTCGGAAAGATTAACTTTACTCAAATTAAATATACCACTATTACTTAAGTTCGCTTTCTTTTTTCTGGAATACCGCCCCCCTCTGGTCCCACGTTTGGTTCTATACTTCGCTTGTATCTTTCGGGTTCCTTGGGAAAACCCGCTGAGGAGGAGGGCCCTGGTTGTTGTTGGTTGTAACTAAAAGGTGATCTGTCATAATGAGTTGGATCATTCTGTCTATACGGGAAATGTGGATTATAATCCCGTGATCTGTCCTCCCTGAGTGGCGAATATCTATTGTATGTACGTATAGGTGTTCTTTGTGGGTAATAATAATCTCGTTGATCATATTGTCTTTCCTGGTATTGTCCCTTTCTCCAAGGCGATCTATCTGGACCATACTGATCATGGTTCCATGATGGATCCCTATAACCCCTGCCTTTGCCCCTCATATTTTTCCCTCTCCCTCTGTTATTTGGAGGAGGTCCTTTGCGGTTAGATGTAGGGGTATAGGGAAGAGTGGCCAAGCGATTAGTGCCATATCCCTGGTGGGCTGCTCCACCCCTTTCTTGTGTGGATGAAATATTTTGTTGGTGTTGAGGTGGACACTCTAGTTGACATGATATGTCCATTAATGGTGGAACCTCTCCACTAGGGGTATCGTCTTTAGTCTGCCAACTAAAAACGCTACCATTCCTATAATCATTTATATCTCTGGTGTACTTTTTTTGTTTTTTAATTTTCTGCTCTCTCTCTTCCTTTTCTAAATGATTCTTTAAAGATGTCGAATGTGAAATGTATTCAGAAGTGGACTTATGTGGGGCGAGTTTTTCTTTGATCTCCTTGATTTCTTTGTCTATGACAGACATTCTCGATCGTTTCTTATCAATCAAGAAACCCAACAGTGAGATCCCTGCCTCGTTAAAGTACCTAAACCATGAGTCGAGTTCAGGATCTCCCTGTTGGGGAAAAATATTCCACCTTAACCCTCTGGGAACCATTCGTTCTTTGGAATACTGGTCCAAAAAAACTATATCCCAATCAAGATGGAGTTCTGAAACCATCAGATTTTTTAACCTTAAAAACAGGCCACCTATTTCAGTGTCAGTTTTCAACATGGTAAAAAGGCCGTCAGTGTTCACTGAACGGTTGGTACGGTAATCAAAAACATCCATCACGGAAATGACTCAGTGATAAAAATAATTACCTAAGAAGCTTAAAAATAAAGAGGCCGCAATATTGGTGCCCAAAACTCAAAAAATATATGTGTAATAATATTGCGCCAACTAAGTGAAAAAAAGCAGCCAACATAACCAATAGACGAATGGTGAAACAGTAAACAAACAAAAATGTGGCGCTAAAAAATAGTGTCCGTTACCGGGCAACCACCAACCAGAATGGTCATCTGGAGGTATGAATGCACAATAAAGTTTTATTAGGATGAAAACTCCACTATAAGGGAATAATCAATGTTTATTGTTATGTGGATAAATGTATTATACTCGTGAAACAAACAGGAATATGTACTGAAGCACATGTAACTTAAGAAACTAAATGGCACTCTCTGACAAGTAAACTAATAACCATACATCTGTGTACTCTCAAAAAGAGCATGCTAGAAAAAACAGTGTACAAAAAGTGGTATACCCTTAAAGGTTAAGTGACATAATAAATAACATCCAATAAATCATAAAAAACGCTTCCGCTTGGAAATGTTAAAAAAGGGTATAGATAATAAACTGTGAATCATAAACTCCCAACATGTACAATTAGTATTTATCAAAAAGTCCTGAGAAATACATGTATCAGGTATTAATAAGGGCCAACTCGAAAAGTTCCCGTATGTCGAATTCCCTTAATTACTAATGACAGGGATAGACCTTGTATTCCCGGATCTTGGGAAAACCGGAATGAACCTTGAACCAACTTGACATGTACCGGGGTATATGAATGGTTGGATAACCCTTACCGGAATTGGGATATAAATGCCTTTATAAATCAATCCTGATTATCCAGTGGTTCATTTTTTGAATTTGTTCGTCCCTTTATTGTTTTATTTTAATTTTCATATACCCAGTCTGATTATTCTATGGTCTATTTATATTTTAGATCTGCTCTTCTCCTTCACTGTTTAAATTTAATTTTCCATACACTGGCCAGGAATGTTATGTTATTTTAGTAACTTTCAGACTTGATATGGATTACGCTATTTGTTGTCCTCTGTCGTTGTAATGAGGTAGAATTACCCTTTTGTAAGCTTATTGAGGATCTTTTTTATGTAATTTCAGTGCACAGATATCGCTATGTGAAGTTTTTTCACATTTTTTCGTCTTTTTCTTTTGTTGTTTCAGAATATATTTTGAAGCATTTTATAAACACTCCATTTTTTAACACGGATACTAGTGGTTAACACTATGGTCATCACTTAACAGTGTAGGATATTTGTAGTTTCATTTTTATATATTTTTTATTTTTATCAGCCATCGTGGCTGTTTAATACTCAGTGGAGTTAACATTGAGGCTTGGTCCGCAGATGCGTTCCATGATCAGTCCTGCAGTACATCTCGCGAGATTTCTAACCACAGCCTGTATGGAGGCTTGGTCCGCAGATGCGTTCCACGATGAGTTCTGTGGTACATCTCGCGGGATTTTTTAACTGCAGCCCATACGTAGGCGTGGTTCGCGGATGCGTTCCACTGTTGGTTCCGTTGGCCATGGGTGTGCGTCGCTCGACGTAACATGGCTTTGGACGCTATGGTAGGATACCAAGTGATTGGGTAAGGAGGTTTTTCTTCCTTGGGTCATTAGGTGACCTTCCTTCCGATTGGCAGATAGGTACGCACACATGATATCATGCGTCACATCGTGCTGGGGGTTGGCTCTAAAGAGGTTCCCCATAGGTTAGCTAAAGTGAGGCCTGGCCCTCTACCCATTCCTATTGGCTATCACACTCCGAGTATAACGCCCACGACGCTATTCCGATAAACCCGGAAGTACTGCTTCACATGGCGATACCAGGTGTTTATGAGGTTTGTTATTAATTTTTATATATAAGGATGATAGTGGCAAGCAGGCATACACCCCAGTTGAAGTCCATGCGGACGAAACGCGTCGGGTCCGCTATGCCTGCTAAGCCACATTTGTCGTAAAGCGCTTTTTTATACCAGTTTGTCATTTTATATCCGGCCCTGTTTGTTGGGGTACCGGAATAATTTTTATCGCAATAAAACCTTTTGGAAGTGGATTTACACTATGTGGAGGATTTTTCTGTTTCTTTTTTGAGGGATATATGTCCCCTGGATGTACCTGCATTGTGTATATACACAAACATCACCTCCACATCCATACCAAGGAGAGCTGTAGGTCGGGAGACCATTTTTTGGGATGACCGGTGAGTAGCTGTCATCACGCTTCACTGCACCAGGACAGGGGTCTGCACCTTCCCTTGGCGGGATAACAGTCCTTGGATGTTCCGGATATAAGCCTTATCTGACTCCCAGCCTTCGGCTAGGGCGTCCACCAATTCCGGTAAGGGTTATCCAACCATTCATATACCCCGGTACATGTCAAGTTGGTTCAAGGTTCATTCCGGTTTTCCCAAGATCCGGGAATACAAGGTCTATCCCTATCATTAGTAATTAAGGGAATTTGACATACGGGAACTTTTCGAGTTGGCCCTTATTAATACCTGATACATGTATTTCTCAGGACTTTTTGATAAATACTAATTGTACATGTTGGGAGTTTATGATTCACAGTTTATTATCTATACCCTTTTTTAACATTTCCAAGCGGAAGCGTTTTTTATGATTTATTGGATGTTATTTATTATGTCACTTAACCTTTAAGGGTATACCACTTTTTGTACACTGTTTTTTCTAGCATGCTCTTTTTGAGAGTACACAGATGTATGGTTATTAGTTTACTTGTCAGAGAGTGCCATTTAGTTTCTTAAGTTACATGTGCTTCAGTACATATTCCTGTTTGTTTCACGAGTATAATACATTTATCCACATAACAATAAACATTGATGATTCCCTTATAGTGGAGTTTTCATCCTAATAAAACTTTATTGTGCATTCATACCTCCAGATGACCATTCTGGTTGGTGGTTG
The DNA here is from genome assembly GCF_042186555.1 of Aquarana catesbeiana. Classification (NCBI taxonomy): domain Eukaryota; kingdom Metazoa; phylum Chordata; class Amphibia; order Anura; family Ranidae; genus Aquarana; species Aquarana catesbeiana. Next base: position 612,841,066 of record NC_133325.1, on the reverse strand, counting down.
CCCGGTAACGGACACTATTTTTTAGCGCCACATTTTTGTTTGTTTTCTAACATCTTAGACAGTTCCCTCATCCCTTCCATTCTCCCTCTTACTCCCCTCCCCCTTTCTCCTTCTCCCCTTACCACATATTCATCTACTTTTTCTCTCTTATCCTCTCTCCCTTCCCTCCCTCTTCTTATCTACCCAATTCTCAGCCTCTCGCTCGGGTGGACTATCTCTGCTGGGGTGAGATCCCACAATTTGTTGCAGCCCCATTTCAGCCAGGCAGTACTATGGGTCTCCTCAAGGTCACCTCCCTCAATGTAAGGGGCTTAAACACACCTGAAAAACAATCCCAGCTTTTGGCTGGGTTGCGGAAGGGTAAGACTCAAGTCGCTTTCCTACAGGAAACGCACTTCTGTGGTGATCAAATCGTAAGCTGACAAGTGGTACACCATGGGGAAAGTCCTATTTGTCAGCTTAGGGATTCGATCATCTCTAAATCCAAGGGGGTGAGAATTCTGTTGGTCAAGTTGGTCACTTGGATCTTTCAAGCACAGCAGATGGATGAGTTGGGTCGCTTATTCCTATTGAAGGGAAGTGTGTTTGACAGAAAGGTCACCTTTGCCAATGTTTATTTTCCAAACGTGCACCATCCGCAATTTCTGAGGAAGCTTAGCCCTGAAATCGTAGAGTTTGCAGAGGGGCCCCTAATCTTTGGAGGCGATCTCATTTTCTCTATGGACCCCCTTTTCTTGATGTTTCCCAGGGTTCCTCCCACCTCCCCTTTTCTCCCCCTGGTAGAACCCTGGAGGTTATTACACCCCCAGGATCACGACTATTCCTTATTCTCTCCAGTGCATCAAACCTACTCGTGGCTAGATTATCTTCTAGTCCCAAATAAGGACCTCTCAAGAGCGGTGTGGACCAGCATTGATGTTTTCTCTTTTTCAGATCATGCCCCGATTCACCTGCCCCTTCAACTGGGCCCTGTTACACCGACTCCACCATCCTGGAGATTGAACGAATCTCTGCTCCAATCGGCAGAGATTTGTGCCATGCTCCTTGCCACCATGCTTGAATACTTTTCCTTCAACAAGGCCTCAGTTACTAACCCCTTAGTGGTGCGGGAGGCCCACAAGAAGGTGATTCGGGGTGCGTTGATCAAAATAGGAGCCCACCTTAAAAGGGAGAGGTCTCACCACACAGAGGAACTTTTTGTTCAGCTACGCAATCTAGAGTGCTTCCGCAAGGCCAGCCTTGCACGCTCCACATACCAGGATCTCCTTAAAGTTCGTGAGAAGCTCTGTGTGCTCCTATTCCACAAAACAAAGCAAAAACTAACATGGGCTCACCGTACAATGTATGAATTCACCAACAAATCGGGCACACTTCTGGCGAGGGCACTGAGAGGTCCACGCACGAACACCTACATCTCCCACATTATGGGCTCTTCAGTTCAGATCCTTCTACGAGGGCTTGTAAAACTTAAACTGCTCCACCACTCCGGACTCTCCTTCTGGTGATGCGGCTACTCCCCAGACCTACCTTGCCTCCTCGGGCATGCCATCTCTCCTCCTTGCAGCTCAGGAGGAACTGGAGGAGCCAATTACAGTGGAGGAACTTGGGGTGGCCCTTTGCCCACTCGAAGCCCAAGAAGGCCCCTGGCCCGGATGGCCTCACCCCGAGCTATTACAAAGTTTTTTTCGAGACCCTATCTGAACCATTGGTCTCAGCTTTGAACTCGATCAAGGAAGGGGAGTCATTCCTGATTGATACACTGCGAGCCTACATCTCTCTTTTCCCAAAAGAAGGGAAAGATCCGTTGCACTGTGGGAATTATCGCCCGATAGCGCTTCTGAATACGGATCTGAAACTGTTTGCCAAAATCTTGGCAAACAGGCTGCTCCCATACATCTCCAGCCTTGATCACAGAGACCAAGCAGGTTTTGTACCCCTCCGCGAACCATGAGACAATACCATCTGGGTGGAGAACTTGATCCATGCAGCCAAGTCCTCGAATTGGCCTCTTCTCTTGCTGTCCATGGACACAGAGAAAGCCTTCGACCGAGTGAACTGGTCTTTCATGTGAGCTACTCTAGAACACGTTGGTCTACAGTCCTCCATGCTGAGTTGAATACTATCCCTCTACTCGAACCCCACGGCCGCAGTCAAGGTCAATGAAACAAAATCTGACTTTTTCAACATCCATAACGGCACACGACAGGGCTTCCCCCTGTCCCCCTTATTCTTCATACTTACCCTAGAGCCCTTCCTGTGCACAGTTAGGGTGGATTCTGCCATCGCTGGCTTTCAGAAAGCTTCTGGGATGCACAAAGTGGCCTCATTTGCAGATGACTTGATCTTTTTCCTAACGAACCCACTGACCGCCCTTCCAAAACTCCTTCAGTCCCTAAAGGAATATGGTGCCCTCTCTTTCTTCCAAATGAATCTAACCAAATCGTCCACGCTGAAAACCATGGGGGGGAAAAAACCTGATCACATCACTTCGCCTGGCGTTTCCCTTGACTCAATTCGGTACCTGGTCGTAGATATCACCCCGACCCCTCCACTCTCTAGTTGGCGAACTTCTTACCCTTACTTACCTGCCTCAAAACAGATCTTCTCCACTGGCACTCGCTCACGCTAACATGGTTTGGTCGTTGCAATGCCCTCAAGATGACGCTACTGCCCAGGGTGCTATACTTGTTGCAAGCGCTTCCCATTCGACTCCCCCTAGTGTTTTTTAAAAGGGTGAACTCAATGTTCAGAGATTTCATCTGGTCTTACTGTAAATCTCGCCTTAGGATAACTTATCCATCTTGCAAAGCATAGAGGAGGAGTTGGTCTCTCAGATGTGAAAGCCTATTACAGAGCTGCACACCTCACCACCAGGTTGGTGGACTGGCACTGCCACGCAGCAGCAAAAAAGTGGGAGGCCATGGAGATGGAGGACTCTGGTGATACAGCCAAGAGCTGGCCGTGGATTTCATCACCACTCCCAAGGACCCTCACTGAACACCCTACATTGGGTATCACTCTTCTGGTGGCCAGGGACACATTTAGACATACTTCAGTGTCTCCGCTGCCCTCTCCTGTGGTACTGGTGTTGGGCAACCCGGAATTTCCTCCAGGCCTTCAGAATCCCCGTTTCCAGCGTTTGGTCACGAGTGGGAATCTCCGCCTCGGTGACTTTGTGGGTTCCGATGGCTGACTCACCTCCTTGGCAGGGGTATCTGCCACGGACCCTCTTTTGGATTTTTGGAGCAGTTTCCAGCTGCGCAACTTTCTGCGTGTGTGTTTATGGACGCAGGGGGGAACCAGTCCGCCATGGCCTCTCAATAGTATATGCATCTCTGATCCGGCCAGCGGATGGATACACCCCACCCTTCCTAACCAAATGGAAATCGGACTTGGGCATCCAGTTTACCGATTCTCAGAAAGAGAAGATCCTTCATTTCTTTTTTTTTAAATTGTTTATTTACAACAATTTTCAAAAATTATACACTGCAATATAAAAGAGAAAGCATTTCAACTTTTGATAGTACAGAACAATGTATATATAAACTTATGGAACTGAACGTAGATACAGGTATGTTCATACATAAGCGTCTTCCAACTATGGATCATTCAAATATAGTTATCATACCGTATTATATGATAAACAAAGCTGGAAAAGGGTATATAGTTTTGAATAATAACAACACAAAAGAAAAAAGGAAGCAAGGTACAACATAATCGAGAGATGGCACCAGGAGATTCAGGAGGCTTAAGGGTTATCAGATTCAAGGGGGTACACAGAGTCATCCCACTTCTTCTATATTTTATAAAAGGAGGGTAGTGTGTACTTATTTTTAGCAGTCAAGTGTTCCATCCTACGTATATCCGCCATTATGAAAATAAAATGTTGGAATGTGGGAGGATATGTGGAGAGCAAGTACCTAGGGATAGCTCTCTTAGCGGTCAGAAGGATAAAAGACATAAGTTTCCGTGATGCTTTAGATATTCCCGGGAAAGGTGGCCCAGAAGGAAATGCATGGGATTCAAAGGTATAGGTGTAGATAATAACGTTTGTAGAAGATCTTAGATTTTAGTCCAATAAGGGCCAATGAGATGGCAATCCCAAAATATATGAAAATGAGAACCTATGGACTCGCTGCATCTCCAGCAAATTTTGGAGGTGGCTGGGTTGCGGGCATGCAGCAAGTCCGGGGTCCTGTACCAAAACAGCAAGCTCTTAATGGCAGTTTCCTTCTGCACTACACAACGTGAAAATTTTGATGCAGACTCCCAAATTTTTCCCCAGTCTAACAGAGAAATTGGTCTTTGCAGTATGAGAGACCATTTTTCCATGTAATTATGTGTGAGTTCCATTAAAGGTGGAGTTTCATGCAAAATTTTGTATATAGAAGAAACCTGTTTGGGTTTGTAGGGGCCATTGGCACACAGGGCCTCAAAATCAGTAGGTTTCTCCAATGAGAGTGAGGGGGAGTGAGAATGGAAGAAATGTTTAAATTGTATGTATGAGTATAGAAGGGAGGCAGGAAGTTCATATTTCGTTTGCAGATCTGAAAAAGACATAAGTTTGTGGGAAACTGGGTGTACGAGATGCCGCAACTGAAAAATTCCTGCCTGAGTCCAAGGAATCCAAGGAAGTATCCTTGTATAGGACAGTCCATCAGGTATGTCCGGGTTGAAGAGTTCATTTAGAAATGGAGAGCATTTGGAGGATAGGGAAAACCGCTCCGCACACAGCAATGGTAAAAAGCATCAGTGCCAAGCAGAGGGATCTCAGTTGAGGCATAAATTTAGCTGAGGAAGGCCATAGCATGTAGCAAGGATGTACCGGAACAGTAATCCCCATTTCAATCTCGGCCCACCTACTTGGAGCTTTTCTAGAGATCCAGGAAGATAATACCCAAAGGTGAGAGGCATAATAATATTTGATGATATCTGGTGCATTCATTTTATTCTTTAAAGTGTAAACCACTGATCGTGCAATCCTATGGAATGCATTATTCCATATGAGCTTGAGGCATTTTCTCTGGAGAAGTTTCAATTGCGACAGTGGGACTGGGATTGGAAGTGTTTCAAATAGGTACAGTAATTTAGGGAGTATTGACATCTTAAGGACATTAATTCTACCTATAAGAGAGATATGAAGGGGAGTCCAAAGATTTAAGAGACGGGTTATTTCTGTAAACATGGGGGAAAGTTAGCCTGATAGAGGGAAGAATATGTGGGTGTGAGATGAACGTCCAAGTATTTCAATGAAGAAGAGCACCAACGATATTTAAAGGTGTGTTGGAGAGTGTTAAGCAGGGCTGGTGGAATGTTAATGGGTAGGGCCTCCATTTTTGACTGATTCATTTTAAACCCCGATAGAGATCCAAAGGTGGAGAGAGTGTCCTGTAAAGAAGGTAAAGATGTGAGGGGGTGGATGAGCGTCAACAAAATGTCATCAGCAAAAAGTGATAGCTTATAGTCTTGTTGTCGCAGCAAGAGCCCCCGGATGTCTGGATGGAACCTAATGGTCGATGCCAGAGGTTCTAAGCTCAGAATGAACAACAGGGGCGACAAAGGACACCCCTGCCTGGTGCCATTACTGAGGGGGAACTGCTGCGACAAGTATGAGGACAACTGAACCTGAGAGGAAGGTATAGAATATAGAGCCCGTAAGGCTTGTATAAAAGGGCCTGAGAATTTGTATCTGGAAAGAACTGCAAACATGAATGGCCAGCTTAGGTGGTCAAAAGATTTTCGTGCATCGAAGTTTAGGACGATGGCAGGTTGTTTGGTTTTAGTCAGAAAGTCTATCAGGTCTATAGTCAATATCGTATTGTCACCCACATGTCTCGTTGGGACAAAACCTGCTTGGTCTTTATGAATTAACGTTGTTAGTAATGGGGAAAGTCTATTGGCCAGTATTTTAGTAAAGATCTTGTGATCCAAATTTAACAATGCGATTGGGCGGTAGTTATCTGGTAGTGACAGGTCTTTACCTGGTTTAGGGATTATAGTTATATGAGAATGAAGAAACTGCGAATGTGGGATGGAACCCTTGAGCAACGAGGAATATAAAGTCTGCAAATGGGGGTTTAGAATTGGGGAAAAGATTTTGTAATAAACATAAGGGAGCCCATCCGGGCCTGGGGATTTGTGAGCCGGTAAGGCTTTAATCACCGCCGCTATCTACAGTGACAGGGGTATTGAGCATAGAATTTTGCGCAATGGACAATTTGGGTAGATCTACGGAAGACATAAAATCATCAAATTTTGTCTGTGAAAATTGGGGTATCGAATCTGAGCTTAAGCAGTTATAAAGTTTCTTGTAAAAATCACCAAATACCTGGGACATAGCCTTAGGGCAGTATGTAGGAATACCGTCTCGTTGCATCAAATGGTCAGGTATCGAAATAAAGGGATGTGGTTTCAATCCATTAACAAGCATTCTATGTGGTTTGTTAGCAAATTCTTTGAACTTTTGCCTGGCCCATAGCATAGATTTGGATATCCTATTCATGTCAATTGATTTAATGCAGTTCCGGATTGAGGTGACTATTTTCAGTCATTTCACCGTGGGGGATTCAAGTAGGTGCATCTCTGCAACTTTCAGTTGAGCGAGGAGATCAGCTTTTAATTTTGTGGAGTTCCGGTTAAGGCGAGACCCGGCAGATATGCATTCACCCCTGAAAAAAGCCTTATGGGCTTCCCACAAGGTGGAAACTTCCGCAACCGATCCGTCATTTAGTTGGAAAAATTCAGATCATTTTTGTTGCAGTTGGGTTTGGATCACTGGGTCTTTGATCAGGGATTCGTTAAGACGCCAGTGACAGGTTTTGTGGGTAGAAGCTATCAAGAAATTGTCAAGTTCAATGGGTGCATGATCTGACCAAGTAATGGGGATGATATCAGAAGAAGCAATATAAGGAAGGAGAGGGGCAGTTACAAAGAAATGCTCCAATCTGGAATATAATTTGTGAGAGGGAGAGTAAAATGTATAACTTTTCTGAGTAGGATGTTTCACTCTCCATGTATCGAAGAGGTTATGTGATCTAGTTAGTTTACGAAAGGAGGTGGAAAGCTTCTGGACAGCGATTCATGGAGTGTCTTGAAATAGGGCTTGTCTATCCTTGGTCGGGGACATGCACACATTGAAATCTCCTCCTATAATCATAAAAGGTTGAGAAAACGATTGTAGTTTCTCTAGAACTTTCGTAATAAAACTAATCTTTCCCACATTTGGGGCATATATATTAGCCAGAGTGAGTTGAGTATTTAGGTGACTACAGCTCAGGAGCACAAAACGACTGTGGGAATCCTGATAGGAAGAAAGGACGCGTAACTGGCAGGAACGTTTAATGAGAATTGCCACACCGGCCTTCCCAGAGGAATCTGAAGCCATATAGGCCGAGGAAAAATGTTTAGAAGCAAATTTAAAGGATCCACCCGGTCTGAAGTGGGTCTCCTGAACCATAATCACCTCCGCATTGGAGGACCTGAACTCCCTCAAAGCTTGCCATCTCTTCTTGATGGAATTCAGGCTCTTTATATTACAGGAGTATATTTTAAGAGCCATACTAAATCAAATATGTATATAGCTAACGTAACATAAACTTTAAACCAACAGTAATATAACCATAGTGCAACATATATAGAAGCATGTAAGCAGTTAAGTTGAAATGGTGCCAAAAAAAAAGCACTAGTAACCAAAATAAGGTCAAAAAGGACCCATGAAATGAGATACTGAAAAACAACAACAAAAAAGAAAAAAATATTTGAAAATATTTTTGAGAACCCTGAATATTAAAAAAACTTCAGGAAACCCAGGCAACAGCCCGGGGTTTTGGTGAGGGGCATGGCAGCCTGCATTATCTGACAATAGGTTCCCATCTCTTCAAAGAAAGCAGTCAACAGCGTTTAGTGGAGGACCAGCAGTATAACAAAAGGGATGTAACCTACTGTAAGATTAGTAAGGTTGGTAATTGATTCAAGACAGGATTTAGAAAAAAGTCCCTATTGAAAATAGAATGACCCAGTTCCATAGGGTCACTTGCACAACCAGATGAAACATCGTCCGATCGTCATAAAGAAAAAGGAGAACATTGAGGAAAGAGCCATTTCAGGTAGGAAATCTGGTGGGGTTAGCTCATTGAGGAGTAGAGAAGGTCTTCTGCGCTCTCCATTGAATGGGGGTCCAGATCTTGGCTGGTGTCGTGAGAGGCTTGGGGTTCTGGGCAGGAAGCTGAAGATCCTCCTCAGGGATGGGTGGGAGACCTAGGTTGCGGATAAAGGCTTCACTTTCATAAAGGTCTCGTAGCGAGAATTGGACACCATCTTTAGATACAGACAGACGAAAGGGGAATCCTAAGCGAAAAAGCACTTGATGGTTTTGTAAGTGGGTGGTGATCAGGCGAAAGCTGCGTCTTTTCGCCAAGGTAATAGGGGAGAGATCACTGAAAATTTGGATCTTGGCTTGTTTAAAGTCAATGCGAGATTTGTTGCGAGTTGCGACGGTGAGGGCTTCCTTACTCTCATAATAATGAAAACGGTCAGTAATCTCTAGAGCCAGGTGGAGGTTTAGGAGCCAAAGATCTGTGAGCCTGGTCAAGGCGCCAATCAATGTCCGGGATGTGGGGGGTTAGAGTGACAAATAAGCCTAGGAGGTATGGGCGGAGCTCCTTGTCACTGGTAGATTTGGGTACCCCTCGGATTCTTAGGTTCTGGCATCTTTCTTTGTTCTCCAAATCTTCCTGTTGTAACTGGAGTTGGGAGACTGTATGCTTCTTAGCAGCATTATCTTCCTCTAGAGCATGTACATATTGGGTCAACTCGTCAAATTTTCTAAGGTGTCTGTACGTTCCCCAAGCTGATCTATTTCTCCTCGGAGTTCATGTGCTATTTTCCCCACCTCTCTAGCTATATTGTGGGTCAGGTCTTGGAGCAGCGATTGTAGTTTAAGGTCCAATACAGCTACTGTTACCACATCTGTAGTATCGGATTGCTGGGACCCATGGTCTGACGGAGGTGCTTTTTCGGCCGTTAGGCGGGAGTCAACGGGGTCCGGTGGGCTGCCCGCAGTATTCAAGGCCGGGGATTGTGATATATACAGGTAACGCTCCATGGCTTGGTTAGATGGCGGCGGGACAAATCCACAATAAATTGCTTTCTGGAAGCCAATCTTTCCCATAAGATGCCCTGGACTAGCTTGCAGACTGCAGTGTCACTCCTGGATCTAATGAAGCTGCGGATGCTGTGCAGGAGCTGCGAAAAGGGAGACGGGGACTGGAGCTCTACATGGTCTCCATCTTACATCCCGCCACACGAGCCCCCCGTTCTAGAATCTTTGCAGAGGGCGATCCAAGCTCAGGGGTGTTAGAAAAGTCCTAATAATCCTGCTGCCGGGTGGAGCAAGATGGTCGCTGCACGTGGTTATGAGGACTGGGCCTTGACTTCCATTTGAAGGGGTAGACATCACTGTAATCCCGGACCAGTGTCTGGTTTTGTTTGTTCGGGATGTTCTGGTTGTGCAGTGCAGCACGGTTCGGGCCCAGGAGAGAGAGAGAGGAGGCTGCTGGCCTGTGTCAGGGTGTAGTAAAATGGCCGCTTCTCACCTGTGTCTCTGGTGACCTGTCCGGCGGGCTCAGGAGCAGATTTTGTGGAGTCCACCGGACACGGATGTAAGGCTGAGCCGCTCCGGTCCGCCCCCAGGGAGAGAGACAGGCGTGGGAGAGGATGCCTGGATGTGGCAGTGGTGTAGCTGCAGTGTGGACCAAGATGGCCGCCGTTCCCCGTGAGTAGGCCGGAGCCTCGGAATTTCCTTCAGATGGCCAGGGCAAAGACGTGATCTGCGCTCCCAGGACCCGGCGGTCCCCCGACAGACTGAGGGACACAGGGATCTGAGCCGAGGTTCAGATAAGGCTGCTGGGGGGGTCGCTACCCCTTCTCAAAGGCCTCTGGAAGGCCGGAGCTCCTCACACACGTCTGCTCTGCTCAACGTCCAGCCACGCCCCTCAAGATCCTTCATTTGTCCCAGAAGTCCTCTATAGCCACAAGGATCCAGGAGACAGGTTGCAAAATCTTGACCAGATGGTACAGAGTGCCAACCACTTTGCATCGTTTCTTCCCACATGTCCCCAGCGTTTGTTGGTGCTGCGAGGGTGCTGAAGGGACGATGCTGCATATTTTCTGGGATTGTCCCAAACTTGCCCCCTTTTGGCGCAAGGTGACCGGTATGGTCAAGCACCTGACCAATGTTGACCAATGTTGACCCAGAAAGGAACCCGGCGGCCTGCCTGATCCATCTTTCTAACAGACCGATCAGGAAATATAAGGCCTCTCTCACAATCCAGCTGCTAAATGCAGCCAGGGCATGCATCCCCCTCTGGAGATCGGAAAACCCCCCATCAAAAGCTCTGTGGTACACCAAGGTGAACGAATTGAGAGACATGGAAGATCTCACAGCTAACTTTCATTACCAGGAGGAGACCTTCCGAGAGACCTGGCAACCCTGGAACCACTTTGGTACAACAGCGCATATCTACAGCAGATGGCACATATGAGTTAGCCTCACCGGACCTGCCCTACTTCCCGGGTGAGAGGCCTCCTATGCTCTCTCTTTTCCTCCCTCCATTCCCCTACACCCAGCCTCCTCTGCTTTGGGGACTCCTTCACTCAACCTCTACCCTCCACTCTGGCTGTTTCACCCCCTCCTACACCCCCCTCTTTTTAGTTACCCTTTGGAAACCCAGTGATGGGATATGCCTTTCATGCTGTATATCCTGGTTTATATTTTGCTTTCATGTTACCCCATCCCTGGGCTGATTAGGCCCCAGGGGAGTGCTATCCTCTGTTACGTTACCTGGAAAATTCCAAGCTAAGTTACTTCATTCTACCATATATTACACATTTTATTATAGTTAGCCTCACTGGACCTGCCCTACTTCCCGGGCGAGAGGCCTCCTATGCTCTCTCTTTTCCTCCCTCCATTCCCCTACACCCAGCCTCCTCTGCTTTGGGGACTCCTTCACTCAACCTCTACCCCCACTCTTGCTGTTTCACTCCCTCCTACACCCCCCTCTTTTTAGTTACCCTTTGGAAACCCAATGATGGGATATGCCTTTAATGCTGTATATCCTGGTTTATATTTTGCTTTCATGTTACCCCATCCCTGGGCTGATTAGGCCCCAGGGGAGTACTATCCTCTGTTACATTACCTGGAAAATTCCAAGCTAAGTTACTTCATTCTACCATATATTACACATTTTATTATAGTTTATCTAAATTTTTGACTCATCGAAGCATATATGCCTTGTCCATTGATATAAATGTATGTTAGACACCCTAGTGTGGCGCGTTGAGCACTATACGCAAATAAGTATACGCTGTTATGGCCACATACTCTGTACAACTCTGGGCATACTGTTTTTGGTCTCGGCCCCCGATTACCTACCTATTTGTTGTTTACTTGAGATACTGTACGTACTGTTTCTTTTGACTGCTACGTGTAACTTTCTTTGGCTAATAAAGGAATTACAAAAAGAACACACAGGTAATGTATGAAATATATATGTGCAAAAACATTATAGCACAAAGTATTATGTACTGTGACTATTTTCATGTAAGAATGGTAATCGCCTAGAAAAGATGAGGGGTCTCCAGATGTTTTAATGTATAAGATATGAGCAGACTAATGAAGATAATGTCATTAGCCATTTGTGCAAACTGCCTCAAAGCCACTTAATGACTTATCAGCAATGTAGAAATACTGGCAGATGGGTATAATGTAAAAAAACTGTACAAAGTTATGTCTTGAGGAGGCAGGTATCCCCATATAGACATACGATGTGTTTTAAAGTGGAACAAAAGTGACAGTATAATCACTTAAGTAGCAATTAGATAAATAAACATATAGATATGCACACACCATTGTGTATGTGATCTAAATGTGTAAAATTTCCTATGCGATAAACCACTAATAGAAGGGCAGTGGTGGCTATGTCTGGTGATGTACGGATAAAAAATTCCCAGCAATGCTACCTGGAGAAAGCATCAAAGATGGGCTGGATACCGGTATTGATAATTATAAAAACCAAGCGCTGAAATGGATAAACCGTGATATGAATAAATGTTGTGAATAAATTTGATATGTAAAAAAATTTGGTATGTAAAAAAATTGATATGTAAAAAAATGATTGAACAATATAGATAGAGCTGCTATCAATTAAAAGGTGATCAGAATCCCATAAAATATAAAAGAAATATAAATATATTGATGCGCTCTAATAAGTGGTCAATCAATGTGCATCTGTCACCATGTAAAATTGCAACTGTGCAAAAATTATTATACAAAATAAAAATATGACATAAAAATTGTGCAAAATCATTCAATAGATAAATTGCTGAAAGGATCCTTGAGAAAGTCACGTGGTCAGTGACGCAACGCGTGGGAGGAGCCTGGGACGTTCACTGCTGTCTGACACATCGAGCTGAGCAGCAGCGGATTTCTTGATAAGCCTCATCCACAGCGGCTGACTGCGATCTGCATGCCTGTATGCCTTAACCAAGCGCACGTGAGTGTATCACTGTACTGTTTGCTTTTGTCCTTTTTTTCCAGTCCATCACGCAATGATCTATTTCTTTGTTTATTTTTCATAAATTATCCTGTGATGAGAACCAAACCATCAACATTATTTCGGCTGATGCTGGATGTAGTTAAAGTTATGAGCAACAATCACTACAGAAATTAAATCGCCTTATTGTAATTAGGAATGAACTGTTGGGCTAATCTTATTAGTTACCTGGACTAGTCTATTTCCGTTGAACAATCTCCCTAATAATCGTATTGTATTTGTACTATTTTTTCACTTGATCTTCATTTATTTTTATTACTATTATCACTGATTGTATACTGATCACCATGGGGATTTCTTGTATTTATCAGTATGAGCAACTATTAAGGAACTTTAGCACTAACTTGCACCTTTCAGCAATTTATCTATTGAATGAGTTTGCGCAATTTTTATGTCATATTTTTATTTTGTATAATAATTTTTGCACAGTTGCAATGTCACATGGTGACAGATGCACATTGATTTACCACTTATTAGAGCGCATCAATATATTTATATTTCTGGATACCGGGATGCAGCATTTAAGCAGACGCATATTTTGCAAAGGTCAATACCAGCCTCTGTATTTATCAATGATGAAACAATGATGAAAAAATATATATATTGGCATTGGAACCATTTCTGGCGGCACTCCGAAACAATCAGGATGTGAGAGGAGTGAGAGTTGGAGAAAAAGAGCACAAAATCGCGGCATATGCGGATGACATCCTGATGTTTGTAACTAACCCAAGAGTGACTCTGCCAATAATGAAATAAGTAAAAGAATATGGGGAACTATCAAACTTTAAAATAAACCCGATAAAAACAGAGATATTAAATATTGGATTAGGGAAAAGGGAAGTCCTGTCCCTCCAAAAAGAATTCTTATTCACATGGGTAAAAGAAGAACTAAAATACCTTGGAATTAAATTAATGTCAAAGGTTGAAAAAATCTTCCCAGCAAATTATATTCCACTAATCAATAGGGTTAAGGAAGAAATATAAAAATTAAGTATACAACCAATATCGTGGATTGGAAGAATAAACATGTTTAAAATGATGATACTACCAAAAATAATATACAAATTTCAGATGTTGCCAGTAAGGATTCCACAGAGTTTTTTCAAAATAATAAAAACAATATTGTTAAAATATATTTAGCATAATAAAAAAACGAGAATTAAATTTGCACAAATCACAAGGAAAAGGGAGCACGGAGGATTAGCAACTCCAGACTCAGCTTGTTGACTGGGCGTTCAAAAAGCAGCAGCAAACTGATGAGGTTATCTCTTTTCTAACTGTGCCTCCTACTCCTAGAATCAGCATATTCAGCATATCATCAAACCTCTTTGTCACCATATTTGCATGTCGCACAACCCAATTGATTGCCAGTTCTGCTCCACCCCCTTACAGTCTGTGCTGTACTGGGGATTGTGAGAGGCCAAAACTTAGTAAAATTCAAGTGTGTAAATACTAATGAATACAGAGCTGCATTATGTTGCATCTTTATAACTACCTGCAGTTCAGCTTTTACATTATTTGCATACAAATATTGTAAAATTAGTTCCTGGAGTTTAACAAAAAGCTATGCCCTTGTTAAATATTGCCCAGAACTATAATAAATACATCAACAAGTGCAAAAGGATGTAGGCTGAATTAAATAAATAAATGAAAACAAACTAATTTTATTCATTTATGCAATGTTAGCAGCAGTGAAAATCCAGCCAACTATCACACGCCACTCCAGACCACGGCTGTGTGTAATGATGACACTGCCCAGCTCCTTCACTACCTCAGGGGTGGAGCTGAGACAGTGACATCAGCACATCATTGCTTCAGGGGTGGAGCTAAGGCAGTGACGTCATCACGAATGGCCATGGTCCAGAGTGTGTCGTTCAATTTGTAGATGTTTGTGTTAAGCTTGACATTCATTGAAACACATTTTCCTGTAATGCAGGGCACAGGGACGCCGTCCCCTATCCATGTGTCCGGCCCCCTAATCTACATGTGGGGCGATGGACGCATGGGTTCCAATGGGGGTTTTTTTTAAGCACGTGATTAGAGCTAGTAGGTGTCAAAAAAGGGTGGGCTCGGGGCACAGAGCACTTCGCACTGATTCTCCTTCCGGCAAATCAGGAAACGGGTCCTGAGACCCTTTTCCCAATTGGCCGAAAGGAGAAGTGATCCCATTGGCCTAAGAGGAGGAGGAAGGAGGAGGGAGGAGATGCACGGCCATTGTGATGCCGAGGAGATGCAGGGGAAGCCCGACAGACCCACCAGCCACCATTGGATCAATCCATAGCTGGGAATGGCAGCTCCTGATGACAGCTCACCGCACAGAGCATGATGATCGGTGACAGTCAAGCTCCCTTCCATGGATGGAGGGGGGCACGGAGGCCAGAACACGGAGGAGACAGAGGGGGGAAACCGCCACCGGCAGGCACCCTTCCACATGTCAGTCAGCACAGGATAAGTGATCCGATGACCAGGGGGGAGGGGAGGTGGGTATGGTGCATGGTGCGGGCTAGAGGGCGTGAGCAACGGGGGGAGGTTCATGGTCAGGTCCATTTGCCTCTTCCCAACCAATGGAGCACCAGCCGCCACTGGTGGCAAGCCTGGGGAAACTGGGACACGGTTTGTTTACTTGGAACCTCTCAGAGCGGGATGGTACTGCTGAAGGAATTCTGGGCCTTTGGGCCATTGGGCCTTTGTAATGCGGCCGCAACCTCTGCTAAGAGTTCTGTATTCTCCCAGGTGTGGCAGAGGTGCACCAAAGTGGTTGTAAAGAGCTGGCAGAAGATCTACATTGATCTTAAGATATCCAGATGAACTTTCTATCGCTTATGTCACTTTATTCTTTGGTGAAGGAGGATGGAAGTGGTATCTAATAGCCAGCAGGAGATCCTCTTCCACCAACATTGCATAAATGAATATAATTTGTTTGTTTAAATGTATTTATTTAATCAATTCAGGACACATCCCTTTGCACTTCAGGACTTTTATTGTTTTTATTTTCACAGTACATACTCATCATGAGTTAGCACATCTATTATAGTTTTGGATATTTTTGAGTGTTTACGTATTCACACTTTTTATAATTAGCAGCTTTCTCAATTGTAAATCACCACCAAATACAGTAGTTTTTTTACACACAATGTTAAAGTGATTGTAAAGTCAGAAGGTTTTTTTATCTTAATGCATTCTGACGTGGATAAACCACCATACTCTTGCGCTGACAAGCGCCCATTTCATCTAATGGTATAATAAATCTTACCTATCACTCTATCTCCAATGAAAAAGACATGACCATGCTTACGTCCTCATCTCAGCGCGACTTCCCCCTCCTGGGCAGAGGCTCTTGCTTTTATTCACACACACAAAGGAAGTCACAAACAGGAAGCCCCGCCCCAACAGCCAATTGCTTCCTCCACAGGATGTGACAACACAGGATATGAATGTCAACACAGGATATGACAACACAGGATGTGACAACACAGGATGTGACAACACAGGATGTGACAACACATGATGTGAGTTTATACTACAACCAATGACTACTGTTCCTGCTGATGGGAGCTTATCTGCAGGTGTACGTCATGGCACCCCAAATATGTTGATCAGGCATACAGGGGTGACACAAGTGCACATCCGCTAAACCGATAATGTGTTTGCAGAGTGAACACATCCCCCCAGACGAACGTCTGTGCATTACACAGGGGTCCTTTCGCCGGCAGACATATCCTCACTCTGCAAACACCTCTCTCCAACCTCAGGGAGTTTTACACTACCTAACGGATCTCAGCCAGCGTCAGTCTGCCCCAGTCAGCTCTGTAGAGTGGGTTGCGGGAGAACTAACACTGTGAGACACTATGACAATACATATTAAAATACATCTTCATGAAATTTTCACAACAGTCCCTCCTCTTGTCTTATTCTCCCATGTGTCCCTCGATGAATCTTGATCTTCTTCTTACACCTGGAAATGAATCAGTCCTTACAGTCCATATAAGTTCATAAAAATGAAAACACAGCTTGACATGTAGACTCGGTTCTTCAGGAGGGCTGACCTAGAGGAGGACATCAAGGCCGGTCGGTCTGGGATCCTCTGTGTCTTGTACATCAGCTGGGCGTCAGGGCATCGTCATCTGCTAAATCTCTGTTCACTCATCCAATCAAGCAACAGTAGCACCTCATCACGGCATATAGAAGGAATAGAAACAAAAATAACATGAGTATATATACCCCTACTTCCTTCAACTATAATCCGCTTCAAAATAAAAAAATTAAATCCCCAAAGATTCCCAGACCCTTAAAAGGACTTCAACCTTCACTAGCTATAGCTCCTGCTTTGCCTTGCAGGGATCTAAACCTTATCCATATGGGCCTGAACTTTGTCACTAGTATCCCCGATACAGGTATAACAATCTTTTCCTATGATTTCACAGAAACCCCCCTCGGATGCCAACAGATAATCATGGGCCATCTTTTAATAAAAAGGTCTTGATTTGCTGTTATTTCTGTGAGAACTTCCTTGTAGCTTCAACAGTTACATGAAACATCCCATCCTCAATGGATGGAAAATTGTTCAATCGTTTCATAAGCTCAAGCCCCCACCATGTACAAGCAGGAAACCATGCCCAGACCTGGTCGGGGTTGGTGAGCAATTTCCTTCCTTCCTTCCATCAGATTCTCACAATTGGCTGAGACATAAGATGCTGGGACGAGTTTCACCAGCACACATGAACCTCTTGCATTAGGGGGAATTACCTTATAAGCTGTAGATCAGCATTAATACCAAAAAAAAAAAAGTTGAAGCACACTTGTGGGCTATTTAGTTGTCCTGATACCAAAGCTGGCAAGAACCAGAGCTATTGTTATTGCTATTTTACCCTCTAGAAATGTATCGTTGAATTCTATTGACAAGTGTCTGTTTGGATTTTACTAGTTTGTCAAAACTCCTCATACCAATATGAACATCACATATAGCATGTACCGCTGTCATCGCTGGGTCACTAGAGCTTGGTGAAGACTCAGAGTAGACCCAACCATGTGTCCTGTTCGCTATCTTAGCTAGTTGGAATATACACTTTAAAAATATAAAAAAACAAATATACTCCTCATCCTTTGGTGTAGTTGAGCAGCTTCTTACAGTGGCTGGCCTGGTCTCATCCCTCAAGCTCCTTTACAATGACCCAGTCACCTGGTTAGAAAGAATGTAAACTGGTTATTGTGTCAGGGTCCAGGAGGGACTCATGAACCCTGTGGTGGACCTTTTAAAGTTCATGTTACAGTGACTGCACCCACCCCATCAGCTGAGAATGTAGGTGACAGCTGCTGAGGAAAGAACAACTCTGGCTTTGGTAGACCTCCAAACAAACCTCATATGGCAATAACCCAGACATGTGGGAACTTAATGACTGTGGTCACTGCATCTTACCATCTAGGTTGTAATACCTGGAACCATTGACAAAAAGGTTCTTATGGGAGCGTCCTTCACCAGACTGCTGATTCAAATTCCATCAAAGGGAGAAAGTCATGGAACCTCTCGTTCCTACTAGGTCACAAACTTGGCTAGAATTAGAGCAGTTAGTATTATTGGTTTGAAAATTTGTAATTCTCACCATTATCACCCCCCCCCCTTTTTCTCCTCATTACAAACTGGAGGAAGACACGCAGGGTTTAGAATGGTGCAGAAAAAAAAAAAATGAAAACAGTGAAATAGCCTATGATACTTTTACCTTCTTAGGAGTGTGTATTTATGTCACGTTCCTACTAAAATACAACACCCGCGACACATAAGAGGGCTGTCGCGCTAGGTTCAAACATATTCTTGTTACCACATACAAACATGAGAAAAACATTTAGATACAAATGTGGGGGAGATATTTCATAGTTCCCAAAACAAAAATGAAAAAACAAAATGACCAGATGGAATGCTACTTTCACTCTTTTAGCGATAGAAAAAAATACAATGGGAAAGACACAAGAGCATCTCGGAATCTTGTATGGACCAGCCACACAAAGTTCAAAAACCTGGCCTGAGAATTTTACTCACACAACTCACTTACTCAACTCACTCATCATTACAGATTTCTGAAGCCACAGCTGAACTACTTCCAGGGTATTTTTACTCTGGGGTCTCATACCTCCAGACATCAAAAGTACCTTCCAAAAGAATACACCTTACTGTACCTTCTGACCATATCTGACCAATCTTTAAGGGGTCTAATGGCCTTAGCCCCATACCCAGATTTAATGTATTGTGCAGCTGTCTGACTGGGGTGCATGGACAACCCATTGCCCATGACAATTCAAATCGCTTTTTTGGTGAACTCTGCGTCCAGAGAACCCTGCCCTTTACTTTTGGAGTGGTTATTGTTTGCAACTTTATCACTATAACTGGCCCCCGCTTACCGATGTAAGGTACCTGTGTCCGCAGTGGAGCTTGTGTGCTGAGGATTCAGGTGAAAACTTAGTCAGGCAACAGATCAGGCAAAGCGGTACATGATCAAAATCCAGAGATTGGTCAGGCAGGCAAAGGTCATACATGAGCTGGCGGTGAAGTACAAACTAAGCAGGCTAGAGAGTAATCAGGAATTCAGGCAGAAGTTCAAATACGGTATTCAGAGTCACAAAGCACTCAAAACACCCAGGAAGCTAGTACAAACAAACGGGCACTGAGAGATAGGAAGTGCTGCTATTTATGGGCTGCTTTGATTGTAGATTGTCCACAGCTGGCAGCAGGTGGGGCTAGTGAGTCCAAGGTAATGCATCAAACAACAGGTAAGACTGTAGCTGTGAGACCAGGAACATTCCGGTTCAAATACACCCAGGTACATGACACCCGATTATTGTACATAGCCTGAGTGGGGCTGCTAGTGTACTACTTCTCATGTTTATGCTAAATACAATCATGCACTGGAATTCCGGCTATCATACACGGCCCGACCAGTCTCACAATATACAGCCTTCTAAACCTGTTAGTCCGACAACTACAAAAACACCATGAAATCCTTAGCTATTCAAAACAATATTATGGCTTCTATTTGTACCTAGATCAGTGATGGCGAACCTTGGCACCCCAGATGTTTTGGAACTACATTTCCCATGATGCTCAACTACACTGCAGAGTACATGAGCATCATGGGAAATGTAGTATCAAAACATCAGGGGTGCCAAGGTTTGCCATCACTGACCTAGATGTTACAACAATAACTTGGATGCCTCCTGTTTGCTCTCTACCAAAAACTGTATTGCAGTATAAAAAAACTGGAATTAAATGTAAAAATCAAACATACTTCCAAACATGAGTGAAAAGACCCCAAGCTCCTCCCACCAACTTCCTGTTGCATGAACAGGAAGAGGGGCGGAGACTTGTTTCATATTATGTCTATCAAGACATTACAAAAAAAATCTATGCCACTTTCTGGCAGCAGCTAGAACGGTTCTGCCCAGACACTGGAAGTCGATAAACATGCCTTCCCTGGGGGAGTGGGCAATTGAAGTGGACAGAATCAATAGCTTAGAACGCATGTTGTGGTAGGAAATGGGTAAAGAGGAGCAATTCTCCAAGACCTGGACCTCGTGGTCTATGTTTCGATATTCCTCAGAATTTATTCCTTGGGCTGCAGAGGAATCCACCAACGCAACTCTCTAGCCTAAGTGGAATGTCTCCCTTTTACTATCTACCTGCCATACTGCCTTGACCCCTCTATCCTTATCTTCATCGCCCTCTTCACTCTATATGTTACAGTGCTACGCAACCACCCAAAACATATTCTTTAGTCTCATCAGATGGAAATTGTGACACACATAGAGTTTCACCCTAAGAGAAATCGCGATTAGCACAACAACAAAAGCCCTAGCATATTTGTAATAAGTGGGCATCGCTCATTGAGTGGATAGCGGTGCTCACTGACCCTAAAGAAGTCAGGATTGATGATATAGCTACACAGGCTTGTATATCAAACTAGATTAATTGAAGCTAACAAATTACATACTACATGAGACGTTTTGGCACCGGTATTAAAATGATGTTGGGCGCTGCATGGAGTAGCTGTCTCTCCACACAGCTCCTGCAACTAGGACAAAAATCTGCCTAAAAAACCAGCCCAGAAGCCCGAATCCACCCTCGGCTACCTCGGGCACCAGTACCCACTACATGGACCGCTTTGTAGAAGTCCGCGGCCCCCGCACCAATACGGCCCAGACGGCGCCGCCGGCCCAGCCGCAAATCGAGGCCCTGGCTTCGGCCTACACGGACCCACACACAGGTGCGCAGCCAGCAGACATGGAAGTAAGTGGCAGCGCAGCCCCCCACACATCTCCACAAGCCTCCCAAGCTCAGCCACAACTTCAAGCTGCCTCTCCTCAAGCCCCCCTCTCTCAGGCCTTTCAAATATCAGCCCCCTCTCCACAGCATGCAGGGGACCATACTACAGAGCGCATAGCACAGGCAGTAGCAGCTCTCCTGTCCCCCATGATTTCAACATCTGTGGAAAAAGCTGTAAATGCGGGGATGAAACAAATTAAGGCCCAGCTAGGAGAACATAACACCAGGCTACATGAGCTAGAACACCGCCTATCAAGTATGGAAGAAGAGATGTACCAAGCCCAAGCCACAGAACAAGCGCAGGACAAGACAAACCAATACATAATACAAAAACTCGACGATTTGGAAAATAGGTCCAGAAGGAGCAACCTGCGATTCGTGGGGATACCCGAATCTCTACAATCATCTGCTTTATCAGACTTTTGCTCCCAACGCATCCCTGAGGCGCTAGGCCTAACAGGCCCCTGCACGGTAGAACGCGCCCACAGAATGGGACCATTTAGTGAAGAGCGCAAGAACCCATGCCCCATCATTGCTAAATATCTGAACTACTCTGACAAAGCTCTCATTCTCCAAAAATTTAGACAAACCCGCACACTCCAAATTGATGGTGTGAGGGTTCTGATTTTTGCCGACTACTCCATTGAGGTCTCAAAAAAATGCAAAGCCTTCCAACAGATATGCACAGAACTCTTCAAACAACATATCAAATTCACTCTAGCCTTCCCAGCTACCCTACGCCTCAAGACACCCAGCGGTGACCAGCTATCCTTTCAGGATCCACCAGAAGCGGAAGCCTACGTGCGGTCGTTACTCTCCAACACTCGACAGCACACCCCCTCCAAAGGCACTCCAATCAACCGCTCCCTGGACCAACGGAGCCCACGCAAAGACTCTCCCAAACGCTCCCAGATCCTCATTTCCGGACCAGCATCGCTTCACTCCTCGCTGAACTGAAACTTGCAACCGACATCGCGGGCTACCTAATCTATGGACAGTTCCCCAACTGTTCCCTCCTCAGGTTTTCTACCCTCCTTCTTACGGCATCAAGTAATGTATAATGCTATTTTGTTTTGATTGTTCTCAGTCCTCAGTTATTTTCAGACAGTACTTGTTTGAACACAGTTTTCTTCTACTGTTATGTCCTCCTGGCCTCACTGTGTACGGCTAAATGCATCCCCCCCCTAAATTCTAGCCTCAAGCGCCTATATAGACGCCTGTCACCCTTCCCCGGGCTAATTGGGCCCCAAACCATAACTGTCCTGTTATGGGAGTTGACCTACACAGTGAATCCATGCAGAAAAAAGTGAAGTCTCCAGGCTTAATGGTTATGTTATCCTTTATGTTGCTTCCCCTCTATGTCATACCCCCCCTCCTTCTATCCCCTTATTCAGGGCCCACACCATCTCCCCCACACATCTAATACGCCTCTTGCTCATTATGAAAATGGCATGCTTCCTGCCATAGTTGGTATTTCAACTCACCATCCACAAAATGTTAAATTGACCTTATCTGCCCATACCCCTCTCAAGCCCCCCCTAACATGAAAATAATCTCCTGGAACGTGAAGGGTCTTAGATCCCCCCCAAAAAAGAATGAAAATTCTTAGGCATCTTAAACAGCTCGAAACCGATATAGCCCTACTTCAGGAGTCACACCTATCAGCCCCAGACCTCCATCGTATGAAGAAGCTCTGGGTAGGCACTGTTCTAGGCTCTGAGGCAGCAGGACGCAAAGCTGGCGTCCTCCTACTCATACACAAAAATCTCCCCTGCTCAGTCCTGTCGACAAAAACTGATAATCAGGGCCATTTGCTCACTACACATGTCAAAATAGGCTCCAAAGAGCTCGTAATCACAAACGCCTATGCCCCCAACAGCCCAAGCAAGCAATTCTATTCCGAGCTCTCCAGTTGGCTTCTAGAAAACACTCATTTCCCCCACCTAATCGGAGGGGACTTCAATGACACCCTCCATCAGATAGACGACAGATCCTCACCAAAAAGTCCAAATCTACGCATTAACCCTCCCGCCCCTTCCCTCTTCGCAAACACCATGGACTCTATCCATCTCCAGGACCTTTGGCCCCTCTCTCACCCAACAGACAGGGAATTCACATTCTACTCCAACCCACACAAAGTATTCACAAGGATAGACTATTTCTTTGGCTCTGACAACTTAATCCCTTTCCTCCAGAACACCACAATACACGACATAACCATCTCCGACCACGCACCTATAGAGGTAACTCTCGATAATCTAAACTTACCCCCACATCTCAACATCTGGCGGTTCCCCTCCTTCCTTCATAATAACACTGACTTCCAACAATACATGTCCGATGCATGGACGAAATACTCTTCAAACAATGCCCCCCACATACACGACCCCAACCTATTCTGGGACGCCGGTAAAGCCTTCCTAAGAGGCCGTATCATCTCCAATGCAACCTCCTTTAAACGCAACACCCTGTCTAAATATAAAGCAGCCAGCTCACGCCTACACCAGGCACAACGAGCGCTATATACCACAGACTCCCCAGCCGTTCGATTAGAATGGCAGGCAGCAAAAAGAGACTTCGACACATGGGTAAACACCCTTGAACACACAAAACAGGCCTACTTAGAAGCCACCTTTCATAAATTTGGAAACAAAGCGGGTAAACTCTTATCCAGACTATGCAAAGGCCCGTTCCGCCCAACCACATCACATCACTCCGCGACAGTACAGGCACCCTTCATTCCACTCCACAAGCAATTAACAAAGTCATGCAACAATTTTACTCTACACTCTACGCCCCAAATCCCATAGATGCACAAAAAGCACGCGCTTTGCTAGGGAAAATAAACATGCCCAAGATTTCCACACTACAACTAGAAACCCTTAAAGCACCTATAACCCCCACCGAAATATCGACAACCATCCGCCACTTGACTCTCTCCAAGGCTCCAGGCCCAGACGGCTTCACTAGTGAATTTTACAAGACCCTACAACCCCTCCTGGAACCCACTCTCCTCCAAGTATACCGGAATATCTGGTCAGGGGGTGCGTACATACAGTCGGAGAACCAGGCTCTTATAAAATTACTATCTAAAAAGGGCAAAGACCCCCAGGAACCAGGCTCATACAGGCCCATATCACTTCTCAACCTAGACGTGAAAATCCTCTCTAAAATTATAGCCACCAGGCTGGCGGACATTATTCCTTCTTTAATTCATCCCGCTCAATCAGGCTTCGTAAAAGGCAGAACCACCACCCTCAATATTCCTAAAGTCATGATGGCCCTAGAACATGCACTCCATCACCCAAACACCAACCACGCCATTATCACATTAGACGCAGAAAAGGCCTTCGATAACATAAGTTTCGACTGGTTATCTATGACAATGTCAGAGATGGGATTCACTAGCCCATTCCACCACCTCATCACTGCCATGTACACAGCCCCATCAGCAAGATTAGTGGTAGCAGGCCTCACGTCAGAAGAATTTCGTCTCCACAAGGGCACACGCCAAGGTTGTCCTCTATCCCCGCTCCTTTTTAACATCGCCCTAGAACCCCTGTCCAGATATCTAACACTAACAGCCCCCTTACATGGCATAAAAATAGGCACACATGATCTACGCACATCCCTATTTGCTGATGATGTCCTCATATTCTCGGCCAACCCCCCTTCAGATATGATAACCATTAAAAGGGTGTTTGACGAATTCCGCTTGTGCTCTGGCCTTCGTATCAACTACAGCAAAAGTGAAATTCTCCCCATCGGCACCCACTCTGTACCACAATGGACCCAACAATCTATTTTCCCTGTCGCGAAATCCCATATCACCTATCTAGGAATAAAAATAGGAAAACTCCCATCATCACTATACCACCTAAATTACCCTCCTCTGTTGTCAAAAATATCTCAAGAATTAAATGCCTGGATGGATCTGCCCCTCTCGCTCTTGGGAAGATGTCACTTAATAAAAATGGTCAGTTTTGCAAGACTACTATACCCATTGCAAACTATTCCACTACTGCTTCATCATAAAGATGTGACTTTGCTCAATTCTTCCTTATCAAAATTCCTTTGGCGAAACAAACGACCACGTATAGCTCAAAAAAAACTATATCTTCCCAGGCGCGAAGGGGGCATCAGCTTACCACACATTAGAATGTATAATATAGCATGCTTGCTTAGGACCAGCATAGACTGGATAACGCAATCCTCCCGCTACTCCAATTTCTCCCTGGAATCAGACATGGCCTACCCTTACTCGTTAGCGGCCCTCCTCCACTGCAGATGGAAGTCAGTCCACCCCCCTCACCAACACAATCTCTTATTAAGAGACACAGCTGTGGCTTGGAGAGAAGCAAGGAAAATACTTAAGATATCCCCTTTCGTATCATCTCATTTCCCGATCCAAGGAAATCCGGTCTTCCCACAGGGACTAGAACATAAACCTTTCAAAATATGGGAACGGAAAGGCCTAACAAAATTCTCCTCCCTCTGCAACGTTCAGATGGGTCGACCACTGCCCTTTACCAACATTGCGGAAACCTTCGCTCTACCCACTATGCATACCTTCTATTATGGGCAATGCATCAGTTTCTTAAAGGAGACATGTAAACAAGCGGATAAAAGGTTTCCAACAAACGTCATAGACCAAATGATATCAAACAACTCATACAAAATCTTGGACATCTACAAACCCCTCCTACACAAATCATCTCTACCTCTTTCAGCATCATTGATAAAAAACTGGAATAAAGACTTCCCAGATTCCAACTTAGTGGAAAAAATCCTGCAAGGCCTCAACTCCGTACAAAAGCTAACACCCAATGAAGTATGGAGAGAAGCGCAATTGAAAATAGCCCACAGAGCATATATGCCCTTTTCAGTGTCATGAAAAGGAGAGGAGGGGTGGGAAGGGGAGGGAGGGAAAGGAAAGGGGGAGAAAAAATGGGGGGAAGGGAAGGGCTAGGCAGCAACCCTCCTCAAAGGGTGGGATTTTAAGGAAAAAATGGCTGAGTTGCGTAGATGAGCATGATAAACAATCAGCTAAAATGATAATATTTATTGAAAAACAATATAAAAAGGTATAGGCAATACAAATATAGACATATAATTATCCAGTAGTGACATCAACGGTAACATGTTTCGCAAAAGGAATTTCGCTTCATCAGGGCTAGACACGATGCAGTTAATGCATTTACACTGTGTAAACAATAAACAGTCTTAGGTCATAAAGTAAAATAACAAATCCTAACAAATACCAATTATAACAGAAAATCGCTCACCTACTATAGTTTCAGGACTAGGAATTAAAATCACCATTCATTAGACAACAACCGCAAAGCCGGCCGGTATGGAATGTCACTGGGTGCCAGATCCCAGATAGACAGTGCCAGTAGGAGAACTGGGCCATACATTCAGGGTATTGTGCACAGGAAACCACTGCTGAAATTCAAAATAGTACACCCATCAGAAAACACCAAGGGTAATTGGTAGATCAAGCTATACTAACAATGATTAGTCAGTGACAAATCAGTAGTGTAAAATATAAAATATATATAATGCCCAATATTGTGTGTTAAATAATACTGATAGTGCAGGGGCCCAGCACAACGTTCCCTTTAAAATTAGATATACATATATAAATATCCCCACAAGGCGAAGGCCAAAAATGCATGACAAAGAGCCAAAAACAAAAATACGAGTACCCCCCAGTTTCAAAACGAAAACCCGGTACAATAGTAAGGGAATAATATATCCAAAATGTATAGACTTACCCTCAAAAGTAGGAGGGAGAGGGGGGGAGGAAGAAAAATGCCCGCAAGGATATTTCCTAATGGAAGGTACGGGCGTCCGCCCGTTTGCGATGGATGGCCGCAAGATGTGTCTGACAGACAACACCAGTGCCTCCATCTTTAAATAATATGGCCCCACCGGAAGCAATAAGGTCAGGATGACCTCCGGCATTACTTCCGGTCCGGATGTCCCTGTCGTAATGCGCAGCCGCATTCCACCTACAATGGTGCGCGCGCATTGCCCATAACGCGCAGATGGCGTGATGGGCAGCTGGGGGCGGAATGAAAGGGAGCTCCACCCCCTGGGCAGGGACATCCGAATCCTCCTACAAAAACGCAATCATAGCCGGCCAACTGCGGAGGTGCCAAGGAATGGTGCAAAACAACAAAAAGAAAAACAACAAATAATAAAAATACAGACATATCGGTCAAGAGGACCGGGTATCTTACAGTAGTAATATACATGTGCTTTAACAATAGCAAAACACAATATGCACAAGGAAGTTTTGTTATATGCATGGAAAAGAAATTATTAGAGGAGTAGCAACAGAGAATATTGTGATCAGTTAAGTTGTGCAGTCTTATCCTAAATGGGAGATAGTAAGGCTTAGTGGGCCTGGCTGGTAAGGTGTCACTCAGTAAAAGCCCCTAAGTTAAATGGTGAGTATGAGATTAACCTATCACAATTGTTTCTGGACTCCAAGAGTGGATAGTTATAAACTACGTAGATATATATAGTGTTATATATCTAGAGGACAGGTGAGGATAGGCGCAAGCTTTCTTGTAATAAAAAAAAAAAAAAAGACAAACAATAGAGCGGTAATGAATATCACATCTATAGTTCCAGTTGTAACTTAGGCAGATGGGTATTATTAAAACAAAATATATACATAAATAATATATATATGTGCTCAGTATTTGTGGAAGTATATGAGATCATAGAAAGGGGTTGAATGTAAGTGCAGTGTTAAGGCCCGGTGGACTAGTTGCCCGTTGGTTATATATCCACCTGGCCTCACGCTGCAGAATCATTTTGTCCACGTTACCGCCCCTCTCTGGCTCAGGTATAACCTCAAGGGCGAAGAAGGACACAAAATTAGGGTCGTAGCTATGTCGTAGGCCCACATGTTTGCAGATGGGAGTATACAGTAACCCTGCATCCAAATAGTACAGGTGGTCCTGTATCCTTCTAGCAAATGGGCGTTTAGTTTTCCCTATATAGAAGGCACTACAACGGCACATGGCTAGGTACACAATGCCCGTTGTGGTGCAGTCGGCATACCCTTTTAGTTTATGGAAGCCTCCTCTCGGGAGGGGACAGCCCCGGCCCTCCCTAATCCATGGGCAGAATTGACAGTGTCCACATCTAAAGGTGCCGCTCCCGCCCTCTGCTCCTGCCAGTGATATTGAAGATTGTAGGTGGCTGTGGACAATCGCATCTCTAATGGAGCGTGATCTCCTATAAGTAATTTGTGGCACACTGGCCACATATTTTGAGATGATTGGGTCCTCAGACAGGAAATGCCAATTGTTACTAATCAGGCTTCGAATCTCCTGTTGCTGTGTTGTAAATGTGGTAATTAATTTAATGGTGGGATGTGAGTCTCTCACCTTCTGTTTGAAAATGAGAGTGTCACGTGGGTTGAGTTTAGCCCTTTGATAGGCCCTTTTTAAAACTTTTTTACTATACCCTCGTTTAAGCAGACGGTCATATAAGGCTTGCGCCTCTCTCTCAAAGTCCTCGTCTCTAGCACAATTTCGTCGGGTTCGGAGGTACTGACTGTAGGGTATGCTATTGATTAAAGTGCGGGGATGAGAGCTGGTAAAATGCAGAATAGTGTTGCCAGCCGTCTCCTTTCTATATAGTGTACTGAAGATTGAGCCATCATCTCTGAGTACCAAACGTAGGTCCAGGAATGAAATAGTCGTTGTATCGAATTGCATAGTGAACTTCAGATTATACTTATTATGTGAAAGGAGTTCCATAAAGCTTCTGAGTAGCTCCATTGTCCCCGTCCAAATGAGGAGGACATCGTCGATGTACCTCCGCCACAAGAGGATATGGCAGAGGTACATCGCGGTCCCCTCATCCGAAAAAAGATGGCGTTCCCACCCCCCCAGGTACAGGTTGGCATACGATGGGGCACACGAAGTCCCCATCGCTACCCCCTGTACCTGGAGGTAGGTCACGCCATTGAAAAGAAATATATTGTTGGTAAGTATATGTTCCAACAGCTCTGTCACAAATTGACACATATCCCAGCTATCAGTGTCTCTTTCCTTTAGGAATTCCGCAACCGTTGCAACACCCAGCTTGTGTGGTATACTTGAATAGAGAGCTTCTATATCAATGGCTACCAGGATCGTTCCCGGGGGTACCGTGAGACCTTCGAGGATCTTTAATAATTCCAACGTATCTTTGAGGTAAGATGGTAAGCTTGTGACATGTGGGCGCATGTAGCCATCCACGAACTGACTCGCAGTCTCTGTGTGGCTTCCTATTCCCGAGACGATTGGGCGTCCAGGGGGCTTAGATAGGTTCTTGTGGACCTTGGGTAATGAATAAAAGGTCGGTGTTATCGGCCATTTAACCTCAAGGAACTCACGGGTATCTCTATCGATCAGGCCTTGGGAATGTGCCCGATCGATGATAGACACATAACACGATCTAGCTTCATTCAGTTTCTGGGGTTGAATCTGCTGGTACCATTCATTGTTATCGAGAATGTTTAAACACATTGCAATGTAATTTTCTTTATTCATCACCACCACGTTCCCTCCTTTATCCGACGGTTTTATCACTAGTTCGTCTCTCCTCATTAGGTCTGCCAAGGCCAATTGTTGTGCTGACGACAGATTCTTTGATTTGGATTTTGCAAAGTGTATAGTTTCTATTTGTTTTGTAGTCTGTTTGAGGAAGGCCCATACGGCTGGGCATGTCTGGAGGTTTGGGAATTTTTGAGATTTGTTTTTGAATTTTAATGATCTTAAAGGTATACTTGGGCCTACTTCTTCATCTTCCGACGAGGAGCTTTCCGAATTCCCATATCCCTCATTTTCATCCAACAGTTGAATTAGTGTTTTGAGTGCTCTAAAATCTTGTACCTTGAATCCCTTATATGGGTCTTCCTCTTTACTCGGCATTTTGCCTTTATCGGTGTCAAATATATATTTATATGTAAGATTTCTAGCAAACATATGTAAATCCTTTACAAGGGTGAATTTGTCTATTTGTTGTGAAGGGCAGAAGCTGAGTCCCAGCCTAAGAACGTCTATCTCGGTTGATGTGAGTTGGTATGAGGATAGGTTAATAACGTCTAGTCCCGTCCCAGTGTTGATTGTTTTATCACAAATGAGTCCATCTTTCCGCTGCGTTGGGCCACTGGCGTGGCCGGGGGGTTGGAGAAGCTCCCTAAAGGGACTGAGCCCGAATTGGTATTACGGCCCTGGGATGTTTTAGGTACGGCTCCCAGTTCCCGTTGGGAATCTGCTCCCATATTGTCAAACAGGGGTAGTGGTGTACTAGTTCCTAGACCCGATACATCCGAGGCCCCCTCCACCTGATCTTGGTGTTGGTTGCTCGGGGGATGTTTTTGCGGGGACATCATCCGTCTTTTCTGTGACCCTCCGTTATTTTGATGTTCATGGCTATTTCCTCGTTTTGGTAGTCGTCCTCTGCCGTGTGAGCCCCGTGTCGTTTTGGATGGTGGTTTGTAAGATGAAACTGAGGATGATGACAATGAGACATCCGAATCAGATTTATATGACGTTTTCATACTTTTATTTTTATGATTATTGTTTGATCGAGGAAATTTTCCTTGCCTATTATAATGGCCCCTGGGCCATCGATATGCATACCCTCCTGAAAAGGCAAGTTTGTCTTTATAAAATTTATTTTCCTTTTTCATAACTATATCTTTATTGTAGTTTTCCAGATATTGCATCAGTTCATTCTCTCTTCTTTGAAAATCAGCATTTGATGCGATTTGGTGTCCATTTGTTTTTAATACCTCAATTTCTTTATCAAGGTCACTTAGCTCTATGCTATATTTGTTTTTTAGCATTTTGATGAGGTCTGCGGAACAGCTATTTAAATTCTGTTCCCATTCCTCTTTGAATTGGGGGTCAGTCACCTCGAAAGAGGGGAATATCTGGATTCTCAGTCCCTGGGGGCAGACTCTATCACCTAGGTAGCGGTCAAAAAAGCGGATGTGCCACCCAAGGTTAGATTTTTTCTCCATAAGTCTTTTCAATTTGAGGAAATAGACATCTAGATTGACCTCTGTTTGTGTGTGGGAAGTGCATGTGCTTTGTATGTTATCCAGGAATTGATCCCAGTTAGTTCCAAGAAATTGGGACATCATGAAAAAAATTATTATAGTAAGTACTCTATTTGAGAAATGGGGCTATGGTATTCACCCTAAGGGTTACATGAATCAGGTTGGTATAAGCAAAAAAAAGAGAACAGAAAAGGAAATTAAAAATCCCTAACAGGGAAGGAAGAAGAAAGAAAGAAAATATACCATGCAGTACAAAATTAAGCAAACAATAAGCAATTGAAAAATAAATCAATATAGATAAAACCAGTCCTATAATAGTCCCTATCCAGCAAACACAGGTTCTTCACCCAATTAGAATATATGAAATAGAAGCAAGATGGCTGGACTATATGAGGAAACAACTCAAGTGATTTTCCATCCCTGATTAAAGTAGTATGAAAAGGAGAGGAGGGGTGGGAAGGGGAGGGAGGGAAAGGAAAGGGGGAGAAAAAATGGGGGGAAGGGAAGGGCTAGGCAGCAACCCTCCTCAAAGGGTGGGATTTTAAGGAAAAAATGGCTGAGTTGCGTAGATGAGCATGATAAACAATCAGCTAAAATGATAATATTTATTGAAAAACAATATAAAAAGGTATAGGCAATACAAATATAGACATATAATTATCCAGTAGTGACATCAACGGTAACATGTTTCGCAAAAGGAATTTCGCTTCATCAGGGCTAGACACGATGCAGTTAATGCATTTACACTGTGTAAACAATAAACAGTCTTAGGTCATAAAGTAAAATAACAAATCCTAACAAATACCAATTATAACAGAAAATCGCTCACCTACTATAGTTTCAGGACTAGGAATTAAAATCACCATTCATTAGACAACAACCGCAAAGCCGGCCGGTATGGAATGTCACTGGGTGCCAGATCCCAGATAGACAGTGCCAGTAGGAGAACTGGGCCATACATTCAGGGTATTGTGCACAGGAAACCACTGCTGAAATTCAAAATAGTACACCCATCAGAAAACACCAAGGGTAATTGGTAGATCAAGCTATACTAACAATGATTAGTCAGTGACAAATCAGTAGTGTAAAATATAAAATATATATAATGCCCAATATTGTGTGTTAAATAATACTGATAGTGCAGGGGCCCAGCACAACGTTCCCTTTAAAATTAGATATACATATATAAATATCCCCACAAGGCGAAGGCCAAAAATGCATGACAAAGAGCCAAAAACAAAAATACGAGTACCCCCCAGTTTCAAAACGAAAACCCGGTACAATAGTAAGGGAATAATATATCCGAAATGTATAGACTTACCCTCAAAAGTAGGAGGGAGAGGGGGGGAGGAAGAAAAATGCCCGCAAGGATATTTCCTAATGGAAGGTACGGGCGTCCGCCCGTTTGCGATGGATGGCCGCAAGATGTGTCTGACAGACAACACCAGTGCCTCCATCTTTAAATAATATGGCCCCACCGGAAGCAATAAGGTCAGGATGACCTCCGGCATTACTTCCGGTCCGGATGTCCCTGTCGTAATGCGCGCGCACCCGCAGAGCGGACGCAGCCGCATTCCACCTACAATGGTGCGCGCGCATTGCCCATAACGCGCAGATGGCGTGATGGGCAGCTGGGGGCGGAATGAAAGGGAGCTCCACCCCCTGGGCAGGGACATCCGAATCCTCCTACAAAAACGCAATCATAGCCGGCCAACTGCGGAGGTGCCAAGGAATGGTGCAAAACAACAAAAAGAAAAACAACAAATAATAAAAATACAGACATATCGGTCAAGAGGACCGGGTATCTTACAGTAGTAATATACATGTGCTTTAACAATAGCAAAACACAATATGCACAAGGAAGTTTTGTTATATGCATGGAAAAGAAATTATTAGAGGAGTAGCAACAGAGAATATTGTGATCAGTTAAGTTGTGCAGTCTTATCCTAAATGGGAGATAGTAAGGCTTAGTGGGCCTGGCTGGTAAGGTGTCACTCAGTAAAAGCCCCTAAGTTAAATGGTGAGTATGAGATTAACCTATCACAATTGTTTCTGGACTCCAAGAGTGGATAGTTATAAACTACGTAGATATATATAGTGTTATATATCTAGAGGACAGGTGAGGATAGGCGCAAGCTTTCTTGTAATAAAAAAAAAAAAAAAAAAAAAAGACAAACAATAGAGCGGTAATGAATATCACATCTATAGTTCCAGTTGTAACTTAGGCAGATGGGTATTATTAAAACAAAATATATACATAAATAATATATATATGTGCTCAGTATTTGTGGAAGTATATGAGATCATAGAAAGGGGTTGAATGTAAGTGCAGTGTTAAGGCCCGGTGGACTAGTTGCCCGTTGGTTATATATCCACCTGGCCTCACGCTGCAGAATCATTTTGTCCACGTTACCGCCCCTCTCTGGCTCAGGTATAACCTCAAGGGCGAAGAAGGACACAAAATTAGGGTCGTAGCTATGTCGTAGGCCCACATGTTTGCAGATGGGAGTATACAGTAACCCTGCATCCAAATAGTACAGGTGGTCCTGTATCCTTCTAGCAAATGGGCGTTTAGTTTTCCCTATATAGAAGGCACCACAACGGCACATGGCTAGGTACACAATGCCCGTTGTGGTGCAGTCGGCATACCCTTTTAGTTTATGGAAGCCTCCTCTCGGGAGGGGACAGCCCCGGCCCTCCCTAATCCATGGGCAGAATTGACAGTGTCCACATCTAAAGGTGCCGCTCCCGCCCTCTGCTCCTGCCAGTGATATTGAAGATTGTAGGTGGCTGTGGACAATCGCATCTCTAATGGAGCGTGATCTCCTATAAGTAATTTGTGGCACACTGGCCACATATTTTGAGATGATTGGGTCCTCAGACAGGAAATGCCAATTGTTACTAATCAGGCTTCGAATCTCCTGTTGCTGTGTTGTAAATGTGGTAATTAATTTAATGGTGGGATGTGAGTCTCTCACCTTCTGTTTGAAAATGAGAGTGTCACGTGGGTTGAGTTTAGCCCTTTGATAGGCCCTTTTTAAAACTTTTTTACTATACCCTCGTTTAAGCAGACGGTCATATAAGGCTTGCGCCTCTCTCTCAAAGTCCTCGTCTCTAGCACAATTTCGTCGGGTTCGGAGGTACTGACTGTAGGGTATGCTATTGATTAAAGTGCGGGGATGAGAGCTGGTAAAATGCAGAATAGTGTTGCCAGCCGTCTCCTTTCTATATAGTGTACTGAAGATTGAGCCATCATCTCTGAGTACCAAACGTAGGTCCAGGAATGAAATAGTCGTTGTATCGAATTGCATAGTGAACTTCAGATTATACTTATTATGTGAAAGGAGTTCCATAAAGCTTCTGAGTAGCTCCATTGTCCCCGTCCAAATGAGGAGGACATCGTCGATGTACCTCCGCCACAAGAGGATATGGCAGAGGTACATCGCGGTCCCCTCATCCGAAAAAAGATGGCGTTCCCACCCCCCCAGGTACAGGTTGGCATACGATGGGGCACACGAAGTCCCCATCGCTACCCCCTGTACCTGGAGGTAGGTCACGCCATTGAAAAGAAATATATTGTTGGTAAGTATATGTTCCAACAGCTCTGTCACAAATTGACACATATCCCAGCTATCAGTGTCTCTTTCCTTTAGGAATTCCGCAACCGTTGCAACACCCAGCTTGTGTGGTATACTTGAATAGAGAGCTTCTATATCAATGGCTACCAGGATCGTTCCCGGGGGTACCGTGAGACCTTCGAGGATCTTTAATAATTCCAACGTATCTTTGAGGTAAGATGGTAAGCTTGTGACATGTGGGCGCATGTAGCCATCCACGAACTGACTCACAGTCTCTGTGTGGCTTCCTATTCCCGAGACGATTGGGCATCCAGGGGGCTTAGATAGGTTCTTGTGGACCTTGGGTAACGAATAAAAGGTCGGTGTTATCGGCCATTTAACCTCAAGGAACTCACGGGTATCTCTATCGATCAGGCCTTGGGAGTGTGCCCGATCGATGATAGACACATAACACGATCTAGCTTCATTCAGTTTCTGGGGTTGAATCTGCTGGTACCATTCATGGTTATCGAGAATGTTTAAACACATTGCAATGTAATTTTCTTTATTCATCACCACCACGTTCCCTCCTTTATCCGACAGTTTTATCACTAGTTCGTCTCTCCTCATTAGGTCTGCCAAGGCCAATTGTTGTGCTGACGACAGATTCTTTGATTTGGATTTTGCAAAGTGTATAGTTTCTATTTGTTTTGTAGTCTGTTTGAGGAAGGCCCATACGGCTGGGCATGTCTGGAGGTTTGGGAATTTTTGAGATTTGTTTTTGAATTTTAATGATCTTAAAGGTATACTTGGGCCTGCTTCTTCATCTTCCGACGAGGAGCTTTCCGAATTCCCATATCCCTCATTTTCATCCAGCAGTTGAATTAGTGTTTTGAGTGCTCTAAAATCTTGTACCTTGAATCCCTTATATGGGTCTTCCTCTTTACTCGGCATTTTGCCTTTATCGGTGTCAAATATATATTTATATGTAAGATTTCTAGCAAACATATGTAAATCCTTTACAAGGGTGAATTTGTCTATTTGTTGTGAAGGGCAGAAGCTGAGTCCCAGCCTAAGAACGTCTATCTCGGTTGATGTGAGTTGGTATGAGGATAGGTTAATAACGTCTAGTCCCGTCCCAGTGTTGATTGTTTTATCACAAATGAGTCCATCTTTCCGCTGCGTTGGGCCACTGGGGTGGCCGGGGGGTTGTGCATATTGTGTTTTGCTATTGTTAAAGCACATGTATATTACTACTGTAAGATACCCGGTCCTCTTGACCGATATGTCTGTATTTTTATTATTTGTTGTTTTTCTTTTTGTTGTTTTGCACCATTCCTTGGCACCTCCGCAGTTGGCCGGCTATGATTGCGTTTTTGTAGGAGGATTCGGATGTCCCTGCCCAGGGGGTGGAGCTCCCTTTCATTCCGCCCCCAGCTGCCCATCACGCCATCTGCGCGTTATGGGCAATGCGCGCGCACCATTGTAGGTGGAATGCGGCTGCGTCCGCTCTGCGGGTGCGCGCGCATTACGACAGGGACATCCGGACCGGAAGTAATGCCGGAGGTCATCCTGACCTTATTGCTTCCGGTGGGGCCATATTATTTAAAGATGGAGGCACTGGTGTTGTCTGTCAGACACATCTTGCGGCCATCCATCGCAAACGGGCGGACGCCCGTACCTTCCATTAGGAAATATCCTTGCGGGCATTTTTCTTCCTCCCCCCTCTCCCTCCTACTTTTGAGGGTAAGTCTATACATTTCGGATATATTATTCCCTTACTATTGTACCGGGTTTTCGTTTTGAAACTGGGGGGTACTCGTATTTTTGTTTTTGGCTCTTTGTCATGCATTTTTGGCCTTCGCCTTGTGGGGATATTTATATATGTATATCTAATTTTAAAGGGAACGTTGTGCTGGGCCCCTGCACTATCAGTATTATTTAACACACAATATTGGGCATTATATATATTTTATATTTTACACTACTGATTTGTCACTGACTAATCATTGTTAGTATAGCTTGATCTACCAATTACCCTTGGTGTTTTCTGATGGGTGTACTATTTTGAATTTCAGCAGTGGTTTCCTGTGCACAATACCCTGAATGTATGGCCCAGTTCTCCTACTGGCACTGTCTATCTGGGATCTGGCACCCAGTGACATTCCATACCGGCCGGCTTTGCGGTTGTTGTCTAATGAATGGTGATTTTAATTCCTAGTCCTGAAACTATAGTAGGTGAGCGATTTTCTGTTATAATTGGTATTTGTTAGGATTTGTTATTTTACTTTATGACCTAAGACGGTTTATTGTTTACACAGTGTAAATGCATTAACTGCATCGTGTCTAGCCCTGATGAAGCGAAATTCCTTTTGCGAAACATGTTACCGTTGATGTCACTACTGGATAATTATATGTCTATATTTGTATTGCCTATACCTTTTTATATTGTTTTTCAATAAATATTATCATTTTAGCTGATTGTTTATCATGCTCATCTACGCAACTCAGCCATTTTTTCCTTAAAATCCCACCCTTTGAGGAGGGTTGCTGCCTAGCCCTTCCCTTCCCCCCATTTTTTCTCCCCCTTTCCTTTCCCTCCCTCCCCTTCCCACCCCTCCTCTCCTTTTCATACTACTTTAATCAGGGATGGAAAATCACTTGAGTTGTTTCCTCATATAGTCCAGCCATCTTGCTTCTATTTCATATGCCCTTTTCAGCGTCAAAAACAGACAAGAGCAAAGCCTTCTGTCCACTATGCCACATCCGGAAACCTTCCCTGGCCCATCGCTTCTGGGACTGCACCTATATCTCAACTTTTTGGGACCAAGTTCTGGCCTACATATTCGAAGTGACCCTATTAAAACTACCCAAGGACCCGCTACTCCTTATCTTTGGCTACTGGGACCCAATACTCCTACCCTGGTCAAAAACCGCCAACAGCGACACAAGCCCCTCAGGGAACTTAAAAGTCAACACCTCACACAAAGGGTGGTCCCTAACCTGTCTTCTAATTGCAAGAAGAACCATTTTGAAAAATTGGATCTCTCCATTGTACCCCAACATCACCCAAGTCAAACGAGAGCTCTTACATCTACTTATCAAAGACCGCATAAATACGGACTTCAAACAGAAAATCTCCTCAGACTGCTTTCACTCCAAATGGCACACCTTCATGCTCTCATCTCTCTCCCAAGAGGAAATAGCAAATTTGAGCCAATCCACCTTCTCCTATCACGACTCCTATCAGCCGATGCAAAACAAGAAAATCTCCCCATAAGAGGTGACCTCCTAAATCATCCTACACCATCCTGGGCACGGCATAGGCCACTGAACGCACCAATCCAAGATCGCTAACAGATCTCCATGTAACCGAATATTACCAGCTACCCTATTTTATTAATATGGTAAAATGTTTATGATCGATCAGATAATATACCCCCACCAACCGTCTCTTTCTCATACATTACATGCTCCCCCCCCTCCCCTGGTTTGAGTTCTTTTCCCACTTTCAGGTATCTCATTGCTATTAAATAATCTAGTATTCACAGAGACTGTCTAATCGGATCCATCCAGGCATCTACCATATTAGTCAACTATCTACTCTGTTCGGATCTGTCGAATTTTGTCTATTCAACCATCCCTTATAGGCATATACTCCTGAAAATTATTGTCCCTTATCTAGACTTAAGTTTACACCGAAATGTCTCTCATCTCTGTGAATGTCCTAGAATATGAAAATGTCTGTATACAATACTATATTTTATACCTTTTATTGTATGTTGAAAAGCGAAATAAAAACTTTTTGAAAAAAAAAAAAAAAAAATGATGTTTATCTCTTTATATGTGTTATTGAATGACATATTTGTGTACTGTACACTTTTCCTTTCTCAATAAAATAAGATTGAATAAAAAAAAAAAATCTATGGCACAACAAAAGCCAAAAACTGAAACTCCTACAAAAAGATGGCTCAAGGAGGTCAACCAAAGCCTTTCTACTGCAGGCTATAAACAATTAAAAATAAAAACAACACACACCGCTAAAAAGTATAAAAACTCAGTTAAAGCTAGTAAATTCAGTGCAAAGTAGAGATTTTCACTTAAACCCAAAACTCAATACAAACAACGCAACAGTTTCACTGAAAAGTATGTAAAAAGTACAAAAACAGCCAATTCAATTCACTCAAAAGGAAACGGTGCCCAGAGACAAGATGCCCAGACCGCATGGCTACACATGCAAACAAATTGGAGCAGCTTCCACTCTGGGATGACCCACAGGCTAAACAGCACAAAATCCTTAAACTGCGCCTCTACAAACCAACAACAAACAAACATCAAGCCACAGCCACACAGTGAAAATGGCTGATGACAATGGCTGCATGCTGACAACAACAAAAGAAAAGAAAATGGCCGACGAAAGCCAGGCCACGAAAAAAAATTGTGCCATTAACACATGAAATGCAGTTGTTGATCCTGCCAAAATCAAGATTTTTTCACTAGAAACATAAAACTTCTCCCCACAAAACTACACATTTGAGACACCACATGGACACTTACAAACATTTTAGGCTACATACCACTAGGGACCCTGGCCAACCGAACAACACAGGCTCTCCAATCAAACAACAATGCCACATAGAACACAGTATAACACGGCTCAAACATGCACTCTGTCCCAAACAAAGTTCACATACTTATTCTGGCATCAGCAACCCATAGGAACAAGACATTTCAGCAGTGATGCTTGCATGCATGATCTTTTCATCTCAAAACAAAAGAGCTCCCCTCATGCTATTGTCCACAGGGAGTAGCCAACTTTCCCCATTGTAAGTGACGGGACAGCCATGCCTGGCCGCAGCTGCCCCGCTAAACCTCATGGCACTTACAAACAATCATCAGTTACTTACAAACTGCTCAGTCACAAACAAATTCCAGGTTGCATCAAATGGGTCCCATAGCAGAGGCAAATAATCCCAATCAATACTGACAAATCATACACAACATACGGTTACTTAAACATAACAAACATACAATTAATATCCCAGCAGTATACCAAAAAATGAAAAATGTGTTCTTTTGCAAAGTAGAACCTACCTAATAAAATGGGGGAAAAGGGGATGATGGGATTATTGCGGTGCCACCAAAATTCAAAATTACTAGAATGATATTTTATATAAAATCATTTATTTTATTGATATCAAAAACATCTAAAATGTTTACATGAAAGAGTACAAAAAATATACAAAGCAGAAACAAAAACAGAAATACAGTTCAAATAAATGACCGTCACCAAAGATGTTGAGGGGTGATCATAGTCTTATGTTCCCAACTAGTTTCGCCAAAACATTGGCTTCATCAGGGGAATGTAGAGATGTACTGCAGAGAGTAAAACCACTATAATAAAGAAAAAATACATTATTGGATCAACATAATCTTGTAATGCTGGAGGCAAACCAATCGCATCGCATAGTGGTCAAATTGCCGCCCCCCATATCCCACGGTCTTCCCACCCCCCACACACCTAAAACATACCATGCGGGCTCCAAAATGCAAGGGGGACACCACCAAGACACTGAGAATGGAAGTTGCACTCAGCCCAGTATTTGGCTACAGGGGAATTAAAGGGCGCCTAAAAAGAGAAGTATAGCATATAAGTATTGAAAATTCTTTTAATTTTATTTAACAAAAGGGACCTAAGCCTCAATTACATACCCTAATTATATGCAAAACCAAGGCACTCAATGTTGCACAAGGGAGATTCACAGCGCAGTCAGTTCATGTAAAAAAATTGCATGAATGCGATCAAGAGGACTGTAAAATAGATTCAAGAGAGGAGAAAAAAAAGGGGTATGGAAAAAATGATATTGATACACATAAATATCTCAGTGAATTTCAGATTTGAAGGACATAGTGAAATATGTTGGATATAGTGAGTAGGGCTTACCGAAAACGCATTAAGTTAGAAAAAATGCATCCTATGAATAAGATTCCGCCAGTATCTTGGCTAAACGTTGGAACCTCCACAATGAGTCTTTCTGGTAACACCGGTTATTGTAGATGGTCTGAAAATCAATGCATATAACAAAGGGACTGTTAGCAAGAAAATTCAGCCAGTATAGCCATATGTGGCAATATAATGACAGATGCTTGCTGTTGATGAAAAAAAGTTAGTTGGATCTATTACCTTTTACATATGTAGCCAGCTCCCCAGGAGGGTCCCACAGCAAGGAGATAAAAAACACACTGAGAGCAAGGCTGCCTTTTAAAACCCCCACCTGATCAGCATGATGTAAATCAGCTGATCAGGAGCGGACGACAGGCGGGCGGGGCACATGTGCAGTAGCCAGTATCATTTGCCTACATATCCCATAAGTCCGAGCGTCAGTCCGGTCACATGGCAGCTACTGCCTGCGACATGATCGACAGATGGAAAGTGCAACGGAAGGCTCCAGAGGAAGAAGGGGGAGAACCCCACATCATCCAAGGGAGACAGAGGGGAGAGGAGGCATGAACAGGCGTTGGAACATCGCAATGGTCCCGGCCGAAGGGGCGGGCTGACAATAAAGCCAGCCCTTGGGCGTCCATGCAGCCAAAGGCTGTAGTGAAACAAGTTCCCAGATGAATGGGGGGTAAAAACACCCAGTGCATAGGGCCCATCATGGCACGCCCCAGGAGGGGGGGAGGGCGAAAGGAACAAGGGGAAGTCTGATAATTCAGACAGATCGGGGACATAGGTGGAGTGGTCCTGGCGGTGGACAGATGGTATCACCGCATTGGCCGCCATGCGATAACGGAGGAAAATGCCTACAACAACACAAGTGTAAATTAGATAACAAAATTGCATTACTAAAATCGATATGGTAATCCAGAATTAAACAATGCATTTAGTTTTAACCTATCTCTACATGAACTTAGGTCATCATATTATCATTAATTGTTTTTTTATATTATATTTTGTTATTTTGTGTTGTTTATATACATCAAACTAATCCAGATATTTTAATTATGTATTCAATAAAAACAGGTAATGGGAATTATCATACATACAGTATACAACTACATATAGTGACTACTGTATTAATTATTTCAACATACAGATATAAAGTTAACCAGCAGTGGGTGCAGGACGGGGGCAGGGAGTAAGGACAGATGGAACACCGAACCAGCAGGGCCCGATGGGCATAAGATCGACCAGCCAGTGAGGAGACAGTCAAAGAATAGACTAGCTAGATATTAAGAATATTTGTATATATACACATAAATGTTATTCTAAAGAAAAGATTTGAAGCTAATATATTCATTGAGGCCAGGATATTTGACCGCATTCAATAAATATATCCATCTGGTCTCCATCTGAAGCAAGGAGTTGTCAATATTACCTCCCCTGGCATGAGAAGGGATATGCCCAAGGGCCGCAAACTTGACAACGTGAGGGTCAAAGTTATGCTCTGTGGCCACATGCCTATTCAGGGCTGTGGTGGTTAGGTGTTTATATAGAGGTGCAATGTGATCCTTAATGCATTTAAGGAATGGACGCTTAGTCTTCCCTACATAAAAACAGCCACACTGGCAAAGAGCCAGATACACAACACCAATTGTTTTACACGTAACTCTATGTTTCAAACGGTGTATCCTACCATTTGGAAGGGGAATATTCTTAGAGTTAAAAATAAATGGACAGAAATCGCATGTGCCGCATGAAAAAGTGCCGGCATTTGAATGATCAAGGGGGCCTTGTATCTCATGATGACTGTGAACAAGCATGTCTCTCATAGATGGGGCCCGTCTGTAAGTGATTTCTGGGTATGGTTTGAGAAATTTTTTAATGGTATTATCAGCCATCAGAAGTGGCCAATATTTTTGAAAGATCCCTCTCATTTGGCCATGCTGTTTTGAGAATTGGGTAATAATCCTAACAGAGTTATTGATTTTTGAGGATTTAGTAGAATGAATGAGATCATGTCTATTCCGTTTAATGACTCTGTTGAAGGACCTCCTCAGCAGGGAGCAACTGTATCCACGCCGACGAAGCCTCTCATACAGGTCATTAGCTGCCAGATGAAAATCTGAATCCAAGGTACAATTCCTCCTAAGTCTAAGGAATTGACTATAGGGTATGCTGTCTAATAAAGGCTGGGGATGTGCACTAGCTGCATGTAGGATCGTATTGTCCGATGAGGGCTTACGATATAATGATGAATGTAAAGTTCCGTCACCATCTAAATGTATTTGTAAATCCAAAAAATGTATCTTAGTTTGGCTGCATTTCATTGTAAAACTCAGGTTAAAGGTGTTCACAGCCAGCAAATCCATCAGCCGTGAAAGATCCTCTCGACTACCTCACCATAAAATGAAAACATCATCTATATACCTGTACCAGGCTATAATTTGAGAAAGCAAGTCTGACAAGGATTCTTGAGAAAACAAATCCCTCTCCCACCCCCCCAGGTACAGGTTGGCATATGAGGGGGTGCATTTGGTCCCCATAGCCACACCCTGCACCTGGAGGAAGTGGGAGGAACCAAACATGAAAACATTTCTAGTCAAGATAAACTCAAGTAACCGAAGGACAAACTGGCTATAACCATCAAAAGATGGTCCTCGCTCCAGGAGATGGGTACGGATCACGTCCATACCTTTGACATGTGGAATTGAGTTGTATAAACATTCAACGTCTAAGAATTTTGGGATCCTTCACATTTAAGTAGTTCCATGTACTAGAGACTCTAGTACATGGAACTACTTAAATGTGAAGGATCCCAAAATTCCTACTTTTTATTCACTACCCAAAGTGCATAAATCAGTGAAGAAACCCCCTGGACGACCGATTGTTTCGGGTTGTCTAAGTTTAACAGAGAATGCCAGTGCTTTGGTGGATAAATACCTAATACCCCATGTGACAGCTTTATTCTCTTATGTGCAGGATACCATAGACATGTTACGCCATATTGATGGAAAGCAGGTCCCTCCCAATACGTGGCTAGTTGCCTTAGACGTTGAATGTTTATACAACTCAATTCCACATGTCAAAGGTATGGACGTGATCCGTACCCATCTCCTGGAGCGAGGACCATCTTTTGATGGTTATAGCCAGTTTGTCCTTCGGTTACTTGAGTTTATCTTGACTAGAAATGTTTTCATGTTTGGTTCCTCCCACTTCCTCCAGGTGCAGGGTGTGGCAATGGGGACCAAATGCGCCCGTCATATGCCAACCTGTACCTGGGGGGGTGGGAGAGGGATTTGTTTTCTCAAGAATCCTTGTCAGACTTGCTTTCTCAAATTATAGCCTGGTACAGGTATATAGATGATGTTTTCATTTTATGGTCAGGTAGTCGAGAGGATCTTTCACGGCTGATGGATTTGCTGGCTGTGAACACCTTTAACCTGAGTTTTACAATGGAATGCAGCCAAACTAAGATACATTTTTTGGATTTACAAATACATTTAGATGGTGACGGAACTTTACATTCATCATTATATCGTAAGCCCTCATCGGGCAATACGATCCTACATGCAGCTAGTGCACATCCCCAGCCTTTATTAGACAGCATACCCTATAGTCAATTCCTTAGACTTAGGAGGAATTGTACCTTGGATTCAGATTTTCATCTGGCAGCTAATGACCTGTATGAGAGGCTTCGTCGGCGTGGATACAGTTGCTCCCTGCTGAGGAGGTCCTTCAACAGAGTCATTAAACGGAATAGACATGATCTCATTCATTCTACTAAATGCTCAAAAATCAATAACTCTGTTAGGATTATTACCCAATTCTCAAAACAGCATGGCCAAATGAGAGGGATCTTTCAAAAATATTGGCCACTTCTGATGGCTGATAATACCATTAAAAAATTTCTCAAACCATACCCAGAAATCACTTACAGACGGGCCCCATCTATGAGAGACATGCTTGTTCACAGTCATCATGAGATGCCGGCACTTTTTCATGCGGCACATGCGATTTCTGTCCATTTATTTTTAACTCTAAGAATATTCCCCTTCCAAATGGTAGGATACACCGTTTGAAACATAGAGTTACGTGTAAAACAATTGGTGTTGTGTATCTGGCTCTTTGCCAGTGTGGCTGTTTTTATGTAGGGAAGACTAAGCGTCCATTCCTTAAACGCATTAAGGATCACATTGCACCTCTATATAAACACCTAACCACCACAGCCCTGAATAGGCATGTGGCCACAGAGCATAACTTTGACCCTCACGTTGTCAAGTTTGCGGCCCTTGGGCATATCCCTTCTCATGCCAGGGGAGGTAATATTGACAACTCCTTGCTTCAGATGGAGACCAGATGGATATATTTATTGAATGCGGTCAAATATCCTGGCCTCAATG
Organism: Aquarana catesbeiana; assembly: GCF_042186555.1. Lineage (NCBI taxonomy): Eukaryota > Metazoa > Chordata > Amphibia > Anura > Ranidae > Aquarana > Aquarana catesbeiana. The sequence goes on along the minus strand of NC_133325.1, from coordinate 612,796,168 downwards.
AATATATTAGCTTCAAATCTTTTCTTTAGAATAATATTTATGTGTATATATACAAATATTCTTAATATCTAGCTAATCTATTCTTTGACTGTCTCCTCACTGGCTGGTCGATCTTATGCCCATCGGGCCCTGCTGGTTCGGGGTTCCATCTGTCCTTACTCCCTGCCCCCGTCCTGCACCCACTGCTGGTTAACTTTATATCTGTATGTTGAAATAATTAATACAGTAGTCACTATATGTAGTTGTATACTGTATGTATGATAATTCCTATTACCTGTTTTTATTGAATACATAATTAAAATATCTGGATTAGTTTGATGTATATAAACAACACAAAATAACAAAATATAATATAAAAAAACAATTAATGATAATATGATGACCTAAGTTCATGTAGAGATAGGTTAAAACTAAATGCATTGTTTAATTCTGGATTACCATATCGATTTTAGTAATGCAATTTTGTCATCTAATTTACACTTGTGTTGTTGTAGGCATTTTCCTCCGTTATCGCATGGCGGCCAATGCGGTGATACCATCTGTCCACCGCCAGGACCACTCCACCTATGTCCCCGATCTGTCTGAATTATCAGACTTCCCCTTGTTCCTTTCGCCCTCCCCCCCTCCTGGGGCGTGCCATGATGGGCCCAATGCACTGGGTGTTTTTACCCCCCATTCATCTGGGAACTTGTTTCACTACAGCCTTTGGCTGCATGGACGCCCAAGGGCTGGCTTTATTGTCAGCCCGCCCCTTCGGCCGGGACCATTGCGGTGTTCCAACGCCTGTTCATGCCTCCTCTCCCCTCTGTCTCCCTTGGATGATGTGGGGTTCTCCCCCTTCTTCCTCTGGAGCCTTCCGTTGCACTTTCCATCTGTAAATCATGTCGCAGGCAGTAGCTGCCATGTGACCGGACTGACGCTCAGACTTATGGGATATGTAGGCAAATGATACTGGCTACTGCACATGTGCCCCGCCCGCCTGTCGTCCGCTCCTGATCAACTGATTTACATCATGCTGATCAGGTGGGGGTTTTAAAAGGCAGCCTTGCTCTCAGTGTGTTTTTTATCTCCTTGCTGTGGGACCATCCTGGGGAGCTGGCTACATATGTAAAAGGTAATAGATCCAACTAACTTTTTTTCATCAACAGCAAGCATCTGTCATTATATTGCCACATATGGCTATACTGGCTGAATTTTCTTGCTAACAGTCCCTTTGTTATATGCATTGATTTTCAGACCATCTACAATAACCAGAGTTACCAGAAAGACTCATTGTGGAGGTTCCAACGTTTAGCCAAGATACTGGCGGAACCTTATTCATAGGATGCATTTTTTCTAACTTAATGCGTTTTCGGTAAGCCCTACTCACTATATACAACATATTTCACTATGTCCTTCAAATCTGAAATTCACTGAGATATTTATGTGTATCAATATCATTTTTTCCATACCCTTTTTTTTTCTCCTCTCTTGAATCTATTTTACAGTCCTCTTGATCGCATTCATGCGATTTTTTACATGAACTGACTGCGCTGTGAATCTCCCTTGTGCAACATTGAGTGCCTTGGTTTTGCATATAATTAGGGTATGTAATTGAGGCTTAGGTCCCTTTTGTTAAATAAAATTAAAAGAATTTTCAATACTTATATGCTATACTTCTCTTTTTAGGCGCCCCTTAATTCCCCTGTAGCCAAATACTGGGCTGAGTGCAACTTCCATTCTCAGTGTCTTGGTGGTGTCCCCCTTGCATTTTGGAGCCCGCATGGTATGTTTTAGGTGTGTGGGGGGTGGGAAGACCGTGGGATATGGGGGGGCGGCAATTTGACCACTATGCGATGCGATTGGTTTGCCTCTAGCATTACAAGATTATGTTGATCCAATAATGCATTTTTTCTTTATTATAGTGGTTTTACTCTCTGCAGTACATCTCTACATTCCCCCGATGAAGCCAATGTTTTGGCGAAACTAGTTGGGAACATAAGACTATGATCACCCCTCAACATCTTTGGTGACGGTCATTTATTTGAACTGTATTTCTGTTTTTGTTTCTGCTTTGTATATTTTTTGTACTCTTTCATGTAAACATTTTAGATGTTTTTGATATCAATAAAATAAATGATTTTATATAAAATATCATTCTAGTAATTTTGAATTTTGGTGGCACCGCAATAATCCCATTATCCCCTTTTCCCCCATTTTTTGAGATCTTCAACTTGGGATGAGGTGCCGTATCTGGTAGGACACACCACCCACCATCCAATAACCTACCTAATACATCAGACAGCCTACTGATCCGCTTGTGAAGGAGGTTCTGTTCACTCTTACCATGGCTCACCAAAAACTGTCGTGGATAAACCACCATACTCTTTTGCGCTAAGGGGGGTGGGGCTGGGCCGCAGCTCCATGTCTGCATGGATACACTGAGCTGTGGCTTGGCTCAGGTGCCCCCATAACAAGTTGCTTCCTGTGGGGGCACTTGGCAGGAGAAAGGGGCCAGGAGAGCCAAAGAGGGACCCAAGAAGAGAAGGATCATAGCTGCTCTGTACAAAACCACTGCACGGAGCAGGTAAGTATAACATGTTTGTTATTTTTACCTAAAAAAAAAATGTGACTTTACAATCACTTTAAATATTGTACAGCAACTGGATTGTATATTTATCCAAAAAATCAGATTTCTCATGCTTCATGGTTTGAACCTCACCACTACCCTGTCCCTACGCACCTAACATTTTTAAATTTTATAGTAAGGGGTTATGGTACTCTGTGTGATGTGAACATTAAAGGTTCTGTCCATGCTGGATTGTATTACTTTTATGTAGAAAACTGCAGCTTTTGTAGTGAACCTCACATTCACAAAGGAACAAAGCACTTGAAACAGTAGCTTTTATTAGCAGTTTTATTATGGATGCTATATTTAGCAAGTCCCTGACAGTTGTAGGACAGTTATGTATCATTTATGGAGTTCTGCACCAAATACTGCTAGTGAATAAATAAACTGCATAATTTTTGAGCCTCTACTTGAATCAGATCAGGGAAAGATTAACCACTTTAGCCCCGGAAGGAGTTACCCACTTCCTGACCAGGCCATTTTTTTCGATACAGCACTGCATCGTATTAACTGACAATTGCGTGTTCGTGCGAAGTTGTACCCAAACAGAATTGATATCCTTTTTTTTTTCCACAAATAGAGCTTTCTTTTGGTGGTATTTGATCACCTCTGCGGTTTTTATTTTTAGCGCTATAAACAAAAAAAGAGCGACAATTTTGAAGAAAAAAAAAAAACAATATTTTTTACTGTTTGCTATAATAAAATATAAATATTCCCCGAAAAATGTAAAAAAAACCTAATTTCTTCCTCAGTTTAGGCCGATATGTATTCGTCTACATAATTTTGGTAAACAAAATCCGAATTAGCGTATATTGATTGGTTTGCGCAAAAGTTATTATGGTTCCCTCAAAAAAAAAGGGGATAGATTTATGGCATGTTTATTATCATTTTTTTTTACTAGTAATGTCAGTGATCTGCGATTTTTAGAGGGATTGCAACATTGTGGTGGACAGATCGGACACTTTTGACACTTTTTTGGGACCAGTGACATTTATACAGTGATCAGTGCTATAAAAATGCACTGATTACTATATAAATGACACTGGCAGGGAAGGGATTAACACCAGGGGCGATCAAAGGGTTAAACATTACCTAGGGAGGTGATTTCTAACTGTGGGGGGAGTATACTGACAGGGAGCAGAGAGAGATCGCTGTTCCTAATCACTAGGAACAGACAATCTCACTCTACTCTCCTGACAGAAACCTGACAGAACAGGGATCTGCTTTGTTTACACTGGCAGATCCCCGTCCTGCCTCTCTGTGGAGCGATCACGGTGGACTCGCTGAATGGCTCCCCCACTAGTGAATGGGTATGTGTGCCTACAGATCGCCATGTACGCGCCTGACGTACAACGATGGTGATTCACGCAGGAGAGCCAACCTGTCGCAGTACAACTGTGGCGGCCGGTCTGGAACTGGTTAATTTGAATTGTTTATTGAATTGTTATATATAACGATTACAATATTCTTTACATTGCTATTTATTGAAGACCCAAAATGTATTTCCAGGCAAAAGAAAATTAATTTGTGTAAAGGAGAACTACCAACAAAGCCAAAAATTTGGTAAAGAATGTTACAAAGTAAAACTGTTTTTCTATACATGCGTTTTGCTTCAGTGGCATTAACTAGCAGAAAATCGACTGATCAACACCATGTGAGGCCGTACTACCATTCCAAATGACTTCATAAACAGCCTTTGCAGACTACAAGATCTGGGCCAAAAATTAGACTTCTCTATACTTACCTAATATTGAATACAGGAAATATCATACTTAAGTTGAAATAAACAGATAATATGCCCTGGCAGGGTTGTTGTGTATCACTCAACTAGAAGGTTAGAAATGCACATTTATGGATTAGCTCCGATATATGGATTTTAGCTGTATTTTTATCTGTTTTCCTGGAGTTCAGCTTTGAGTGAATTCTCTTTGTTTGCAAATAAATTAGTCTATTTTCTAGTGTGAATAAAGAATCAATATGTGACTGCACTCCTCTCCAGTGGCTCTCTTTAGAGTGATGATACAGACCATGGAAGCTGGAATCCCATTTGTCCTCTGACATGATGACCATCCACACAGCTTAATTCAAACACCACAGCTTAATGCAGTTTGGGGGATAGACTCCCTTCCCCTTTCTAGTGACCTTCCTATCCTTATATATTGACCAAAACGGATATTGAATGGATTGTCATGAATGATATTCATATATAAAAATATATGGGAGATGTAATAATATATATATATATATATATATATATATATATATATATATATATATATATATACAGTATCTCACAAAAGTGAGTACACCCTTCACATTTTTGTAAATATTTTATTATATCTTTTCATGTGACAACACTGAAGAAATGACACTTTGCTACAATGTAAAGTAGTGAGTGTACAGCTTGTATAACAGTGTAAATTTGCTGTCCCCTCAAAATAACTCAACACACAGCCAATAACCTCTTCCCGCCCGGCCTATAGCAGATTGACGGCTGGGTGGGGGTTCTGTTATCTTGACTGGGCGTCATATGACATCCAGCAGGATAACAAGCCGGCACCCCCACGGCAATCGGAGGTGTTGTGTGTCAGTCTGACACACTGCATCTCTGATCGTGGTATGGAGCCTCTGACAGAGGTAAACTGCATTCCTTGGTTCACACTGACAAGGAGAGCCGATCGGCAGCTCTCCCTGTCAGGGTGGGGGTCTGTGCTGATAATCAGCACATTGATTATCAGCACAGCCCCCATCAGATTTGACCATCAGTTGCCAATCAGTGCCCAACAGCTGCCAGCAGTACCCCAATAATAAAGTTGTTCAGTGCCCACCACAGAGCCTACCACAGTGCCAATCAATGCCCATCACAGGCCCAATCAGTGCCCAGCAATAACATCTGTCAGTACCTCATCAGTACCTTATCATCAGTGCTATCCATCAGTGCCACCTGTCAGTGCCAATCAGTACCGCCTTTCAGTGCTGCCTGTCAGTGCCCATCACAGTCACCTGTCAGTGCCCATCAGTGCGACCTACCAGTGCCACCTATCAGTGCCCATCAGTGCTGCATATCAGTGCCGCCTATTGGTGCTCATCGGTGATGCATATCAGTTCCTCCTATCAATGCCCATCACTTCTACATATCAGTGCCTCCTCATCAGTGCCCATCAGTGCCACCTTATCCGTGCCAACTCATCAGTGCCCATCAGTGCCTTTCAGTGCTGCCTCATCAGTGCCCGTCAGTGAAGGAGAAAACAAAATGTTATGACAGAAACTAAGAAAATAAACATATTTTTTTCAAAAATGTCATTTTTTTAGTTTGTTTAGTAAAAAATAAAAAACCCAAAGGTGATCAAATACCTCCAAAAGAAAGACCCCTGATGACATCAGAGCATGCTGATGAAACAAGTAGGGTGTATTGAGCGTGATGCATCACTTCCGCCGTTTGCAGCACAGCTGGAGCACTAACAGTGTTTCCAACACATGGATGTTTAAGCTGCAATGGAGACTTGTTTTTAATAATTTTTTTGAATAAATCGCAATGTATTTCACCATGGAAGCCCTTCTTTTCTTTGCTTTTTTCCACTAATCATTGGATACCTGTTTGGATAGGTGCTGTGGTTATGAGAATTTCCATACTGGCATTACCTACAAGAGTATATGATTATCTGTAATGGGTTTTATTGAATCCTAATTGGATATTCGTTTGGACCAGTGCTGCAGTTATGAGATCTTTCCACTGGTATTATTCACAGGTGTTTAGGATTACCTGTAATGGGTGTCATGGGATTCTGGTGAGTAGGATGTGTGGCAGGTGATGGTGGTGGAAGCTCTATAGTCACTCTTTATTGTTCATCAAGAACAGGAAGATTCATATGCAATTTATTGATTATTCACTTATATTGGACACTGAATAGTTATTTTTTGGACTTTGTGCATATTTTACACGATATGCATATGATTGTATTTGCTGACACTGTTTGATGCACTTTTAGCATCTGCACTTTAAATGTTTTTCTTGAGAGTGAGAAGTTCAAATTAATTAGTTTTTAATTGATTTTTTCTTCACCACCAAAAGAAAGCTCTATTTGTGGGAAAAAAAATGATACAAATTTAGTTTGGGTACAGTGTTGTATGACCGTGCAATTGTCATTGAAAGTGCAACAGCGCTGAAAGCTGAAAATTGTCCTGGGCAGGAAGGGACAAAAGTGCCTGGTATTGAAGTGGTTATTGTCTAAACTGCTGGCAACAAAAGTGAGTACACCCCTAAGTGAAAATGTCCAAATTGGGCCCAATTAGCCATTTTCCCTCCCCGGGGTCATGTGACTCGTTAGTGTTACAAGGTCTCAGGTGTGAATGGGGAGCAGATGTGTTACATTTGGTGTTATCACTCTTACTCTCTCATACTGGTCACTGGAAGTTCAACATGGCACCTCATGGCAAAGAACTCTCTGAGTATTTGAAAAAAAGAATTGTTGCTCTACATAAAGATGGCCTAGGCTATAAGAAGATTGCCAAGACCCTCAAACTGAGCTGCAGCATGGTGGCCAAGACCATACAGATGTTTAGCAGGACAGATTCTACTCAAGACAGGCCTTGCCATGGTCGACCAAAGAAGTTGAGTGCTCGTGCTCAGCATCATTGCCAGAGGTTGTCTTTGGGAAATAGACGTATGAGTGCTGCCAGCATTGCCGCAAAGGTTTGAAGGGGTGGGGGGTCAGCCTGTCAGTGCTCAGACCATACGTCACACACTGCATCAAATTGGTCTGCATGGCTGTTGTCCCAGAAGATAATGCACAAGAAAGCCCGCAAACAGTTTGCTGAAGACAAGCAGACTAAGGACATGGATTACTGGAACCATGTCCTGTGGTCTGATGAGGCCAAGATAAACTTATTTGGTTCAGATGGTGTCAAGCATGTGTGGCAGCAACCAGGTGAGGAGTACAAAGACAAGTGTGTCTTGCCTACAGTGGAGCATGGTGATGGGAGTGTCATGGTCTGGGGCTGCATGAGTGTTGCCGGTACTGAGGAGCTACAGTTCATTGAGGGAACCATGAATGCCAACATGTACTGTGACATACTGAAGCAGAGCATGATCCCCTCCCTTAGGAGACTGGGCCGCAGGCGGTATTCCAACATGATAATGACCCCAAACACACCTCCAAGATGACCACTGCCTTGCTAAAGAAGCTGAGGGTAAAGGTGATGGACTGGCCAAGCATATCTCTAGATCTAAAACCTATTGAGCATCTGTGGGGCATCCTCAAATGGAAGGTGGAGGAGCGCAAGGTCTCTAACATCCACCAGCTCTGTGATGTCGTCATGGAGGAGTGTAAGAGGACTCCAGTGGCAACCTGTGAAGCTCTGGTGAACTCCATGCCCAAGAGGTTTAAGGCAGTTCTGGAAAATAATGATGGCCACATAAAATATTGACACGTTGGGCCCAATTTTGACATTTTCACTTAGGGGTGTACTCACTTTTGCCAGTGGCTTAGACATTAATGGCTGTGTGTTGATTTATTTTGAGGGGACAGCACATTTATACTGTTATACAAGCTGTGCACTCACTACTTTACATTTTAGTGAAGTGTCATTTCTTCAGTGTTGTCACATGAAAAGATATAATAAAATATTTACAAAAATGAGAGGGGTGTACTCACTTTTGTGAGATACTGTATATGTCACAAAAAAATATCACTTTATGGTCAATGGTGACTATGCATTTAAGAGCATGGTGATGCATGGACTCCCTTGCTTTAGCACATATCTCCACTAGTCTGTGGTGAATGACCGGGAAACAACCTTTTTGACACACTGTTCAGGCACTGGTCTAGATGCCCCCTGTTGACACTGTAGGATGATTGCAACTAATATTTTCATTTTGGTTCTTCATTCAAGATGTACTCATAGCATATTAAGAAAGTAATTTCCTTTCAGTAATGTGTATGCATCCCTGAAAAAGAAAATCGTATTTGAAATGTGTTGGGTGTTCAGCAATTCCCATCCTTTGTTCTCTATTGATTACATCTTAAGTACAGTATCAAGAACCTGTTTCCCATCATTTTTAAGAATGTAATGTTGTACACAAATTTTATTAATAAAGATGTGCCAGCTTTTATACTACCTAGAAATACTGTTAATTTACTTGACACTATAATGACCCAGTACCGTTAAAGTCCCATTTTGAGGGTTTTTCTTTATACATGGAAGCTGTTGGCACCACTCCAAATCTCCTGCTCTGTGAAAACAGCTCATAAATCAAGTTAATTTAGATTGGCTTAATTACTACAGCACCACTTAAAATAACAGATATTTTCCTTGTATTTTCAGAAGAGGTCTTTGAAAAGTATAAATTCATTGGGAGTACCCTGGGTTAATTTAAGTATAACTGTTTGATTTTGGGTAGTGATGTAGTCATGTGCTGATCATGTTTGTTTTTCAGTATTATGCTGAACATAATTTTAGCTGGAGTAATGCAAACTGAAGACTATACTAATGCAATTTCCAATTAGCAAGTTCAAGTAATGAGGTCATTTGCATAATGGATCGTACAGAGGTTCAGAAAATGTATAAAATTTATTTCTGCACATATTATATATATGCATTAGCTCAGGTCCCTGCTAAGCTTTTACAAGTAAATTTTATCAGATTAATTATGCAATACTGGTGGTAATTTTGTTTTTGATCAGATTAATTTATGACAACAAATACTGTATCATATTATAGAGTGGTTTAGTACAATGTTTGATATGTTCAGATGTTTTGACTGAATTGGAAACCAGGCAAGGTAGATGCCTTAGAATGCATTATTTCTAAAATTTAAATCCTCCTAGCCAGTACTGTAAGGTCAGTTCACATGGAAGGAAAAGCATGTCATTCTCTGTGCATTACTAACGCCTATACTCTAATGTCAACAGAGATATTGGCTTGAATGGCCGAGTACAAATCAATTAAAGGGTATAGTATGTAAAGTAACCTCCTTAATGTTCAGTATTTCAATTCTGAACTCTTTTTGGTCCCATTATTCATAAAACACTAAAAAGGGTTTATTTATTTAAAAATGACATTAAAATTACATTATTCTATGCAAACTGACCAGCTTTTGTGAAGATATAACAAATTTAAACATTTGCCATATTCTTAAGATATTTTCTTTTCTGGTTAAATATTCTTATCTAATTAGTAGTAATCAATACACAGAAGTTAATTCCTGTCACTGAGCCAGTCCAGGCTCTGATAAGATCCCGATCATATGGTTGGGATCCACCCGGCAGCCTTGACTGGCACCTGTCTTAGCCTCTCAGTAATCCACTAAGAGCTTGAGCCAGCCGCTTCCACCGCTCCCACCGCTCCCACCGCTCCACAGCCCAGTGCTCCAGTGAGCATTGGAGGGGCAGAGCAGAGAGCTGGAATCTGACAGTTCCAGTTCTCTGCTCAGAGAGGAGAGGGAGAACTGAGCGATTAGCAGTGTTGGATCACTTAGCTCTCACTGCAAACTGGTGGGGGACAGATGCAGCATTGGATTGATGTTGTATCCACCTAGGTGAGCAAAAATGTTTGTTTTTTTTTTTTTTTTTGTTTTTTACACATACCGGTACTTCTATTTTAATATTTGCATTAAGTATGTGCTGTCCATCTAGGGTATCCAAAACATTCTCATACAAGTTATCTCATCTCACTGTTTGCCTGAGCTAGCTAAACAGAACCCTGCATTTTTAAATACTGGTACCTGGATTGCAAAGTGTTTAAATAATAATTGTGGGGCCAGGGATACCTTCAAAGCATCACTCTAGTAATAACTTTTGCATCCTCTGCAGCTCAACATTAATCACTGGTCAGGTGAATAAACCCATCCTACATGATATCCTTGAGCTGGATGCAAAGTGACTATTGTTAACTGAACTAGAGAGATGCTTTGCAGGAAGAAAGAGAGAGTGTGGACTCAGACTTTTCAATCCAGTTGTCCAATTTTAGAGCTTATGATCTGCCATGTGCAGTGCCAAGTGTTTCCCAAAGCGGTACTCACACCTTTTGCTGCTGCTGAAAGGGCTAAAATATAGGTTCACTTTTTTTTTAATTCCAGCTCCCCTAAGTACCAATATACCATTAATTTACTTTTTTTGGGAGAAATACAAAAGCTTTCTATTTATCTTACCTCTGTGTTCTGCTGGCTGTATAAAAAAAAATTTCCATTACAACCTGGACAGATCTTGGGATGTTACATAGGAAAAAGAGTTTACCAGCTGATCTCATTAGCACACACACACTGCATCATTTACCCTCCTATTCCAGCACCTCACAACCACCCCTTATCAGATGCCTGTTTTCTGAATGCAATCAGTGAATACTGTTCTTACTGAATGCACAGGCTGTGATCATTCATTTGGAGTGTTCGGAGTGTGCAGGATCTCTGTATAATTTGCTTTAGATTTATCAGAACTATAGAATAAAAGGACCCAACTCCATTATATTAACAAAAGTATTGGTACACCTGCCTTTACATGCACATGAACTTTAATGGCATCCCAGTTTTAGTCCGTAGGCTTCCCATATTGCATCTATGGGAATGTTTGACCATTCCTCCGGAAGCACATTTGTGAGGTCAGGCACAGATGTGGACAAGAAGGCCTGGCTCCCAGTCTCCGCTCTAATTCATCCCAAAAGTGTTCTATCGGGTTGAGGTCAGGACTCTGTGCAGGCCAGTCAAGTTCCTCTACCCCAAACTCGCTCATCCATGTCTTTATGGACCTTGATTTGTGCACTGGTTGGGATTGGCCCCTTAGTTCCAGTGAAGGGAACTCTTAAGGCATCCAAGACATTTTGGACAATTTCATGCTCCCAACTTTGTGGGAACACTTTGGAGATGGCTCCTTCCTGTTCTAATATGACTGTGCACCAATGCACAAACAAGGTCCATAAAGACATGGATGAGCGAATTTGGGGTGGAGGAACATGACTGGACTGCACAGAGTCCTGACCTCAACCCAATACAACACCTTTGGGATGAAGTAGTGCAGAGACTGTGAGCCGGGCATTCCACATCAGTGCCTACCTCACAAATGCACTCCTGGAAGAATGGTCAAACATTCCAATAGACACACTCCTAAACCTTGCGGACAGCCTGCCCAGAAGAGTTGAAGCTGTTATAGCTGCAAAGGTTTGGCCAACTTAATATTGAACCCCACGTACTAATACTAGGATGCCATTAAAGTTCATGTGCGTGTAAAGGCAGGTGCCCAAATACTTTTGGTGAAAAATGAAATGGTGCATGCATATGCAGTGAAACCATTAAAATCAAGGCTGCACTGGTCCAGGAGCATCTGCATGACACACTTACAATAGAGACTGGAAAAATGGCATCACATTTAAAAGGCCAGCAAACCTCCTTGATGGCTATGACAGAACCTTTAAAGTGTTGCAGCCTATGCTGCACTACCAACATGTGGTCTCAGCAGTCTAGCGCATTACCTTTGACAATTTATTATACAAGGAAGGTCTATATTATACTCACAAGTAAAATTAATGTATCAAGTAAAATATATGTAAAGTCCACCAGATGCTCCACCCAGCATGATCGGCTGGCCAGTATCAGTCGTAGAGGTGATAGTCGAAACAAAGCTGACACGTTTCCAGGGGGATCCCCTCTTCCTCAGAGCTGAGCTCTTTTTTTTTTTTTTTTTTTTTATTAGAGTTCTACTTGGGTTTCCCTGTCCTGTTGTGAGTGGCAGCACAGCCGAGGTGGTGGCTGAACTAGTGGTGATACGCACCAACCGCATAGCAACTTCTCAAGCGTAGGAGTAATTATTTTTCTGTTATGCGGTCTCAGCACCCTGGGTCATAACAGGGAGAAAACCCTATGAATTACTGCAGCAGATTTTTTTTATTCAGGGCAGGATGTTTGGGATCCAGTCCTATTCTGGTTTCACTCCACAATAGGCATACACCCAAATTGGATTATACATTTTCCCCCTTTCTCCAATAAACTGCTGACACTGCTTACTTCACTAATTCATGAAAATCTAATGTGTACACCGTGTTATGAAATATATATATATTCCATATTCAATAAAACACTGTATAGTACTATGCTTGATAAGTGCAGGATCTCAAAGTAATCTGACAAGTGAAGCATTCCAAAGTAGTAGGTCTCTAAGTGGCAGATGGTTTCTGTTTCTGCGGTTTGCCTTTTTGACTAAGCTTGGTCATAAAAAATGACACAGAAAAAAATTATATTTTGCTATGTTTTTTCATAGAGAAGATCAGTTAGATCTCACTTCAATATTTACTGTAGTTTGTAAAAAGTTCAAGCAAATATCTTTGTAGGTTTATTTACATTAGAAGTCCTCTAAAATAGGGTCCAGTTATTGCTTGTTGCAAACTAAGCCCCCGTATGGAGAAAGCCCTGCATGCAGAGTGAGCCCACTGATTGCTGAATGACAATGTCTAGCTTTAGAACACAGAGTGTTCCGGGACCCAGCAAAGTATCTTAGACACTGTTTTACAAAGTGATCTACCTGGTGTTGTCTGCATAGTTCTGACAATGATGTCATCCAGCAGTAGAGAATCAACACTGGACCTAGTGCGTATTCAACTGTGAAGGTGAAAAAGCATCATGTAACTATATGCTTCTAAACTCATGGAGGAAGCTCTTCACTCCATAAGTGGCAAAACTAAAATGACAAGAACATGGGGAGGAAGAGAGTGACAACTTAGGGCTGGTCTATCTATTGCAGGAGGGGGAAATGGTGGAATATACCCAAGGCAAAATAGTAATAAACAACAACAAATCAGACTGCTTGTGGCAGATTACCACTGATGCTGGGGCATTTATTACTCCTACTAACCACTGACACTGGGGCATTTTTCCCACCAGGACATTTTCCCCTCCAACTGACCACTGATGCAGAGGCATACTGACCACCGATGCTTGCACATTTTTTATTCTCCCAATGAGGAATTTTTTCCTCCCACTGAACACCAACACAGGGTTATTTTTTTACACCCACTGATCTCTTATGCAGCAGTTTCCTTTCATTCCTACTGGCCACATTCTACCTATCTCCCCAACAACAGTCTGATAAACTGTGAACTATAAACAAAAAATAATAAATGCAGCGCTAAATAAAATATAACAGATATTTGTGTATAGAGAGGTGAGAAACCATCCTCAATAAATTCATAATATGTGTATTCATCAAACATGTGTATGGTGATATTTAAAAATCGCAATAAATCGCATAAAGGCATAAAATACAGTGGTTATAAACAATGTCCATTGTGTGATGTAAACTCATTGACAGCAGCACTGTGATGTATATAACGAAAGAAAACCATATGTAAATTCTTAGATCAGGTGGGTGATCCTCATGCATTTGGACTCCATACGGAAATGAAGGGGTAAATGCGCTTACCAGAAGAGATGGACACTCTCACCATACGGCGGGGTGTCACACAGGCTTACGGATCTAAAGATCCTAGGGATGTTTGCTGGAAGCTTGCTGGAAGGTGCTGGTGATGGATACCAGTGAACACGTCCGAGGCGGCCTTGGAAGCAGGGTGGTCTGTAAATCCTCAGATGGATGGATGGATGGATTCCCTTCTTGCAGCACACAGTTGACTGGAAGGTACAGCTCTCACCACATCAGATGGGATCCATGTAAGGAAAAACAGGGGGAATCCACATGGTGCATGAACCAGCAAAAAAAGGTTTATTGGAAACCATAAAAAAAAAAGCGTATGCTTCACAAACATCAGATAAAATGGATAAAATAGTGATCACAAATCAAGTAAAAAGATAATTTGCGTGGTAACAGGGTAACGGCTTCAGCAAACTGACATATTTCGGACTAATGTCCATCTACAGGGGCATTCATTTCCATATGGAGTCCGAATGCATGAGGATCACCCACCTGATCTAAGAATTTACATATGGTTTTCTTTCGTTATATACATCACAGTGCTGCTGTCAATGAGTTTACATCACACTATGGACATTGTTTATAACCACTGTATTTTATGCCATTATGCAATTTATTGCGATTTTTAAATATCACCATATACATGTTTGATGAATACACATATTACAAATTTATTGAGGATGGTTTCTCACCTCTCTATACACAAATATCTGTTATATTTTATTTAGCGCTGCATTTATTATTTTTTGTTTATATTTCTACACGGTCACTACACTGGTGATGATGGCTGCTATCACATCTTATACATAAATGTCTTTCTAGTAGCGCAACAATACCCTTTTTCTGTTTTTGTTTAAACTGTGAACTAGCCTTTCATATCAAAAGTATGAGGAACCTTGATTTACATGAACAAGAAATGGTTAAATTACAAACAGTTCTGAACTCTGGAGTAATGTCAAAACTAGCATTTCAGTGAAGCTACCCCTGCATTTGAAGACTAAAATTCTCATGTAAGTACAAATTAAAAAGCAGTTTTACTTAAATTATTACTCACTCCTCTCCTGCAGGCTTCTTCCTCTCTGAGCAACCAGTCTCACAAAGCAGTTTCTCTACAGAACTTCGTCTTTTGGTCACACTTTGGCGTCATCACTTACCATGCAGTCCTGCATTGTAAGTGAGGGTGCTGAGGGTCCACCCACAACCCAACCCTTACACAAATGTTGTAATGTTACTTTTATCTATTACACTTGTATTTTTCTAACAAACCCTGTTTGCATCAAGATGGAATAAATTGAGCATTCTTGTAGGAACAGCAGTATTTCTGTAAGAGATATCCATCAATTTAAATAGATGTAAACCCAATCACTAAAATATAATGATGTGCAGCTGACGATGGAGTATGTTTATGTAGACACAGTGGCTGAATGAGGCTAGAGGAAAAGATGAAATAAAGAGAAAGTATTTTCTAGGGAAAAATGCAATTGTTTAGGATATAGTGGGGTTGATCTACTAAAACTGGAGAGTGCAAAATCTGATGCAGCTCTGCATAGAATCCAATCAGCTGCCAGTTTTTTTCTGTGAAAGCTTAATTGGACAAGCTGAAGTTAGAAGCTTATTGGCTACCATGAACCGCTGCACCAGATTTCACACTCT
Organism: Aquarana catesbeiana; assembly: GCF_042186555.1. Lineage (NCBI taxonomy): Eukaryota > Metazoa > Chordata > Amphibia > Anura > Ranidae > Aquarana > Aquarana catesbeiana. The sequence goes on along the minus strand of NC_133325.1, from coordinate 612,780,496 downwards.
CCAGTTTTAGAGAAATTTCCCCATCCACACACTTAATGTGGATGGGGGAAACCCTCCAGCTGAGCTATAGTATTCTGACAGTTGGAAAACATTTTTCCAGCAGGCTGGTTGTGCACAGCTAAGTCGATATATAAACTTGTGTACAACCACCCTGCCAATACATGGATCTAAATTTGTCCCTGCTGACCTGGCAGAATTTCAATCCATGTATGGCTAGCTTAACCACTTCCTGCCCCGGCCTATAGCAAAATGACGGCCGGGCGGTGGTTCAGTTATCCTGACTGGGCGTCATATGATGTCCTTCAGCATAACAACCGCCGCACGCCCTTGGGGGAGCGCATTGCTGCAATCGGTGGAGCGGTGTGTCAGACTAACACACCGCTACATCGATCTCAGTAAAGAGCCTCCGGCGGAGGCTCTTTACCACGTGATCAGCTGTGTCCAATCACGGCTGATCACGATGTAAATAGGAAGAGCCGTTGATCGGCTTTTCCTCACATGCATCTGACAGATGTGAGTAGAGGAGAGCCGATCGGCGGCTCTCCTGACAGGGGGGGTCTTCGCTGATTGTTTATCAGTGCAGCCTCCCCTCTGATGACTGCACTGGACCACCAGGGATGCCACTAGGACCACCAGGGAAGGGGGCAACATGTGGATGGCCAGGTATGGACCCCCTGGCCATCTACATGTTCACATGAATGCCCAATCTGTGCCAATCAGTGCCCACAAATGGGCACTGATTGGCACCAGTATGTACAAACACATCAGTGATGCCCAGCAATGCCACCCATCATTATCATCAGTGCCACCCATCAGTGACATCAGTGCAACCCATCAGTACCACCTGTTAATGCCCATCCATGCCCATCAGTGCCCACCTATCAGTGCCCATCAGCGCCCATCTGTGCCACCTATCAGTGCCACCCATAAGTACCCATCAGTGCCACCCATAAGTACCCATCAGTGCCACCTACAAGTGCCCATCATTGCCGCCTATGAGTGTCCATCAGTGCCACATACCATTGCAACCTATCAGTGCCCATCAGTGCCGCCTATCAGTGCCCGTCATCAGTGCCCATCAGTGCCACCTCATCAGTGCCACCTCATTGGTGCCACCTCATCGGTGCCCACCAGTGCTGCCTTATCAGTGCCCATCAGTGAAGCCATATCAGTGCCCATCATTGAAGGAGAAAACTTACTTATTTACAAAAAAATTTAACAGAAACAAAGAAAAACTTGTTTTTTTTTAAATTTTCGATCTTTTTTTATTTGCGCAAAAAATAAAAATCCCAGAGGTGATCAAATACCACCAAAAGAAAGCTCTATTTGTGGGAACAAAATGATAAAAAATTTGTTTGGGTACAGTGTAGCATGACCACACAATTGTTATTCAAATTGCGACAGTGCTAAAAGGTGAAAATTGGCTTGGGCAGGAAGGTGACTAAGTGCCTGGTATTGAAGTGGTTAAAGTGGTTGTTCAACCCTCACACATACCCAGTGAAATGAATAGCCTCACATGATACACAGAGATGAAACAAATCCCCCCACATACGTTTTACTTGTATATCTCCTGTCGTCCCCTTTCTACACTTTTTTTTCTACCTCTTTCTGGAAAGTGCAGATCATGTTACAAATCTTTCTTCCTCTTTCAGAAGCACATGGAGTTGGGTGGGGAGTCTGGACATACACTGTGTGAGAGCTGATTGGAGGGAAGGCACATCCCCCCCTCCACATAGGCAGATGAACGAAGGAACATGCAGAGCTGTATTCTGAATGGACAAGCTCTCTGCTAATCTCCCTCTGAGCTCCCTCCCCGACACAAATTTTCACCTACTGTTATGTCATGCGTCGGAGAACTTGTCAGAAGTAACTCATGCTGATAACAGAGGAATGAAGCACTACAGATATATGTGCTTAGTTTAACATTCATGAATAGGGTTTACAACCACTTAATAACTTAACTCATCCACTTCTTGTGACTAAAACCAGTGTGAATGATATCTAATGTCTCAATGACTTTTCTATCTCATTTTGTCTCTTGTATGATCAATGTCACATCTTTAACACCCCCTGTCTACAGAGAATTAAATAGATTTAACAACTGCCATGTATTTTAAGGAATTTGCACAAGCAGTTGTTATTAATCCATTACCTAGAGTTTCCAAACTGGAACATAATTAGTCTTCTTAATCTATTTCTTGTGTGTGTGAATAATGGAGAATAAAGAATTCCCAAAAAACAGTAAGTAAACACAAGTCAAATATCACCGCACATATGAAAATATTTCCCATTGAGATAATATTATTCTGAATAGATTAGAAATTTCTTGTGTTAATACCAACAACAAAAAATAGAATATAAAACATAGTAGGATATATATATATATATATATATATATATATATATATATATATATATATATATAGAGAGAGAGAGAGAGAGAGAGAGAGAGGACCTAATTCACTGTGCCTGCAAGTGTACGTACAGTCAAAGTTTTTTTTATATATTTGATAGAGTGCAGAGAGGGGGAAGAGTTTTTTTTTATTGCTGTTCATAATCCACTGTGTAGGACACAGACACAGAGTGATTTCTCTTTACACCCTGCCCCAGATAACATAACAATAAGAGTAAAGCTTGATACATACTACTAGCTTTTTTTCATTCATCCCAGCAGGCTGAACGAAAAAAAAAGACAGCTCTTGAGCAGCCCACTGTACTAACTATGCAATGTTAGTACAGGGATCTCCCCTGCTGGTTTATTGTGTTCTGGCAGGGGGGACACCCCTGCCCCTCTCCCCACCACCAGAACACTCAGGTCAGCGCTCTCAGCCATAGGCTGATAATGGTGATTGGGGGCTGATCGGTAGACCTTTTTGGTAATGCCCCTTCGACAGAAGACGGGTTCTGTCGGACAGTACACATGGGCTGAATGTCAGTCAGTTGCTATTGAACCAGCCGATGCCACCCGACATTCAGCCCGTGTGTACTAGGCTTAAAGGGTAACTTCACTTTCATGGGGAAAAAAATAGCAAATAAAGAAAGAACAATATAGCCTATACCATTGCAACACAAGTCATATTGTAATTGAATGTTATTAAAAATGACCTTTCTTTTTCAATCTGCAGCCACTGTCATTTTCTAAAAATGCAATGCAATATGGCTGCCTAGAGGTGAGAATGTGTACTGAGTTGACCACTCCCCAGAAACATCATTTCCTGTACTAAGTACTAAGATACAAGTCAGATTTCAGGCATCCCCTTCAACAAAAATGTAATTTTTGGTGAGATACTTCCAATAGGAACATGTCTAAAGGGATACAGGGCCAGTAATTTTCCTCATTAGAGCTCTGCAGGTGCTGCAGCTGATTGATAATTATGAAACCACTCCCATTAGATTCACTTTCCCGCGGGGGCACAGAGGAACAAACAGTGATTTCTTCAGAATAACAAAAAGGTAGGAATCTGCAAAAAAGTGTGTAAAAAATTGTAAGTGACACTGAAGGTGCAGTGAGATAGGTAAGATTTGAACCAATGGAGAGCACAGCCATGGAGACCAAGCAAATTGAGTTTTTTAAGGAGGAGGGGGGTGGCCAGCTGTATCAAAGGCAGTGGAAAGGTCCAAGAGTAAAGCCCCGTACACACGATCTAATTTTCCAACAGGAAATGTTGGATGTCAGGCTGTTGGTGGAAAATCCGACCGTGTGTATGCTCCATCGAACATTTGTCGTCGGATTTTCCGCCAACAAATGTTGGCTAGCATGTCTTCAAATTTTCCGCCAACAAATGTGTGTTGTCAGATTTTCTATGTTGGTGTCCCTTGTCAATTTTACATTGTATTTTTTTAAATGTAACTGTCTACTCCCAAACTGTCATTTGAAGTAAAACACATAGCCAAGTATTATTCTCCACAATTTTTTTATTGTACATTAAAAAAAAAAAAAATAGACATGCTATCTGCCAATAGAACTTAACCAAAATGTGCATTCTATGCATCCTAAAATATAGAAAATATACCAAATCAAATCATTATTCAACCCCCAAAAATGTCAAAGCAATAACTCCAAGGCCAATAATAAATAACACGTTATCTCCTCCATTTCCGCAACATGTCTGGTTGATGAACAGCCATTCAGAAACAAAATGAAAAGCGTGAAAAGAAAAGCGCGAATCAACACTCACCAAACTTCTACTAACACAAAATTAGCAGAAGGAGCACAAAGGGTGGGGCTAAAGAGCTGAAAAATCACGTAGTACGTCTAGTATGTCACTATGTTCATAATTGTTGGCCAACATTTCTGTGACCATGTGTATGCAAGACAAGGTTGAGCCAACACCCTTCGGACAAAATTCCACGGTTTTGTTGGCGGAAAGTCCGATCCGATCAAGAAGGTTAGTCTCAATGAGGTGGTTGCTCAATCGGTTGTAGACTAAACGTTTAAGGAGTTTGGAGGCAAAAGCGAGTAAGAAGATAGGTTTTAGGTTGTTAAGATTGGTGGGGTCCATTGAGGCCTTTTTTAGTATCGGCGTGACTAGCGCATGTTTTAGAGGGTTAGGGAAGATGCCAGTAGAGAGGGAGACGTTAAAGATATGAGTTAAAGAGTGAAGGATAGAGCCAGATGGTGACCGTAATATTTGAGAAGGAACAGGGTCCAGGGGGCGGGAGGTTAGGTGGGCCTTAGTAAAAACTTTCTCTATAGTAGCTGAGTTAAAAGAGGGAAGTATTGATTGTGTAGGAGGACAAGGAGTGTAAAGTGAGGGAGATATCTGTAGAGTGGAGATCTTGAGACGAATTGTCTCAATCTTATTTTTGAAGTGACTAGCAATCTCCTGGGCAGTGAGTAAGTTAGTGGGTGGAGGTAATGGAGGACAAAGTAGAGTGGTAAAGGTAAAAAAGAGTTGATGGGGACTGCGTGAGAGGGTGTTAATGAGAGTGATAAAGTAAGTCTTTTTGGCCGTGTGGAGGCAGGAATGGAATTTTTGGAGGGCAGAATTATATTGGTTGAAATCTTGCTGTGACTTAGTCTTATGCCACAGATGCTCAAGAGGGCGTCTACGTTTTTTGAGGCTTCTGGTATTGCCTATCTGCCAGGGTTGTAATGGTCGGGGCCTGATTCTGTGTGTAGTGAGGGGGCGAAGGTATCCAGGGTGGATGACAGTGAACTGTTGTAGACAGAAGTGGCCAGGTTGGGAAGGATGGAAGATTTTGTCGTAGACACAATCTGTAGCAGAAAAAAAGAAGAGAAGGGTTAAGATGGCAAAGGTTTTCTACGGGTAATAGTTTGGTAGTTGGAAGGCAAGGAGGAGGAAGGTAAGGAGAGAGTGAAACTAATAAGGTGGTGATCAGAGAGAGGAAAAGGAATGTTGGAGAGGTTGTGCCGAGTGCATAGGTAGGAGAATATGAGGTCAAGGCAGTTGCCAACAGAGTGAGTAGAAGCGTGTGTCCATTGTTTTAGGTCAAAAGAGGAGGTTAGGCTCAGCAGCTTAGAAGTAGCGGGAGTGTTAAGATTAACAGGGATTTCAAAGACACCAAGAATGATTGTTGGAATTTCAGAAGAGAGCAAGTAGGGTAGCCAGGCAGAGAAGTCATCAAGGAAGCTTGATCCCGGTCCAGGAGGCCAATAGATCACAGCAATTCTCAATGAAACTGGAGAAAATACAGTGAGCTTCAAATGAGGAGAGAGGTGAGTGGATGAAGAACCTGAAAAGTGCTTTGAGGGGATAGGAGGATTCCAACACCACCTCCTTTCCATCCACTAGGCCTGGGAGAGTGAGTCCACTGTAGGCTGCTATAGGAGAGGGCAGATTCTTAAATCCCAGTCTCAGTAATTGCAAGTAGGTTCAGGGAGTTTGTGATAAATAGGTTATGGATGGTGGCGAGTTTGTTACAAACCGAGCGGGCATTCCAAAGGGCACAGGAGAACGGGAGGCTGGTGCTCGGCAAAAAAGGAATAGAAATTAGATTGTGTGGATTGCGGTTGCTATCAGAGGATGGGGGTGCCGGGTATGTTTGCCGAAGGTAAATGATGGTGGTCCAGGATTTGGGGAAATATCTCCAGAAGTTAGGAGAAGCAGAAGAGTAAGAGAGGTGATATGGGAGTGTGACTTATGTGGGGGGAGACGTCCCAGTGTCCAGCAGGTTTTATTGGTATATGGGTTCAGAATTAGTAGGAGCTGATGTACTGTATTAAGATTGAGGGTACCCTCTCTTTAGTTAGGTGAGGTTATCATTTAAGCGATCTATTGTCTCTATCTTTCCATATATACCTTTTGAACTTAACACCTGTGAGAGCGTTAATTGCTAGGAGGTGTTCATAGATATGGTTTTGTTGGACTAGAGATGTCACATCTGAGAGGTTAGGCGAGACTTTAGTTTTCCATTTTATCAGAATAGTGCTGGCTGCCAGTAAAATGTGCATTACCACAGTCCTAGCTGAGCTAGGATATAAAGTTATGCCAATATTAAGGATGGCCAATCCCAGGTTTGGGGTTAATAGTATTCCTGTTAGCGAGGATTAGGGATGAGCCGAACACCCCCCTATTCGGTTCGCACCAGAACATGCGAACAGGAAAAAAGTTCAAACACGCGAACACCGTTAAAGTCTATGGGACACGAACATGAATAATCAAAAGTGATAATTTTAAAGGCTTATATGCAAGTTATTGTCATAAAAAGTGTTTGGGGACCTGGGTCCTGCCCCAGGGGACATGGATCAATGCAAAAAAAAGTTTTAAAAATGGCCGTTTTTTTCAGGAGCAGTGATTTTAATAATGCTTAAAGTCAAACAATAAAAGTGTAATATCCCATTAGATTTCGTAGCTGGGGGGTGTCTGTAGTATGCCTGTAAAGGGGCGCATGTTTCCCATGTTTAGAACAGTCTGACAGCAAAATGACATTTCAAAGAAAAAAAGTCATTTAAAACTACTCGCGGCTATTGCATTACCGGTCCGACAATACACATAAAAGTTCATTGATAAAAACAGAATGGGAATTCCCCACAGGGGAACCCCGAACCAAAATTTAAAAAAAAAAATGATGTGGGGGTCCCCCTAAATTCCATTCCATGCCCTTTAGGTCTGGTATGGATATTAAGGGGAACCCCGGCCAAAATAAAAAAAAATGACATGGGTTCCCCCTAAATTTCATACCAGACCCTTCAGGATTTTAAGGGGAACCCAGCACCAAAATTAAAAAAAAAAAGTGGGGTCCACACGAGAATCCATGCCAGACCCTTATCCGAGCACGCAACCTGGCATGCCGCAGGAAAAGAGGGGGGGACGAGAGAGCAGCCCCCCTCCTGAACCGTACCAGGCCACACGCTCTCAACATTGGGAGGGTGTTTTGGGGTAGCCCCCAAAACACCTTGTCCCCATGTTGATGAGGACAAGGGCCTCATCCCCACAACCCTGGCCAGTGGTTGTGGGGGTCTGCGGGTGGGGGGCTTATCGGAATCTGGAAGCCCCCTTTAACAAGGGGACCCACAGATCCCGCCCCCCCTGTGTGAAATAGGAAGGGGGTACAAAAGTACCCCTACCATTTCACTAAAAAACTGTCAAAAATGTTAAAAATTACAAGAGACAGTTTTTGACAATTCCTTTATTTAAATGCTTCTTCTTTCTTCTATCTTCCTTCCTTCATCTTCTTCTTCTTCTTCTTCTGGTTCTTCTAGCTCTTTTCCTGCGGCCTGACAGGTTGCGTGCTCGGATAAGGGTCTGATATGGATTCTTGGGGGGACCCCACACCGTTTTTTTTTTTTTAATTTTGGCACGGGGTTCCCCTTAAAATCCATACCAGACCTGAAGGGTCTGGTATGGAATTTAGGGGGACCCCCACGTCATTTTTTTTTTTAAATTTGGGCCCGGATTCCCCTTAATATCCATACCAGACCTGAAGGGCCTGGTATGGAATTTAGGGGGACCCCCATGTCATTTTTTTTTTTAATTTTGGTTCGGGGTTCCCCTGTGGGGAATTCCCATGTCGTTTTTATCAATGAACTTTTATGTGTATTGTCGGACCGGCAATGCAATAGCCGCGAATAGTTTAAAATGATTTTTTTTCCTTTGAAATGTGATTTTGCTGTCAGACTGTTCTAAACATGGGAAACATGCGCCCCTTTACATGCATACTATAGACACCCCCCAGCTACGAAATTTAAAGGGATATTACACTTTTATTGTTTGACTTTAAGCATATTTAAAATCACTGCTCCAGAAAAAACGGACGTTTTTAAAACTTTTTTTTGCATTGATCCATGTCCCCTGGGGCAGAACCCAGGTCCCCAATCACTTTTTATGACAATAACATGCATATAAGCCTTTAAAATTAGCACTTTTGATTTCTCCCATAGACTTTTAAAGGGTGTTCCGCGGCATTCGAATTTGCCGCGAACACCCCAAATTGTTCGCTGTTCGGTCAAACATGAGTTCGGCTTGAACTCGAAGCTTATCCCTAGCGAGGATATGAGTCTAAAGACTTGCTTCCAAAAGCTGGTTAAACTGGGGCATTCCTATAGAGTGTGCAACAGGTTCCCTACTTGGTTACAGTTGTGCCAACAGTTGGGTTATGAGGATTCTGAAAATTTAGCCAACCTATATGGGGTGTAGTACCATCTATGAGTAATTTTAAGTGTCATTTCCCAATGCATGGTACAATGAGATGCTTGCTGAATTTCTTGGAAAGCACTATGCCATTGGAGGGTGGAGAAAGAGGAATGTAGGTCCTTTTCACATTTGAGCATTGAGTTAGTCTTATGAAATGTGTTCTTGCTTTGTAGAATGTTATAAAAAAAAATGAGATTCCCCTATCCAATGGTTTTGGTGATTTGTAGAACTCCCTAGATTGGGGATGTAAATGGAAGTTTGGGATAGGTGTTTTGGCTATGAAGTGTACAATGCGAGCACATGTGAAGTGGGAGTCTCTAGGTAGATCATATGCTGCTATCATTGCCTCCACTGTCTTGATTTTAGAGCCCTAAACGAAATGATTAACAGTCTTTATACCATGTAATGAAAGGGTCCTGGTAGAGAGTATGGGTATCATAGCTTCTAGGAGGGGTAATGGGAGGTCAGTAATAATGGTGACTGCCTGGCTCATTGATTGACTGTGAAGGTGCTTCCAAGCTAGTAATGAAGCTTGTGAGGGAGGTGGATACATCCCAGGGCTTCCATAGGTCGCATATAAGAAGATTGTGCGGGCTAGGGTTAGGAGCTAGTGCTGATTCTATCTCTGTCCAAAGGGGAACATCTTTGTCTCTGAACCAGTACTTAATTTGATCCAGGAGGAACGCCCAGTAATAATCGCGGATGTCTACTAGACTTGCCCCACCTGCTGATCTATATTTAACCAGGTTGAAATGCTGGAAACATGCTTTTTTGCCCTTCCAAATAAAGTTTTGGAGGAGACTCAACAGGGTTTTAAAGTACTAATTCGGTATGGGAATCGGTAGAGCTCTAAATATGTACAGAATTTGGGGAAGTATGTTCATTTTGAAGGCTGCCAATCTCCCTGCCCAGGACAATTCATGTTGTGAAATTTGTGTTAGCTGAATCTTTATTTTGTCAATGAGGGGATTAAGATTAGCTGCAACTAAAGAAGATACAGTGAACGTTAGGGTAATACCCAGGTATGGGATCCCCTTGGAGCTCCATTTATAGGAAATTTCCTTTGTAGAGTCTGTTTCATTGTTGTGTTTAATCCAAGATCCCAAAGTAGGGATTTTGAGAAGAGAACTCTGTAGCATGATATGGTGCTGAAATGCAATACAATTTGGTGTGCGTGTGGAAGAAAGAGTTTCGTATTTTGCATTATTAATATCATGTCATCTGCAAATAAATTAATTATATGTTGAAATGACTGAAATTGGAATCCCGAAATTAAGGGGTGTGATCTGATGGCTTCTGCTAGGAGTTCAATCATCAGATTAAAAATACTTGGAGAAAGAGGGCAACCCTGTTGAGTCTCATTTGAAATAATAAATGGTTTGGATAACAGTGCTGATGTATAGACATACGCAGTCGGTTGCAAGTATAAGGCTAAAATTGCAGAAAGTATAGTGCCTTGGAACCCAAATTTACATAATACAGATGACATGTATTGCCAATGTACTCTGTCGAACGCCTTCTCTGCGTCAATGAACAACAGCAGAGAAGGCATTTGAGTCTGTTTTGCATGGTGGATACTGTTCAAAATTTGCCTAGTTTGCCTAGTCTGTCTTCCCCTTATGAATCCCATCTGGTCGCTTTTTACTAAGAATAGAATAATATCCCTGAGGTGTCTGGCAATACATTTTGCATAGTTTTTAATATCTGTGTTTAGAAGTGAGATTGGCCTAAAATCAGCCGGTGTGGTGGGGTCTCTCTCAGGTTTGGGTAATGTCACCACGTAAGCAGTCAGCATTTTTTTGGGGAAGGAGGAAGTGTGAGCTGCTTTCGTGCAGATCTCTTGTAAGTAAGGAGACAAGATATTGCTAAAAATCTTGAAATATTCATTGGAGTAGCCACCTGGGCCAGGAGATTTGCTATTAGGCAGGGAGTTGATAGTTTGTTCAATATCTTTAGTGGTGAAAGGGGCGTTCAGCTTGAGGAGTTGAGCCTCTGAGAGAGCAGGGAGGTTCAGTTTCTGTAAGAAACTTTGAATGTCCTTGACCGAGGATTGGGGTGTTTCGGGGTCGTCCCTTAGATTGTATAAAGCCCCGTGGTAATCAGCAAATTGGTTTGCTATGTCTTGGGGGTTAAATATTTTGTGGTGAAGAGTGGGATGAATTAAATGGGCAAATCTAGATTTAGATATTTTTATTCTGTTAGCTAGTTATTTGCCTACCTGATTTGCTTTGGCATAATGTTGAGTTTTTAACCTGCGGAAGATTTTATCATATTGTTGTGTTAGTAAATTAAGAGAGGTTTGAAGAAATTTGCTAAGAGATTGGAAGGTGTATGGTGTGCTGTCTTGTTTATTCTGGGATTCCAATTTGTAAATCTCAGATAATAGGGTGTTGAGTTTTGAATTGTAGAATTTTTTTGCCCTGGGGCCTTGCTGAATCAGGATGCCTCTCATGTAGGCTTTATGGGCATTCCACAATATATAAGGATCCTCAACAGAGGATGCGTTAGTGTGGAAGAACTCCCTAAGGTGTCTGGTGACTTCCTCAGAGCTTTTAGATTCTTGTAAGGTCCAAATGTTGCAGCGCCAAATGGTAATAGTGGGGGATACATGCTTCTCCTCAATAGTTATGGAGATTGCAGCATGGTCAGACCATGTATTGTCATGTATTCTGGAGGATGATATTTTCTGCAATAACCATTTGTCTGATACAAACACATCTAATAGGGTATAGGTGCAGTATCTGGAGGAGAAGTAGGTGTAATCTCTCTCATTTGCATGCTGGCACCTCCAGACATCTTACACCGCTTCTGAATGAAACAGTTGGTGAAGTGACGTTCCCCAACCTTTTATCTGAGAGCTAATATCTAGATGAGGGTCTGTTGTTAGGTTAAAGTCACCACATATCAAAAGGTGTCCATATATGACCAATGCTATGCACTTGAACAGGGCACAGAAGAACCGAATTTGGTGTGAGTTTGGTACATACACAGCCACCAGTGTATTTGGTTGTGAGTTGATCTCACATGTAACAATGACGTATCAGACCTTTGGGTCCAAAAAGGAATCCCTGAGATGGAAGGCAAGAGAGTTGCGGATGGCCAGGAGGTTTCCTCTTTTCTTTTCCTGAGCACATGCCAGGTAGCTGTATGGATAGTCTCTGTGTGAGCACTTGGGAGAGTTGGAAGCCTGGAAGTGAGTTTCTTGAATGCATAGTATGTCTGCTCTGTTTGTGAGACTCAACCAGTGTATTAAACAATGCAGAATAGTCCCCTATGGTGCGTTCCCTGTGGTCGACTCTATTCCCCAACACATGAACCCCCTCCTGCCATGTTTTAACACAGGAGACAAGGTCAGCATGGAGAGATGCCCTGAGTGACAACATCATTTATTTTAATGTGGTATCCAACATGGGCTGTCCTATGGTTGGGAAGGCAGCAATCGGATCCACTGCTCCTGAGGGGGCGCCAGCTTTGGATGCCTGGAATATGCTTACCTCCATGTCCGGGTCTGCCTTATCCCTGTATGGGGAGTGCCTGTGAGGCTTGGATTCGACCGGGTTCTGGGTGGTGGAGCTGGAGGTGCTGGAGGATGTGCCACTATAACCCCCAGTTGGTGTGTTGCCTTCTTTAGGCTGCCCATGGCCTGATGCTGAAATCTCAACAGTTTCTTGCTGCTGAGTGGATCGGGCACCGCCACCATTTTGTTGAAGCCCTCTGAATAGCCCGCTGTGACTCCCGAGGACATAGGTTTTGTCTGGGGCTGTCAGGATGGAGGAGAAGCTTCATTGGATATAGTTTCCCCCGGCGGCTGAGCGGAGCTCTCAAGTCAGGCGCCATCTCGGAGCTTGGTTACCACATCCTCCCTCTGGCTTCTTTTTTGAGCACAGTTCAGTAATTCCAAGCCTATTTAGCATACAAGGAGGTACTTGCTGTTATCTTTAGCATGCTCCTTTATTATCATGATCCTCCCAGAATTTCTATAGAATTGTTGACTTTCTAAAATACAGCTAACTGGATTGCAGTGGCATATTGGGTTGGCAGAGAAGTAAAATCTTATGAAGCCCACTGCCAAGCTACTGCATTAGTTAAGTAAACCTTAATTTGGTGCAGGTTTTCAATACAGCCCAACTTGGGTATCCCCCACTGCTGTTTTTTTTATTTTAATATACATACCTTTTTCTGTTTTCTTCTCTTACTGTGGTGGTGCTGGGTAGTCCTCTACATTGTAGAGAACATTATTCAAGTTGTGATGTAAGTGTCATTCCTTGTGGAATTCCCCTATGTGCCCAAGCCAGTTTAATGATGCACTCTCAGGGCTATGTCTGTAATGCTGTGGGCTCACTGGAAATAAGTTAACTGATGCTGAAGATGGCCTTGATAAGTTAAATGATGCTGAAGATGGCCATAGCCAAGAGCTATGCTCTTGTAAGGCAAAGCAACAGGTTCACTTTAAACTTTAATAAATTAGGCCCAGCTTTACTTCATGGTGCCTCTCTTATTCTTAAATTGCAACATATACAGCACAATAAAATCATTTGAGCACAAATAATAGTATAAATATCACAGACAGTGATAGACAGTTAACCTTGGGTATCCATACACATTAAATATATGCGCACATTTTTTCTGATTTAAACAAGGTAATAAATGGCAAGATAGTGTGTATCTTTTTTCCATTCTTGCAATTAACTGGTTACAAGGAATTTTCATTCACCTGTGCTTAACTTTCACATAAAACACAGGAAAAGTACAATATTGTTTGTGCTGACAAGGCTATTAACAAGCCTCAGAATGCAAATCTTCTGTGAACTGAGCTGAGCAAACTTATTAAAATCTGCTCTGCTGACAATTCTTTTACTTTGCCCAAGAATAATTCATGGCTTAAAAATCATCAACAATTTTAAATTTTTTCCAAAATGAACTTTTATGGGGTTAAACTTTCTTCATTAAAAAAAGTACAGCTACAGTTCTCATATGTCACCCTTTTTATGAGTAGAATACATCTAAATAATGGTATCTAGTTAACTAGGACACAAAAATTAAACTGTTACTAAACCCAGAAAAGTAAAATCAGTCTGTACAGTATATGCAGTAAAGCATGCCTGTTATACTCACTTTGGAACCTAAGGGGTTAAAGTAATTGTAAGGGTAATTTTTATTTTTTTTTAATAACAAACATATCATACTTACCTCCACTGTGCAACTCGTTTTGCACAGAGTGGCCCCGAACATGCTTTTCTGGGGTCCTCCGGCGGCTCTCGCGGCTCCTCCCCGCATCAGGTAACCCCCTGGGAGAAGCACTTTCCAGGGGGATTACCTTGCGGATGTGATGCTGAGGCCAGCATTCAGCATTCATAGAGGCCGAATGCAGGACTCGGCCCCGCCCCCCCGGCGCCCACGTCATTGGATTTGATTGACCGCAGTGGGAGCAAATGCCTGTGCTGCTATCAATCTATCCAATCAGGAGCCTGGAGCCAGTGGAAAGAGAGACAGCGTGTCCCCACCGACTGAATGAAGGGGTTCAGGTAAGTAAAATGGGGGGGCTAGGGGGCCAGCGACTGCCAGGTATTTTTTCACCTTAATGCATAGGATGCATTAAGGTGAAAAAACACAAACCTTTACAACCCGTATGCGCAATGTGTAAAAAGGCTGTTTGATACTGTATGCACAGATCCTCCCCTTCTTGCATAGCCCCAAAACATGTCCGGAATAAGACAGTTACAGGTATCAGGCTGCCATTGCTCAGTTTGGTGTGTATTGCTAGAGAGGTTTTTTTTATTTCTTGGGAGAGTACATGTGATCAGCCCAGGGCCAATCGGCACTGCCCAGACAGAGCGTCAGGGGTCCTGCATCCTGATAAGACAGCCAGTGCAGAATGAAAACTCCTCCTACAAGCTTTAACCAGACACTGATAGAAGTCATAAGACTGCTATATACTGCTGATGAGAAAAGGTATTTAGCAGTTTATATTTAATAAAATGATTGCATTTCCATGCTCTGTGTACTGTGGAAAACCAGATATATTGAATACAGGGTCCTGGGTTTAGTAACACTTTAAGTGTACTGTTTGATGTTATATCACTTGTATGTATCTAGATTTTTTTCATGATTTTTATTTGCTGATATGTTGCAATTATTGTTTATACACCTTGCTTTATACAGTATACCTATGCATTGTATGTTGCAGTGTTAGTCTATTGCATTGCAATCCATTTTCAATGGCTGCACAATTGTGTGTTGTGGTGTGCTGCATAGTAAGAAAAAAAATGGTTTGTCAGTTCTTGTGTGTTGACAGTACACAATGTATCAAAATGGAATAGTTTGAAGGGGGCTTTATAGATTTTTTATGTGTTTCATCTTGTAGCTGGAAGTGCAGTGTAACTGGCTATCTAGTTAGCAAGAAGGTTTTGCAGAACATGTCATATTCACAGATATGCCCCATGAAAAACTATTTACACTTTTTTTAATGTTGCAGCAGCAAAAAGCACACCGTAGGGTGACCATACACATTACAATATCTTTGCAATCTTTAAATTTAGCAAGAATTATGTACAGAAAAGGCAACATCTAAACAATATTTTTAATTTGGATCAAAAAACCTTACATACTAAATAACTGTTGGTAAATCAAAGGCTTATCACACACATTACAATCTGATTAGACAATCTCCTTTAGATACACCAATAACTATGCAGTGCAGGGAACTGCCTAACTGAATACAAATTGATTGTTTAACCTAGGTAGTTGCTCAAATTACATGTTCTGGTAAATCTAAATTGTACAAAGATTATATTGTCAGAGTAACCCTTATTCCTTATACTCTTTTTTGCACATGTAAAACATGGTAAAATGCACAATACAGTCCTAATCATTTAGACCTAAAACCACCAATTATTATTATATAGTATAATTTTCTGAAAGCAGGGACCCTGGGGAGAATCAAATGGTAGTAGTTTTGGGGTGTGGTGGTGGTGGGGGGTGGTTTGCTCTGGTGCCAGTGGAAGTGATTGGGTGGCTTTACAGCATCTCAGATTACTTCCACCAGAAATCCAACTGTTGATTGAAAATGTACACACACACACACACTCCAGAATGTTGTAGCAGATAGGAGTGTGTGTAAATGCTGCTGCTGCCACTGATCTGAGCCGTGTATCAGTGGCAGCATAAAGATTAAAGAAAAAGTATCACCAGAGCATGAAAATTGTTACTGAATCCCCCAGGTGACCGTTCATGTAGCACTTTATCCTCTTCTGATCAGTGGTCACGTTGTGCAGTAAAAGCACAATTGTAAGGCAGTTTGTGCTGGCTGTAGCTCCACCCCAGGTTGAAGTCCAATTTATGGGCATTCCCATGGTGAAGTTACACACAGTATTAGGCACCACCCCCTCATCATCCTAATTAAGGTGAATATTGTGTGTATTGTGCGTGCCCCTTCCCTCTTGCCAGCCATTAGGCAGACCTGAATCAAATAGTGATTTATGTTTAGCTTACTAAAGAACAAATACTCTATGGTTATTAATGAACAGGGATGACAGGGGACACTCTACTGGAGCCCGTAGTTCCTCATCTAGCAGCTACTAGACCCACCTGCTTGTTATTCTGGGGGGTTAGACTAGTGTAGCTCTTGGCTGGTACTGTTGTGAATGACATTGCACTGGATAAGAGTGCTGTTGTTTACAACTACACAACCCAGCTAGTCTCTCTTAAGCCTTGTACACATAATGAGAATATCAGACAAATGATTGTCTGTTTTTTTTTTTGGCATACTAGTCTCATATTGAAAATGAAGAGGTTACTCAACTTACAAAAATTCTTGCATGACAGAATACAACTTCGAAAGTGATGTAATGTATTGCATTGTATTTGTATTGTATTTTCAGACAAAAACTGTACTGATTAGATGAAAATTGTATGATCTGGTATCTACGAGAACATTTTTTGTATTTGTCTCTTTGGATAATTTTGGATGAACTGTCCTGTTAACCACTCGAAAGCTGTGTACTAACAATCCATTTATTGTACAATCTCTTCAAAAGCGGTATTTCTCTTCCTATTTTCTGATTGTGTATACTAGGCTTAAGATTACTGAGCCCAGATTTAACTGCCTTAGTATTATCTGGTTTATGTACTTGTGAAAGATAGCACTTGTCTCAAGTGTACTGCTATGCACAACAACAAAAGATGCTAGCTTCCCTAGTCGCTCTCTCAAACATAGCAGGCAGGCTGGTCTGGGTGCCATTAGAAAAGGAGTTTTATCTTCAATTACTTTCTTTCATTCAGAGTTTCATCTGTTATCCTAGTTCTAAAAATGTACTGATGTACTCTGTATGTGGAAATAAAGATAGAAAACTATGCGTGGTATATTTGTCCATAAAACTAAATGAATCTTGAAGGATGTAGATGTTATTGGATCCAGTGCTGTGTTGTCCCCTCTCCTTTGTGTGCTGTCACACTCTCTGTGTACGCTGTCACTCACAAGTACACAATTATTCATCTTTTTGTTATCTGTATGGTCAGACAGCCATTTGTGTGGGGGGTTAACCTGTCAAACAACACAGCTAGCCTTTGACAGCGGGAAAAATACTTTGTCCTCTGGAGGACAGGAGACATAAAAAATACAAAGTGAGTCTTCTTTAAAGAGAATGTACAAGCAGATCTAAAGGAGATTGCAAATCAGATTATTGTATCTAAATTTCACTTGTACATAAATAGAATGAGTGAATACATTTGTGAGACACTAAAGTGCATGCACCAAAGAAAAAAAAAAAAAATTTAGGACAAGAAGCTGGAATTTACATTTAATTATTTATCTTTCAATTTGAAAAATCACAGAGATATTTTTTATAATGGAAGTGAGGTAAGATATGGATTCTGGCCACAGTTTTATATATATATATATATATATATATATATATATATATATATATATATATATATATATATATATATATATATATATATATATATAATATATACACACACAGGTATATATTTATTTTACTGCAGCCTTAAAGACTGTTCTATGCAGTCATTGATTATTTGTTGACAGTCATTGGCAACAACAAACTAGTTGTACTTGTATGTTCCATTTTTTTCTTACATGATGTGCTAAATATGATTCCTCGGGACACTACAAACAGATAAACTGGCGGAGGAATATTTGTGTCAATTACCTTAAAGTATAGAAAGATTTGGAATAGAATCATTTTATGTGTTAAAACTTGGAAGAAAATAATCAACACATCTGGATTTGTTAGTCAGCAAGAACAACAAAACACTAGCAGGTCTTGTACAGATACAGTATCTCACAAAAATGAGTACACCCCTCACATCTTTGTAAATAATTTATAATATCTTTTCATCTTTTCATGTGACAACACTGAAGAAATGACACTTTGCTACAATGTAAAGTAGTGAGTGTACAGCTTGTATAACAGTGTAAATTTGCTGTCCCCTCAAAATAACTCAACACACAGCCATTAATGTCTAAACCACTGGAAACAAAAGTGGGTACACCCCTAAGTGAAAATGTTCAAATTGGGCCCAAAGTTTCAATATTTTGTGTGGCCACCATTATTTTGGCACTGCCTTAACCCCCGTGGGCATGGAGTTCACCAGAGCTTCATAGGCTGCCACTGGAGTCCTCTTCCACTCCTCCATGATGACATCACAGAGCTGGTGTTAGAGACCTTGCACGCCTTCACCTTCTGTTTGAGGTTGCCCCACAGATGCTCAATAGGGTTTAGGTCTGGAGACATGCTTGGCCAGTCCATCACCTTTACTCTCAGCATCTTTAGCAAGGCAGTGGTCATCTTGGAGGTGTGTTTGGGGTTGTTATCATGTTGGAATACTGCCATACTGCCCAGTCTCCGAAGGGAGGGGATCATGCTCTGCTTCAGTATGTCACAGTACATGTTGGCATTCATGGTTCTCTCAATGAACTGTAGCTTCACAGTGCTGGCAGCAGCACTCATGCAACTCCAGACCATCACACTCCCACCACCATGCTTGACTGTAGGCAAAACATACTTGTCTTTGTACTCCTCACCTGGTTGCCATCACACACGCTTGACACCATCTGAACCAAATAAGTTTATCTTGGTCTCATCAGACCACAGGACATGGTTCCAGTAATCCATGTCGTTAGTCTTCTTGTCCTCAGCAAACTGTTTGTGGACTTTCTTGTGTAACATCTTTAGAAGAGGCTTCCTTCTGGGATGACAGCCATGCAGACTAATTTGATGCAGTGTGAGGCGTATGGTCTGAGCACTGACAGGCTGACCCCCACCCCTTCAACCTCTGCAGCAATGCTGCCAGCACTCATATGTATATTTCCCAAAGACAACCTCTGGCAATGATGCTGAGCATGTGCACTCAACTTCTTTGGTCGACCATGGCAAGGCCTGTTGAGTGGAACCTGTCCTGTTAAATCGCTGTATGATCTTGGCCACCATACTGCAGCTCAATTTCAGGATCTTGGCAATCTTCTTATAGCCTAGGCAGTGGCGTCACTAGGGTTCGTGTCACCCGGTGCTGAAAAAATTGGTGTCACCCCCCCTCCCCCCCCGCCCTCCACCAAATATAGTCCCCCTTCAGTACAGACCCCTCTCCTCTAAGTACAGATCCTGCAGTATAGATCCCCCTCCCTCAGTATAGATCACCCTCACTAACAACAGACCTCCACCCTCATTGAAGACCCCCCCCATGAGTACAGACACCCCCCCATCAGTATAGACCTCCAAACTCAGTGCAGACCCCCCATCAGGGTAGAATCCACCCCCTTAGTGCAGACCCCCCCATCAGTATAGAATCCCCCTTTAGTGCAGACCCCCACAGTTTAGACACCCCCCCTTTAGTGCAGACCCCCCATCAGTATAGAATCACCCCCTTAGTGCAGAACCCCCATCAGTATATAACCTCCCCTTAGTGCAGACCCCCCATCAGTATATAACCTCCCCTTAATGCAGACCCCCCATCAATAGAGACACCCCCTCTTAGTGCAGACCCCCATCATTATAGAATCCCCCTAGTGCAGACCCCCATCAGTATAGAATCCCCCTTAGTGCAGACCCCCCATCAATAGAGACACCCCCTCTTAGTGCAGACCCCCCATCAGTATAGAATCCACCTAGTGCGGACCCCATCAGTATAGAATCCCCCCTAGTGCAGAGCCCATCAGTATAGAATCCCCCTAGTGCAGAGCTCATCAGTATAGAATCCCCCCTAGTGCAGAGCCCATCAGTATAGAATCCCCCTAGTGCAGAGTCCCCATCAGTATAGAATCCCCCCTAGTGCAGACCCCATCAGTATAGAATCCCCCCTAGTGCGGAGCCCATCAGTATAGAATCCCCCTAGTGCAGAGTCCCCATCAGTATAGAATAGAATCCCCCTAGTGCAGAGTCCCCATCAGTATAGAATCCCCCTAGTGCAGAGTCCCCATCAGTATAAGCACCCCTCTCCCCTCCCTTAGCGCCCCCCCCGCACATGTCTATCTACTAATCTACTTAGAGTGTACAGTACCTCAGTACAGCGTGGCCTCGGACGTATACACACAGAGGTGTGTGTCACTTGGAGCTCCTCCTCCTCACTGGATGTAAACAGAGGAGGAGGCAGCTTCAGTCCGCTCCACGGGGGACACAAAGCGAGACGAGAGGCACAGGGCAGAGGGCGGTGTCAGCGACTGCGGTTCGGCTATACATGGGTGTCACCCCTCTGGCGGGTGTCACCCGGGTGCGGCCCGCATCCCCCGCCCCCACCTTGCAACGCCACTGAGCCTAGGCCATCTTTATGTAGAGCAAAAACTATTGTATTTAGATCCTCAGAAAGTTATTTGCCATGAGGTGCCATGTTGAACTTCCAGTGACCAGTATGAGAGAGTGAGAGCAATAACACCAAATTTAACACACCTGCTCCCCATTTACACCAGAGACCTTGTAACACTTACAAGTCACATGACATCATGGAGGGAAAATGACTAACTGGGCCCAATTTGGACATTTTCACTTCGGGGTAAACTCTCTTTTGTTGCCAGCGGTTTAGACATTAATGGCTGTATGTTGAGTTATTTTGAGGGGATAGCAAATTGGTACTGTTATTCAAGCTGTACACTAACTATTTTACATTGTAGCAAAGTGTCATTTCTTCAGTGTTGTCACATGAAAAGATATAATAAAATATTTACAACAATGTGAGGGGTGTACTTACTTTTGTGAGATACTGTGTATATATATATATATATATATATATATATATATATATATATATATATATATATATATATATATATATTTATATATATTGTGTAAAAATAATAAAGTAGTGAGGAGCCGCTCTTGTAACCATCAAATGTAGTCCATTAGCTTTTCCCATACGTGCCAATACAAATAATTACAAAAGAATAGGTGAGACAAAAATATCCCTTTCTCTCTCTTTAAACTCCTTTCATCAAACACATGAAACAATTGTTTCATGTGTTTAACCACTTGCCTACTGGGTATTTTTACCCCTTTCCTGCCCAGACCAATATTTAGCTTTTAGCGCTCTCACACTTTGAATGACAATTGCGCGGTCATGCTACACTGTATCCATATGACATTTTTATGATTTTTTTCACACAAATATAGCTTTCTTTTGATTGTATTTAATCACAAGTGGGTTTTTTATTTTTTCGCTAAATAAGAGGCTGAACTGTTGGGCACTAATGAGGCGGTACTGATGAGGCGGCACTGATGGGCACTGATAGGCTGCAGTGATGGGTACTAATGAGTTTGCACAGGTGGGCGCTGATGAGGAAGCACTAATGAGGCGGCACTGATGGGCACTGATATGTGGCACTGGTGGACACTAATAGGTGGCACTGGTGGGCACTGATTGGCAGCACTGATGGGCACTGGTAAGTGGCACTGATGGGCACTGGTAGGCAGCACTGATAAGTGACACTGATGAGGAACAACTGATGAGCACTGATTGGCAGCACTGGTGGGCATTGATAGGCAGCACTGTTGGGCAATGTTGGGTCTGCACTGATAATTAGGACACTGATAATCAGTGCCCTGATTATCAGTGCCCTGATTATCAGTGTAGATGTCCCTTTTACACAAGCTGGTTCTCGGCTTTCCTCTCCTCCCACAGGCAGTGTGAGGAAAGGAATGTCGATAACCAGCTTGTGTTTACATCATGATCAGCTGTCACTGGACACAGCTGATAATTTGGTAAAGGGCCGCTGCCATTGGTCCTTTACCTCAACCTGTAAACAGCTGTGTCCTAAGGACACAGTGATCACAGAGCCCGTCGCCCACGCCCTGCGGCTGTTGTGATCATGGGAGAACATCATATGATGCCCTCCCAGGACAACAAGAACAACAAGAACTGGACAACACCGTAGCCTTCATTTGCCTATAGCACAGTCGGAAAGAGGTTAAGCAAAGGAATTAAAAGAAAGAGCAAGAAATACCTGTGCCTAATCCCTTTTGAAAACATACACACATATCCCCTTTACCAGTTCCCAACACCAACATGTTAGCTAATAAAAGACTGTTTTTATTCCACACCCCAATATATTAGGTCAGTAAATGTTTATATAAAATATTATAAGTCCACTAGCAAGTTTTTGTAATTAGCAATCTGTGTCAGTGGGAGCAGACTTTCCTGTCTATGACCAATATTTGCTGCAGATCTGCATAAATCTTTCACTTGTAAGCCCCTGTTCACATTGGTGCAATGTGACATGCTATTTGACATGATTTTTCTTCAGCGCATCGATTTCCAAAAGTAGTACCTGCACTACCTTTGACGACATGAACCCACACAGATGTCTTTCAAATCTCCCTGAACTCGCACTGAAATGCGGGTTTGAAAGAGTGAGAGTTCAGCTGAACTCGTACTCTCTTGAACCCGCCTTCAGTGTGAACAAGGACTAAAATTAGTAATTACATATGTACTTTCCTAAGTACAGGCTGAGAAACAGGAAGAGAAAGGACATTGACGATTTTCCTTATTAAAATCTTAATAGCTCCCTTCTCCCTCCTTATCCATCCATTTATTTATTTATTTTTAATTTATAGGCTCACCGGGTGAAAAACGGTATGGCATTGCTTCTTTTTGCAAATGATGTGCATAGGAGGGTAGACAAACAGCATATGGTGGTGTTGTGAGGAACAATTAGGGGGTTCTGCAGGGAAGATGAGGAGAAGGACAAATGTCTGTTTTCAGAGCTCAACCTCGCTCTTTCTGGCTGTACTACCAGCTCATCTTTGGCTTGAAAACTACCTAGCAAAGAGATTTCAGGTAATAAGAACCTAAAGTGTAATTCCACCTTTTGAGCCAAATTGGGATAAGACCTACTTTATATTTTATTAGTTACATGTTCTCATTCACATAGCATAATAATAAAAAATATATATATATATATATGTAATTATGATTACTACTGCTTACCTTTTTAATCTGTTGAAAAAAATTATAGTAAAACCATAATTTACCTCTTCTATGTAATTAAAGGAGAGGGCTGGGAATGTTTACCATGTATAAACCTGTCTGTACTGGTAGATTTTTATTATGTATTCACACTTTTTTGCAGTTTTTTTGTGTGGGGTTGCTCTTAAAATCTATACCAGGCCATCATCATAGACAAAGGTCTGGCATGTATCTTTAGGAGGAATCCCTTAAGACAAAAAAATTCCATAGCTCAACTCACCAACCAGTCTGCTGACCAACCAAATTAACCTGTCTAAACGTCTGTTAAAATCAGGGGTTTAGTTAGCACACATTTGCAAATGCATGTGAAAGCTGCAAGGCCTCGTCACGGCACCCTGTGTTGCTTGCAGTCCTAACACTAAAATTTATAAGTGTCTCCACAGTGGAAGCACATACATGGAATGGATAGATGTGGGGCAGGTGAGCCCGGAGGCAGCCGAGGCCCCCTTAAAGGAACAGGAGCACACTGGACACCCAGCAAGAGCACAATGGCAGCAAAGGTGCCCAGTATGTCCCCGGACCATATATATATACAAACAGTAACAACAAACTGGCCACTGGCCACTGCCCCATCTATAACTTGCCTTCACAGCAAGAAGCCTATGGAGGGCCATATACATGTAAGACAAAAACAATTCCATAGCTCAACTCACCAACCAGTCTGCTGACCAACCAAATTAACCTGTCTAACTGTCTGTTAAAAGCAGGGGTTTAGTTAGCACACATTTGCAAATGCATGTGAAAGCTGCAAGGCCTCGTCAAGGCACCCTGTGTTGCTTGCAGTCCTAACACTACAAATTTATAAGTGTCTCCACAGTGGAAGAACATGCATGGAATGGATGTATCTTTAGGAGGAATCCCACTTTTTTTTTTTTCATAGGGTCCCTCATTTATATCCATACCAAGAATAAAGCAGCCATGAACTGTTATTGACCAGCAATTCCTTGTAAGGGTCAGTTTTTCTGCAGTAGGTTGTATCCATCATACAGCTGCACCACTTTAAAGGTAGGTTAAGGTCCCCAAGCCATGCTATTTAAAGAAATTATGCATTTTTAATGTTTCACTTTAGGTAAAATTAAAATCTGAACACTGACAAAAGTAATTTTTTTTAAACTTTTTTCTCTGCTTTGGTACATTCTCCAGGGGAGTTCCCATGTTATTTGTTTGACAATATTTTGCCTATTGGCCTAGAAAACGTTCATTACTTTTTTTTTTTACATTCAGCTCTTATTGACAACAACAGTCAATCTGGAGATTGTTCTGCTTAACAAATCACATTTGTTAGTGAATTTGTTTTATGTTTTCAATTAAAGTTGTGTGCATCTCTATGAGCATCATGTTCCGTTAGTAAATACTATTAACCACTTCAGCCCTGGAAGGATTTACCCCCTTCCTGACCAGAAAATTTTTTGCGATTCGGCACTGCGTCACTTTAGCTGACAGTTGCGCAGTCGTGCGACGTTGTACCCAAACAAAATTGACGTTCCTTTTTTCCCACAAATAGAGCTTTCTTTTGGTGGCATTTTATCACCTCTGCGTTTTTTATTTTTTGCGCTATAAACAAAAAAAGAGTGACAATTTTGAAAAAAAGCAATATTTTTAACTTTTTGCTATAATAAATATCCCCCAAAAATGTATAAAAAAACAAATTTCTTCCACAGTTTAGGCTGATATGTATTCTTCTACATATTTTTGGTAAAAAAAATCACGATAAGTGTATATTGATTGGTTTGCTCAAAAGTTATAGCGTCTACAAAATAGGGGATAGATTTATGGGATTTTTATTATTATTTTTTTTTTACTAGTAATGGTGGTTATCTGCAATTTTTATTGTGACTGTAAAATTGCGGCGGACAGATCGGACACTTTTGACACTATTTTGGGACCATTGACATTTATACAGCAATCAGAGCTAAAAATAGCCATTGATTACTGTATAAATGTCATTGGCAGGGAAGGGGTTAAACACTAGGGGGCAATCAAGTGGTTAAGTGTGTTCCCTCACTGTGTTCTAACTGTGGGGAGGATGGGCTCACTACAGCATGACAGAGATCACTGCTCCTGATGACAGGGAGCAGTAGATCCCTGTCATGTTGCTAGGCAGAACAGGGAAATGCCTTGTTTACATCTCCCCGTTCTGCCTCTCCTCACCACAATCGCGGGCTGCTGGCGAACATCGAGTTCACAGGACCCACAGGCACGCTCCTGTGGCGCGCGCACGTCCGCTAGGCGGGAATCTCAAAGGGATGTACAGGTACGCCCTTTGTTCTGCCAACGTAAATCAGCATGCGGCGTTCTGCATGTAGTTAAAATACACTTTGGTGGTTTAGCTGGGTTTGTGGATGCATTATTGCAGCAGTGTACACAAATTGTCTTTATGACATCATTTTCTCTCTCTCTCTCTAACCCATCAATTCTTCATATAGTCTAATTCAGTTTTATATTGGAGCAAGTGGAACGCAAGGCAAAGAAAACAAAGTAAAAAACTATGTAGCTCGTACAGTTCATAAAATGCTATTTCTATTTGCCTCTTAATGGCTGAAATTTATTCCAACTTCTCAACGCTCCAAATTTAAGTAATTGCTCAAATTGCGCTCTTTGTGTTTGTTAATGCATCCTTAGCAACTTCCATTAGTAATTAATCTTTTCCCTATTTCTGACAGTGTAGTTTACAGTATTGATCCCTGCACCAATTAGATATTTTACCCTTTTACAAACTGACATGCAGTCTGGAGAATGACTAAATGGAGGTTGTGTTGGCAAACATGCCTGCCCTCAGGTGCTTTAAACAACAGTATAATTGTTCAATTCATTTGCATACAAAAGTAGCATAAAATATTTAAGTCCAACCAGCATGTTTTACAAGTGACAAGAGAGCCAGTGCACTCATTCCGAAGAAGTGTTGCTTAAAACCAAGCCCAGATATGGTAATATCTTATCGCGGTTTGACAAGTGTAACTGACTAACTGGGAATGATTTTATGCAATGCTTCATTATGGTCTTACACAAATGCAAATCATTTCCAGTTCTGATACCTAATTACAAACTAAAATGTTTAGGTTGGATTAGGTTGTGCAGACATGATTGCATTATTTAATAAAGTATGATGATACTCATTAACTAATGCTAACAATTTATTTAAAGTAAAAACGGTTGAATGTGAAGACTACACACAAATTTGCACTGACTACACGGTGAGAACATATTTAAGTAGGTCTTATTTCCTTCGTCACGTTCAATGCTATAGTATAGGGCAGTGATGGTGAACCTTGGCACCCCAGATGTTTTGGAACTACATTTCCCATGATGCTTAACTACACCGCAGAGTGCATGAACATCATGGGAAATGTAGTTCCAAAACATCTGGGGTGCCAAGGTTCGCCATCACTGGTATAGGGGGTTATTTACTAAAGGCAGATCCACTACAATTGCAAACTACAAGTGCAAAGTGCACTTGAAATTGCACTGAAAGTGCACTTGGAAGTACAGTCACTGTAGATCTGAGGGTGACATGCAAGGAAAATAAAAAACAGCATTTTAGCTAGCACATGATTGGATAATAAAATCAGCAGAGCTTCCCCTCATTTCAGATCTACCTCTCAGATTTACAGCGACTGCACTTCCAAGTGCACTTTCAGTGCAATTTCAAGTGCACTTTGCACTTGCAGTGCACTTGTAGTGCAAAGTGGATCTGCCTTTCGTAAATAACCCCCATAGTGTTTGTAAACCAAAAACGTATTGTTTTACTTTTGAAAAAAAGTAGGGAAGAGTTAAACAGTTTCAGTGTATTTTTTGCTGTCCCAATGGGGAAATGTAACTGTACTGTAACTGTACTGGTTAACTTGCTATTAACCAGTTGTGGACACTGGGCATGCTACCCATGCCAAAAGTAAACAGGGCAAAAGAAAACATCAAAGTTTACAAAGCTTTTGTAGTATGACTTGTCCTACTGTCTCATTGCTGCTCTCTCCCTCACACTTGCTGGCAATTTACAGCTTTCTCATTAAAGAGGTTGTATACCCTTTTTTTTATATTTTTACCTATAGGTACGCCTATAATAAGGCTTACTTGTAGGTAAAATGAATATCTCCTAAACCTGGACAGTTTAGGAGATATTCACTTTGCATGCAGCCGCTGACATCAGCGGGGCATGCGCTGTGATAGTCCGGCTGAAGGTCTGGCAGGCACTGCCGACCTTGCCGGAAAGAAATCTCCAGCGCGCATTCGCGGGAATGACAATATCGTGGCTCCGGCCACTCACAACGCCAGAGCCGTGAACCCAGAAGACACGCCAAGGGAAATGTCAGCTCCCTTGGCGTGGACCGGGATCAGCTGCGGACTCATTGTTCTAAGGTAAGTATTTCATAACGAGCTAGTATGCAGTGCATACTAGCTCATTATGCCTTTTGCCTTACAGGTTTAAAAAAAAAAATTTGTGCGGTTATACAACCGCTTTAATAAAAGGTATGCAGAGATGCAAAGTAACAGTGATACATTAGTATTTACTTTGTTGCAAGGAAAGAGCTTTGTTTTGCATATGATGTCAGTTTAAGCAGCCTGACAGGTAAAAACAAGTTATTTATTAACCTCTTCACTCCAGCTGAATGCACATATGCGGCCTCTCGGCGTGTGGGCCTTCACTCAGAGTGGCCACATATATGTGGCCCTGTGTAAACCACTTACTGTACTGGGAGCCTGCAGGGTAGTCAACGGTTACCGGAAAGCTCCTGATGAATACTAGTGCTCGGGAGCTTTCCAATCATGTGACCGCTATGACAGCCAATCACAACGGTCACATGACCCAAATGCCCGACTCTGCCTCCAGGCATTTAGAACCCTTAAAGGGCTGGGAGGTGGCCGGCAGGAAGGGGTTAAATAAAATTGTTCCAATTTAGCCCTTAGTTTGTACTAAACAGCCCTAATTAACTCTTTCTTCCCTTTCCCCTATTTCCTGATGATTTTTTAAATGTATTTCTATTTTTTTAAATATTATTATTTAAATTCATTAAAAAAAATTATGTTTGTATTTGTTATTCTTTTTAGTATTGCATAAAAAAAAAAAAAAAAAGTTTATTTTTTATATTTATAGTAAGAATTATTTTAAATGAAAAGCGATCAAAGCAGAAACAGGTGCATTATTTTTGTATTTATTTTACCTTTTTGGGTGTTTGGATTGCATAAAAAAATATTTTTTTTTGCAGGACAAAATCGCCAAAAGAAAGACTTGTATGTTCAAAAAAAAACCATTATATATATATATATATATATATATATATATATATATATATATATATATATATATATAGTGTCTACACTTTGGACAATTTAGGCTTATTTCTTCATGCAACCTTTTCAGCCACTGTGTATAATGGATGACTTGACATGATTTTCCTGTTGGGGCTATTATTCACTTTAATACTTGATTTGTAATCTGTGATATGTTTGCCACTCCATGCATAATATTACCTTGTGGAGAAGAAAAGAGATAGGTGTTCCAGGTGTGTATGACAAAGATAATGTAAGAACACTTATGGCTTAATACTCAAAAAAGTATATTCAATTTAAACTCCATCCACTGACAGGTCAAGCTACATAGTGCAGAGCAAAAACAGTTCATGTTTATATTCCATAAGAAAAGGCATGAGATCTACTTCTCCTTCTCCATTGTTATTAATTTAAACAAACTAAAAATGACATAAAACCATTGACTAGAGGCAGATGGGTTGTTACCAACATGTGGTGAAGAATTCATGTCAATAGCACCTTTAAAAATATATTTATCTAGAAAAATTGTGACGTATTCAATACTTATTTTACCCGCTGTGTATTGAACATTTAACAGCAACAACATTTTTTTGCAGCACTAGATAATGTAAGCTTCATATTATTGTACATTTTCTGCCTTCCCAAGTACATAAAAGAAAAACATTGTTGAAACATTACAATAAGATATGGTACTGTAGTACTAGTTTTCTATTATTCTTTCAAGAAGGAAAACTGAAAGCAGAAACCAAATGTATTCTGTAAATAAAAAATACCAACAATTCTGTAACAACTTGTGTTTGAAGGGGTGTAACTATTTCTGTTATTACGTGTTCATGTTTTGAAGAACTCTACGATGAGGTTATTAATTCAAGAGTATTTCCCTGGTGGTAGCCCACTCTTTGGAAAGTTCTTATGTTTATTTATGAGTTTATGTTCTAAGAAAGAATCTGTAGAGGAATTTAGACTGGGTTCATTTAGATGAATGTTTACAGTTCTCTGAACCTGTGCATTACAACAGCAACCTACCACAGAACATCTAACCTCCACCATGAATTATTCATATACTGTACCTGCCATAAGGTAGCAGTGATTTTAACTGGTTCACACTCAAAGCATCGAAAAAATAAAAAACTATTCAGAATCAGGTCTTACAAATAAAATGAATAGTAGTATGATTATTAATAAATATATTTGTAAAAAAACAAGGCCAAACACCTGTACTGTTTAGTCAAAAGCTGAGCCAATGTGTATATCTAGATGTAAGCTTATATTATGCTTATATTTAGTCTGCAGAAGCTTTTTGCCTTAAATGTTACTTTGACTTCATAATGCCCATATGTTGCTACCAGTGGTCTTGGGTTTGCAACATATGAGGCCCTTTATAGGCCAAAGTTAGCAGTCATCAGCTGAATACAGGAATATAGAAGGTATTGTATATATTTATTAGGGATGTGCGAATGGTTCAGCCTGAACATAAGTTCGGGACGAACTTTGGTTGTTCGGATGTTCTGCAAACACAAGTTCGAAAGGCGCCAGAACACCGTTAAAGTCTATGGGACACTAACATGAAAAATCAAAAGAGCTCATTTTAAAGGCTTATATCCAAGTTATTGTCATAAAAAGTGTTTGGGGACCTGGGTCCTGCCCCAGGGGACATGTATCAATGCAAAATTTTTTTTTTAAAACTGACTTTTTTTGGGAGCAGTGGTGAAAAAAAGAGCATGGGATCTCCCCCCAGTCCATTACCAGGCCCTTTGGGTCTGGCATGAATATTAAGGGGAACCCCAAACCAAAATTTTAAAAAAAATTGCGTGGGGGTCCCCCCAAAATCCATACCAGGCCCTTTGGGTCTGATATGGAAATTAAGGGGAACCCTGCGCCAATTCTTTTAAAAAAATGGTGTAGGGGTCCCCCCAAAATCCATACCAGACCTTTCAGTTCTGATATGGATTTTAAGGGGAACCCTGTGCCAAAATTAAAAAAAAATGGGGTAGGGGTCCCCCTCAAAATCCATACCAGACCCTTATCTGAGAACACAACCTGGCAGGCTGCAGGAAAAGAGGGGGATGAGAGAGCGCCCCCTCTCCTGAACCATACCAGGCCACATGCCCTCAACATGGGGAGGGTGCCTCATCCCCACAACCCTTGCCCGGTGGTTGTGGGGGTCTGCAGGTGGGGGGCTTATCGGAATCTAGAAGCCCCCTTTCACAAGGGGACCAATTTACCCCTACCATTTCACAAAAAAGTGTCAAAATATTAAAAACAACAAGACACAGCTTGGGGACAAGTCCTTTATTAAAAAATAAAAAAATAAAAATGTCCCATGATGTCCATTCATCTTCTTATATCACTCCACTGATGGACCGAAAAAGATAAAAAAAAAATCTGCCACCGATCCGTCTCCATGGGAGGCTCTCGCTGTGTGACGCTTCATCGCCTTTGACAGTTCATATATAACTGAGGGTGGGGCCACCCTGTGATATACCCAGTGACCCCGCCCCCTCTGACACCATGGGGACTTTCCCATGGCTTCCCCTTGGTGTCAGAGGGGGTGGGGCCACCCGGTTACGTAAACAGATGGCTCTGCCCCCTCTGACG
Organism: Aquarana catesbeiana; assembly: GCF_042186555.1. Lineage (NCBI taxonomy): Eukaryota > Metazoa > Chordata > Amphibia > Anura > Ranidae > Aquarana > Aquarana catesbeiana. The sequence continues at coordinate 612,749,561 of NC_133325.1, read as the reverse complement.
CCACGGGGAAGCCGTGGGAAAGTCCCCGTATGATATGATATTTAACGGGAAAAAAACAAGAAAAAAAGCTTGAGGTTCCCCACAAATCCAAACTCTTAACTGAGAATGCAGCCTGGCTAACCATGAAAAGAAGAGGTGATGAGATTGTGCCCCCACTCCTAAACCATACCAGACCACATGTCTTCAACATGGAGGGATACCTTGCTAGGAAGGACCCCTAGCGAAGCTATTACGCACCTAATGCTAGAGGCCAATTGAGAGATAGGGCTTTCCTTGTGGCTAAGTTACAGACCCACCTGAAGGTGGAAACAGGAGGGGTCAGGTCCAAAGTAACACGGGTTGACTGCTGGACTGTATGCAGGTGGTTCCGGAGTACAGCTGGTTTGCTGGCGTAGAATCAGCAGACAGGTGGCACCCGTGAGGTGTTGCAGGATTCGGATAATTCTGAGACTGGACCGTGGTCAGAAGGAAGCCTAGGTCATGAGCCGAGTGGGTAGCAGAGCAGACTTGGTCAGGTGGATAGCTGAGGTCAAACGCCAGGTGGGTATCAGAGCAGATGTGGTCAGGTGGATAGCGGACGTCAAACACAGGAAGCAAACAGAAGACACAGGAACAGAAATATCACAGAGATAACGCACTGGAGGAGCCAAAGATCAACCAGCAACTGAAGCCACTAGTAGACTTCCTTATATAGGCCCATGTGACCTTCTGGAAGAGATTTTGGGTTCTAAAGTCCTTCTCCTACCATAAGTGCTGGTGGAGATGCTGGGTCCTTAAGTCCTTCTCCTGCCATAAATGCTGGTAGAGATGTTGGGTCCTAGAGCCCTTCTCCTGCTGTTGGTTCCCTGACAAAAGCACATTGTCTCAGTTTGATAAGAACAAAGGTCCTATTCCCTCAACCATGGCCTGTTGGTCTAGTGGATGTGGGAGTTTGTAGACTTATTGAAATCAGAAAGCCCTCTTTTACAATAAGGGGGAATCCAGATACTGGCCCATGCCCTAAGTGGATGAGTAAGTACAAACAAAACCAAAATTCCAAGTACAAACAAATGGCTACTTTCCCCACCTATAACTGGCCTTTGCAGCAAGGAGTACATGGAAGGGCGAAAATGTATAGATAATACTGGGGTGCCACACGGTGGCTCTGCAGCTTATGCATGTATTTGCGAATGTGTACAAACTGAACCCCTGTTTTTAACACAAACTGTTAGATAGGAAAATTCAATTGGTTGCAGGCTGGTTGGTAAGTTGAGCTGGGAATTGTCTTTGTTTTTTTTTTTTTTACATGCATTGCTCTTCCATGTGCTGCTTCCTGCGAAGGCCAGTTATAAGTGGGAGCAGTAGTTGTTTGTACTGTTGAAATACTGGTGAGGGGACGCACTGGACACCTTTGCTGCCATAGTGCTATAAGCTGCGTGTCTAGTGTGCCCCTGTGCTTTTTTTTTTTTTCTCAAACAAAAGGTTTTATTGAAAGTAAGTTATTGCATACAGTTCCAGAGCATAAACAATAGTTTACAGAGTGTAAGTCATATCTAACATAAACGAGGCAGTTAGCATATTACACCGAGCTCTCTTATCAGATACAAAGTACTTTAGAAGACCCGCAATCCCCCCATGATTTTTCGCCTGTTCTCCCCTACCTTGATAACCATTCATGTAATACTCTCCGTACATCCTTTTTAAGCTAAACTGATAAAAGTAAACTTTAGAATAAGCGGTCAATCACCAAATCCACTGGCGCTAGGCATGGTACATCCAGCCATTGAGCCCATCATTTCTCGTATTTTTTAGAGGATCCCCTATGCTGATATATAATTTTTTCCATCCGGAGTGTGACCCCCATTTGTGTGATCCATTCTTGCACTGTGGGTGGGTCTGTGGATTTCCAGTGCCTGAGGATAAGCAGACGGGCCTGAAACAAAGCTCTTCTAATAGCCTGCTTAAGGATATCCTCAGTCAGAAGATCATCCAGTATCCTCAGCAAACATGGTTTAGGGTCTAAAGGTATCAGTACCTGGAAAACTCTATTAATAGTGTCAATGACACCACTCCAATAGAGGTGCAGTTTTGGGCATCTCCATAAGAGATGGATGAGATCTCAATGATCTCCGGAGCATCTGGTGCAGGTGGGGTCAGTGCCCATTCCCATACGGGCCAATCTAGCCGGCTTGTAGTGTACTCTGGAAAGTATATAAAGCTGGGAGAGTTTTTGAGCAGCGTTCAGCGAGCACATGGGGACTGCCTGCAAGGCTTCCTCCCATTGTTCCTCTTCAAATGCACCAACATCCTGTTCCCAGTGAGACACAACCTTCAGGGGCGCGTCACCTAGGAAGAGAGTCAGAAGCAAGGCATAGCAATCAGATATAAACCCTTTATAAGTAGTTATTGCAAATAGGTGATTAACCTCCCTGGCGGTATGATTATTTCGGATTTTAGGTGCTGAAAGCGGTACCATTATTTTGCATGGAAATTTGGCGTTTTATATTGTAGGTCTGTAAATCTTAACAATAACACACTTAAATCTGTCCAAACCAGAGTCTAGTAGATATCCCGGGTATGATAAAGTTTGAAACACAAAAACATAAATTATAATATAATAAATAAAAATAAATAATTTTAAAAAATTTAAAAAAATAGTAATAAAATAAATTTCCCCACAATTCACTCTCGCTCAATTCTGCAAGTGTTCTAATTTATTATCGCTGTTTTCTAGCTGGTCTAAAGCCACTTTTGACGTAAAGGGACACTTTTTGGTTGCTATGGACAATCTCCAGTTTCCAGGCAGAAAGAACAGTGTATATCATGTAAAACTGCATGCAGGGCATGGGCCAGAGCACTGGGGACAAAAGGGATGTGAAATCATTTCATACAGTACTGTAATCTGTAAGATTACAGTACTGTATGTGTTATGATTTTGACAGTTTTTTGAATTTGCCGCCAGGCTCCGCCCCCGTGCGTCGCGCCGCTCGCAGGGAACGGAGCCTGGCACGGAGAGGCTTCGGAGGAGGACGGAGCCCTCGGACACTGCGGAGGACATCGCAGGATCCCGGGGACAAGGTAAGTAACACCGCCCCAGGATCCTGCAATGCGATCCCGAGTGTGGCTCGGGGTTACCGCTAATGGTACTGAATTTTAACCCCGAGCCACACTCGGGAAAACCACCAGGGAGGCTACAAATGGAAGTGGGTTCCAAGTTCCAAATGTCAGCACCCCTCTGGGCATCTATCGCATGTTTAAGTTGCCTATAATAATAAAACATAGACCCTGGCAATTGAAAGGCCTCTCTGAACTCCGAGAAGGATCTCAATTTGCCATCTCTGAATATATGTATCATGTGTGACACTCCATATTGTTTCCATTTTAGACCATATGGTATTTTAGTTATCTCTGAGTAGTGATTATTTTCCCAAATGAGGCTATATTTGGTGAAGCCCTCCACCCCCTGGAGCATCCTGACCTTGTTCCAAATCTTCTGCATAAGAGCGTAAGTTGGGAAGAGCTTATTGGATTTAGTGTATTGTAGGGCCTCTAAACCATCCACTACCTCTCTCTTGGACGTGAACCGGAGTATTTGAGCCGAGGAGTCCCTCAGGTTCATTTCCAAGTCTTGTCTAGGACTTATGACTCTTGCAATGTGTTGCAGTTGGGAGGCTAGATAGTAAACCCAGGGGTTAGGCAACACTAAGCCTCCATCATCTTTGGGGTGCTGTAACTGCTCAAGTTTAATTCTAGGAGGTTTTGATAGCCATATGAATGACCGGAAGAGGGAGTTAATGATTCTAAACTTTTTCAAAGTGATGACTATTGGGGAGTTGTGAAGCACATAAAGTAATTGTGGCATGAGGATCATCTTTATTAGGTTTATTCTCCCTACTTGGGACAGTTTCAATTTACTCCATACTTTGACACGATCGCGACAGCAATTGATCAAAGGGGTTAGGTTTAGATTGACGTAGTCCAGTGTACGGGCCGTAACCTGTGTTCCCAGATATTTAAGGGATGTTGAGACTGGGATATCCTGCATATTTCATTGGGATGGGGACGGGTCACGGTCTAGCAATAGCAGAGAGGACTTGGTCCAATTAATAACTAGACCTGAGTAATTTCCGAACTGGCTAATGACCCTCATTGCTTCCGTCAGTGAGGTGGATGTATCACCAAGCAGCATCATGGTGTCATCTGCATACATGATGACCTTCTCTTGAATGTCCCCATATCTAAAACCCTGTATCGAGGGATTAGTACGTATCATAGCCACTAGGGGCTCGATGGCCATAGCGAATAGGAGGGGAGACAGGGGGCAACCCTGCCTCGTACCTCTATGTAATTTAAAGGGTGACAAAATCCTCCCTCCTTCCCTAATGGCTGCTACTGGAGACGAGTAAAGTAGTTGCACTCACTTAATGAATCCGTCACCAATGCCGAATTTTTGCATTAAAGCCCATAGATAGTCCCACTTAACGCTATCAAACGTCTTGCGGGTTATCCAGTGATAGCAATGCTCTAGCTCCCCTATTGTCTGCCTGGGATTGGATGTTGAGAAAAAGTCTGCGAAGGTTTATCGCAGTTGACTTTTGGGGCATAAACCTGGATTGATCCGAGTGGATTATAGTGGAGATGACTTTATTCATTCGAATTGCCAATACTTTAGCTAGGATCTTTACATCATTTTGTAAAAGAGAAATAGGACGGTACGACCCCGGGTCAAGGGGGTCTTTATTGGGTTTTAATATCGGGACTATGTTTGCTCTGGTCATTGATTGAGGGAGGCTACCACTCTGTCTCGCAGCATCGAATACCTTCAGCAGGTGTGGAAGTATATGCTCACCATATTGTTTATATACCTCAATGGGGAGTCCATCATCTCCCGGAGCTTTAGAATTGGGGAACAAACTGGTCGCCATCTACAACTCTTCAATGGTTAAAGGGGCATCAGATAAAGAGTCTAATGAGTATGTTTGTTTAGATTCGTACAGGGAAGAATAAAATCTTACCAACTCTGCTAAAATTTGGTCTAGGGAGTTGGTTAGCCCGCCAAGGTGCATACGTAGGGCCCCAATAGAGGGGGAGGTTTGGTGGGAATGGGCAAAAGTTGCTAACAGACATCCAGTGTGCTCACCCTCTTCATAGAATGCTGCTTTATGAAAAAATCTCTTTCTCTCCTCTGTAGATGCCGTGATCTTATACAGCGCATCTTGCGCCGAAAGCCACGCCTCTTTGCTAGTTTGAGTTGGATCTGTAATAAATTTGTTCTCAAGATCCTCCATCATACGTTCTATTCCCTCCCTCTGAGCATGTGTCTTTCTTTTAATAGCTTGAATTTCAGTTATGAAAAGGCCTCTCAGGACAGCCTTAAAGGCTTCCCAGTTCATGGCCAACAATTCATCGGCTGTATGTATGCACCAAAAGTCTGTGATATGAGATTCTATTTGCTCATGGGAAGGGACGAGATTCAGCCAAAATGCATTCATTTTCCATGGGGCCTTTGCCACCATAGAAGGAGCACCTCCAAAGTTACAATTAATGGGGAGTGATCCGACACACTCCTGAGAGCATAGGTCATCTCAGAAATGTATCGTTCAGCCGCATTGGAGCATAAACATAAGTCAATCCTTGGCAGTGATGAGTAGCTTTTAGAAAAACAAGAAAACTGTTTTACCCCCGGATTCTTAGCTCTCCATGGGTCTTCCCTCAATAAATTTCTTAAGAGCTGTACGGTGTACCCCCTTCCCTTGTTATCTAACAACAGATCCGTATAGTTGTTGAAGTCTCCGAAAGCATACAGCGGTATCTCCGGATACTTAATTTGGTACGCCACCAGGGCTCTCAACACCTGATTATTATACGGAGGGGGCACATAGACAAAAGCTAGTATGCATTTAAAGGTAAACAATTTACAAAATAGAAAGACAAATCTCCCCTCTGCATCAATCTCAGAATCTAACTCCTCATAATCTATGGAGCTGTGTATTATTACACTCAAGCCTCGAGAATACGAGGTATGAGTGGAGTGATATGCCTTGTTCACCCATCTAAAATAATTCATGACAGAGAATGGGTCGTGAGGTGAATCTCTTGCAAGGCACATATAGCCAGGAGACGTTTCCGTAGCAAAGATGATACCATAGTCCACTTTAGGGGATCTTGCAGGCCCCGAATGTTCCATGAAAGAACAGTCACTGTCGTCATTTTTGAGTGACTAGTACGTAATTAGCAGGGAAAAACCATGTGTTGCTCCTCTGACTCCCACCTAGGGGGGGGGAAGGGGTTCTCATGCCATACCCTGAAAGTGCCAACAATTGACGAATCAGCCAGCAAAAGAAAAAAAAGAAAAATGGAGTTGCGGTTCTACCCGAATATTGATATACCTCGAGCGCTCTGGAACAAACTTGTATGAAGGAGTACCTTAGGACGCACAATGGTGCGTGAACCAAACATAAGTGCCTCTTCTGACATGGGTTATCCATCACCATGAACTTGTCGCACCGAAGGGCAACCATTTCTTGTAATCCAAGACACCGATGTGTCAACAGGGATAACAAAACTGTATGGGACAACCGGTCCCTCCGACCCCCAGCGGGGTTCCGAACAGCAATGACATAGTTCCTGGTGCTTACTAGTAAGTACATTGCCAGGATCCATCACAACGTCAAACTCGCATTTTTTGCCCCTGTGCTTTTAATGAGGGATGGGCTTCCTCCATGCTTGGCTCCTCTCTGTCTATCCATTGTCATGAATGTGCTTCTACTATGGAGGCTCTCAAAAATGTATAGAGTTGGGACTGAAGATAATACCGGGATGCCATGAAGTGGCTCTGCAGCTTAAGCATGTATTTGCAAATGTGTGCAAACCATACCCCTGTTTTAACACAAACTGTTAGACAGAATAATTTGGTTGGCTGCAGGCTGATTGCCATGTGCTCCTTGCTGCGAAGGCCAGTTATAGGTGGAGCAGTGGCCATTTGTTTGTACTGAGTAAGTACCCAAACTCATTCACACACAAAAAAGTAAAAAGAAAATAAAGACACCTACACAGTTTATATAAAAATATCTCCACAATGTAAACCCATCATCAGCCATATCATCCATTGATGCAGATCCACATCAATCACAATGAACGATGCCCAATTCTTGTCAAAATAAAATAAAAAAAGATCACATCTGACTGACATGTCCAACTCCTTTGCTGACCCAAACTAAATGACAATCCCTAGGGCCCCTCCACTAAAAGAAAAAAATATGGGTCTCTTAGATGCTGTCATTAACCAATATGGATATGGTCATATTTGGTCAACATCATTGCCTAAATATGTCCACGTGACCATGCTTGGAGGACTGCTTTGAGAGAGGTTCACCAAAAAACGGGTGTTCCATCTCACAGCAACCTAGTCCTAAGCTTATGGGCACCAAGCTATTTGGCACCCCTGCAATGCACAAAAGACACAGACCCCTCTTCCTCACTGAAGTTGGTCATGATTTTAAGTGCCTAGTGAATTCTGGGGCAGGGGTTCCTCATGATATCACTACCCATATTTGCTGTACATTACAATGTATTGCATTAAAGGCTAACTCTATCTTTTGAATCATGTTACATCTGTATTTAGGGTGTAACATGTTACAAACAGGACATTGATCACCAATGTCCATTGTTGCAATCCATTGGCACTTCCTCCTGCTCTTTTAAAGGTGGACTTAGCTTTTAATGCATGGTAAAATGCAGCATTTTAGTATAAGTTAATGAAGCAGGGTGACACAACAGCGCTCATCTGAGTGCAGTTAGTTTAAACTGGCACATGGTTTAATAACAAAGGTAAAATTGGCAACTCAGAAAGGAGAGGGTTGTAACAGGCATATCACAATAGTGGCCTCACTGTATTGTCCTTGTCCAGATCACTGGTGATGTGGGGCACTGCTGGTGACTTGCTCGCTCCGGGATTCCCAAGGCTCCGAGTGGATCCGGCAGTCATCTTCTCGTCAGCTGTGACGTCACTGGACATGGGACAAGGGGCTGTCAGGTGCACGTTCGGAGAATGTGTGCTAATTATTCAGGCTGTGATCACAGCATTGGGATACGCCTATTACAACCCCCTCCTTTGTGAGTTTCCTATTTTACCTTTGTTATTAAACCATGTGCCCGTTTTAACTTACTGCACTCAGATGAGCGCTGCTGTGTCTCCCTGCTTCATATTCAGAGGGCTGCTTCCTCTTTGACAGCTGGCTGCACAACCTGAGTGCTCAACCTACCTGGAACTTTTTAAACCTTTACTCCTGAACTTTCAGCAGGGACATAGTTACTCCTATGTATTGGACTATTTAATCAGTTCCCAGACTCCCCAACCACATTTTTTCCTACATTAAATGTTGTAAATTGCCTCCATAGATCCACAAATTAACATTTACCACCTTACTTGTCACTCTCTAAGCGCCACTGTACACACCCCATTTTAGTATGTGTCAGTGCAACCTTTAGGTGTGAATGAGCTATATGGAGGAAAACACAGCATCTGATAAAGCATGCCCTAGAGCAGAGGTGTCAAAATCAATTTCATTGTGGGCCTCATCAGCATTATGGTTGCCCTCAAAGGTCTAGTTGCATCTGTAAGGCTAGATGTCCAGAGCACACCACTCCCCTATAGCCCAGGTGTCAAGAGCCCTCCACCATCAGAAGTCAAAGGTCCCTTAGCTTGCCTTGCTGCCAGGATTAATTTGGGGACAGAGTTGGGAAGTAGAAAGTGCAGGATCTGCAGGAGGACCAGAGGAGGGCTGGAGACGGCGGAATGCTGAGTCATGGGAGACAGAGATAAGGGGGTGCCATGGCTGAACAGTGAGGTACAAGATCTGCAGGATGAGTTCTGTCCCTTTCTTTGCTTCCAACTGCTGAGATGGGTATTTGCAGAGACAAGCTTCTCCTTGGCTGCACTGATAAGCGCAGGATCTGGTGGAGGAGTTCTGTCCTCCTCTCTGCTGCTGACTGATGAGACAGGGTGGAGGCAGAGTTAAGGGGGGTGCCAAAGCTGCAGGAGAGGTGTGAAGGCCACATGAAATGGTTTGGCAGGCTGGGTTTGGCCCGTGGGCCTTGTATTTGACATATGTGCAATAGAGTGTGTGTGTTAATATGCTTGTATGAAACAAGGATATTATACTATAAGTTTTTTGGATCTACAGTATATAGTCTGTAAAGCTTGAATTAGATTTTTTTAAATAACAGTAAAATAATCATTTAAATTGCAGGTTATCTGTAGGCAAAATATGGTTATGCAAGTGTTAAAACTTTGAAATCATTTTGTATATGTATGCTCGTGGCAGCTTTACACGTTGCTGAATCTTTAGTTTTCATAAAAAAATGTCTAAGTTGTTTATAATTCTGCTGGCAATTCAGGCCTTCCAAAATAGCCCTTCCAAGTAGAAAAGGATTTTTGATAAGACAAAATAACTTGCATTGATGCCCCTAGACAGAAAATTACCTAGACATTCATGCATATAGTTCTGCACCTGCACTATTAGGCTACATAGAACTAAGTTGCGAGAGAAGAAAAATATGAACAATGGAAAAAAATAAAACACAAGACTAAAATTATTGTCACAAACAAATCTAAATGTAGATGCTAATTACAACATATTTTTCTGTGACAAATATGAAAAACGACTTGGCTTTTAAAAGAAACCACATGAGCACTTTTTGTTCCTCAGAATCAGAATTTTCAATGACTGTGCAGGTGTTAAATTACAGCATATCAAGTCCACAAACTGTGTGTGATGCATGATGGGAACAGTAGAACTCAAGCTTATAAAATCATTCTCTCGGAAAAGTTGACTTATAAAGATGTAATAGTGAAGTGATGGGAATGTCAGAAAATGTTACTGATATAAAGATAAATAATTTTTACACACCTAAAATAAGTGCTTACTGTATATGTCGAAATAAAATAACTTGCTGAATAATACTTTCTATAAAAATTGGGTGCACACTTTTCTGATTAAGTAAAAAATAGAGGTGCTTTTTGCATGCTTCCTTCTGTATTCTATCCTATTCCTAATGGAACATGGACATAGAGGACAAAGGACAATTTGCAAAATAGGGAAGTGTCCTGCAGACATGCATCCCTAATTCTGATCCACACATCGATAAAATAACCAAAGGGCCAAGCTTTACCTGCATAATTGCATTGTATTTTCCAATAATTTCATTAGTACTTCAAGGTAAAAGGCAATACAAAATACTGTACTGTTTTTTCATTTAAACACAATAGATAAATTACAGCGAAAACAGTTGAAGAATCAAATAGAGTAAAATGCATATCACCTCCATCAAATTAACAAACATTAATTGTAATTTTCATCCAAAAATAAATAAGAAACAATTAAAAAAAGATAAAAATTAAATAAAATAAACAAAGCCAACATACGTGCCACAGGTCATCAAGAGGACTTTGAACAGGAAGCTAGCAATTAATATGTATTAATGAGCCCTATTTAAGGTCCAGTGGCATTAAAAATCTGGGGCCAGGTCAACCATATGATATTATAAGCATTGAGGCTCTGGGTGTTGTGTGCTAGAAAACGTTCATAATTATAATGAGTGCTGACTCAGTGTATCACTTCAATTACATTAAGGGCAGAGATTGCCCTCCAATTATTGGTGTTAGCTAGGCTTGCTGCAAATAGGATATGTGACACTATAGTTCTATATTGAATTGGGTAAATCTCACTAGAAATATTGCGGGGAAAGATAGGAAAGGATCCCAGTCACTTACAATATATATAAAATATATAAAACACAGTGTTACAGAAGCTCTTTACACTTTCACATTCCCGCATAATATGGAGGAGATTTCTCTCTATTCCACACTGGCACCAGCAAAAGGATGACTTATCAGGGTATAACTTCAAGAGTCTAGGTATATGTATCATTATTTTAATGATTGGCGCAATGCATAGTCTTAAAATTATTAGGAATCAGATGTTGCCATGCAGAGGGTGGAAGGGGGGAAACTACTTTGCCAGATCTTTTTTACCTTTAAGCATAGTAGAGGTTTTACTAAACTCTTTATTATATTGTAGATAGTTAGAAAAAAAAAAGATATACTTAGCTGCAAGGGGTGCTGTTTAATAAGATATGCCCACACAGTAAGATCTAACTGAGCCTGCTTATGCAGGTACAGTAGCTATTATGGAAATGTTTGATTTGTAAAAGTGAATAAAATTTTCTTCTAATAAAATAGGAGGAAGATCATTTACAGTTCTAGTTTTCACTCCCACTGGGCAGGGTCCGCTCATTACATAGGGAGCATTTAAACACATTTTTTTCATTCACAGTCAGTCCTCTGACTGATACACATCTTGTGCAGTCTGCACCAGATATCGCTGGCCTTTACTCCTAAATCAGCAACACTAGGTAACTACCACTATCATTATGACATTTATTTCATATGTGGTTTCAATCCCAGGACTTTACCAATTTCTGGGGACCTACGCTGTCTTGATATCAATTCATACTCATGCTATTTGGGCTCCTTTCTTTGATTAGCTTACTTCTTTATATTTTCAGCACCATTTGCTATTTGTATTTTTATTGATCCACAGAATGGATCCCATTTTTTCTACTGTTCCAGATACTCTGGGTCACACCTACATTTATGCTCCCTGTGTTCCTGTTGGACCCTACTACCACAGACCAGGCATTCGTTCCCTCTCTAGCACCCCGGCAGTGTGTTTGTTTCATACTAAGCAGATATGTGAGTCATACAGGGATGGCTATCCTATCCTCCTTGTATGTATATTTATTCTTTGCCTATTTTTGTCTATGAATGGTTGATTTTGATATACTTACCTCTCTTTATATAGATGTATCATGCATCCACCCCTAATGATTGGATAGATCCCATGAAACGCGTCGGGATTAACCTAGATGCAATGTATACATATCTACATGTTTTTTGGACCCAGGCAATATCGTGGATTAAAACTGTTATATTATAGTGATTTTTTATTATGGAGGATAATACTATTGTATATTCCATTTATACTTTTAACATGTAAATGATTTGGATACATGATTTGTTATATTATGTGCCATTATGGCATGTATTGCCTGCCATGTACCTACTCAATCATGGCAAACAAATAAATACTTGTTCGTGTTTTATTTTTATTTTGATTCCTTCGATTAGCCACAATATACACACCTCATTTAAAGTCCCAACCCTTTTTCTTGATGTACTTGAATAGGGATGGAGATGCATGTTACCATGCGTCTCATTTAAAGTCCCGAAAGGCCCCTCTATATTTACAGTTCTATGTCCACAAAATCCAAGGGGTCATTTGCAGTGATGGAATGAGATATCCATATACTGTGTAGCCCAAGGCTTTTTTGAATGGCTAACCTTGTACGAGATACTCCCATGCTGCAACTAAGGCTTTTATAGAGGGAAATGGAGGAAACAATTTTGGTTGTGTTGTAATTTTAGCTAGTAGTAGTGACGGGAGGTCACGGTTATGAACAATGGCATTTTCTATGGACAAGCATAGTCTGTCTGAGTTAGGCTCAAACCATGTGTTTAGTTAATCTAGTAAGGCTGCCTTGTAATCGTTTTTAAATCAATCTTTTAGGAAGGATGAAGATAGGACCATATATCAAACAAAGGGCTGCACAGAACATCCTGCCATAGGATTATCAGTTGTGGTGTCCAGGGTGTGATCTATAATGAAAATAAAATCTACAGATTTGGAAAAAAAAGGTTAATTGGCCCATAGTAGGTGCATATAAGTTCACTATTGTGTATGTAGATTTATTCAAGTTACATGTCAGAACGATATATCCCCCATGGGAGTCAGTAGCCAATTCATCTAGTATAAGAGTGACTGAATTCTTAATGGCAATAAGGACTGTCTATCTGTCCACCTGCAAGGTAATTAATGTGGCCAGTCTCTGGGTAGAGACCAAACCTGATTTAAGCCAGCCAAGCCTTCAGCCTGCAAAACGTTATAATAGTAGAACCCATCTGAACAATTCAATCAATTTGTATCAAATCAGACAGGCCCTTTCACTACATAGTCGATGTTAGATCTATAAGAGATCATACAATCAATTGTACAGTGTATGGCCTCCTTAAAGGAAGAAGTAGGCAAGTGGGTGGAAATAAAATAAGAGGTGGTATATTATTAATGGAGGTGTGGTCCACAGAAGTAAAACACACCCTATTCTGTGATGCAGTAAAGCACTGCATGACAGGATATGACGTTTCCGGTATTGTCACATGATGATACAGGAAGTCTGGGCTCAGAAAGCATTTTTTAAGCTTATGAACTAAGAGGTGAAAATTGAAAGCTGCCATGGACTGGGTAAGTGAGAGATATGCACATTGGGATGGCTTGTGCAGAAAAGACATAATAAAAGGCTTCTATATATTGTGAAAAGTGAAATTCTGCCTGAAAAGGTGAACTTAGCCTTTGAACCCTTTGCTGTGACCCATGCCGTCTTTATATAGAGTATTACGCAATTGGCCCATGCACTTAATAAATGACTGGTATTAAAGTGACACTAAACAATATCCGCATTCTCCCAAATATAATCCATACACAATTACTAACTAATGGCCCTGTAATCGTTTCTCTGAATCCTTGTCCTTTGAGACCTCTTGAACTTTTTTGAAATGAGTAGTGCACATTAGTTGCATTCATATGTACTGATCTATGCATGCTACAAATTCCATAGTCCATAGTCCCCAGTGCATCTCTGGATTGAGCAAGAGATGGTGGCTATGTTCCTACAAACAGTGGGACCATTGAATAATTGAATAAACATAGCCACCCTGTAAGAGGAAGTTGTATCACAGCAGCAGCAAAAAAAAAAAAAAAAAGAGTTTGGGGATTAAAAGGGAGCTGAGAACAACAGGAGTACATTTTTAAGTTAAGAATATATACTTGAGAAAGAGTATGTTATACAAAGTTTTTTTGTCACTTTAAAGTAACCCAGGAAGGTTGGAATAATCTGTACTGAAAAAAAGAACATAAGCCTCACTAGTGACTAGTGAAAGAACACATCTAAAAACACATCTCAGCAAACCTTAGCACTGCAATCAGAAACTCTGGAGGGCAAAAAGTTTGGTGTGCAAAGTGGATTGTGATTTCTACTTATTCTTCATTAAAAAAAGTATCTTTGGGATTTTCTCTGTGATAAACGGGATAAAATCTTCATAAACATTAACATTGACTGTTTTTAATGTGTTGCTTTTAATGAAGTACATTAAATCTGAAGCAAAAACCTTTTTTTTTTTTTTTTTTTGCTTTGGAAATAGTGATGATGGGTTAGAAGGTCTGTCAAAAGTGATAATTTCCTTGCAGAGTGAACAGCCCATGTGCTGGGAAAACTAAAGCAAGGTCCAGGGTCAATGCAGTCTGCTACTGACCCCCTTTCAAATTTGCTGAGGGTCATGCTTAAAGTGTATCTATGCTCAAATTAGTTTTTTGTTTTTTGTTTTTAATGAAATGGGGAAAGGCTAGAACTCAAGAGCTTGGTTAGATCAATTTATTCTAATTTTCTGTTTATGTGACAATCTTTCATCAGAAAGTAAGTGAGAGAAAATTTACAATGAGGAAACAGTAAAAAGCTAACAAGGGTTCCAAAAGTTAACTTAAAAAAAACATTTTACTTATGTTGGTGTAGTTGTTAGAGAAATTTCCCCTCATTCTCTGTTCTGGGGAAAACTTTTCACTAGATATCGATCTTCCTCTGACGGCAGTAAAATTTGACAGGAATTACTAAAGCCTGATACACACTGACCGAATGTCAGGAGACCTCATCTGGTTAAAAAAAAACATCCGAGAAGCAGAAATTGCTTCTTGCTCATTGAACCTCTTGCAACCTCGGGGGGGAGAACCTTAGGGTTCCATGGAACCCTGATTGAGAAAGACTGCATTAAAGTGTAACTGCAGCTTTGGTGCAGTAGCATTTATATTAGAGCACCCCTTGCCACTCCCAGCCTCCACCTTCAGTTAATACTCACCTGCCCTTAACCCAGTTAGCTATTGCACACTAGAGCTCTTCACTGCTTATCAGATCTCTTCCTGTCTAGAACCCCACATGGTATTGCATTTATGAGCCCAGATGGGAAGAGTTTTGACTATCAGCTAGAAGATCTAGTGAGCAATATCTCACTGGAATAGAGACAGGTGAATATTGCACTCGGAGAGGAGACTAAGGGGCAGTGGTTGCAGTTACACTTCAAGTTATACTAAACTTAAGCTGGTAACTTCTCCACACATTTCTAAATATATCATTATATATGCATTTTCTGCATTACCTCAGCGTTTAAATAAAGAGTAACCTTCAAAATGTTTTCTTTATCATAGAAGATTGCATAATGACAATATGAGAACAAACTAAAAAACAAATACTCATATTCTTTTATAGAGGCTTGCTATTTATAGAAAAGTATATTAGCAAGGAAAATCTTGGGGGCTATAAAACAACATGCAATAGATTTTAGTACCATTCTTAAATTGATGTTGGAAAAAGCTGTTTAAACTGCTCCTGAGGTATATATCAATTTTGATTTATTTCACATCTTTTTCATCTCTATAAGAAAAGAACCAACTCTTTATTGCTTGCTTAAATCACCTTGGACTGATATGAGGATTTATTTTTTCCCCAAATATTCAGCATTTGTGTCAAAAAAGGACAAACACTAAATCGGTGCCTCAATTCATCTCACGCTGATAAGAACTACTGCAATACAGACACACATCACTTATAATATATTTCACATAACTCTTTTTTTCTAGAAGTAAACTTGTAAAATTATGAATGCATTTTTTGGCATATATTGTTCAAATGTCCTTCAAATGCCACGAGTTTGTTAAAGTAAAATAATGGAATAAATTTTACAGTAGCTGTGATCTCCCCACCTGTAAAGATATGTAGTTATCCTCGGAACAAAAATTCAGTCTAATAAACATTGGGTTGTCAGTATTTTTAATATTTACAGCAATAAATCCATATGATAAGGGCTAAGATTTATCTAAATACAGATTATTCCATAAATAAATGTGCATGTGGTACACCTATTCAGGTTTTTTTCACCTAGACAAAACGCAATCTCTAATTTTAAAGTCTAAAATCCTAATTGTTCTTGTGTTTTTTATTTTAAAGTAGGAATCAGAAAAAATGTTTTTTGGTGCCTGTGTTCTATTGGCAAGATTTCCATCACTTCCAGTCTCTAAGTCACAACAGGAAGTGAGTGGAAATCTCAAAATAAGGCAGATACCACAGGAGCATGTGTCTTCTTTCAAATATTTTCCTCACCTTCTACTCTGCTGACCTCTGAAAAATTTTGAATGTCACCAGTACAAATACAGAAGGTATGTCTCTCCAGCAGGGTCACAGACAGTAACTTGGTCCAAATAAACTGTTTGCCTAACTAACATATGCAGTGGCTGTGAGCTCTGTATAAACTGTATGTAGCACCAGCTACTTACAATATACAGTTACTGTATGTATTCTGGCAGCAGTACAAAAACTTCCTGTTCCACTCCCAGAACAAAAATGAGTAAGGCTGTGTGCTCCTCGGCTATTCACAGGGAGTTTTGTATTCTATAATGGAATACAAAGCTTTCTCCATGTCGCTGAAGTAGAGAGGAGGGCAGATGATGTCATGATCTCTGACTCTGTCAATAAGAGGAAGCGTTGTATTCATTCATAGAGTATAAAGCTCACTGTGAATGGCTGAGCAGCATTCAGCCCAACGCTGGGAGCAAGGTGGAAATCAGCAGTGGGTTGGTTACTTTCCACCTTGCTCCCAGCGTTGGGCTGAATGCTGCTCAGCCATTCACAGTGAGCTTTATACTCTATGAATGAATACAACGCTTCCTCTTATTGACAGAGTCAGAGATCATGACATCATCTGCCCTCCTCTCTACTTCAGCGACATGGAGAATTCTATATGTAGCTGAGGCTACATTCAGTTTATAAGTGCACACAGATGCTGCATCTGTTACTGAAGGAAATAGTTCATTTGGACCAGCTTGGTCCAAACCAACTATTTAAACACTAATAAAAACTCAATGCTTGATCAAAGATAGGAAACTAACCATTAAATTGATTATATTTAAAAAGTATAAAACAGAAAGTGTAAAGTAATAAGTTTAAAAGTATGCAATAGTTTTTAAACCGGCACATTTTTATTAAATACTGCTTGAATAGAACTCATAATTTGATTCTGATTAACACCAGCCTTTTTTTCTCCTTTTATAATTAAAGCAACCTGTTGTGAAAAAGTAATTGTTAAAACTGCTATTGAAGAAGGCAGTAAATACTCACCTTTCCTGATGCCCGTGTGCCTGTGTGTTTACTCTCGGTCAATATTTATAAAGATGGTGAATCTCCCCAGCAGGGATACAGACAGAAATCTAAATATGACAGAGGCTTTAACATTTCCCTTATAGACAAAACTTACAAAAAATATTATGCCTTAAGATACACTTGAATTGTTTGGCAAGAATTAACTATCATTTCAAAGTTATATTGTTGAGGGGATGTGGCAACCACGCTGCAAGATAGCTCCATGAGATCAAAATTGGGGATTCACATCCAAAATGGAGCCTCCACTCCACTCCCTTTTATTGGAGCCTTCTCTCCTCACTCCACCTCAGCTAATGTAGTGTCATGCCCAAGTACAGAAGAGAGCCGCCACACCATCAAGAATGATTGGGGCTCTTCACGCTGATGCTGAACAAAATGGTGGAAGGATCAGCTCTGCACAGCACTCCAGAGCTTCTCCAGTGGTGGATTCTGGCCAGCTTTAAAACAACAGAGCACCACTCCTGCCCTGGCTCCTCCATCCCATCCTCCAGAAGCCAGACAAGGCCCAGGCTGTGCTAGGATTTAAACAGCAATCATGCTGAATATCCTCATATGGAAGTTAGTAACCAGTAGGACGCAAAGAGCTCGAACACAGATCGCGTTGATCCTATCGCCAACTTTTCTGTATTAGGTCAACCTGTCTCTGATACTACCCTGAAAGACATTAAAGCAGACATATGTCACAGCAACAAATACCATATCATTAGCAGCGCTAAAATAATCCAAACGTTTTACAATTTGTTAAAAGTTCACTAAAATAGTTAAGTATGAAGTCCACTTTATATATAAAACGAGGCAGATGTAAATGTAGGATTGTCCATCACAGAAAAAACGTTGCAGATAGTAATTCAAAACAATCTCCTCCTCCACACTGCACTTCCTGACCACGCAGCAACCTACATCGTCGGCTTTCCTGCTTGCCTTACCGGGGAACACCGCTGGAGCGGTGAGAGGTAGTCAGGAATATCAACTTGTGATACATTGCTGTTACATGCTCTTTTATTTTGAATTACATTGTAAGTGTGCAATTTTAAGGAAACCTATAATAAATACCTTTTAGTACTGGATTACGCTATGTGTATCTTAGTTCTCTGCTTGTGATGAGCAAACTTCTAGATGGATTACATGCAGAGAGCTGACAACACCCATTGCAAGCCAAGTGTATAACCCAGGATCATCGAACGGGGTGTATGCAGTGAGCAGACACCATCCATTGACAGATAAGTGTATAACCCAGTATTATCTGGTAAGTGAATTTCCTAGGGGGGATTGTGACACATGCAGTGTGGAGGAGGCGATTGTTTTGAATTACTATCTGCAACATTTTTCTGTGATGGACGATCCTACATTTACATCTGCCTCATTTTATATATAAAGTGGACTTCATACTTATTTAACTATTTTAGTGAACTTTTTCTTGTCAAAAGAAGTTTATTGAGTATACAATGTTATAAAGATACATAAAGATACATAAAGTAAGTTTACAAGGATCTATAAAGTAAGCTCATTGTTTTACAGTAGGGTTTATATAGGTAAATATCATGAAATTTCAAATATTAAACATTGGGTTCACGTAAACCTAAATTAAAGATATATATCATTTCCTTAGTTACTTTTGTAGGTATTTAAATGATTTATACCTACTATACATATTGTTTACAAGTAGAGTGTATATAGGTCAAATAAATTCTGATAATGAGCTTTAATCGTAAGGTGGAGAAAAGGAAAGAGAAAGAAGAAAAAGGGTTGAAAGGTAGAGGTATGGTCCACAAGGTTGCCCCGTTCGTCAGCTTATTATTCTTTTTAGTTCTCTTTGAAGTATTAGCATGGGTGTCTCTGTAAGTCATTTAATCTGTTACCATGGCAACAGGACAGAGTCATTGAAATTTGACAGGAACTGTTGTTTTATCCAAGGATGCCAAAGTTTTTCAAATTTTGGAATTTGATTTTGATCGATGGCTACCATCTTAGCATGGGACATTGTATTATTCATTCTGTGAATTGTTTCTGCTAGTACCAATGTAGGAGATTTCCATGCCTTGGCCACTGTTTGTTTTGCAGCCGTTATTAGTTGGATCATAAGTTTGAATTGAGAGAGTGTTAACCATTCCGGTTTTAGATTAAGTAAAGTTAAATATGGATTTGGTTGTATTATTTTTTTAAATATTTTAGATGCAATCACCAAGACTTCCTTCCAGAAGGTTTGGATTACTGGGCACGTCCACCATATGTGTAAATATGTGCCTATTTCTGGGCATCCTCGAAAACAAAGAGTTGAGGTATTAGGTGAATATTTTGCCACTCTAGCAGGTACAAGGTACCAGCGAGTTAGGACTTTATAATTTGTCTCCAGTGCCAAGATGTTGGGTGAAGATGACTTAGATGTGAGCCATATATTAGACCAGTCCGTGTCTTCTAAAGTTCGTCCCAGGTCCTCCTCCCACCTCTGAACGTAAGAGGGTCTATTAAGATTTGCTACTCCATATAATTGATTATAAAGTGATGAAATTGTACCTTTAGCAAATGGATCTTTTGTACAGATTGATTCAAAAATGGATAATTGGGATAATGGTGTATCCCCTTTTAGGAATGGTGTATAGAAATTTTTGATTTGGAGATATCTAAATATCTCAGAGTTTGGTAGATCATATTTTTCTCTAAGCGATGGGAATGAAAGGAATGATTTAGATGCTATGAAGTCATTTAGTGTCTGAATGCCTGATGTTGTCCAAGCTTTAAAAGAATTTGGGTAGATCCATGCTGGATAAAAGGCCGGATTTCTGATAAAAGAAAGGAGAGGATTGTGTGGAGATTGTAACTGATATTTGGTTTTTAGTTTATCCCAGAGAGATAAGAAGTGTTTAGTTATGGGATTATGAATTTTAAAGCGGTCTTTAGGATCAAGCCATAATAAATTTGATATTAATAGAGGGTCATTTTCTGAAGCCTCTATAAATACCCATAATGGGATTTCCTGTTTTGCATGGTATTTGGACAGACTGGCCGAATGTGCTGCTCTGTAGTAGTTAGTAAAATTAGGGTATCCCAGGCCTCCTTTATTTTTGGGAAGATGTAGTGTGTGTATAGGTATACGTGGTTTAGAAGAGCCCCATATAAACGAAGTTGCTCTTTTTTGTACTATTTTCAAAAAATAGGAAGGAATTGGAATAGGGAGGACTCTGAATAGATAAAGCAATTTGGGTAGAATAGTCATTTTGATTGCATTAATCTTCCCTATCCAGGATAAAGGAAGTTGCGACCATTGTTTTATTAGATTTGTGATCTGTCTTAATACAGGAGGATAATTGGTTGAGAATAAGTCAGAATGAGATGCTGTTAAATGAATTCCAAGATATGGGATTGATTTTTCTGCCCATGTGAATGGGAGTGCAGCCCTAGCCGGGATCAATTCCATGTTTGTGAGTGAAATATTAAGCACTAGGCATTTCTTAGGATTAATCATAAGGCCGGATAGGGCTGCAAATCCATCAAGAGCTGGTATTAAGTTAGGACCAGAGACCTGTGGTGATGATAGAAAAAGTAATACATCGTCGGCAAATATACATAATTTGTGTGTAATACCTCCTACTTCAATGCCAGTTATAGTTTGGTTTGTTCTGATGTATTGGGCCATGGGTTCGAATATAAGGGCAAATAATAAGGGAGATAATGGGCAACCCTGTCTGGTACCTCTTTCGATATTAAAGGCTTCAGATTTGTATCCAGCATATTTTATATAGGCTTTGGGTTTATTATATAATGCTTTGATCCATGTTAAAAAGTGGGGTCCAAAACCCCATTTTTGTAATGAATATTGCATATATTGCCAGGATACTGTGTCAAATGCCCTCTTAATATCGAGAGATAGAAAACATAAAGGGATTTTCCGTTTTTTAGCAATATGTGCCAATAACACTGCCCTGCGTATATTATCGCCTGCCTGTCTATTTGGCATGAAGCCTACTTGATCTCTATGTATTAATTTTCCTATAATGCTATTGAGGCGTTTTGCTATTATTTTTGCTAATAATTTAATATCGAGGTTTAACAGAGAGATAGGCCGATAATTTACACAGGAAGTATCATCAGAAAGGGGTTTTGGGATCATACAAACAATTGCCATTAGTGTTTCTTGCCGAAAAGAATGTCCATCTAGAAGTTTGTTAAAAGTTTCAGTGAGAATGGGAGAGAGTATTTCTGAGAATGTTTTATAGTATAAAGCCGAGTAGCCGTCTGGGCCTGGTCTTTTGTTAAGTTTTAGGTCTTTTATGGCGTTAGCAACTTCATCTATAGTTATAGGCTCATCCAAACTGCTTTTTTGATTCTGAGATAACTCAGGTAAGGTTATTTTTGAGAAGAAGGATTCAGCTTCTGTAGGATTAAATTCATTGTTTGTCTTGTATAAAGTTGCGAGATGTGAGTGAAATTTATGGACTATTTTAACTGGATTACAAGTGTAAACATTTTTTGATAATTTCAAACGTATTGGTTTGAAAGATTTGTTAGTTGAATTTAATGCCCGAGCCAAATATGTACCTGGTTTGTTTGTATTCATGTAGAAATTGTGTTTGGAGCGTTTGAGGGATTTATCAACTGACTCAGTGAAAAATAGATCGTATTCCAATCTAGATTTTTCCAGATGAGATTTTGTACTCTGAGATGGATTATCTTGAAATGATATGTAGGCTGCATTAAAATTGAGTTCTAGTTTTTTTGCTAGATTTTTGCGTTCCCGTTTAAATAGTGCCATTTGTCTTTGTATTGTACCACGCAAGACAGGCTTATGAGCTTTCCACAGTGTTATTGGGGAGATGTCTGTTGTATTATTAATTGATATGTATTCCTTTAAAGCTTGTTCAATGGCCATCTGATGTAGTGGGTGTTTGAGCATTATGTCCGGTAAGTACCACGTTGGGTCATGCGCTTTTGGTATGGCTGAGGCTATAGTAGTGTATACTGCATTATGGTCAGACCACGGAATCGGAATTATATCTGATGCAATAATTTCTGGTATCATTCCTATTGTTAGAAAAATATGATCTATTCTGGTGAAGGTTTGATGAGGGTGCGAGAAATAAGTGAATTTCTTTTTCATTGGGTTACTTTCTCTCCATGAATCTACCAGATTGTATTTGGAAAGAAGTTGAGAAAAAGGTAATCTAGAGGTTATTTTGGATGGTGTAAAAGGTGATTTATCTAGAAATGGGAGGAGGACCTGGTTCGAATCCCCGCACATTATCACTGTTCCTATTTTGTGTGTATTAATCACTTGTAATATATGTGAGAGGAATGGTGTAGGTTGTTTGTTAGGAGCATAGTAGGAAATCACCGTGATTGCTGTATCCATTATATAACCCATGAGTATCAGGTATCTACCTTCTGGGTCTTTAATTTCTGATGATAAGGTGAATGGTGTGGATCGGTGAAATGCAATTAGAGTACCCCTTTGTTTGGTACAGGCAGAAGCCGTGTAAATTTGTTGATAAAAAGGAGAAATATATTTTGGAGTAGAATCTTTGGTGAAGTGTGTTTCTTGGAGGCATACTATGTGAGCCTTCTTGTTATGGAAAGTACGGAAGGCTTTGGTCCTTTTTTGAGGGACATTTATTCCCTGAACATTCAGGGAAAGTATATTCAGTGGTGCCATGGCAACAGATCAAATAGTTTTGACTTACTTTTTGTTATGCAGAGCTGACTGCGCAGATCAACCTGTGTGGACTGAAGAGATGAATAGATAGAAAAGAAACCAGTGAATTCTGGAGTAAAGAGTAAACAAAAAACATATGAGATTAGATGATACATTGTATAAATTATTTTTTGCAAGTAATCACAATTTACCCGTGAAAGAGAATAAATAACTCTCTCAGGGGAATAAGTGCCTTCGTCACACTCCCACATAATATGGTTGGGAGAATGAGGAGGGCTAATGGGGGTACACGGATCTTCCGCTTACAGGAGAGAAGTGCTATGTCAAAAGACATCAAAATGATGTTTCATTAATTGGAGTGCAGAATATAGTTTTTGTTGAAATTATTTATTCCAGGGTGGTTGTATATGGTTAGTCTTGCCCTAGGCTAAATAATTCAGTTAGAAAGGTACTGTTAATAACTTTGGTATTGATGAAGATAGTTTGAATTATTTTGGGATTTTAACCCTTTTAGAGTAAACAATTACATATTTTATTCATATGTAACTGTTTAGATATGTTAACTCATAAAATTGAGGTTGTATTGCTTCAGATTAGAATAAACAAAAACATAATTCTAGGAACTAGTTAGGTAATAATATATTTGTTTTAAGAAAAGAAAGAAAAAGCTTCCATTACTTCTGGATTATTGAACATATTTGTCCTAAAAAGTAATAAATCTATTGTTATTACCTGATAATATATAACTGAACAAGAATTTCCTTATTTCACTTATATATTCTAAGGCTATATGAATCAGAAGTAATAAGAAATATAACTGGAATGTAACATGATCCCACACAGTGTGTGACTATCAGAATGCAGTTACATTCAGTTATAAATATAGGTTTTTTATAGAGAACCATCTCTTAGTATAATAAATGAAGAGATATTAGGAATTAGGATGTCAGTCCATTGAATCTTCTTGGTCCATGGATGATGTGGCATAACGGCCTCTTTTGTGAGAATGATGATTCCCATTTTGTTCTGAAATTTTCTGGGTGCTGCCTGAAGGTGAAGATGACGCCATTCTTCTGCGTGTGGGAGTGTTGCTGCTTGTGGGTTCTGTCAGATTTAATTTTAAAAGGGTTTGTTGTAGTTCATCTGCTGATCTGCTTCTGTAAATTGTACCTTGGTAGTTAAATCTGACTGAAAAGGGGAAGCCCCATTAATACATAATGTTGTGGCGTTGCAGTTCCATTAGTTGGGGTTTCATGGATCGTCTTTTAGTAATAGTAAGTTGGGATAGGTCAGCAAAAATTTGATAATTGTGTCCTTGAAAATTAAGTTCCTTTTTTTCTCTTGCAGCAATTAGTATTTGTTCTTTCGTTCTGTAATAATGAAATTTTGTGATTATATCACGTGGGGGTCCATCTTTCTTTTTGGCTGTGAGGGCTCTGTGTACTCTGTCCAGTTCTAAATGTTCAATAGGGATATCTGGCTTTAGTTTTTGTAATAGAGCAGTAATAGTAGATTGCAGGTCTGTCACAGTTTCAGGTATTCCCCTTATGCGCAAGTTTGAACGTCTGGCTCTATTTTCGTAATCTTCGAGCTTAGTTTGAAGTATTAAATTCTCTTTTTTTAATTGTTCCAATTCTGTTATATTTTCTTGGGTTGTAATTTCAATTTCATCCATTTTTATTTCTAAGGCTGCGGTGCGGTTTCCCAGCTCTCTTATTTCTTTGGTTAGGCTTTTTGTTATTTGGTCTGAGGTTTGTTTTAAAGCCTTATGAAGCATCTTTTCAAATTGTAATAATATTACTGGGGATACTGAGGAGGCTTGTGGAGAAGTTTGTGAGAGGATTTGTTCTGTATCTGACTCAAATGGAGAGTCTTGCTGTGACATTTTCTGTCTGTGAGAGCGCCCTGATGCTGTATCTTGTGAGGTGACTGGAGCTGCTTCAGCTGCAGTGAGTGCCTGTGAGCTCTTTGTGAGGTGATTTTTATTTCTGCCACGGTTTCCTCCCAGTACCATATTTCCTGCCCAAACTTTCACAGTTTGTTCCCTGGGGCAAAAAGGTTCAAATGGATACCTTTTGAGCCTGCAGGCTCCGCTTTGTCCTTCTCTTCTCTCCTCAGCGGTGTGGAGCTCTAACAATGCATGTCTGCTCTGCTAGGCTCCGCCTCCCATTTTAGTGAACTTTTAACAAATCCTAAAACGTTTGGATAATTTTAGCCTTGCTAATGTTATTGTATTTGTTGCTGTGACAAATTTCTGCTTTAGTGTTTTTTTATTATTATAGTAGCTGCTCTTGTTATTTTAAAGTAACACACTTTCCATGAGCGCTGATGGAGAGATATCAACTGAATGTTGAATATTTCTAATTTTTCTACCTTGAAAGACATGTTGCTATATTTAAGTGCCTCATTACGTTCTGACATACTGTCATGGATGCACTAATTTAAAGTAGAGGTACAGGACTTGGGAGAGGGAGTGGGAAATATTGAAGATAAGATATGTGAATTCACTTCTTGTTTTAATACTTTGGTGGATGTACACACAGCGCAGAGTAGGGATTTGAGTTGACTTAAAGCTAAATTTGCAGACCTGGAGGACAGGTCACGATGGAATAATTTGTGGCATGCCTGAATCTACCCAGCCATCACAGCTGCAACAATATGGGGTTGATTTACTAAAACTGGCGAGTGTAAAATATGGTCCAGCTCTGTTCCTGCTTACCTCCTAATGCCCCATGTGATATTCTATTGCATATTCATTTCCACATGAAAGAAAAAAATATTGAGAGCCTTTTCAACATCCTAAGCAAATTTTGAGGCTACAAGTGCTCCCTGATCTTTCACAGCATATGCTACAAAAAAGGCAGGAATCTCCTGAACATTACCATGGCCCTAGAAAACCACAAAATCCAGTATCAATTCAACTACTCTGTCACAATTGTCATCAGCCACAATGGAACAACCACTTCAATCACAACAGTGAATGAAGGCTTTCAACTCCTTTGACTATGGGACACTATTCCAGAACTCTTACCATCCTTAAATGTCCCAGCACACCTATCTCTAAGAAAAAAAATTCAGGAGGCTCCAAAACATCATACTACCTACTCATCTATAGTTTTACAACTGTAAAACAATGAGAGAGGGAAGTCCATCTTCCTCTAGATTCTTTTATAGGAGGATGTATTATAAAATTGTAGAAATTTTGATTCATTTATTAATACCACCATACGAGCCCTAAGGACTAGATTTGGTGAACACAAGAGACTGATAGAAGTGGGGACTGACCCACACAGTGTCCCTAGAGATTTTAATGAAGCCCACCAATGCTCCACTAAGGATTTACAAGTCTGGGTGATTGAACAAATATCCAGTTCTCTTCCAGTGGCAGAACGTTTCAAAAAACTCTGTGCCAGATGTAGTGATCGAATATATTGGGTGGATATAGTGTAGAATGGGTATGATAATTAATATTTAGGTTATTATATAATGATGATGATGTAAGTACTCTTCCGCAGCAACCCAATTCTTCCAGAGAGATGCACTTTATTGACTTCTAACAGAGAACAAAGTCCAAAGTCCACAGATGACAAAGAAATCCGACAGAGGAAATATAATTCAGAGACCCATATTATTCAGTCTTCCCATATAATTCAGTGTTCCCAGCCATGCACAGACAAGCCTCCCTCATACACAGACAAGCCTCACTTACAAACCTATAGACTGAATGCCGTGTTATATTCACTAAATATTGAATGGCTGAGCAATTTGATTGGCCGTTCCAATTTAGGACTTTGATTTGCTTTAGTCTTTCAAACAGACAACAACCCCCAGCCGTGAACAGCTGTAGTCATAAACCACCCCAATTTGCACTCCCGCATATCAACATCAACAAGTCCCCTTTAGATATATGTAATTAGATTAGATTAACATACCACCTGAATACCCTTTGGAATGTTCAAATAGACTTGCATAAGATTAACACATCAAAGAGTCTTCAGCTGTTAAAATTCAGTTGGACAAATCAACCATTCGGTCAACATTGACTGCATGTGTACATACACACAACAATGTCCCACATAAATCGGTGAACATATTACAACATATACCCCCACTTGGGTCGGTTCTAACTACTAGAACTGACCCATAAATCAAACAACAAAAAAATATCAATATGATTTAAGGTACTGGATGCTTTACAATGGCTCATATAAAATATGAAGTTGAAACTGGTTACATCTCTCTTCGCCAGCCTCTAAAATATCCCCATGAAACAGTTATTAGATAATATAACTTTTAGACCATGACTGGAAAAGGATTTGGTAAACATCAGTGGCCCATATAGCTGTTAGGCCTTATATCACATCAAGATCTTGAATATTGCGCAAAGACGAACTGATGTCACAGTCCATTCTTCGGTCTGACTTCATCACATCTCTCACCATCTCACTGAAAGTAAACTTGGTAGGCTCTGGGAAATCCAATCCACAAGTCCAGGATTCTCTCATCTCCAGGCTCAAGCTTTTCATTTTTAAAGATGCTTTTACGCAAACACTCTACTTTCATCTTTATAGTAAGAAGAACCATCAATGTACCAGCACTCACTTTCAAGGTCAAAAAGGTTTGGATATGGCGGTAAAACTATTTCCTTGCACTTGACATTCATGAGTCCATCTTTGTTGATTGCCAGTCAAAATTTGCTTTTTGTAATTTGCTGTAGGCTGACCCCTCATTGCCTTCAATAAAGCAGTTACTTGGATCATTCAGTCCACAATTACACTTGAATGGTATACCAACATATACATATACCCCCACACGATGGTTCAGATAGAATCAGCTTGACATCAGTGTTTATCAGATCTTCTATCCAGACAAAGCAGCAGTGGAAATTCTTGCTAGTATCTTCACCATTAAAGGTAGAAAGGTCTTTCATCCATATATGTCATAGCCTTTAGCATATTATAAACAACTGCGTCAACAAAGTTTCAAATCATGACTAGAGTGATGAATTTCACTCACCCCTCTTATAAATTTAGGAAAACCACCCAACATACTAAAATTTATGCTATGCCAAGCCATTGTGCAGCATCTCACCTTAGATGTCAAATATATTGATCAATACGCATTATGTAATATGTACAGATGTTATGAAAATTATTTTAGGTTAAAATGCTTCTCTTTGGTTTTAAGATAAAAGTTCAAGAAATAAAACATAAAGAAAATAAAAAATGAAAAGCAAAATATATCAGGAAAAGGGAGAAAAATTAAAAATTAGGGCGTTGAAGAAAAAAGAAAAAAGGTCCATTGCTTGATGAATTTCGAGAGAGTCCATGAATGCTTTATAATTCCTTGTTGTCTATTCAGCATTTCTCCCATAATTCTCCCTCACTAGCCAATTTCAGACTTCTGCTATTCACATGCAAGCATCTTCAGACGTCCCTGAAAAACAAAACTCTCCAACAAAACTAATTAGCAAGGTCCTTAAACATTGTTTGAAGTTAAAACAAAACACTATTTACACGTTTACAGTTTGGAGCTAATTCACCCCCACTGCTAGAGAAGTGTCATCTGCATTCAAAGACAGATCTGGAGAATGTACATCTTGTACATTCATGACACCCTGTCCCCCCTTCAACTGCTGTAATAATTTATCACGTTCCCCTCTCATCTTGTCATACTCAATTTTCAGGTGGTCATATTTCTGTTTTAACTGAGAAAACGGTATCCAAGTCTTGGACCTTTTCTTATTATTATTTTGTTCAGCTCTGTTTTTCATATTAATATCACCTATGTTTGACCTGGAGTGTCCTCTCTGGGTGTTATCATAGGATATTATCTTCTGATCTTTATGCTCAGTATTTGTCCTAAACAATGTGGCTAAATCAATTTTGACAGCCTGCTCATTTGACTTTCTCCATAAATGGTCTGCTCTCAACAATATGTCTTTTAAATCATGAGGATTTGGGGTAACTAATAAAATATTTTGTTTGATATCTTCATGCAAAGCATCTAGAAACATACTCATATGTATCAAGCCCCCACGCTCAAATGCAAGATTATTACCGACCAATAATTCCATAATAGTTGCTATCCTGTGTGACAATTCATAGGGAGATTCATTTTGCATTTGTTGGATCCTCCCATGAATAGTAACATCAGAACGTACACCATACAAAACACATAATAATTCCAGTAATATGTCCCTTGTCCTCAGAGGCTGAATACAGATTTGTTTAATTCTCATCCAAATACCACTTCCTAAAGAATGTTGCAAAACTCTTTCTAAGTCAGATGGGTTGAGATTGTACATATCTCTGACTTGCTGCATGTCACAAAACCATTTTAAAAATCTGTTTAAATCATGGTATGGAACCATTCCTATTTCTTTAAGAATTGCGTCTAATAATTTTGATTTCAACGGCTTCATTACAAGCTGAACTTCACCTGTATTATTATTATTGTTATAAACTGTGGTAGTCACAGTGGGGGCAGCTGGTAATGAATTATCAGATTTAATATGAGGTTCTGTTTGCTGCAGATTGCTGAATCCAAGATTTGATGCATATCTGCATTCCTGAGATCTCTTCTCTAATTCCATAATTCTTAATTTTAATCTCTCATTTTCCTCTAATAATTCATCACAACGTTTAGATTTCTCAAGTAAAGCTTCACCAATGGTAACCGCATGCAATTTTAAATTTACTGTCTCAGTGTCTGATTGGTTTTGTAACCTCTCACAAACATTGTTGCTATTATCAACTGCCTTCTGTAACTGGGTAATTTCCTCAACCTTATAATTCAAAGAACTTTCCATTGTTAGACAGCAAGATATCAAGCCCTGTATAATACAACCTTTTCTTTTACTTTCTGAAATTTTGCTATCAAAAACACTTTTCTCTAAAAATTCCTTCATCATCGTCCACGTCTGCTTACATTTTTCTGGAATTTCATAAGGACCGCCATGGCGCTTAATACATTTTAATACCCATATGTTAACTTTATCAGAACTGATACTGGCTTCACACTGAGTAAGCATTTTGACTATATTACTAATAATTAAAAAAAAAAGGAAATATTTTACTCACCGCATTAGTTACTCCTTCAGCTTCCAGTTCAGGTCTTCTGGTACACGACACAGTCCTTTTTTTTTTGTTGTTGTTGTTTCCAGTCTCCAGAGAATAATTCTGGGGTTCCCAACTTGTTTAAATTTGTAGATGAGACTCTCTTATGTCACAACCAGACATTAGAGTCACAGCACAGCTCTTGGTTCTTCATCAGACTTCTGTCCACCTCACAGGATTGTTGTCACCACCGACTTCTGTTACTAAGTCCGAAAATGCTCTTCTGGTCACTTGAACGGCACCAGTGTAGTGATCGAGTATAAGTTCAAAGAACGGGTCACGGCACCAGTGTAGTGATCGAATATAAGTTCAAATCCGGATCACCGGGTATACTGGGTGATATGATGTAGAATGGGTATGATAATTAATATTTAGGTTATTATATAATGATGATGATGTAAGTACTCTTCCGCAGCAACCCAATTCTTCCAGAGAGATGCACTTTATTGACTTCTAACAGAGAACAAAGTCCAAAGTCCACAGATGACAAAGAAATCCGACAGAGGAAATATAATTCAGAGACCCATATTATTCAGTCTTCCCATATAATTCAGTGTTCCCAGCCATGCACAGACAAGCCTCCCTCATACACAGACAAGCCTCACTTACAAACCTATAGACTGAATGCCGTGTTATATTCACTAAATATTGAATGGCTGAGCAATTTGATTGGCCGTTCCAATTTAGGACTTTGATTTGCTTTAGTCTTTCAAACAGACAACAACCCCCAGCCGTGAACAGCTGTAGTCATAAACCACCCCAATTTGCACTCCCGCATATCAACATCAACAAGTCCCCTTTAGATATATGTAATTAGATTAGATTAACATACCACCTGAATACCCTTTGGAATGTTCAAATAGACTTGCATAAGATTAACACATCAAAGAGTCTTCAGCTGTTAAAATTCAGTTGGACAAATCAACCATTCGGTCAACAGACTGCATGTGTACATACACACAACAATGTCCCACATAAATCGGTGAACATATTACAACACCAGAGAAACGTTCTGGATTTACAATCTCGATGTCCTCCTGCCCGGTGGTATTAATAAAGGAATCAAAATTTCTACTATTTTATAATATTATAATACATATATATATATATATATATATATATATATATATATATATATATATATATATATATATATATATATATATATATATATATATATATATATATATATATATACATATATATATATATAAAAAAAAAAAATATATATATATATATATATATATATATATATATATATATATATATTTTTTTTTTTTTTTTTTTAACATATTTCATATTAGTATCGTTTTTATTGGTCTTATTCTCTTATTCTACCTAGAGTCACTAGCCCCTGTCCCAATTTACCACTCCATTTCAGTTTTTTTTTTTTTTTTTATCACTCTGCTCTCTCCTCCTATCAGCATTTTTATTTTTGTTTTTTTTTTTTTTCTTATTCTATTCCTTTATTCAGTCTTAATATTCTATTAATATTTTATCACTACTTATTTTAATAATGATCTAATAATATTCCCTTACTTAGTGACACCACTATTGCCCCTGTTATCCCTCTTATCCATCTGCTTGCAGATGTTGTTTCTTTATATATAATCCCCTTTTTTTAATATACATTCTATACTTTATTTTTATATTTTTATATATCGATATATGCATATAGATTCTTGTTTATTCACTAATCTATGAATGGCTGTTTAAATACTATTTGAATACTATACATATCCATTCACCTAATTTTCATTTCCATTATGATCCCATCCAGTTCTCAGCCCAATCCAATCCAACTTTTACTTTTCAACACAGTTCACATCCAGTATTTCATGTGTCCCAATTCGTCTTTCAGTTCCACCATACACACTCCCCGGTTTCGCCCACTTGTTCCTTTCACCTCCACTTCACCTCCCTTATATATGGCTTTGTATAGTATCCACATTATGTCTATTGATAAAGGAGTGCGGCTTGCCAGTACACCGCAGCGCGCCTACTCAAGAAACGCATCCATTACTGGTGACGTCATCCCCTGCAGCCTGCTGTTCCCTGCGCCTCATGTCTCATCTTGAGTTTGTCTTCTGGAGCCGGCATAACCATCTTAATGGTGGACACCTCTCTGACCAGACTGTTTTGACAGAGGAACTACAAGGCCTAGGACTCAGGATCGCCACCGCGACATAACCATGTCTATACTTTTATGCCTATCACTTTCTGCTGAAATGTGAGTTTGACTAATATATGTGTATTAAAGCTTGTTAAAAACGTCTGCACCCAGAGGAGCCTCTCTCCTTGTTTTTTTGCAACCCTTTCATGTGGGGCAGACTCCATCAAGTGGATCCACCTGCTCAGCGGGGGATCTGTCAGCTGATCCCCGCTGAGCAATCTGATGACAGGTCTGTGTCCACTCCGTTATTCAGAGCGGACACAAACACAGCCCACTGTTCACTATGGGGTTGTCAAATGGAAATGGACCGCCTGTCCGCTTCCATGCGACTGTCATCCATTCTGATCCACTAGACAGATGGGAAATGGATTCCCATCCATCTGGTCCATAGGTCTGCTGGAGTGAAAGTGGCCTAACTCTCTTAGCATAAAATGTGACTAAATGGATGATGCCAATGTGAAAGGGGTCAAAGGCCAATCCCCTCCTATTCAGAGCAGAGCGGGCAGATGACAGGTCCTTGCTCTGCTCTGTGGCCAACTAGATACAAATGGACTCTGCAGTCCATTTACACCTGACTACCCCTAATTTGATCCTCCTACACAGAGGAGAATGGAACCCTTTCCATTTGTTTTTAATGGATAGGATTGGATCAGGGGTAGGCAGGTATAAATGGACACAAGTCCATTTAGACCCTCCAATCTATAGGGATAAATGGACCATCCAATCAGATCTGCCTGAAAAACTGACAGGCAGATCTGAACAGAACAATCATGTAAAAGGGACATTAACTGTTATTTTTGAGGGAAGGGAAGGGATACGTGCCTGCTATTCAGAATGCGTCCCTTTTGCCCAATACAATAATATTTTTAAGTTATTAGGCTTTTTATATTACTTTGAATAAAAATACACATGCCTTAAACTGGGTACACACAGATCAAAATGCAGCCAGTTTAGAAGGGTCTGGCTGAATTTTGATCAGTGTGTAGCCCTCCCAGTAGATCAACTTCTGTCAAACTGACCTTCTGAAAAACTTTCTTCAGTCAGGTGCTTTTGGCTGCAGCACTGATCAGTGTATTCTAACAGTGGAGAGTCCCGTTGTCAAAATACAATGGCTGGGAAGGATTCCTGTATCCACCTTCCTTGTGTGGGTGAACACAATAAAAGAGCTGTGTGTACCCAGTTATATAGCTATGCATGATGTTATGGAACGGTACAAATTTAACAGACAGCCTCAGTGACAGCATACACTGGCAGCACATAATTAGCTTTAAGCTGGGTTCACATCTAAGCCGCACGCAGCTCACTGCAGGGGTCCGGTGCATCCCTCATTCATCATTTCAGGTCCGATTTCAGCACAAATTTTTGGCTGAATTTGGATCTGAAGTGGATCAAAAGATGCAGAGGACCCAGTGCAAAATCACACCGGAGCCGCAGCGGAGATATGTGTACCGGCTCCATAGAGAGGTGATCAAAATCTCCTGCTATTGCGAATTGGATGCGAAGAGCCCACATCCAATTCCCACTAGTGTGAACCCAGCCTAAAACATTACTTTTTTCTTTGATAAAGTAGCTTGATTCACATACAGTAGCAGCACCCCTGTCTCACTGATGAAAATTATCCTGTCACTGATTAACCACTTCCCGCCTGCCAGCCGTCAAATAATGGCTAGGCAACGCAGCTCTCATTGTGAGTGGACGTCATATGTCGGCCCTCCTGAATGACCGCTCTCGCATGCTTGTGGGGGCATGCATCGCTGTGATCGGTGGTGCGGTGTGTCAGTCTGACACCTCGCTACATCGATCTCGGTAAAGAGCCTCTGACGGAGGCTCTTTACCACAGGATCAGCCCTGTCCAATCACGGCTGATCACGATGTAAACAGGAAGAGCCATTGATTGGCTTTTCCTCACTTGCGTCTGACAGATGTGAGTAGAGGAGAGCTGATCGGCTGCTCTCCTGACAGGACGGGGCTATGCTGATTGTTTATCAGCGCAGTCCCCCTTCGAATGCCCACCCAGGACCACCAGGATGCCGCCAGAACCACCAAGGATGGCCACTACACTGGACCACCAGGTATGCCACCCTAGACCACCAGGGAAATGCCAATCAGTGCCCAGGTGGCTACCAATCAGTGCCAATCCCCAATGCCTGCCATTGCCAGTGCCATCAGTGATGCCTATCAATGCCATCTATCAGTGCCACATATCAGTGTCACGTATCAGTGCCCAGCAGTGCCCAGCAGTGCCGCCTATCAGTGCCACCCATAAGTACCCATCAGTGCAGCCTTTCAGTGCCCATCAGTGTCGCCTATCAGTGCCCACTAGTGCCACCCATGAGTGCCCATCAGTGTCACCTATCAATGCCCATCAGTGCTGCATATCAGTGCCACCCATCAGTGTCAACTACCAGTGCCCATCAGTGCCACCTATCAGTGCCCATCGTCAGTGCTCATCAGTGCCACCTCATCAGTGCCGCCTTATCAGTGCCTGTCAGTGCCGCCTTATCAGTGCCCATCAGTGAAGGAGAAAACTTACTTATTTACAAAATTTTATAACAGAGTACAGGTAGGTGATTTACCACAAAAAAAAAATGTAATATATGTTGAAAATTTTAAACCACGTAATCATTTCCACATTAAGCCTCAGTTATTTTTAGCCTACTTATATTAATCTGAAGTCCCCACACATTTACATCTTTCAATTCTGTGACACATACTATGCCCTTTGAGTAGGTACTGCTGTGTCACAGATCTCACTGAACCTGCCTTATGAACTTCAGAAGTAGGGATGAGCTTCATGTTCGAGTCGAACCCATGTTCGACTCGAACATCGTGTGTTCGGTCGTTCGCCAAATTACAAACGATATGGGCCGTTCGTACCAAATTCGAGTGGCGCGTCATGGCCCATAATTCACTGCGGCATCGCAGTGCATTGCTGGCTGATGATTGGCCAAGCATGCACTATGACCCGCATGCTTGTCCAATCACAGTGCATTCTGAACAGAGAACCGTAATTGGCCAAAGCCAAGGAGGCTTTGGCCAATTATGGCTCAGGGGGATTAGTACACGCCCCACACTATATAAGGCCGCCTACACGGTGGCCCTGTGTAGTGTGTTCCGGCGTTCAGATAGAGAGATAGAGAGAGAGAGACAGACAGTGTCATTTGATTTACTTTAGATAGAGTAGGCAGGTCGAGTCAGTTAGCTGCAGTTACAGTGTATTGTGTATATATATGCATCCCAGTTGTATATATATATATATATATATATATATATATATATATATATATATTCTATTCAGTTTAGCTAGATCCTGTTCTTCTCTTCCTAATATACTGACAGGCAGGCAGGTGTTTTTACAGTATTTCCAGCTACTGTACTGTGTACCCTGCACAGTCTTACCTACAGTATAGCAACCTGCAGCCAGGTGCTTGTGTAGGCTCATTGAAGTATTTCCAGCTACTGTACTGTGTACCCTGCACAGTCTCACCTACAGTATAGTACCTGCAGCCAGGTGCTTGTGTAGGCTCATTGAAGTATTTCCAGCTACTGTACTGTGTACCCTGCACAGTCTCGCCTACAGTATAGCAACCTGCAGCCAGGTGCTTGTGTAGACTCATTGAAGTATTTCCAACTACTGTACTGTGTACCCTGCACAGTCTCACCTACAGTATAGCAACCTGCAGCACGGTGCTTGTGTAGGCTTATTGAAGTATTCCCAGCTACTGTACTGTGTACCCTGCACAGTCTCACCTACAGTAAAGCAACCTGCAGCCAGGTGCTTGTGTAGGCTCATTGAAGTATGTCCAGTTACTGTACTGTGTACCCAGCACAGTCTCTCCTACAGTATAGCTACCTGCAGCCAGGTGCTTGTGTAGGCTCATTGAAGTTTTTCCAGCTACTGTACTGTGTACCCTACATAGTCTCACCTACAGTATAGCAACCTGCAGCCAGGTGCTTGTGTAGGCTCATTGAAGTATTTCCAGCTACTGTACTGTGTACCCCACACAGTCTCGCCTACAGTATAGTTACCTGCAGCCAGGTGCTTGTGTAGGCTCTTGACGTATTTAAGTGTTCTTGCATAGCAAGACCACTTACTGTTATCTCACATATATATTATTATAGCCAAATTTACCACCCTAACTCCTCCCACAGATTTTACACTACATAGACAAGTAATATACAGAAACGTGCGGATTGTTCCCGAATGGTGTGCTATTACTTTGTGGAATGTTTCGCCAAATGGTTCATGAAATATCGTCATTTTTGCGGCGAAATTGGTCCCTTAGGAATGAATGGGGAAATATTCAAAACTAGAGTGGGAGGTGACAAAAGCTGAAAAATCAGGACATGATTTCTAAACTGCCACCACTCCCTCATTTTCAAGCCCACCTAAACCAATCTTATATCAAAACGTTCAGCTATCCCTGCTGCCACTAAACATGTCCACGGCTAAGCCATAGTCCTGATAGTTTTCACAATATGACCATTTGTTTGTAACTCACGTCGTCCATTGACATTCATTGAAACTCTACTCTAGCCCCCTCCAAATTTGAAGGGCAATATCTAAACTGCGACTGTGCCTTCATTTTTAATATTTCAGAGACATACTATGCATCAAAATCTAGATCTGGATCGTGTGATTCTCACAATATAAAGATCTTCACTGTAGGATTTATAGTTTTTAAAATACGACCGTTTGAAGTACTGCAGTTATTACAGCTATCATGATCCTGTGTATTGTGTATTGAACAGTGGTTATGAAGCATAAACAGGACATGAGCGTTGCTAGGAAACAGTGGTTGTAAACACAAGATCCTGAGACCCCCCAAATGCATGTGGTCATACCTTCATCTGCTAGACTTGATAATGCTTGTAGACTACTGGTGGAGGCAAGAACACTTCCCACAATTTCTCCAGAAATTGTAGCTTTTCTAGTTACAGTTACTGTACTATGTACCCTGCACAGTTGCACCTACAGTATAGCTACCTGAAGACAAGTGCAGGTGTTATCATACTAATAATACTACAGGCAGGCAGTTGATTCTGCTAGCTGCAGTATAATCGGAGTCCCTTGAACTGTTTGACCACAGTGTTGGGTACATGCTCCAGGAGGATGCCCAGCGTTTTGAAGGCTCTGATGATGATACTGAGCTAGATGAAGGCAGTAATGTGAGCATGGACAGAGGGGGTGCCCAAGAAGGACAGCAATCTGGCAGTCATGTTCCCCCTGCTGCAGGTTTGCTCCAGTGATGAGGAGGGAGGGAATGATGAGGTCACTGACTCAACGTGGGTGCCTGATAGGAGAGAGGAGGAGGAGTCAGCAGTCACGTTCCCCCTACTGCCAGGTTTTCTCCAGTGATGAGGAGGGAGGGAATGACGAGGTCACTGACTCAACGTGGGTGCCTGATAGGAGAGAGGAGGAGGAGGAGAAGGAGGAGACACATCACCAACAAGGCAGGGTGCCCTCCAGGGGCCAGCCTAAGGGCAGCACACTGACTGCATCACACCGCAGAGCTCCGCATGTGCAAGGCGCTGCTGTCTCTGTGAGTTATTCCAGAAGTTCTTTGGTGTGGGCATTTTTTGAGATTAGTGCATCAGATCGCACCACTGCTATTTGCAACATATCTCGTGTGGCCAAATCATCTCCCGCTTGGGCACCACATGCTTGACCAGACATATGTTGACCTGCCATGCAGTTCTTTGACAAGCGTACCTAAAAGATCCACACCAAAGAACAAAGAGGACCTCTCCTTGCTCCTCATCAGCTGGGATCTCCAACCCCACTATACCTACAGTCCTCTCTGAGACCTGCACTGAATGAAGGTGTAGAATTAGGTGTGTCACAGCCAAGTACTTGCGGGCAATCTGCTATTGATACACCGATGTCAGATTGTACCAGGCAAATTTCCCTGCCCCAGCTGCTGCACCACAGAAAGAAGTTCGCTCCCAGCCATCCACATGCCCAGCGGTTGAATGCTAGCTTGGCAAAATTGCTAGCACTTCAACTGCTACCTTTTCAGTTGGTAGACTCTGCCCCCTTCCGTGAGTTTGTGGAATGTGTGGTTCCTCAGTGCTCAGTGGCAGGTTTCCAAATGCCACTTTTTCTCAAGGAAGGCGATTTCAGCTCTCTACCGGCATGTGGAAGGCAATGTCTTGGCCTCGCTGGACAGGCCGGTCAGCGGTAAGGTGCATATTACCGCTGACTAATGGTCCAGCAGGCATGGACAGGGACGTTACCTAAGTTTCACGGCACATTGGGTGACTCTGCTGGCAGCTGGGAAGGATGCAGGACAAGGTGCAGTAGTGTTGGAGGTTGTTCCGCCACCACGCCTCCAAAATGCCACTACTGGTGATTCTGACACACCTCTCTCCTCCACCCCCTCCTCTTCTTCTTCCTCCATGGCCTCTTCCTGTGCTTTGTCCTTGGAATCAACGGTGCTCTGTAGGCATTCAAGGGGCTATGCAAGTACGCAGGACAAAAGATGCCATGCGGTGCTTGAGTTGGTGTTCTTGGGGGACAGGAGCCACACTGGGGCAGAGATTCTGTCAGCTCTGCAGGGGCAGGTTCAGAGGTGGTTGACGTCACACCAACTTAAGGCAGGAATGGTGGTTTGCGACAATGGCACCAACCTCCTCTCCACCCTCTGACAGGGACAAATGACCCATGTGCCCTGTTTGGCTCATGTCCTTAACTTGGTGGTGCAGCGGTTCTTGGGCAGGTACCCGGGCTTACAGAATGTCCTGAGGCAGGCTAGGAAAGTATGTGTGCATTTCCACCGGTCATATAATGCTAGTGCTCGGCTGGTGGACCTCCAAAAGGAATTTAACCTGCCCAAGAACCGCCTAATCTGTGACATGCCCACCAGGTGGAACTCAACGTTGGCAATGCTGCAGTGGCTGCACACGCAGCAGAGGGCCATAAATGAGTACCTGTGCGACTATGGCACCAGGACAGGGTCAGGGGAGCTTGTTTTTTTTTCCCCACATCAGTGGGCCATGATCAGGGATGCATGCACTATCCTGTCACCATTTGAGGAGGCCACGAGGATGGTGAGCAGTGACAGTGCATGCATCAGTGACACTGTCCCCTTGTCTACCTGTTGGAGCACATGCTGCGTGGAATAATGGACAGGGCACTTGAGGCAGAACAGAGGCAGGAAGAGGAGGATTTCCTTAGCTCTCAAGGCCCCCTTTATCCAGACAGTGTTCCTGCATGCCCGCCGATCACACAGGAAGAGGACGAGGAGGAGGAGGAGGATTGTGTCAGCATGGAGGTGAAGCCTGGCACTCAGAATCAGCAGCAGTCTTTAAGGGATCATTTACAGTCCCTAGAAACCCATGGACTTGTACGTGGCTGGGAGGAGGTGGTTGTGGATCATGTTATCCTTAGTGACCCAGAGGACCCTGGACTGAATGCCTCAGCAAACCTACACTGCATGGCCTCCCTGATCCTGCAAAGCCTGTGGAAGGATCCTCGTTAGGGATGAGCTTCAAGTTCGAGTCAAACTCATCCACGGCAAATTCAAAAGCCGCGGAACACCCTTTAAAAGTCTATGGGAGAAATCAAAAGTGCTAATTTTAAAGGCTTATATGCAAGTTATTGTCATAAAAAGTGTTTGGGGACCTGGGTCCTGCCCCAGGGGACAAGGATCGAAGCAAAAAAAGTTTTAAAAACTGCCTTTTTTTCAGGAGCAGTGATTTTAATAATGCTTAAAACAACAAATAAATATTGAAACAATAAAAGTGTAATATTCCTTTAAATTTCGTACCTGGGGGGTGTCCATAGTATGCCTGTTAAGGGGCGCATGTTTCCCGTGTTTAGAACAGTCTGACAGCAAAATGACATTTCAAAGGAAAAAAGTAATTTAAAACTCGCGGCTATCAATGAATTGCCGGTCCGACAATACACATAACAGTTCATTGATAAAAACGGCATGGGAACTCCCTACAGGGGAACCCCGAACCAAAATTAAAAAAAAAAAAAATGACGTGGGGGGTCACCCTAAATTCCATACCAGGCCCTTCAGGTCTGGTATGGATATTAAGGGGAACCCCGGCCAAAATTAAAAAAAAAATGGCGTGGGGTCCCCCTCAAAATCTATACCAGACCCTTCAGGTCTGGTATGGATTTTAAGGGGAACCCCGCGCCAACATTTTTTTAAAAAATGGCATGGGATCCCACCCAAAAATCCATACCAGACCCTTATCCGAGCATGCAACCTGGCAGGCCAAAGGAAAAGAGGGGGGGACGAGAGAGCGCCCCCCCTCCTGAACCGTACCAGGCCACATGCTCTCAACATTGGGAGGGTGCTTTGGGGTAGCCCCCCAAAACACCTTGTCCCCATGTTGATGGGGACAAGGGCCTCATCCCCACAACCCTTGCCCAGTGGTTGTGGGTGTCTGCAGGTGGGGGGCTTATCGGAATCTGGATGCCCCCTTTAAAAAGGGGACCCCCAGATTCCGGCCCTCCCCCCTGTGTGAAATGGTAAGGGGGTACAAAAGTACCCCTACCATTTCACAAAAAAACTGTCAAAAATTTTAAAAATGACAAGAGACAGTTTTTGACAATTCCTTTATTTAAATGCTTCTTCTTTCTTCTTTCTTCTATCTTCTATCTTCCATCGGTTTCTTCCTCCATCTTCTTCTTCTTCTGGTTCTTCTGGTTCTTCCTCCGGTGTTCTTGTCCAGCATCTGCATCCGCGGTGTTTTCTTCCTTTCTTCTCCTCGGGCCACTCCGCATCCATGATGGCATGGAGGGAGGCTCCCGTTGTGAGACGCTTCTCCTCTTCTGACGGTTCTTAAATAACGGGGGGCGAGGCCACCCGGTGACCCCGCCCCCTCTGACGCACGGGGACTTGACAGGGACTTCCCTGTGGCCGTCTGACCGATGCGTTCAGACAATTTTTTAGTCCGCAGCCCCAAGGTATGATCGGTTCCAGCAACCATCGCCAGCGTCTGTTTTACATGGTGTAGGAATACCTAGGGGCAAGATCTGACTTGGACACCTTTCCCACCGAAAATCCTCTGGGTTACTGGGTCTTGAGGATGGCTCACTGGCCAGAGCCTGCACAGTATGCAATTGAGCTACTAGTCCTGCATACAGCGTTCTTTCGGAACGCACATTCCTTGCTGCTGGAGGATTTGTAACTGATCACAGGGTGTGTCTGTCCACCGACTCGGTCGATTGACTGACCTTCATAAAAATGAATCAGTCTTGGATCACCACCAACTACCAAGCACCTGATGCTGATGTAACCGAATAATTTTTTGGGAAATGTCATATTTCTTCAAAGACTGCCTATGCTGATGCTGAGTGACTATCCTGTTATGCTGAGTAAGTATCCTCTTCCTCCTCAATGATCATGCTGATAGCTTGTAAGAACATTTTTCTGGGCGCCGCCACCAGTGCCTAAGGCCCAATTTTTCAGCCTCTGTTTAACAGGGGTGTGTAATTACAATTTTTGATGCAATTCTTTGCAGCAGGGCTAGTTCCTGCACTCCAACTAGAGTATCTGTGAGGGGTTGCAGTGTTGTGGCACCAGCACCAGTGCCAAAGGCCCAATTTTTCAGCCCCTGTTCAACAGGAACATGTAATTAGAATTCTTGATCTAATATTTCACAGCAGGGCCCATTTCTGCGCACACCAAGAGTAACTGTGAGGACTTACAATGTTGTGGCACCACCACCACCACCACCAAAGGCCCAATTTTTCTGCCCCTGTTCAACAGGGGCCTGTAATTACAATTCTTGATATAATATTTCACAGCACGGCCTGTTCCAGCGCCCAGCAAGAGTAACTGTGAGGACTTACAGTGTTGTGGCACCAGCACCACCACCACCATCACCAAAGGCCCAATTTTTCTGCCCCTGTTCAACAGGGGCATGTAATTACAATTCTTGATTTAATATTTCACAGCAGGGCCCTGTGAGGGCTTACAGTGTTGTGGCAACACCAACATCTAAAGCCCACATTTCTACTGAGTAAATAGGGCAGGCCCCTACTTTCAAACATCCAACTTACAAACAACTCCTACTTGCAAACGGAAGGAGACAACAGGAAGTGAGATGAAATCTACCCCAAGGAAGGGAAATTCTCTCCTGTAAGAGTTAATATGGGAAAAACGTTTCTCATTTCCACTGATGCTTTTTCACCAATCCTTGTTTCACTAAAAAACCCAAATTTTCAAAAAACATTTGTCATTGGGACAAAAAGTGAGGTGAAATATTCTAAAGAGGAGAACAGACAGCAAAACAAATGTCACAGGGGTGATAACCCTTCCCTATGTTTTCCAAAAAGCTTAAAATAGATTTTTTTGCTGGAGCTAAACACGTTAAAAATGTACCAGTTCAAAATTACAAACACATTCTACTTAACAATAAACCTACAGTCCCTGTCTTGTTTGTGCCGCCTGTATACTGCTGCTCAGAGTATATAGGGCCTGGTGGCCCCACACCTTTCCTTTATTTAATTTGGGTGCAGGGTTCCCCTTAATATCCATACAAGACCGAAAGGGCCTGGTAATAGTCTGGGGGGTACCCATGCTGTTTGTCTCACTGATTTTCATCCATATTGCCAGGACCCAACATTACATTAAAGCCGCAAGCATTTTTAAATGACTTTTATTCCTTTAAAAATGTCATTTTGTGCAGGGACTGTTCTAAGCACGGGAAACACACGCCACTTTACAGGCATACCATAGACACCCCCCAGGTACGATATTTAAAGGAATATTTCACTTTTTTTTTTTTACTTTACGCATCCTTAAAATCACTGCTCCCGAAAAAACGGCCGTTTTTAAAACTTTTTTTTGCATTGATATATGTCCCCTGGGGCAGGACCCGGGTCCCCAACCCCTTTTTAGGACAATACCATGCAAATTAGCCTTTAAAATTAGCACTTTTGATTTCAAACGTTCAAATCCCATAGACGTCAATGGGGTT
The DNA here is from genome assembly GCF_042186555.1 of Aquarana catesbeiana. NCBI lineage: Eukaryota > Metazoa > Chordata > Amphibia > Anura > Ranidae > Aquarana > Aquarana catesbeiana. The sequence goes on along the minus strand of NC_133325.1, from coordinate 612,706,324 downwards.
CTAACGTTCATGCGAATTTTTGGTCCGTTCGCAGGTTCTGGTGCGAACCGAACCGGGGGGGGGGTGTTCAACTCATCCCTATTCAGAAGTACTGGGTGGGGGGAGATTCAGTAGACAGGGCCAATACAAGAATCACTGATTGCAGGCAGCAAAGTATCATTGGATATTTCTTAGAAACTGAAAGTAAACAGCAGAGAAGAAGCTGCAAAGTATACAGAAAATCCAAGAAGTTATACAAAGAGATGGCCAGCAGACAAGAAGCACTTACTACAAGAAAGGAGATTTTTCAAGTTAGCTTATTTCAGATTTTCAAATATAACTTTTAAATTGTAATGAGCAAGGCTATTCATAAAACTTACTAGAGACAAAGATAATAGATAAGGGTTTTACTACAAGAATTAAAGTGGTTGTAAAGGCAGAAGGTTTTTTTTATCTTAATGCATTCTATGCATTAAGATAAAAAAACCTTCTGTGTGCAGCGGGCCCCCCTAATACTTACCTGAGCCCATCTCTATCCAGCAATGTTGCAGGAGAGACTCAGCTGCCTGGGATTCCCCCTTCTCACTGGCTGAGAGAGCAGTGGAAAGCCATTGGCTGTCAATCAAAGTCAGTGAGCAAATGATGAGAGAGGGGTGGGGGCTAGCCGCAGCTCTATGTCTGAATGGACACACGGAGCTGCAGCTCGGGTGCCCCATAGCAATCTGCTTGCTGTGGGGGCACCTGTCCGGAGGGAGGGGCCAGGAGCGACAAAGAGGGACCCGAGAAGAGGAGGATTGGGGCTGCTCTATGCAAAACCACTGCAAAGAGCAGATAAGTATAACATGTTTGTTATTTTTAAGCAAAAAAAACCCAAGACTTTAGTATCACTTTAAGATACTACAGGGGATAAAGCAGTGTACAATTGGCCAGCAGCAGGAACTAGCTGGTGTATGCTAGCTGGTGTAACTTTTATTTTTATCTAGGAGGATAGGGGCTGAGGTGAATTTAATGTGAGGTGGTTTAGTTGCATGCTGTTGATACTTTTTTTTTTTTTTTTTTTTTTTTACTTTCAAATGATGCAGCAACATGCTGTGAACAAAAGGCATCTTTGAGCACTCCAAATGTAAAAAAGAGTCGACATAAAATAAATATGGAAAATCCTTAACCACTTGACGACCGCCTCACGCCGATGTACGTCGGCAAGGTGGCACGGACAGGCAAAATCACGTACATGTACGTGATTTGCCTTCCGCGGGTGGGGGGTCCGATCGGTCCCCCCTCGGTGCCCGAGGCGGTCGCCATTTCTTCCCGGGAGATGAGAGGTGAGGGGGTGGCCATCCATTGTTGGCCACCCCCTCCCGATCGCTCCCGGCGAATGAGAATGCTTCCTTTCCCTCTGTAATGTAAACAGAGGGAAAGGAAGTGATGTCATCCCTCCTCGAGTCGGTCTTTTTGATCCGGCACCGAGGAGAGAAGACATCAAGTAAGTCTGCACAACACTACACATCCAGTAGAACACGCCAGGCACACTTGTCACCCCCCATCACCCCCCGATCACCCCCTGATCACCCCCCTGTACCCCCTGTCACTCTGACACCAATAGCATTTTTTTTTTTTTTTGCATTGGTGTCAGTTTGTGTCAGTTAAAAGTTTTAGGGCAGTTAGGTTAGCCCCCTTTAGGTCTAGGGTACCCCCCCTTAGGTCCAGGGTACCCCCCTAACCCCCCCTAATAAAAGTTAACCCCTTGATTACCCCCCGTCACCAGTGTCGCTAAGCGATCGTTTTTCTGATCGCTGTATTAGTGACACAGGTGACGCTAGTTAGGGAGGTAAGTATATAGGTTCGCTGTCAGTGTTTTATAGCGACAGGGACCCCCATATACTACCTGCTAAAGGTTTTAACCCCCTGATTGCCCCCTAGTTAACCCTTTCACCAGCGATCACCGTATAAGTGTTACGGGTGACGCTGGTTAGCTAGTTTGTTTTTTGTAGTTTATTACAGTTTATTACAGTTTATTATAGTTTTAGGGCACCCGCCGTTTATTACCCTATAAAGGTTTAACCCCCTAATTGCCCGGCGGTGATAGAAGTTAAGTTTTTAGGATCTGATAAGGTCTGCGTCGCCCCAGGCAGCGTCAGGTTAGCGCCAGTACCGCTAAAACCCACGCACGCAGCATACACCTCCCTTAGTGCTATAGTATCTGAGCGGATCGATATCTGATCCGATCAGATCTATACTCCCCAGCAGTTTAGGGTTCCCTGAAACGCAGTGTTAGCGGGATCAGCCCAGATACCTGCTAGCACCTGCGTTTTGCTCCTCGGCCCAGCCCTGCCCAGCCCACCCAAGTGCAGTATCGATCGATAACTGTCACTTACAAAACACTAAGCACACATAACTGCAGCGTTCGCAGAGTCAGGCCTGATCCCTGCGATCGCTAACAGTTTTTTGGTAGCGTTTTGAATCAGTCGCTGACAGTCAGGAGCTTTTTTGCCTGTGAGTCTCACTAGTGTACCCCTAAATTTAGAGCCCAAAATGGCAAATAGAAGGTACACTAGTGAAGAGGCCTACACGTTTCTGAGTATGACAGATAGTGAAGAGGAAGTCACTCATCTGTCAAGTTCAGGCTCAGAATACGAACCTGTAGAGGACAGCGGCTCCATGACAGATAGCTCTGACGACAGAGTTGTGGTCCCTGCTAAGGTCAGGCGTACCAGACCCCAATCTTCTTCTGTCCTTGAAGTGCAAGAACCGCAGGGCTCTCGTATGGAGCAGAGAAGTACTAGCGCCGCTACTCCTTCTGGTGAACTGGCAAGCACCAGCGGCCTAGTACACCCTGGTCGTACATCCAGCACTGCAGTATCACGTGGTGACGTGGCGAGTCCCATAAGTGCAGTTCAAGCTGGCGAGGTGGCAAGCACTAGTAGTGTCCCGCTGCCACAAAGAAGACAAAGACAGGCCCATCGTGCCCATAGTGCCCTTCCTGCTGCATTGGCCAATCCGAATTGGGAACCCACCACTTCTGCAGCACCCGTACTTCCCCCTTTCACTGGCCAACCCGGAATTCAGGTGGAAACAGTTGACTTTACGCCACTGGATTTTTATTCACTGTTTTTCACCGAAGATCTCTATAGATCTATTGTGGACCAAAGCAATTTATACGCTGGTCAACACATCGCCGCTAATCCCCAGTCCTCCCTTGCCAGAGATTGGAGACCAATTACGGTCTCCGAATTTAAGACCTTTCTGGGCCTTTCCATCCTCATGGGGTTGAATAAAAAGAGTAAGTTGCGGTCATATTGGTCCACTGACCCAATTTACCATTCACCCTTGTTCTCTGCTTCCATGGCCAGGGCACGATACGAGCAGATTTGGCGGTTCATGCACTTCAACGACAATGAACTCTGTCATCCTCGTGGAGACCCTGCATACGATCGGCTCTACAAAATTCGGCCCCTCGTAAACCACTTCAACCAACGTTTTGCAGACTTGTTTACCCCCCATCAAGTTGTCTGCGTTGATGAGTCCCTGATTAAGTTTTCTGGCCGCTTTTCATTCAAACAGTACCTTCCCAGCAAGCGTGCCAGATACGGGGTCAAGATGTATAAGCTCTGTGACAGGGCCACAGGCTATACATGTAGATTTATGGTTTACGAGGGAAAAGATAGTCACGTAGAGCCGACAAACTGCCCTGACTACATAGGAAGCGCTGGCAAGATAGTGTGGGACTTGGTGTCACCCTTATTCGGAAAGGGGTACCACTTGTACGTGGACAATTATTATACGAGCGTGCCACTTTTTAGTCACTTGTTTGATCAGCAGATTGGAGCATGTGGCACCGTGCGACCTAATCGCCGGGGCTTTCCCCAGCGGCTTGTAGATTCCCGTCTTAGGCTGGGGGAGAGAGCCTGCTTGAAGTATAATAATTTGCTCGCTATGAAGTGGAGGGATAAGAAGAATGTTTTCGTTCTCACCTCCCTTCATGCAGACACGACGACCCAAATTCCTACGGCGACTGGTGTTGTGGAGAAACCCCTCTGTGTCCACGAATATAACCTTAATATGGGAGGGGTGGACCTCAACGACCAGTTGTTGGCGCCGTACCTAGTTGCCCGTAAGGCCAGACGCTGGTACAAAAAGGTGTCTGTATACTTATTTCAATTGGCTTTGCTGAATGCTCATGTGCTATACAGAGCTTCAGGACAGACTGGATCCTTCCTTAAATTCCAGGAAGAGATCGTCAGAGCCCTTCTGTTTCCAGACGGTGCTCTACCTCACCTTCCCCAACCAAATGCAGTAAGCCGGCTGCATGAGCGGCATTTTCTTTATGCCATCCCGAGTACCCCTACCCAACGAGCCCCCCAAAAAAGATGTCTTGTCTGCAGCAAGCGCGGATTTAGGCGTGACACCCGGTGTTATTGTCCCTCCTGTGCTGGCAATCCTGGTCTTTGCATGGGTGAATGCTTTGAACGCTACCATACATTAGTTGAGTATTAGCGTAGGGTTCAGCACTGCACAGACTAGGCACACTAACACAGGGTCTCCCAAGATGCCATTGCATTTTGAGAGACCCAAACCTGGAATGAGTTACAAAAGTTAAAAGTTACTAAAAAAAATAAAAACACAAAAAAAAATATAAAATAAAAAAACCAAAAATAGTTGTTGTTTTATTGTTCTCTCTCTCTCTATTCTCTCTCTATTGTTCTTCTCTTTTTTACTCTATTCTATTCTGCAATGTTTTATTGTTATTATGTTTTACCATGTTTCCTTTTCAGATTTTTTATACTTTACCGTTCACTGTGTTTTGTTGGTAACCATTTTATTGTTTTCAGGTACGCCATTCAGTTGCAGCGCGGATTTATTTATCTTGACAGCAACAGCGTTTGCTCCCACGATATATAAAGCCGTGACTCCAGCGCTGTCGGAGGTGATTTCACCACCACAGTTACATACTTCAGCATATATGCCGAAGCGTGGGGGCAGCAGTGGGTGGAGGAGCAATTTGCTCCTGCCTTTTGCGGGAGGATGCCCCCATGCTTCGGCATATATATATATTAGGCACAGGTTGCGTTAAATGTTTTATTTTTTACTATGTTTTTTTTTTGTATTTGCTTTGCAGGTATGGTAAGTCTTACTGTTATACTGTAATGTTACTTTGTTTTATTGTTAACCATCATTTGCTTAGCAGGTACGCCATTCAGTTGCAGCGCGGATTTATTTATCTTGACAGCAACAGCGTTTGCTCCCACGATATATAAAGCCGTGACTCCAGCGCTGTGGGAGGTGATTTCACCACCACAGTTACATACTTCAGCATATATGCCGAAGCGTGGGGGCAGCAGTGGGTGGAGGAGCAATTTGCTCCTGCCTTTTGCGGGAGGATGCCCCCATGCTTCGGCATATATAAATGGTGCATGTATGCCCATCATTAGAAGTGGGTGGATGAAGGGAGGTATTCTAATGGTGGGCATACCCACCGATCAATATCTTTTTTTCGTTCAGCCCACATGCTGCATGAAAAAAAAGTTTACAATATATGCCTAACAAGGACCAGCAACGTACTGGTATGTTGCTGGACTTTGAGTGGTTATACCAGAATGATGCCTGCAGGTTTAGGTATCATCTTGGTATCATTCTTTTCAGCCAGCGGTCGGCTTTCATGTAAAAGCAATCCTAGCGGCTAATTAGCCTCTAGACTGCTTTTGCAAGCAGTGGGAGGGAATGCCCCCCTCCCCCACCGTCTTCCATGTTTTTCTCTGGCTTTCCTGTCCCAACAGGGAACCTGAAAATGCAGCCGGTGATTCAGCCAGCTGACCATAGAGCTGATCAGAGACCAGAATGGCTCCAAACATCTCTATGGCCTAAGAAACCGGAAGCTACGAGCATTTCATGACTTAGATTTCGCCGAATGTAAACAGCGCCATTGGGAAATTGGGAAAGCATTTTATCACACCGATCTTGGTGTGGTCAGATGCTTTGAGGGCAGAGGAGAGATCTAGGGTCTAATAGAGCCCAATTTTAAAAAAAAAAGAGTACCTGTCACTACCTATTGCTATCATAGGGGATATTTACATTCCCTGAGATAACAATAAAATTAATAAAAAAAAAAATAAAAATGAAAGGAACAGTTTAAAAATAAGATAAAAAAGCAAAAAAATAATAAAGAAAAAAAATAAATAAAAAAAAGCACCCCTGTCCCCCCCCTGCTCTCGCGCAAAGGCGAACGCAAGCGTCGGTCTGGCGTCAAATGTAAACAGCAATTGCACCATGCATGTGAGGTATCACCGCGAAGGACAGAACGAGGGCAGTAATTTTAGCAGTAGACCTCCTCTGTAAATCTAAAGTGGTAACCTGTAAAGGCTTTTAAAGGCTTTTAAAAATGTATTTATTTTGTCGCCGCTGCGCGTTTGTGCGCAATTTTAAAGCATGTCATGTTTGGTATCCATGTACTCGGCCTAAGATCATCTTTTTTATTTCATCAAACATTTGGGCAATATAGTGTGTTTTAGTGCATTAAAATTTAAAAAAGTGTGTTTTTTCCCCAAAAAATGCGTTTGAAAAATCGCTGCGCAAATATTGTGTGAAAAAAAAAATATGAAACACCCACCATTTTAATCTGTAGGGCATTTGCTTTAAAAAAAATATATAATGTTTGGGGGTTCAAAGTAATTTTCTTGCAAAAAAAAATTATTTTTTCATGTAATCAAAAAGTGTCAGAAAGGGCTTTGTCTTCAAGTGGTTAGAAGAGTGGGTGATGTGTGACATAAGCTTCTAAATGTTGTGCATAAAATGCCAGGACAGTTCAAACCCCCCCCCAAATGACCCCATTTTGGAAAGTAGACACCCCAAGCTATTTGCTGAGAGGCATGTCGAGTCCATGGAATATTTTATATTGTGACACAAGTTGCAGGATAGAGACAAATCTTTTTTTTTTTTTTTTTTTTTTTGCACAAAGATGTCACTAAATGATATATTGCTCAAACATGCCATGGGAATATGTGAAATTACACCCCAAAATACATTCTGTTGCTTCTCCCGAGTATGGGGATACCACATGTGTGGGACTTTTTGGGAGCCTAGCCGCGCACGGGACCCCGAAAACCAAGCCCCGCTTTCAGGCTTTCTAAGGGCGTAAATTTTTGATTTCACTCTTCACTGCCTAGCACAGTTTCGGAGGCCATGGAATGCCCAGATGGCACAACCCCCCCCAAATGACCCCATTTTGGAAAATAGACACCCCAAGCTATTTGCTGAGAGGTATAGTGAGTATTTTGCAGACCTCACTTTTTGTCACAAACTTTCGAAAATTGAAAAAAGAAAAAAAAAATACATTTTTCTTGTCTTTCTTCATTTTCAAAAACAAATGAGAGCTGCAAAATACTCACCATGCCTCTCAGCAAATAGCTTGGGGTGTCTACTTTCCAAAATGGGGTCATTTGGGGGGGGTTTGTGCCATCTTGGCATTTTATGGCCTTCAAAACTGTGATAAGTAGTGAGGAGTGGAATCACAACTTAACGCCCTTAGAAATCCTGAAGCCGGTGCTTGGTTTTCGGGGCCCCGTATGCGGCTAGGCTCCCAAAAAGTCGCACACATGTGGTATCCCCGTACTCAGGAGAAGCAGCAGAATATATTTTGGGGTGTAATTCCACATATGCCCATGGCATGTTTGAGCAATATATCATTTAGTGACAACTTTGTGCAAAAAAAAAAAAAAAAAATTGTCACTTTCCCGCAACTTGTGTCAAAATATAAAATATTCCATGGACTCAACATGCCTCTCAGCAAATAGCTTGGGGTGTCTACTTTCCAAAATGGGGTCATTTGGGGGGGGTTCGTGCCATCTGGGCTTTTTATGGCCTTCAAAACTGTGATAGGCAGTGAGGAGTGAAATCACAACTTTATGCCCTTAGAAATCCTGAAGGCGGTGCTTGGTTTTCGGGGCCCCGTATGCGGCTAGGCTCCCAAAAAGTCCCACACATGTGGTATCCCCATACTCAGGAGAAGCAGCTAAATGTATTTTGGGGTGCAATTCCACATATGCCCATGGCCTGTGTGAGAAATATATCATTTAGTGACAACTTTGTGCAAAAAAAAAAACAAATTGTCACTTTCCCGCAACTTGTGTCAAAAAATAAAATATTCCATGGACTCAACATCCCTCTCAGCAAATAGCTTGGGGTGTCTACTTTCCAAAATGGGGTAATTTGGGGGGGTTTTGTGCCATCTTGGCATTTTATGGCCTTCAAAACTGTGATAGGTAGTGAGGAGTGAAATCAAAAATTTATGCCCTTAGAAATCCTGAAGGCGGTGCTTGGTTTTCGGGGCCCCGTACGCGGCTAGGCTCCTAAAAAGTCCTAAACATGTGGTATCTCCATACTCAGGAGAAGCAGCAGAATGTATTTTGGGGTGTAATTCCACATATGCCCATGGCATGTTTGAGCAATATATCATTTAGTGACAACTTTGTGCAAAAAAAAAAAAAAAAGTGTTACTTTCCCGCAACTTGTGTCAAAATATAAAATATTCCATGGACTCAACATGCCTCTCAGCAAATAGTTTGGGGTGTCTACTTTCCAAAATGGGGTCATTTGGGGGGGTTTTGTGCCATCTTGGCATTTTATGGCCTTCAAAACTGTGATAGGTAGTGAGGAGTGAAATCACAACATTACGCCCTTAGAAATCCTGAAGGCGGTGCTTGGTTTTCGGGGCCCTGTATGCGGCTAGGCTCCCAAAAAGTCCCACACATGTGGTATCCCCATACTCAGGAGAAGCAGCTAAATGTATTTTGGGGTGCAATTCCACATATGCCCATGGCCTGTGTGAGAAATATATCATTTAGTGACAACTTTGTGGTAAAAAAAAAAAAATTGTTACTTTCCCGCAACTTGTGTCAAAAAAGAAAGTATTCCATGGACTCAACATGCCTCTCAGCAAATAGCTTGGGGTGTCTACTTTCCAAAATGGGGTCATTTGGGGGGGTTTTGTGCCATCTGGGCATTTTATGGCCTTCAAAACTGTGATAGGTAGTGAGGAATGAAATCAAATATTTATGCCCTTAGAAATCCAGAAGGCGGTGATTGGTTTCGGGGCCCCGTACGCGGCTAGGCTCCCAAAAAGTCCCACACATGTGGTATCCCCATACTCAGGAGAAGCAGCTGAATGTATTTTGGGGTGTAATTCCACATATGCCCATGGCCTGTGTGAGCAATATATCATTTAGTGACAACTTTTTGTAAATATTTTTTTTTTTTTTGTCAATATTCAATCACTTGGGACAAAAAAAAAAAATATTCAATGGGTTCAACATGCCTCTCAGCAATTTCCTTGGGGTGTCTACTTTCCAAAATGGGGTCATTTGGGGGGGGTTTGTACTGCCCTGCCATTTTAGCACCTCAAGAAATGACATAGGCAGTCATAAACTAAAAGCTGTGTAAATTCCAGAAAATGTACCCTAGTTTGTAGACGCTATAACTTTTGCGCAAACCAATAAATATACGCTTATTGACATTTTTTTTACCAAAGACATGTGGCCGGATAAATTTTGGCCTAAATGTATGACTAAAATTGAGTTTATTGGATTTTTTTTATAACAAAAAGTAGAAAATATCATTTTTTTTCAAAATTTTCGGTCTTTTTCCATTTATAACGCAAAAAATAAAAACGGCAGAGGTGATCAAATGCCATCAAAAGAAAGCTCTATTTGTGGGAAGAAAAGGACGCAAATTTCGTTTGGGTACAGCATTGCATGACCGCGTAATTAAAAGTTAAAGCAACGCAGTGCCAAATTGGAAAAAGACCTCTGGTCCTTAGGCAGCATAATGGTCCGGGGCTCAAGTGGTTAAAAGAAATGAAAACCCCCAAATATACCTGTCATGATCCTTGAAATACTGAAGTATTTCTCCTTGATTCTATTACACAGTGGTGGGTCCTCTGCCCTGTCTTAAAGCTAACCCCCTCCAGATGGCTCCATGGTCTGGAAGGAAGGCATTGTTCTGTGTTTGACCATTTGTTTGTTTATGTTCTTTAATTATCTCCTGGGACTTCTCTGTGTCATTACACATATCAGCCTCCTATTCAAGCTCTCCCTGCTGACCCTGTTTCAAGTCCTCATTTGCATGGCCAAGAGAACCTAAGTGAGGACTAGAGTGTACCTTACAATTGACCAATAGGAAAGTTGTTGTTTGGGCAGGGTGTTCAAACTGCTATGTATAAAAGTGTGTTGTGTGCATCCAATAAATCTGAGATTCCTGTTTGAACTTACATACAGCCTACCTGGTGTTTGTTCTGAGCTATAACTGGATTTGAATGGCACATAGCTGTAGTTCTAATCCCGGCGCATCGGACGACCGAACCATTAGACATTGCAACCTGCAATCTGATCCATAAGCAGCAGAGGAGTGTCAGGAGAGTGGAAACTGAGTGAGCAGGGGCTCGTTACAATACCCCCTTTATAAAAGTATTGAAGTTAAAAAGTCAGTTTAACCTAAAATAATGAGCTCTCTCAACATAGCATAAAGGCCAATAAGCAAAGTAATGAAACCCCAAAATCCCAAAATACAGTTTCTTAACTGATCCTAAGCTCTCCTTATGCAATTTGTCAGTTTTCCCTATACTTTCCTTAAAACAGCTTCTAATTCACTGACACTATGGCTGCCTTTTGCCGACCTCCTAATGTGCAGGCATGTGCGCATTCACCACTGATACTGGTGCCAAGTGGCCTATATAAGTGCAGCAGCTGCACTAGTTGGTTGCTGTCTGCTCTGCAGCCTGTTACCCATGTTCTTGTATCTGCTCCTGTGTTTGACTTGTGTGATAGACCCGGTTTGTCCTGACCACGCTTGAATGCTACCTGCCCTGACCCTGGTTTGTCTCTAGACTCTTCTTTATCTCCTGCTCCTCTGCCTGATCTTGTGTTGCTGACCTCTGCCTCTATCCCAACCATTCTCGGTTTGCCTTCTATGCCTGTATCTGACGAACCTTTGCTGACCTGGCTTATCTGACCTCACATCCATTTATTCATCTGTCCTGCTCTGCATACTGTCTAGTTCCCTCTGGTTCTTCACTTGTCATGTGCTGGTAGTCTTCCTGTACCTTTAATCAGCTGCTGTCTGCCAAGCAACTGCTATCTATTGCCTATCCAGCCCAGGGTCTGCTGTTCCTGCTTCCATCTGCTGTTGCAGCTATCTGGCCCAACTCTGGTGGTGCACCTGCTTCACACCTCTGCGATCGGCAGAAGATCATACATGCACTCATATCTCGCCATGTACTCGCTGCCACTGTCGCAACATCAGTGGTCCTTGAGCTGGGGCTGTACGAGAGGACTCCCTCTACACGTCAGGCTCTGCCACAAGGTACGTGACAAATTTTCTACCTTAATTCAGGAAATGTATTATGGTAAAACAAACCTATTGACTTTAGAACCACTTTAAACACTTCAACAATATATCAAAATATATTCTCACTACAGATATGCTTTACTTTCCCTTTAAGGAATTTCATTGATATTTTCAACTGGAAATACTTTTCATCATCATGCAAAAAATACAATAAAATACTTTACAGGCAAAAATTTCTTTATATGCCTGGAATCATTAGTAGAAGTTTTAAGGTCACTGGGTGATTAGGTACGTCTTCTAATTTTCCAGACTGACAATATTCATAGAGCTTTATATAGGCAAGAACATCACAAAATGTTCCATTTTGTACAAGAAGAATTTAGAATGTACTGTAATTTGATGTTTTGAGGCACTAGAGGTTAACATGACATGTCATATGAAAAATTGAAGATGATTTAAATTACCCACAATCTTTTCAAACCATGTTTAAAAGTGCAAGAATGCTAAAGGTATTATGACACAAAGCCAAAAAAAGTACATACTGTAAATATATGTGTATATATACTATATATATATATATATATATATATATATATATATATATATATACTGTACCTATATCTCAGAAAACACCATGAACAAACAAAAATGCAGGGAGGGATGGGCAATAAACCCTATTAGTGTTAAAACGGCGTTCCAACGATATATAGACATTTCTTTTTTAAATGCATATCTTAGCATCATAATATACACCATTGGCACTCATGATTCTTATAAATTGCGCTGCTACCTTTAATATTTTGGATCAAAAATGACCTTATAGTTTTCTTTGTTGGCAGTTCCCATTTTGTTTGTGGGTATGTGAAGTGCACAAGCATAATCTTCCAGGATACGGTGCTGCTGAATGACCAGCATGCACCGCCCATTCTTGCGCATGCACAGTATGCAAACCTCACAGCACAGAAACCTTCTCAGGTTACCATCACAACGAGCGGCATCGTAATCTCGCGATGACTCCTGGGAATTATGACATAAAGTTCCCAGGAGACAGTGCGCTGCCGGATATGATGGAGATATCCGCGGGTGGGAGAAGGCAGAAGCGACATGGAAAAGCTTACAATCTAGGTAAGCAGATAGAAAAAAATAAAATAAATGCCCATTACTGAAAATATGGCCAGTAATATTTGGATTGAGAAAAAGTTTATAAAGTGGGTGGAACTCCGTTTTAAAGGGGTTGTAAACCTTTATGTTTTTTCACCTTAATGCATCCTATGCATTAAGGTGAAAAACTTCTTCTAGTGACCGGCCCCCCAGCCCCCTCATTTTACTCACCTGAGCCCTGTAATTTCCCACGGCAGAGATGTGCTCTTCCTCTGCCTGGGGTTCTTGGCTCTTGATTGGATAGATTGATAGCAGCGCAGCCATTGGCTCCCGCTGTTGTCAATCAAATCCAATGACATGGGCGTCGGGGGGGCGGGGCCGAGTCCTACAGTTGGTGACTATGGACACCGAATGCTAGGCTCGGGAGCGCGCCCGCAAGGTAACCCCCTGGGAGAGCGCTTCTCCTAGGGGGCTATACGATGCAGGGAGGAGCCACGAGAAGTCGAGGATCGGGGCCACTCTGTGCAAAACGAACTGCACAGTGGAGGTAAGTATGACATGTTTATTATTGTTTAAAAAAAATGTAAAAAGTAGCTTTACAATCACTTTAAGTGTTAAAAACTGGGTTTTTCAAAACCAGTTTAACCCTTTCACAGGCACGGACATAAGTGTTATAGGAACAGAAATACTTCCTGATGGCCAGCTCGGTATGCCTCACATTCTTGGCACTCTATTCTGCTATAAGCTCATGGCTGCTTCAGCAACCATGAGCTTATAGTAGTATATTCCCGTTGATTCTGTTAATTGAATGAATAGCTGTGACTATGGCTTCTTAGCCATTCACCATAATCTTTTATCCAAAATGTGATACATCCTCCCACTGACACTGACAACACTGCCTCTACTGCTGCTCTGCTTCTCCATAGTATTCCCTGCCTGTCAGTGATTCTCTATGCTATGTGATAAAATTCTTCTACCCTATATGTCCCCTGTGTCCCTTATGACCCCTGGTGCTCTCCCAGTCGGTACTGCCTGTACTAGAGGAAACAGTTGGTTCTGGAGGGGACACAGAGTTGCAAGAACAGAGTGACTGTAACAGCCTCGCAGGGGAAGTGAGGATCGATGTTCAGGATGAAGAGTGGATGGAGGTTTAGTAAACTTGTCTCTTATGTTTACTGCCTCCTTTATTTTCTTGAACACAGTAAGTGATCAGTACTAATCATGCCTGTGTTCATTCATAGGTAGTTAGAAACAGAAGTCATAGGGTTGATAAAACTGACTAAAACTGTAAAATGTAAAATCCGGTGCAGCTTTGCATAAAAACCAATCAGCTTCCAGTTTTTTTTCTTTTTTTTGTCAAAACTTAATATAAAAGCTGAAGTTAGATGCTGATTGGCTACCACAAACAGCTGCATTAAATTTTGCACTCTGCAGTTCTAGTAAATCAACTCCTATGTATTTACTTTCACTTTACCTGCAGCGTATTCCAATTAAATAACATCCATTAACCTTTTCAAAAGTGATTGGCACCTAATTATTCACACGGCACAACAAGTCAAGGTGAAATGTCAGCACATTAGAGGGTTTCCAGACACCTTCAGGGGTAAGGGGGTGCTACATCAACTAGTCTTTAGCCACTTCCAGCCCTTAGGATGTATGTATATGTCCTTTTTGTCCTTGGGTAGAAGCAGTTATACCAGGATCAGGGCTTCAGCTTGATCCTGGTATCAATTTTTACAGCCAGTGACTAGCTTTAAGGTAAAAGTGATCTGAGTAGCTTGTTTCTTTCTCAACAAAATTCTAGTTGTGCCCAATGTACATTTACTGCAGCCGGGCAGCCCTTAAGAGCAAAATGACATACCTGTGCGTAATTTTTTCAAGGGCTCTGGGGAGTGCGTGCACCTCACTGTGATTGGACACAGCGGTAGCCAATCAGCGGAAACCCAGCGATCATTCAGAAAGAGGCAGAATGGCTGTCTGCCTATATAAACAAGGCAGATCGCCATCCTGCTAGTAAGGAAGATGGAGATCTTGTGTTCCTGCTAAGTAGAAGCACGAATCTCTGTCTTCCTACAGTGCAACCATCCCCCACACAGTTAGCAAGCACTTCCAGAGAACACACTTAACCCTTTGATCACCCCTGATGTGAACCCCTTACCTGTCAGTGTCATTAGTGCAGTGACAGTGCATTCTTTTTAGCATAATCACTGTATTGGTGTCACTAGTCCCCACAAAGTGTCACTAAGGGTCAGGTTTGACTGCTGAAATGTCACAGTCCAGCTAAAATTCACTGATCGCTGCCATTACTATTAAAGAAAATAAATAATAAATAAAAAGTCCATAAATCTATCCCATAGTTTGTACTAAAACATGTAGCAGAATACATATTGGTCTAAATTGATGAAGAAATTAGATTTTTTACATTTTTTTATTGGATATGTTATATAGCAGTAACAAATATTGTTTTGTTTTTTTTTCTCAAAATTGTCTGTCTTTTTTTGTTTATAGCGCAAAAAAAAATGCAGAGGTGATCAAATACCACCAAAAGAAAGCTCCATGTGTGGGGAAAAAAGGACATTCATTTTATTTAGGTACAGTGTCACGCGACCGAGCCAGTTAAAGCAATGCGGTGTAGTATCTCAAAAATGGCCTGATCAGGGAGGGGGGTAAAACCTTCCAGAGCTAAAGTGGTTAAAGAAACAGTGTAAATTTTTTTTTAAAATAAATGCGAACACTCACATAGGTCTTGCGCATGTGTGAATGGTGATTGCACCACACATGTGAGATATAGCATCAAACATCAGAATGAAAGCAGTAATTATAGCACCAGCTCATGTTTAGCTCAAAACTGTTAACCTGTAAAGGCTTTTAAAGCTTTGTCTATGGAGAATTTTAAGGTACTGTAGTTTGTCGCCATTTCATGGATGTGCGAAATTTTTAATTTTGACATGTTTGGTATCTATTTACTCTAGAGAAACATAAACTTTTATATTTTACCAAAAAAATAGGTATTATATTGTGTTTGTGTGCACTAAAATGCATTTAAGTGTATTTTTTCCTGAAAATAGGCATTTGATAAATGGATGTGCAAATATAGTGCAACATAAAGCATTGCAACAGCCATCATTTATTCTCCAGGGCCTCTGCTTTCAGAAAATATTAATGTTGTATATGTGAAAAATGTCCAATTTGCCCTGGGTAGCAAGTGGTTAAAGTCATACTAAACACACACACACACTGTTTCATTTACATGGTCCCTTATATTTCTGTATGTGGATGATGGCACTGTAATGGCACTGTAATTATTTTAATATTAAAAAAAATATATTTAGGTACCTTTTTCCTCATTGATATACAGCAGTCACATAACCCAGATTTTTCCCAGCCTGTCTGCAGTGAAACATAAACAGGATGAGTTTCTAGTCCTCTACTGCTGGTCACATGTACAAAAAAAAAAAAAAAAAAACACAACGTAATACAGCGTAAAAATAAATAAATAATAGAAATAAACTGTTTTAAAGTGGCAGGTCTGTCTGTGTCACACCCCTCCTGTGTCTTAGAACAAGAGGAAGGTGAAGCCTCCATTAATCTACATGTAATATCTATCCCACCCCCATTGTGTTTAGCTGGTTACTGGGCATGGAGGAGGAGGGAGGGAATGGGCTGTCATTTACCACTGTGTATACGCCCACATGTGTGACTTTATAAGTCACATTGGCTGCTCAGATGTGATAGGGAGGAAATACTCAGCATAGAAACTCACTGAAAACTGAGCATGTGCAGAGTTGCAACCACAGTTGAAATATCCCCAGCTGAATTGGAGACATGGACAGAAGGTGGAGATAGGGAACAGCAGGGTTTTTGCAAATTACAAAAAACAAATCTCATAGTGAGTATGAACAGCATGTAATACAGCATTTATTGATTTATTTATTTATAGTTTTTTATGATGTGGGTTTAGTGACACTTTATGATAGTTTTATGTTAACAGTGACAGTGTCTTTTCAGAACTGCCGTACCTATTTATACTCATCTCTCCAGCTATTGGCTAGTAGCCAATAGCTAGGCCTAAGCACTGCAAAAAGATGATGGGGATGTTGATGATGATGGGGATGTTCTGCCTCACCTGATCATTCCTTCTGTCTCTTTACAGGTATGTGTCAGCTCATCCACATCTTCCACCGTTAACTGCAATTGGGATCTGCTTGCTGTCTCTGTGTGTGTGTGTCTCTCTGGTATGTGTCAGCTCATCCACATCTTCCACCGTTAACTGCAATTGGGATCTGCTTGCTGTCTCTGTGTGTGTGTGTCTCTCTGGTATGTGTCAGCTCATCCACATCTTCCACCGTTAACTGCAATTGGGATCTGCTTGCTGTCTCTGTGTGTGTGTGTCTCTCTGGTATGTGTCAGCTCATCCACATCTTCCACCGTTAACTGCAATTGGGATCTGCTTGCTGTCTCTGTGTGTGTGTGTCTCTCTGGTATGTGTCAGCTCATCCACATCTTCCACCGTTAACTGCAATTGGGATCTGCTTGCTGTCTCTGTGTGTGTGTGTCTCTCTGGTATGTGGCCTTCTCTATCTGTTGCCCTGTGCGAACAACCATGACATTATTTGTTTTTCTGGACTGTCTTACCTAAGTTTTATGTGTTGATCTTGTCTTGGCCTCTTGCTATTCTGACTTTTGAAGCAAAAAGTTCACTTTGATTGCTAGGCACTCTTATAGTCACTCATGATTAATTAACGAACTTCAACCCCACCCTTATAACAGTATATATTTGAGCATCCTTAAGGGGGTAGCACATTGCTGGGGTAGCACATTGCAGGGGCTTCTATCGTTAAGGCTTCTATCTCTAAGTGATTCTTTCTACAAGTGATATGCACTTCATTCTCTGCACTTCAGTGATTGCACGAAGCAAACAAATACAGCAATCTGCACTGGAAAGCAGCTAACAGACTGCAGGTGACCCGTCTCTCTATTAAGCTCTCCTTCCACTCTGTAACATGCACTCTCTACCACTGCTTCTGACACTCCTGTCCTCTCTCCTCAAACTCTCTTACCTTCACCCCCCCTCTCCACCCGCCTGCTTATACATATCACCCTGCCTTCTGTCTTCCCCCTACTACTGCTCTTACCAACTCTCGCTCATTCTACATCCATACACTGATAAAACCTCCAGTACTCTGAGACATGCCCCTTCACATAAATCACAGTCCCACACTACCTCCCTCACCCTCCTGCTTCTCCTAATCTCTGGTGACATATCCCCAAACCCTGGGCCACCATCATCTGTCTTTGCCCAACGCTCCCATCCCCCTACACCCTCTGGCAGGAGCCGCAACCCACAGAACTTGGTCCATATTCCTCTTTCCAAAACCAGCCCCCCCTTTTCCTGTGCCCTGTGGAATGCACGTTCTGTCTGCAACAAACTCACCGCCCTCCACGACCTCTTCATCACAAATTCCTTTAACCTACTTGCCATTACTGAAACCTGGCTTCATGAATCGGATACTATTTCTCCTGCTTCCCTCTCCCATGGGGGCCTTCTTTGGACTCACTCCCCCAGACCAAGTGGACGGAAGGGAGGTGGAGTGGGAATCCTTCTAGCCCCATGCAGCACCTATCAGGTTCTTCACCCACCTCCCTCTCTGACACTCTCCTCTTTTGAGGCACATTGCATTCGTCTTTTCTCTCCCATTTCTCTAAGAATTGCTGTCATCTACCGGCCCCCTGGACCGGTATCAGCCTTTCTTGATGACTTCTCTGCCTGGCTACCCTACTTTCTCTCCTCTGAAATCCCCACAATTATTCTTGGGGACTTCAACATCCCTGTCAACACTAACACTACTATTACTTCTAAACTTCTCAGTCTAACCTCATCGCTTGACCTGAAGCAATGGATACAGGCTCCTACCCACTCCAACGGCAACACCCTTGACCTTGCCTTCTCCTATCTGTGCACTCCGTGCAACCTTTCCAACAATCCATTCCCACTCTCTGATCACCACCTTATTAGTTTTGCTCTCTCCTTGTCTTCCACCTCTTCTCCCTCCAACCGCCCAACAGTTACACGCAGAAACCTTCGCCACCTCAACCCTTCTCTTCTCTACTCTGCTACTGATCACCTCTATGACAAAATCTCCCCCCTGTCCTGCCCCAACCTAGCTACTTTCATTTACAACAGCTCACTGTCCTCCTCCCTAGACAAACTGGCCCCCCTCACTACACGCAGAATTAGGCCCCGACTGCTACAACCCTGGCAAACAGATGACACCAGAAGTCTCAGAAAACGTAGCCGCGCTCTTGAGCGCCTGTGGCATAAGACTAAGACCCAGGAAGACTTCACACAATATAAATCTGCCCTCCTAAAATACTACTCCTGCCTTCACACTGCCAAACAGACCTACTTTATCACACTCATCAACACCTTCTCATCCAGTCCACGTCAACTCTTCTCTACCTTCAACACTCTACTCTGTCCTCCACTGCCTCCACCCACCAACTCAATCACCGCCCAGGAGATTGCCAATCACTTCAAAACTAAGATTGATACAATTCATGAGGAGATCGCCAATGCGCAAAAACCTCCCCCATGCAACACCCCATGTCCACAGATACAGTCATTACTTCCCTCATTCAACCCTGCTACTACTACTGAGGTTGCTAAACTTTTATCTAGCACTCATCTAACCACTTGCCCCCTGGATCCTGTTCCCTCGCAAATGCTACGCTCACCCTCTGACTCGATTCTACGCTCTCTAACTCACATTTTCAACCTCTCCCTCTCTTGTGGCATCTTCCCAAACTCTCTAAAACATGCACTAGTCACCCCCATACTAAAAAAAGCCCTCACTGGATCCCACCAATCTCAACAACTTACGTCCCATCTCCTTACTCTCCTTCTCCTCCAAACTTCTTGAAAGACTGGTCTACAACCGATTAAGTGACCATCTGACCATGAATAAACTTCTTGATCCCCTTCAGTCCGGTTTTCGCCCTCAACACTCCACGGAAACTGCTCTCCTTAAACTCTCAAATGACCTACAAATGGCTAAAGCCAATGGACACTATTCTGTACTACTTCTCCTGGATCTCTCTGCTGCCTTTGACACAGTGGACCACCCACTCCTCCTCGAAAAACTCCACTCCTTTGGTCTCCGTGACTGCACTCTTCGCTGGTTCTCATCCTACCTATCCCACCGCTCCTTCAGTGTCACTTACAACTCTAATTCCTCCTCTCCTCTTCCTTTTTCCGTTGGGGTCCCCCAAGGTTCTGTTCTCGGACCTCTCCTTTTCTCAATCTACACCACCTCCTTGGGTCAGTTGATTGCCTCCCACGGCTTTAAATATCATCTCTACGCTGATGACACCCAAATCTATCTCTCCACCCCCCAGCTCTCTCCATCTGTCTCCTCACGCATTACCAACTTATTAGCAGACATATCAGCCTGGATGTCACATCACTTTCTCAAACTCAACCTATCCAAAACCGAGCTCATGATATTTCCTCCCTCAGGTGCCACTTCCCCTGATCTCCCTGTCAAGATCAACGGCTCAACTATCAACCCATCTCCCCACGCCAAGGTCCTAGGTGTAATCCTGGACTCTGAACTAACCTTTCGACCCCACATTCTATCACTATCCAAAGCTTGCCGCCTCTGTCTTCGCAACATCTCCAAGATACGCCCCTTCCTAACCATTGACACCACAAAGCTTCTAATCCACTCCCTGGTCATCTCCCGCCTTGACTACTGCAACTCCCTCCTCATTGGTTTACCTCTAAATAGGCTATCCCCACTTCAGTCCATCATGAACGCTGCGGCCAGGCTCATCCACCACACAAACCGCTCAGCGTCTGCTACACCCCTCTGCCAATCCCTCCATTGGCTGCCACTCAGTCACCGAATTAAATTCAAGATACTATCTATAACTTACAAAGCCATCCACAACTTGGCCCCTAGCTACATCTCTAACCTAGTCACAAAATACCAACCTAATCGTTCTCTTCGCTCCTCCCAAGACCTCCTGCTCTCAAACTCCCTTGTCACCTCATCCCATGCTCGCCTCCAGGACTTCTCCAGAGCCTCCCCCATCCTCTGGAATGCTCTACCCCAATCCGTCCGTTTTTCTCCTACTTTATCCACTTTCAGACGATCCCTGAAAACTCATCTCTTCAGAGAAGCCTATCTGGCCCCCACCTAACAACTGTACATTTATCTTCTCAATCAGCACATCACCCACAGTTATTACCTCTTGTATCTCTTGACCTCCCCTCTTAGATTGTAAGCTCTAAGGAGCAGGGCCCTCTGATTCCTACTGTATCAAATTGTATTGTACTTGTACTGTCTACCCTCAAGTTGTAAAGCGCTACGTAAACTGTTGGCGCTATATAAATACTGTATAATAATAATAATAATAATAATGTTGATGTCATCAATATTACCAGTCTCAACACCAGTTGACACTGTCTATTTTGGTGGTGGCTGCAAAGGAATAGGGAGCAGTGGGCAGGGCCGATCCTAGGGTCACAGATGCCTGGGTGCAGAAATATTTCTGGCGCCCCCACGTGGGTGTGGTCATCTTACCAACTCCTCCCCTATAAATGTTTCTATGGCAACGACTCAAACACAGAGATGTTCCCCTAAGAACTCTTCATTACCCTGGGATACTCCCATGATCTTTTAACAATCAAGAAAATACAGGAAGAGCTTACACTAATGAGACCTGGAGCGGAGTCTCTCTGATGTACACAGAGAGGGTTTCTGTTAGAGAATCTGTTAGAAAGAGCCCCCAGACATAGTACAGGAGATGGTCAGAGTCTGCAATCATAGTGCAGGAGATGGTCAGACTGCAGACATAATACAGAAGATGGTCAGAGACTGCAGACATGTTACAAGAGATGGTCAGAGACTTCAGACATGGTACAGGAGATGGTCAGAGACTGTAGACATACTACAGGAGATGGTCAGAGACTGCACTCTGGTGCTCTGGCGCTTCAGCGCCCCCACCTCTGTGGCGCCCGGGTGCACTGCACCCCGTGCACCCCGGCCAGGATTGGCCCTGGCAGTGGGGAATCACTGGAGAGGTCTGACAGTACTATGTTAACTATTTAGGCCCAAACAGTCAGGAATACAGCCTGCTCAGGACTGCTTTCATGCTGACTGCATTTTTATTCTCTGCAATGCACCCAACACTCAAGCGAAGTGAACTTCCACATACTTTGAGCATCAAAACATATAAAAAAAACATAGTTTCTTCACATTACTAGTGTCTGAATGGAATATTGTTTCATTTTATCTGTCTGCACACTATAGTAAATCAGTTCCCCTGCATATACCAGGTCATACCACTGTCTGGCAGCACCTAAAAATAAGCCTGTGCTTTTATAGCCAGAGATTCTCAGTTCAGCTATCAAAATTTCCCTGCATTATAGTTCTACTGTATATATCCATTGATAAAATGTAATTACAGTATGTACATTCACAAATGAAATATTCACACAGCTGTTCCACCCCTGATCAATATAACTAAAAGAGAATGTGGTTATCGCATTTGAGACTCAGATAAAGATAAATTAAATGGGATTTCTGAATTTAGCCAGTTGAAATGCATCCTGTATATACAGTATATTAGCATGAATCACTGTACAGGCTGCCTGGAGCTGATTTTTAAATATCATTAGCGTCACTGCCTTTGCATTAAATGTGCAGCAGATTATGAGTAGTCGTTGTGTCTTAGCTGCTCTTTAAAATGTATTCTTAATTAATTAGGACCTAATAAAGTAAAATTGTGGAAGAGGCACAGGCAAAGGTGAAGAGTATAAAAATATTACCATTTAAAGGAAAAAAAGGTACGAACAAGCATTTGACATTTTATTTATCATCGAAACAAATGCTGAATTATGCAGAACGCCTACATAAAATGAAAAGAATCCAGATTTATTATGACATGGTTCACATATGATAAAAGGGTAATTTCAGATACAGTGTTCCGGGAAGAGAAATAGAACTGTTTTTCTGAACAGCGCCATCTACATTGTTTAAATGTCCTGTAATTAAGATTGGCCGTGAAAACATGATAGATATTCTGCCCTATATAGGTTTATTTTCTGTAGATCCCATATTCATGTTTTAAACATACTAGGCAAATACTATAGCTCTGAGACTCTTTATTCCAAGATGCTGCACATACAAAGATTAAATCAGTTTAACTGACTACGAATATACATAAAGTACTACTAGTCTATGATCTCGTTCGGATGTGCAGTGAATTTTTTTACTGCTTTGTTGTGTATACGATTAAAATCTATTTCCTAAACATTATATTTAATTGTAAAGTACCATACTTTCTTGGATTCGCCCTGAAACACCCTGAATCCATTGGCCACAGATTAGTAAGGGATCATATATTTAAAGGACTGCTCATTTATGCATCTGCCATGCAATATATCCATTTCGATTTCATATTTAAAGCTACTGCTTGAATTGGCAGATTCTGGAGATTTAGAGCTAGTGCTGACAATTTGGAATTGAAGCAACCTTTTTTTTTTATTTTTTTTTTTTATTTGCCAATGCTTACAGTAGCCACTGCCAAATATGAGCTATACAGCTTATAAAACAACTCACCAGTGCATAATTAGTGAGCAAAAAGTACTGTTTGTCTCCAGAGACCCAGTTTTTTACTCTGTTGGGTACCTCTATGTTGTCTCTCACACATGATAGAAAAGGTTAAAACAATCTGTCAAATCACAGTCCTCCATCCCTAGTCAAAGGCACGTCTACCCTTCCTGTGATATGGGAGTGGTTGGAGATGGAGATAAAGTTAAAAATAATGACTTTTGCCAAAAAATGTGGAATATCAGTGACATCACTGATTACTTGTGCTGTCTTTTTTGGTAATGAAGGATTGCATTTTAAACAGCTGATGAAGTGGAGGTTTTCATGTTTGGTCAGTGGAAAGGTTCTTTTTAAAAGGTTCTTTTAAACACGCTACTCCTTTATTTATTACTAATTTATGATAACATTGAATATTTATTAACATTGTGTAAGCATTCTCAAGTGTTGATTACTGTAGAGTATAATTGCTAATACCATGGTAATTGTAATCTCTTAGGTCTACTGACAGAAGCCTTCCAACCCTAATAACACTTTTAGGAGCTGTTATTTACCCCCCTGCAGAAACATTGCATTTTTAAAACATATGAATCTTTGGTATAGCTGAAATATCAACCTGAGCTGAAAAACATACTTTTGCAAATTATGGGACAATGATAGATTTTACATATCTTTGTATGGTCCCACTAGTATGTGATTGGTAATTAATAACTGTTCAATAATAAAGAGGAGTAATTTAGGTAAGATAACGTAAGAATATATCTATAATCTGTTGTTCCTCTACTATAGTTCTTTTAGTTCTACATAACATTACTGTAGGTTTCCCTTTTAGATATAAAACACTGTTTGGTAAAAAACTTGCAAATGCGAGAGAGTAAATGTTCTCAGAGGGGACACAGAAAAGCTTGACTGATCATCTAAACTTGCCCTAAGCCTAGGTTTACATTGGAGTGATTTGGCATGTGATTTGACATGTCAAATTGCATACCAAATCGGTGGCAATTGCTGGCAATGGCAACATCCGAATCGGTGCGACGCAGTATTTGCGGCGCTGCACCGATTCCCAAAAGTAGTTTCTGTACTACTTTTGGGGACTTTGGGTTGCAGTTTCCATTGACATCTGTGCAGCAACCCACACAGATGTCTCTGAAATCACCCCTGAAGTCGGGACTAACATGCGGGAATGAAACCATGCGAGTTCAGCTGAACTCGCATGATTTCATTCCCGCTGTCAGTATGAACCTTGGCTTACACACAGTTTAACTGCAGAAAATTTTAACTGTGATATTGACTGACCAAAATTTGCAGCTTTGACCTAATGCCTGTTGCCTGCCTGTAACTAAAATATATAATATAGCACAATGTTCCTTGCCATGGTAATATGTGTTATGTACCAGTTAAAAAACACTTTTTTCAGAACCATCAAGCAAACCCATCAAAAATAAAGGATGCATAACAACATGTGTTTAGTTTAAGTAACAATGCATAATCATTTTATTGCTATAAACTGTGTTTATACTGTTAGAAAAGTAATTAAATTCTGGGAACTAAGAATACAGCCACTCCACGAAAGGAAAATCAGTAGAGAATATATTTTCAACCTAATTCCCTGGGGAAAACATCATCTCAAGCCTAAAGAAACATCATCTGTTTGCAAATAGACCCCCTGAGTCATATGCTATTTATCAAACAATTGAGTCCTACCGCTTATACAATATTATTATTTTATTTATCATAAGCCCCTCTTAACAGCTTTGCTTACATGGGGCACAACATGTAGCACTTTAAAATTCAATAAAACAGATCTCAATATTTCACTAAATTATCTGGAGAGTTATTGCCATCTGTGACTAAGGTTTTAATGCTACCAAATAATTGTTCTATTTTAAGTTTCAGCTTTTAATGCATTATATGATAATAGACAGCAACTTCTTACGGTGATCAGCCAGAAGTAAATTGAGTACAGATGTGAAGTGTGTTGGAGAGATTAACTGTTTTCACAGTGTTCCAGAGACAAGTTTTATAATATGAAGGATGCTAACTCACTACAGTTTTATAATTGTCCACTCTCATTTTTTGCAGTCACATGTGTTTACCTGAATAATCAATTGGAACATAGGAATCACTTTGACTATGGATCCCCTTCTATCTGTTCTGAAGGAAATAGTACAAGAGCAAGTTTTCATTTTACCACTTGATTGCTCTAGACATTTGTTTCTACCTACTATTCTCCAGTTCTATAAAAGCCTGTCTCTGTGCAAATCTAACCCCCACCATCCATATCTCCCTCCCACTTCCTTTTCCATTTAGAAATATAAAAAAATCCTTTTTTAGTTACCTGAATACATCATCATGTATCTCTCACCAGTAGGGATGAGCTTCGAGTTCGAGTCGAACTCATGTTCGACTCGAACATCGGCTGTTCGCAGGTTCGCCGAACAGCGAACAATTTGGGGTGTTCGCGGCAAATTCGAATGCCGCAGAACACCCTTTAAAAGTCTATGGGAGAAATCAAAAGTGCTAATTTTAAAAGCTTATATTCGTGGTATTGTCATAAAAAGTGATTGGGGACCTGGGTCCTGCCCCAGGGGACATGGATCAATGCAAAAAAAAAGTTTTAAAAAGGCTGTTTTTTTCGGGAGCAGTGATTTTAATAATACTTAAAGTGAAACAATAAAAGTGTAATATCCCTTTAAATTTTGTACATGGGGGGTATCTATAGTATGCCTGTAAAGGGGTGCATGTTTCCCGTGTTTAGAACAGTCTGACAGCAAAATGACATTTCAAAGGAAAAAAAGTCATTGAAAACTACTCGTGGCTATTAATGCTTTGCCGGTCCGACAATACACATAGAAGTTCATTGATAAAAATGGTATGGGAATTCCCCACAGGGGAACCCCGAACCAAAATTAAAAAAAAAAATGACATGGGGGGGTCCCCCTAAATTCAATGCCAGGCCCTTCAGGTCTGGTATGGATATTAAGGGGAATCCCGGCCAAAATGTAAAAAAAAATGACATGGGGTACCCCTAAATTCCATACCAGGCCCTTCAGGTCTGGTATGGATATTAAGGGGAACCCCGGACAAAATTTAAAAAAAAAATGGTGTGGGGTCCCCCTCAAAATCTATACCAGACCCTTCAGGTCTGGTATGGATTTTAAGGGGAACCCCGCGCCAAAATTTAAAAAGAAACTACGGTGTGTGGTCCCCCCAAGAATCCATACCAGACCCTTATCCGAGCACGCAACCTGGCAGGCCGCAGGAAAAGAGGGGGGACGAGAGAGCAGCCCCCCTCCTGAACCGTACCAGGCCACATACCCTCAACATTGGGAGGGTGCTTTGGGGTAGCCCCCCAAAACACCTTGTCCCCATGTTGATGAGGACATGGGCCTCATCCCCACAACCCTGGCCAGTGGTTGTGGGGGTTTGCGGGCAGGGGGCTTATTGGAATCTGGATGCCCCCTTTAACAAGGGGACCCCCAGATCCCGGCCCTCCCCCCTGTATGAAATGGCAAGGGGGAACCCCTACCATTTCACTAAAAAACTGTCAAAAATGTTAAAAATGACAAGAGACAGTTTTTGACAATTCCTTTATTTAAATGCTTCTTCTTTCATCTTTCTTCTATCTTCTATCTTCCTTCGGTTTCTTCCTCCATCTTCTTCTTCTTCTAGTTCTTCTGGTTCTTCTGGTTCTTTTGGTTCTTCCTCTGGTGTTCTCGTCCAGCATCTCCTCCGCGGCGTCGGTGTCTTCTTCCCTTCTTCTCCCTGGGCCACTCCGCATCCATGATGGCATGGAGGGAGGCTCCCGCTCTTCTCTTTATCTTCTTCTCTTCATCTTCTTCTCTTCATCTTCTTCTCTTCTACATCTTCTTCTCTTCATCTTCTTCATGGGCCGCTCCGCATCCATGATGGCATGGAGGGAGGCTCCCGCTGTGTGATGCTTCTCCTCTCCTGACTGTTCTTAAATAATGGGGGGGCCACCCGGTGACCCCGCCCCCCTCTGACGCACGGTGACTTGACGCTACTTCCCTGTGGCATTCCCCGTGAAGCATTTAAATAAAGGAATTGTCAAAAACTGTCTCTTGTCATTTTTAACATTTTTGACAGTTTTTTAGTGAAATGTTAGGGGTAAGTACCCCCTTACCATTTCACACGGGGGGGGCGGGATCTGGGGGTCCCCTTGTTAAAGGGGGCTTTCAGATTTCGATAAGCCCCCGCCCGCATACCCCCACAACCACCGGCCAGGGTTGTAGGGATGAGGCCCTTGTCCTCATCAACATGGGAACAAGGTGTTTTGGGGGGCTACCCCAAAGCACCCTCCCAATGTTGAGGGCATGTGGCCTGGTACAGTTCAGGAGGGGGGCGCTCTCTTGTCCCCCCCTCTTTTCCTGCGGCCTGACAGTTTGCGTGCTCGGATAAGGGTCTGGTATGGATTTTTGGGGGACCCCACGCCATTTTTTTTTTTAATTTTGGCGCGGGGTTCCCCTTAAAATCCATACCAGACCTGAAGGGCCTGGTATGGAATTTAGGGGGACCCCCCACGTCATTTTTTTTTTTTTTTAATTTTGGCTGGGGTTCCCCTTAATATCCATACCAGACCTGAAGGGCCTAGTATGTAATTTAGGGGGATCCCTCATGTCATTTTTTTTTTTTTATTTTGGTTCGGGGTTCCCCTGTGGGGAATTCCCATGCCATTTTTTCAATGAACTTCTATGTGTATTGTCGGACCGGCAATGCATTAATAGCCGCGAGTAGTTTTAAATGACTTTTTTTCCTTTGAAATGTCATTTTGCTGTCAGACTGTTCTAAACACGGGAAACATGCGCCCCTTTACAGGCATACTATAGACACCCCCCAGGTACGAAATTTAAAGGGATATTACACTTTTATTGTTTCACTTTAAGCATTATTAAAATCACTGCTCCCGAAAAAACTGCCGTTTTTAAAACTTTTTTTTGCATTGATCCATGTCCCCTGGGGCAGGACCCAGGTCCCCAAACACTTTTTATGACAATAACTTGCATATAAGCCTTTAAAATTAGCACTTTTGATTATTCATGTTCGTGTCCCATAGACTTTAACGGTGTTGGCACAAATTTTTTGCCTGTTCGCATGTTCTGGTGTGAACCGAACAGGGGGGTGTTCGGCTCCTCCCTACTCACCAGCACCAAAACCATGAGTAAAGACTAAAGATTTAGCACTGCAGTCTGACCTGTTCCCTGCAACCAGCAAATAGGTTAGTTCTGAGCATGTTAGTCCTTCACAAGGTAGCTTATAATAGGTGACTAGGGACAAAGAATAAGCAAGTTTCTTCAGCTTTGTCTATACAAAGGACAATGATGGAGCTCAAGTTCATGCTGGGGATAATGTTAACATAGCCCCAAAAGACCCACAGTGGCTTGAAATTGATATGCGCCAGTAACATTCATACAAAAAAAGGTAAATATAGCACCTGGATGAGATGGCTTACACCCATGTGTTCTTAAAGTGTTGAGCTTTGTTATTTCAAAGACATTGTTTATAATTTTTTAAAGACTTTTTAATGACTGCCTCACTACCACTATATTGGTGCAAGGCCATGTGGAGACTATATTTAACCATCTCAATACAGTGCATTTTAACCCCCTTCCTGCCCAAGCCATTTTTCAGCTTTCAGCACTGTCACACTTTGAATGACAATTGCGCGGCCATACAACACTGCACCCAAATTAATTTTTTTTTATTTTTTTACCCACAAATAGAGCATTATTTTGGTGGTATTTGATCACATCTCTGTTTTTTATTTTTTGCGCTATAAACAAAAGAAGAGGGACAAGTTTGAAAAAAACACAATATTTTTTACTTTTTGTTATAATAAATAACCATTTTTTTTTTAAAAAACAACTTTTTTCCTCAGTTTAGGCCGATACTTATTCTTCTATATATTTATGGTAAAAAAATTGCAATAAGCCTATATTGATTGGTTTGTGCAAAAGTTATAGCATCTACAAAATAGGGGATAGATTTATAGCATTTTTATTATTTATTTATTTTTTTTACTAGTCATGGCGGCGATCTGCGATTTTTATTGTGACTGCAATATTGTGACACATCGGACACTTTTGACACATTTTTGGGACCATTCACATTTATACAGCGATCCGTGCTATAAAAATGCAGTGATTACTGTATAAATGTGACTAGCAGGGAAGGGGTTAACACTAGGTGGTGATCGAGGGGTTAACTGTGTTCCTAGGGAATGTTTCTAACTGAAGGGGGAGGGGAGCAAAAATAGATTCTCACCGCACTGGTATAGATCCACACCAGGTGTAAACTTAGTTGTCTCCGAGAATGAAGAGCCCCAGGTGCTGAGTCATGTTGAAAGTAGATGAGAAAATCCAGACAGCCGCACTCCAGGAAGATATAATTCAAAGACCATTTATTGTGAATTTTAAAAGCATATGGCATACAAGACACTGTGGCAGAGGGTACAGGCCACAGTGTACCTGTACCCTCTGCCACAGTGTCTTGCATGCCAAATGCTTTTAAAATTCACAATAAATGGTCTTTGAATTATATCTTCCTGGAGTGCGGCTGTCCGGATTTTTTCATCTACTTTCAACATGAAGGGGGAGGGGACTCACAAGGGGAGGAGACCGATCTGTGTTGCTCTGTACTGAGAACACAGATCGGTCATCTCTCCTCTCTGACAGGATGTGGATCTGTGTGTTTACACACACAGATCCACGTCCTGCCGTGTGCATCGGGTGCCCGGCGGACATCGCGGCCGCCGGGCACGCGCATCGGGTGCCCAGTGACACAGCGGGCGCGTGCGATTGCCGTCGGTGGCACGCGTGTGCCCCCTGGTGGGTAGGGAAGGCGAGGGCATCATATGACGCCCTCTCAGAACGAGTGCCGCGCCGCCTCGCTGTCATATGACAGCAGGCGGGCGGCACGCGGTTAAAAAAAGGATGGAAGTTTTTAACTAGTGACTACAGACCTGTTAGTTTAACATCTATAGTCAGGAATATACTTTGATAAAAAAAAATACCTAGGGGTTGATTTACTAAAGCCGGAGAATGCAAAATCTGGTGCAGTTCTGCATAGAAACCAATCAGCTTCAAGTTTTTTTTTTTCAAAGCTTAATTGAACAAGTTGAAGTAAGAAGCTGATTAACTAGCATGCACAGCTGCACCAGATTTTGCACTCTCTACTTTTAGAAAATCAACTCCATAGAAGTATAAGGTGTTTTTTTGTTTTTTTATTGGCACAATTAGTAAGTGAGGGAATGGGGGATTCCCAAAGTTGGAACAGAGCTTTAAGGTCTCATGAACATAGGTGGTTTGGGTCTTAAATCTTAAAAAAAATATAATTTTGGGTACCCGGGAGCCACAGTTGGAAGCAGGCATTACCTGGCTACATGCTGTACTGAGCAGTACACACTTAAAGGGTTGCATGTTCCAAATGCTGAATTTCTGTGTTTGGGGCATGCATTTGTAAATATATGGTCATGTACTTGAATACCACTCAGAACAGGTTACCAGCATTATGTATTTCACCCTGTCATAGATTTTGACAGGCCACTGGCTGCAGGATCTTGACTCTTTAAATATGTTTGTATTTTCTGTATGCCCCATATCATAAGTCTGTTCAGAGTATTTCCAGTAATATGTTTATTTCAGTTGCTGATGATGATGACTGTATGGGGATCATGTGAAACACAAAACAAAATCCCACATTTGCAGGAGTAGATGTATTTAGTGAAGAGAATACCAAGTTTGAGCAGATCTGAAAAATGCAAAAGCCACTAACTAGGAGTCAACAGAAGAAAATCACCCCCCAACAATAAAGATAAGAGGTACAAGACTCCAGTTTAGAACTTTCTAAAACTGTGAGTAGAGATGGGCTGAATGACCCCTTGTTCAATTCTCGCCAGAACCTTCAAACAAACATTGCAAAAGTTTGGAGCTGAACAACGAAGCCCATTGAAGTCTATGGGACCCCAACTGGAAAAAGTGCCCATTTTGAAGGCTTATATGCAAGTTATTGGGCATACAGGGTGCTACCCTGAAAGACATGTATCAATGAAAAAAAGTTTTTAAATAGGATCATTGTTGAATGAGCAGTGACTTAATGATGCTTAAAGTGAAAAAAAAATCCTTTAAATATAGTTCCTGGGTGGTTCCCCTTATGCCCCGTACACACGGTCGGACTTTGTTCGGACATTCCGACAACAAAATCCTAGGATTTTTTCCGACGGATGTTGGCTCAAACTTGTCTTGCAAACACACGGTCACACAAAGTTGTCAGGAAAATCCGATCGTTCTGAATGCGGTGACGTAAAACACGTACGTCGGGACTATAAACGGGGCAGTGGAAAATAGCTTTCATCTCTTTATTTATTCTGAGCATGCGTGGCACTTTGTCCGTCGGATTTGTGTACACACGATCGGAATTTCCAACAACAAATTTTGTTGTCGGAAAATTTTATATCCTGCTCTCAAACTTTGTGTGTCGGAAAATCCGATGGAAAATGTGTGATGGAGCCTTCACACGGTCGGAATTTCCGACAACAAGGTCCTATCACACATTTTCCGTCGGAAAATCCGACCGTGTGTACGGGGCATTAGTCTGCCTGTAAAGTGGCACATCTGTACCATGTATAGAACCTGCTGCAGCAAGAATTACATTTATAAAGAAAAAAAAATTACATTTTCCCTGCAAGCTTTCTTTATTTTGTAAACAATAGGGATGAGCTTCGAGTTTGAGTCAAACTCATGTTCGACTCGAACATTGGCTGTTCGCAAGTTCGCCGAACAGCGAACAATTTGGGGTGTTGGTGGCAAATTCGAATGCCGCGGAACACCCTTTAAAAGTCTATGGGAGAAATCAAAAGTGCTAATTTTAAAGGCTTATATGCAAGTTATTGTCATAAAAAGTGTTTGGGGACCTGGGTCCTGCCCCAGGGGACATGGATCAATGCAAAAAAAAGTTTTAAAAACGGACGTTTTTTCAGGAGCAGTGATTTTAATAATGCTTAAAGTCAAACAATAAAAGTGTAATATCCCTTTAAATTTCGTAGCTGGGGGGTGTCTATAGTATGCCTGTAAAGGGGCGCATGTTTCCCGTGTTTAGAACAGTATGACAGCAAAATGACATTTCGAAGGAAAAAAAGTCATTTAAAACTACTCGCGGCTATTGCATTGCCGACAATACTCATAGAAGTTCATTGATAAAAATGGCATGGGAATTCCCCACAGGGCAACCCCGAACCAAAATTAAAAAAAAAAAATGACGTGGGAGTCCCCCTAAATTCCATACAAGGCCCTTCAGGTCTGGTATGGATATTAAGGGGAACCCCGGCCAAAATTAAAAAAAAAAATGATGTGGGGTTCCCCCTAAATTCCATACCAGACCCTTCAGGTCTGGTATGGATTTTAAGGGGAACCCCACGCCAAAAAATCCATACCAGACCCTTATCCGAGCACGCAACCTGGCAGGCCGCAGGAAAAGAGGGGGGGACGAGAGTGCGGCCCCCCCTCCTGAACCGTACCAGGCCACATGCCCTCAACATTGGGAGGGTGCTTTGGTGTAGCCCCCTAAAACACCTTGTCCCCATGTTGATGAGGACAAGGGCCTCATCCCCACAACCCTGGCCGGTGGTTGTGGGGGTCGCGGGTGGGGGGCTTATCGGAATCTGGAAGCCCCCTTTAACAAGGGGACCCCCAGATCCCGCCCCCCCCGTGTGAAATGGTAAGGGGGTACTTACCCCTACCATTTCACAAAAAAACTGTCAAAAATGTTAAAAATGACAAGAGACAGTTTTTGACAATTCCTTTATTTAAATGCTTCTTCTTTCTTCTATCTTCCTTCATCTTCTGGTTCTTCTGGTTTTTCCTCCGGCGTTCTTGTCCAGCATCTCCTCCGCGGCGTCTTCTATCTTCTTCTACTCGGGCCGCTCCGCACCCTTGGCATGGGGGGAGGCTCCCGCTCTTCTCTTCATCTTCTTCTTCTTATCTTCTTCCTTCTTCTCTTCTTCTCTTCTTCATTTTCTTCTCCAGGCCGCTCCGCATCCATGCTGGCATGGAGGAAGGCTCCCGCTGTGTGACGGCGTCTCCTCGTCTGACGGTTCTTAAATAACGGGGGGCGGGGCCACCCGGTGACCCCGCCCCCCTCTGACGCACGGGACATGATGGGACTTCCCTGTGGCATTCCCTGTGACGTCACAGGAAAGTCCCGTCAAGTCACCGTGCGTCAGAGGGGGGCGGGGTCACCGGGTGGCCCCGCCCCCCGTTATTTAAGAACTGTCAGACGAAGAGACACCGTCACACAGCGGGAGCCTCCCTCCATGCCAGCATGGGTGTGGAGCGGCCCGGAGAAGAAAATGAAGAAGAGAAGAAGGAAGAAGAGAAGAAGATGAAGAAGAAGATGAAGAGAAGAGCGGGAGCCTCCCCCCATGCCATGGGTGCGGAGTGGCCCGAGTAGAAGAAGATAGAAGACACCGCAGAGGAGATGCTGGACGAGAACGCTGGAGGGAACATGAATGCCAATTTGTTGTTTGTCAGTGTTCTCCCCTCTCCTTCCTCAACCCCAGAGTCAGAATAAACATCAGAATCAAGTAATGCCGGTGCATCGTCAAGGAGCAAGGGGCTGATGATGTGTTCAAATATCTCAGCTGACTCCTCAATGCATGATGCTGGGGCTATAGCAGGAGTAGCTTTGGACAAGGAGGCAGAATAAGTTGCTCTCACAGCTGTGTTGGACTGTGCACTAGTCTCTGCTTGGGTGAGAGAGGATGAGGAGCATGAGGATGGTTTAGTAAGCCAGACCACCACCTCCTCTGCATGCTGTGGCAGGATAGCATAGACAACATCACTAAACAGAGAAAATGGTGCCCTGCCTGAGCATTGGTGTACACCTTTGCCTGTGGACACCAATGCTGCTGGCCCCCTCACAGTGACACGGGAACATCTGCCTCTCCTTATTGGCCTCCCAGACATTATGGGGGGCTTATTACCTAAATGTAATGGAGATGGGATGCACTTTATTCAATGGAAAGTGGTGTTTGGTGCATTTTAACTTAAGGACTGCTGCTGACAGATAACACGCAGCAATAAAAAAAATAGGGGGGTGTACAGCACTGTATACAGCACTAAATGTTATGTAATGTGGTGTAAAACACTGCACTACACAGACACACTTCACTAACACACTACAATATACTGCAGTAAAACTGCACTGACTCTCTTCAATATAATGCAGTAAAACTGCACTGACGCACTATAATGTACTGCAATAAAACTGCACTGATACACTTCAATATACTGCAGTAAAACTGCACTGACACAAATCAATATACTGCAGTAAAACTGCACTGATGCACTACAATATACTTCAGTAAAAGTGCACTGATGCACTACATTATAATGCAGTAAAAGAAATACTGGGGCACTACAAAAATGCAGTAAAAGGGCACCGCTGCACTACAATATACTGCTGTAAAACTGCCCTGACACACTATACTGACACACTTCAATATGCTGCAAAACTAAAACAGTAAAACTGCACTGATGCACTACAATATACTGCAGTAAAACAGTAAAAGTGATACTGGGGCAGTACAATATAATGCAGTAAAAGGGCACTTCTGCACTACAATATACTGCTGTAAAACTGCACTGAAACACTGCAATATACTGCTGTAAAACTACCCTGACACCAAAGTAAAAAAGGAAGGTCACACTACACTGACACTGCACTATCACTAGATTCTCACTAGACTCTACACTCACAATAGAATCACAATAGCACACTATAGCACACTAACTTGCTTGTAGCAATGAACATATCCCTGTTCTATCTACTGTATCTCCACTCCAACATCACACTGCAAATGTCTCCTTTGGGAAGGAACCTTTTATAGTGTGGGGTGGGTCTATGAGAAATGACCGATGATTGGGCACAGTCATAATTACTTTGTCCACTCACAGCTCTGACAGCGCTCTGTGCCCTGATTGGGCAAATCCTTCATTGCTTCAGCCAATCGGGGCATAGAATGCACCTTGCCAATTCAGGTGTTCGCCAAACAGCGAACAGCCAATTTTAGTCCCTAACAGTTTGCCCAGCACTAACTGTGAAACTGAGGATTCAGTAAAGCTGCAGAGACTGTTCACTTAGCAAAGTGAATGTTGGTATGTATGGTCAACTTATGTTCACTTTCAATACACAGATGAGGTAATTAGAAAATCAGAATTTTGCTGGCATACAATTAGGCATTCTAAAGCCGTGTACACACGACCAGACTTTTCCACCGGACCGGACAAATCCATCGGACAACGTCCGTCGGACAATTCGACCGTGTGTGGGCTTCATCTGACTTTTTCTGTCAAAAATCAGACAGACTTTAGATTTAGAACACGTTTAAAATCTTTCCGACGGACTCGAATCTGGTCGAAAATCCATTTGTCTGTATGCTAGTCCGATGGACAAAAAACGACACAAGGGCAGCTATTGGCTACCGGCTATGAACTTCCTTATTCTAGTCCCTTCGTACGTCATCACATTCAAACCAACGGACTTTCGCCCGGACTTTAGTCCGTTTGTGTGTGGGCAAGTCCGGTCACTTGAAAGTCCATCGTAACTCTGCCGAAAGTCAGTCGGAAAGACCGTCGGACCTGTGATGCTGAAAAGTCCACTTGTGTGTACACGGCATAACATTCACTTTGGAAAATTACCAGCCTCCATTCTTTTAGTAAATCAACCCCGTTGTGATGTTAAATGCATATGTAACATGTTGGACAAATAAATCGTTTTTTGTTTAGAAATGTATATATATATATATATATATATATATATATATAAAAATTCTACTGTATGCATGAAATTGATCACATAATCCAAGCAATTCCATTATTCACTTAATCCAACAGTTGTAGAAAAGAAGATAACCTAAAAGGTGTGTAGAATCTTGCTGGGAAGTTCTGCCAACAACAAATAAGAAAGCATGTAAATGTACTCCTAGTATAAAGTATGTTTGTTCTATCATATTTAAAGCTACAAAAATATAATCATCTTGAGGTACTTTTTAAATATGTGTAACATTTACAATAGTCTAGTCATTCCCCTTAAATTACAGTGGACCACTAATGAGCCATAGCTTGATATTTAAACCCTTAATAGCGTTAGGATCTGATGGATTCAATTAACTTTGTACATAGGGTACTTATTTTTAATTTGCAGTTAATTTATCTTCAACATTGACATGTCTAGCATAACTAATTTCTAGATATTTATTTAATTTAGCCATATTAATCATTTAAGAGAATAATTAAAATGTAACTCATTTTCTTAATTAAAGTTATGCAATATGTTTTTCTGACATTAAAATCTTGTGTAAGGAGTTTATTTCATTTAGTACTATGAGTTATATGACACAGTAGAGTTATCTGGAAATAGATAGATAGACATAAAGTTTAAGTTGATTTTATTGCTCAGCACTGTTGCTGACAAATACACAAACTACATTTCATGTTGTTTCCTCTTGTTATTGCTCTACCTATTCTACATTAGTAATTACTGTGGAGTTCTATGTTTCATGATCAAGCTATGTTTAGTCTCATCTACTGTATGTGCTATGGCTCTACTTTTTTAAGGTGTGAGTGTAGCTATGCACTCTTGCGCCTACACCCATATAGCTGTATATCTGCACCTCTTCCACTGCTTCGTAAATTTTCCCCCATCAGTTGTCAGGTAGGCAACTCTAATATGAGGAAACAAAGCCCTGTTTCTCTACCAACATGGCCACCGATATACAGAGACAGTGGAGTTGATTTACTACAGGCAAATAAGCGGTACACTTTGCAAGTGCAGTTGCTCCAAAGCTTAGCAAATGAGCTGAAGCTTCACTTTCCAAATAATATCCAATCACATGCAAGGAAAATGAAAAAAAAAAGGCAAGTGAACATCCTTAACTTAAAAAATCAGCCCAATAGTTCATAACAAGACATAATGAGGTTGATTTACTGAAACTGGAGAGTGAAAAATCTATGCAGCTCTGCATAGCAACCAATCAGCTTCCAGTTGTTTTGTCAAAGCTTAATTGAACAAGCTGAAGTTAGAAGCTGATTGGCTACCATGTACAGCTGCACCAGCATTTGCACCCTCCAGTTTTAGTAAATCAACACCATTAAGTCAGTAATGGGGAAAACATAAACTTCAAGTAACCTACAGGTAATACTGGTGCTTAGTCATTTGCCCGCTGCTTGTCTCTGTGCCATCCACTCGCAGAACTTGCGGCAGGACAGGAGGCCTTGGTTTTGTCTGCTGCAGTCAAGTAACACCTCCAGCTCTTATCTCTTCCCCAGCCAGTGACAGGACAGTACAAGGAGAATCAGCAGGCCAATGAGCTCAGCTTTTGTCATTTTGCTCTCTCCTCCTATAAGCATGTTTATTGTTAGAACAACAGTACAAACAACTGAGTTCTTTTGTAGAGGATATTATAAGAGGCTAATACCAAAACAAATTTAGGTTCCTTACACTGCTTGCATTTAAAAATAGGTACATTGAAAGCTGTTTTAATAAATAACAAGCAGGGAAACCTGCATCCAATTTGCAAAGGTGTGAACCCAGCCTCACTTCTTGTCAGGACAGGAAATGATGGGTAGTCTTTTCAACATAAATGAAAAAAAAAAAAAAAAAAGCTCACCGCACACAACCAGCTTACAATTCCAAATGAAGGTAAAGACAAATAACTGTTCATCTGGAGAAAAAGTTAATGTAGCGTAAGTCATGGATTCCTGCAGCTTCCTTCACTGATCTGAGCTGATCACAGTTGACACAAAAGCAGCTTTGTGTAAGTTTTTTCAACAGGGATACAAACATAAGCAAAGATCAGCTGAGTCCATCCAATCAAGATGCTTATACCAGTAACAGAGTAATAACAAAGACAAAACATGTATGATCCAGAATCAAACATATTACATAAAATATTCTTATTGATAAATGTTTTGAGTCAAAAGGGGTGAAAATCTGTTCTTCTTTGTGTGCAACCCTGCATTCAGGATGGAGAGTGGGTGCTCAGCACTAACATTGCAGTGGAAGGTCAGAAAGCTTGGCAATAGAGTGCATTCCACCTGAAACCAAAAAGAAGAAACTGGGTAATACTGATTTTAAAAGAAATAAACCTGGGATGAAAAAGTTAAAAAGTAGGACAATAGCAGAAAAAAGAGTGGGGCAACATAGGAATAATGGGTGGCAATATAGAAAAAAGTTAAAACAATAAAAATAAATATAAATAAGAAATGGTGGAAAACCAGAGGCAATATTATGCAATCTGGGAGGCAGTATAATACACTGTGAGGGAGATTTACCAAAACTGGTGCACATGGAAACTGGTGCAGCTGCGCATAGTAACCAATCAATCAATAAATCTCCCCCTGTAAGTACCAGGGAAGTCAACATGCAAAACAATAAAAGCCAAAATGTATAAAAATAGGCACAGCTATATGAATAGAAAGAATAATGCATGGAAGAGAAACTACCTGTTACAGAGAAACATTAGCTTACAGGTAAAAATACACGTAAGGTACAGTTTGTGTTAGGTCCCCTGGACCGCACAGTCTACAACAAGTAAATTCAAAAGAATTCATATTGTAGCAATAGTCTGTCTCTATACCTTCACGATGGGGCTTAGGGATGTGATCTATGACTATGCCATGCAATTCAGGTATTTGATGTTTGCATACAAAATGTATGGCAACCATATTGTCTCAATTGATGGGTTTTTGATGACCGTGAAGTCTAAGAGCCACACAGATGTCATCAGTGCTTTTGGAATTGGTATTTAAAGGGAGCTGATGATTTGGTGATATACACCAAAGAATACGTACATTTGGTATAAATATATGCAAAATTCCAGGAATTCAAATTACATTTTTGGACTTCCAGAAGGTCAATGAAAAATCTAAAAAAAAAACTTAATGTTGGAGTTTAGGGAATTCAAGAAACATGCAAAGGAATCAAACTGGGTGGACAAACCCCTCCAAACCATAGAAATATCACCCATGTATCTGTACCAGGCTTTGACATGATTCCTAAACATACATGAAACAAAGATGTGTTTCTCTTAGAGTTTGTTTGTGCAGTAGATAGAATGATCCTAATTTAGATCAAATATACCAGGTTAGTAATCGTTGTAGTATAAAGTAACTATTGCACATTCTTCCATTATTAGTGTGGGTGGAAAGATTTATTACCTTATTTGGTGACTTTTGCAGGCCTTTTGCTTTCCTTTTGTGCTTTCTGACACCCCTCCTGGATCTGTTCTTTTACTGTCTTCAATAAAAATTGGATTCGGGTTCTGCTGTTTGTGAAGTGCCTGCTCTATGTACTGTATCACTGTCAGATGAATTGTTTTCCATGAACTGGTCACTTTCTAATGAGGCAGGAGTGTGCTATTTATATGATCGGTTACTGCTTGTTTATTGGAAGCATCTGTGTTGGGAACCTGTCAACCATGGGTAAACACTACCTTTTGTCGTAATATTGATGGACCTGTTTGTACTTGTCTTTCTTGACCTTTTCAGCGTAATATAAAAGATCTATCCAATCTCTTTTGATTCATTTATTAAAAGTTTTTTCTTCTTGTAATAGTTTTCATTCTGGGTTATTTATGTTTTGGCTTTGTGGTACCTAGCAACTTCATTGGATGCCATCAACTGGTCTTTCACTTGTTATCTATAGATATCTATAAATGCAATGTGGTTGCTTATTTTGTTCTGCCTATTACTTTGATAAAGGGGCCTATGTGTCCTTGAAACCTTGGTGTTGATTCAGATATAAGACAATAGTAAATGTTCTAAATTTGAATTTCTTCTAGGTGTGCTGGCATTTTTTGCATATTGGATTTTTATGGTACCACTGTTCAGCCATAAACCTACCCTTGTCTATGATTTGTAAGATGTTTGTAATTTTTAGTTGAATCCACTTTAAACAATATAAACCTGACCCACTCCATTGAAGCTAAAAAAAGTACACTTGACTGTAGTTATACTTTAATAATTTAGGTGAAGCTGTGTTCACTTTAAATAATCACAAGCAATGGAAAAAATGAGCATCTACTTTTTTAGAGAACAATATCCACTCTTTGTAAATCAATCCCATTGTATAAGCTGCTTTCACATAAATAGCCTATTTCATGTGCTTACCAAGTCTATTGTGTTTTTGCATTATTACACTATAAATGAAATCTGATAATCAGTTAACAGCCTAGCTGTACTATGCAAATGAAAACAAGGTTAAATTAGAAAATGCTTCCCTGAGAAAAAATGTCATGTTCACCTGGCAGAGTTTAATTATAAGTTAATTGCAAAACTGTGCTGCTAAAAAGGCCAATAATATTTCTGTAAAGGAAATTTTTTTCAGATGAA
This sequence comes from Aquarana catesbeiana, assembly GCF_042186555.1. Classification (NCBI taxonomy): domain Eukaryota; kingdom Metazoa; phylum Chordata; class Amphibia; order Anura; family Ranidae; genus Aquarana; species Aquarana catesbeiana. The sequence goes on along the minus strand of NC_133325.1, from coordinate 612,665,892 downwards.
TCAGTTAGACTTTACTTCTGAGATTATTTGGATTTTTAAGCACTTTCATCTGTTAATTTTGGGTGCTCTAAGCTTGTTTGCTAAGTGACTGTTCTAAAAGATCATACAAAAACAGTGAAGGACTTGGACAAGGTATTTGGCAGATGTTACTAGCAATACGTGCTCTCAGCTGGTGAATGTGTGAACATGGAAGATAGTCAGTGACACATGCCGCTCTCCTGCTAGTAAAATGTTTTGATGCCAGATTAGCTTTTAATAGGAGTCATGTAACAAATGTTCTGCCTTTTAATTTTAGTTTGCAAATGTTACACTTTATATTAAAACAACAAGGAGTAGGTATGTAAAGATACAGTACAGGTACCAAATGATATCCATGTAACCAGGGGTGTAAATACAGGTCATGGGCCCCTTAGCAAAATTTTGATGGGCCCCAAGCAACCTCCCTGCTGTCATTGGTACTAATATAATGTATGTCTAAATAAAGGTCAGGTATCAGGAAAGCTGTCAGCATAGTTTGTAAAGAACTAGGGATGGGTGTTGCAGACAAGATAATAAGGAATAGGGGGGCATCATTACATGGCAAATAAAGTGTATCTAGGGTCAATGTAAAACAGCAAAAATGTAAAATGAATAAACAGGTGCATCTCATAAAATTTGAATATCATCAAAAAGTTAATTTATTTCAGGAATATAATTCAAAAAGTCAAACTCATATATTTTATATAGATGCGTTACACACAGAGTAATATATTTCAAACATTTATTTCTTTTAATTTTGATGATTATGGCTTACAGCTAGTTAAAAATCCAAAATTCAGTATCCCAGAAAACTAGAATATTACATAAGACCAATAAAAAAGGATCTTTAATACAGAAATGTTGGCTTACTGAAAAGTATGTCTATGTACAGTATAGTATGCACTCAATACTTCCTTTTGCATGAACTACTGCATTAATGCGGCGTGACATGGAGGCGATCAGCCTGTGGCACTGCTAAGGTGTTATGGAAGCCCAGGTTGCTTTGATAGTGTTTTTCAGCTCATCTGACCTAAAACCCATAGATTCTCTATGGGGTTTAGGTTAGACAAGTTTGCTGGCCAATCAAGCACGGTGATACCATGATTATTGAACCAGTTATTGGTACTTTTGGCAGTGTGGACAGGTGCCAAGTCCTGCTGTAAAATGAAATCAGCATCTCTATAAAGCTGGTCAGCAGAGGGAAGTAGGAAGTGTTCTAGAATTTCCTGGTAGAGGGCTGCGCTGACTTTGGACTTGATAAAACACAGTGGACCAACACCAGTAGATGACATGGCTCCCCAAATCATCATGGACTGTGGACAATTTTGCATTTCATTTGGAATAATAAATAAACATGAGAATGCCTAAACATTTGTAATTGCAACAACTTTCTGGGTGAAGTGGTCCGTTAGCTGACAGAAATGTAGGGGTGCCAATATTTTTGGCCATGACTATATATATATATATATATATATATATATATATATATATATATATATATATATACAGTTGCATAACAATAGTCATAACAGCCTGTGCAGGGGCTATAGGGCCTGGGGTGCCCATTATGGGGGCTGTTGAGCCAAATTAAACATAGAAAATCTGTGTGCATGTGAAGATAACACACATCAAGTACTGTATCAATAAGGATTGCAGAGGTTGTTCAGTCTTGACATTGACTCCTGTGCCTCCTGTGACATTTCTAATCAAGTACAACTGAAAACAGTAGCACAGGCAGAATCTTCAGAAACCTTGTTATCACTAGTCACAAATCCCCCTTTGCAGGTAATGCAGTAAGGAGAATATGTTTAGCTATCTTTGTAGTGTAAATGCATTGCTCTCTGGTCATCCCAGGCCAGCACTTAAATTAACCCTGTATGCCTAATGCAGTTTTCCTCAAGATGTAAAAAATCCCATTGCCTCATTAGCTAAAAACTGACAAAGCAGCCATTTGTAGTTCTGCAAACAAAAGCCACAGTTTAAATAAGAATTAGAGCTATAGAGTAGAAGGGGTGAGGTACTTAGAAAGCCTGGTGAGCTACTGAGGAAAGTAGCTGAAAAAGGAAAGTTAGCTGAAAAAGGTTTGAAGTCACAGCATATAGTTAAAATTAATAACATCAGCACTGTGATGGCAATACAGACAATATTTATTTTTGGCAATCCATTAAAAGTGTACTTTAAAATTCTCCTTTCATGTGAGTGCTACCCTTCTGCTGTCCATCTCTTTCAAAAACATCCTGGATTCCCTGCATGAATATACAGGTGCATCTCATACAAGTAGAATATCATCAAAAAGTAAATTTATTTCAGTAATTCAATTCAAAATGTGAAACTCATATATAGATGTGTTACACGCAGAGTGATATATTTCAAGCATTTCTTTCTTTTAATTTTGATGATTATAGCTTACAGCTTGTGAAAACCCAATAGAAACATGGATGTTGCCCTTGGGACTTCGAATGAGGTGTGCACAATTGGCCGATAAAACTGACAAATGTAAATACAGTAAAGTATTTATTACAGAAATAGTCACACATAAAAAAGTAACATACAAAGGCAAAGCCAATACAATATTGCACATACTGTAGTTAAAGATTGCATTTCATTTAAAATTCATGAGTATACATGACATCTTTAACACCCGATGCATTTCGTGAGATGTGAGATGTGGTTCGCTCTTCAGGGGTGGATGCATGTGTAATATATCTGGAAATGAAATGAATAATCAAAAAGTAATGTAACACATGAATAAATGATGGATAAATGGTAAGAGGGGCCTCACAGAAAAAAGAAAGACCCAATACTCACCAATCGGCAAAGCCTAGGTGCCTGTGGCTATGTTCACCAAAGATGGCAGATCCTAAATAATCCATTCAGGTGTAAGCTAAAATTTAATGTGATATGTATATAATCAAACATTGCTAAATTAGTAAAATAGTAATATATATGATAGAATGCATGAATGCATATATAAACCAACCTGTTGCGATGGTAAGGTGGATGAGGCCAGGGAAAAATGTGTGCAATACTGCAGATATGTGAAAAGGGATGTCAGTAAAGGCAATCCCTGAAAGGAAAAAGAAACATGAAAGAATGTGAGTATAAAAACATAGAAAACATGACCAAGCACAGAGAAGTGCTCAAAGTGAAGGATAAAGATGTCTACCTGTGTAGGATCAGTGGCTTGCAGCAGCAGAATGAGCTGTCCCATGAGAGGTGAAAGAGTGAAATGAAAAATCCCAGTCATGTGTGCTCTTCCATTTATAACCCCACAAGGTCTCCAGTGGACTCTGCTCCTAGATAATCCATTCAGGTGTCAACTATAGTATAATAGGTGTATGAACAAACAATTCTAAATTGGCAAAATGATCATGGAGTATATAATGGAATGCATGAATGCATGTATAAACCAACCTGTGGCGATGGTAAGGCAGATAATGAGATAGGTGAAAGGGGATGTCAAAAAAGCAATCCCTAGAAGAAAAGTGAAAATGTGAAAAAGTGTGAATATTAGAAACAAAACCAGGCACATTGGAGTGCTTGGTGTGAAAGGTACCTGTGTAGGATCAGTAGCTTACAGCAGCAAAATGAGCTGTCCCATGTAAAGTAAAACAGTGAAATAAAAAAAAATAAACAAAATTTAAAAATAAAAATAAAAAATGCAGCCATGTGTTCTCTCAATTTGATATCCCCGCAGGGGCAGCAGCAGGCTCCGCTCCAACCCCATGTATGAGGTGTCAGGACATGCTGGCGCTGAAACGCCAAGCGCCAAATGGGGATGCATATGCATGGGCTACCCCCAGCCATCCTAGATGACAGACCATGCCCATACAACTTGATGCTGCGAACATCACGCAATAGGCGTGGAAACATGGCGCCGATGTGCCAGTGGCCTCACCCGTCCCAAGGGGCAGGGGGGATGGCAGGAGGTATGAATAACCTCCCTTGGTGCACATCGCAGCTCCCCACACAAACAGGCCACTGCCACCAGCCGTTGGGAACAGAAAAAGGCAAGGCATGAACCAGGAAGAAAGTGGCCTATGTGTATGAATATGCTGGACTAAAACATGTGGTATAAGATGTATATCTATCTGGCTGAGGGTGGCAGCAGACCAGGTTGGGCTAAATGGATGTCTTTCACCCGGGAACAATATAAGTAAAAGAAAAGTCCGGTGTCACCAGTAAAACACCTCCATCCCTAATAATACAATAGAAACATGGATGTCGCCCTTGGGACTTTGAATGAGGTGTGCACAATTGGCTGATAAAATTGACAAATGTAAATACAGTAAAGTATTTAGTACAGAAATAGTCACACATAAAAAAGTAACATACATCAGCGGAATATGCTCTAATATCTCACCAGAGACATGTCATTCTCATTCTCTATACAAGTACAATGCTCCTCTTTACACCATGATTGGACCTGTTGTTATTGGCCCACATGGAGGGCCAATATCATAACAATACTTGTCTACAGTAAGATGTCTCCTCGTAGAATGATCACAGGCTGATTCTTTTCTTTCTTTGTACAGTGAATACATTCTTTATGACACACATTACTTATCTTACCATACAACTCCATTTTCCATGATACAGATTGTAACAACATTTTCTGTATTGCTACTGTATAACAATATCATGGATGCTCCTTTCAAAACCTGTTCAATCTTTTGTACATGCAATTTTGTTCTATTTCGATAAAAATCTTTTTGTGGAAAAAAAAAAAAGTAACATACAAAGGTAAAGCCGATACAATATTTCACATAGTTAAAGATTGCATTGCATTTAAAGTACATGAGTATACATGACATCTATAACACCCGACGCGTTTTGCAAGATTTTACCTGAACGGATTACTTAGGATCTCCAAGGTCACTCATTTCTACCCATGCCGTGTCCGCCTTCCCATTGTTCCTTGGTAGGGGTTTTTTGGTTGGCACTGCTTTCTCAGCTCCCTTCCCAACCATATATTGCTGCCATCCTCAGTGAACATAGCCACAGGAACCTAGGCTTTGCTGATTGGTGAGTATGGGGTCTTTCTTTATTCTGTGAGACACCTCTTACCATTTTTCCATCATTTATTCATGTGTTACATTACTTTTTGATAATTCATTTCCAGATATACTGTATCCAACATGCATCCACCCCTGAAGAGCGAACCACATCTCGCAAAACGCGTCGGCTGTTATAGATACTCATGTACTTTAAATGCAATTCAATCTTTAACTATGTGCAATATTGTATTGGCTTTGCCTTTGTATGTTACTTTTTTATGTGTGACTATTTCTGTAATAAATACTTTACTGTATTTACATTTGTCAATTTTATCAGCCAATTGTCCACACCTTATTCAAAGTTCCAAGGGCGACATCCATGTTTCTATTGTATTGCTAGGGATGGAGGTGTGTTACTGGTGACACCAGACTTTTCTTTTATTTATATTGTGAAAACCCAAAATTCAGTATCTCAGAATATTTGAATATTACACAAGAGACCAATAAAAAAAAAAAAATGTATTACAGAAATGTTGGCTTACTAAAAAGTATGTCCATGTACAGTATAGTACGCACTCAATACTTGGTCAAGCTCCTTCTGCATGATTTACTGCATCAATGCAGAGTGGCATGGAGGCGATCAGCCTGTTGCACTGCTGAGGTATTATGGAAGCCCAGGTATCTTTGATAGTGGCTTTCACTCTATCATCTTCCTCTTGACAATACCCCACAGATTCTCTGTGGGGTTTAGTTTGGTCAAGTTTGCTGTCCAATCAAGCATAGTGATGCCATGATCATAAAACCAGGTATTGGTACTTTTGGCAGTGTGGGCAGGTGCCAAGTTTTGCTGGAAAATGAAATCAGCATCTCTATAAAGCTGGCCAGCAGAGGGAAGCATGAAGTGCTCTAGAATTTCCTGGTAGAGGGTTACGCTAACTTTGGACTTGATAAAACACAGTGGATCAACACCAGCAGATAACATGGCTCCCCAAATCATCATGGACCGTGGACAATTTTGCATTTCATTTGGAAATCAAGGTCCCAGAGTAGAGAGGCACAGAATCCAAGTTGCATAAGGTCCAGTGTGAAGTTTCCATAGTCAGTGATGGTTTGGGGATGAGCAATGCGTTTATACTGCAAAGATAGCTGAACATATTCTCCTTACTGCATTATCTGCAAAGGGGATTTATGACTAGTGATAACAAGGTTTCTGAAGATTCCTCCAGTGCTACTGTTATCAGTTGTACTTGATTAGAAATGTCACAGGAGGGGGTGTGGCCAGACACCGCATCAAGATAGATGTGTAGCTCAGGAGCTCCCATCCGAGAGGTCCAGCAACATCAGCTAGTCAGCGGTAGATTAGACTCCTATTCATCTAAACATGGAGTGATCATCACGGAGCATGTCGGCAACAAGGCCCTGCTCCCCGCGGGAACAAAACACACAGCTAAGCCGCCAGATTCCTGACATCTTCCGGACACGGCCCAGAGACAGGACCCAGGCCTCACAAGCAGCACACTCACGTGAGTCCTGATCCCCAAGCAGAAGCCCGCAGCGCGCTAGACTAGACATGGCAGCAAGACCACCCCCAGCACTGTGTCTGCTTGACCTCCGCAGCGTCACCTCCGACATAAAGAACACCCTCTCTGCTGTGATCTCAGACCTAAGGGAAGACATACAAGCTATTGTCTTGTGAGTGGAAGAGATCGAAACCATGCAGGATACATTCCCACCAATTGCTCCAGCCAGCTCTAGGTCCCGAGGGACCGGAGGGGGAGGCGCGCAGAGAAAGGCTCCAAAATATTGAGAAAACACATTACGCGCCCATAGAATCAACTGCGCAAACACCTGCCCAAGGTAAGAATTTATGTTCACACCAAATTTCTCTCCCCTGGGAGACAGAACAACCACACCACCAATTTGATTGTATCGAGCCAGAACTGGGCACATCCCCCTCGGTCCCAAATGAGTCATTCTTGTTCACAGCAGGTATTACAGTTATTGTTATTGTTATTACCTTTTTTGCTGCAGGTTTATAAGATAACTTACATTTCTAAAAATGTACCATCCCCTTTGATTGTGTGTCATGTAACTCACAAGTTCACAATTCCAGTGTTTACTGCCTTTACAAACCCTACACTAGTACATATAGACATAGACGTTTAAATGGTATCCCACAGACCTGAAAACTCCCTCAATGTCATATATTACTCTAATTGATACAAACAAGACAGACATTCCCTGACTGACTCACACCCAATTTAATCCAAGCACCAATGCGTAGGCCTAACCCATTCCGAGCAGACAATTCACCAACGCCAAACTTTCGATCTATTCACCTACTCACGCCTCCTGTCAGCTCCACCACTAGCCCAATAATATGACACTACTTTCCTGCAGTACAACTCAACAATAGAAAGGGGACTATCCCCCCTTATACTCCCAATTACTGCCTTGAGACACGCTGACCACAGAAACACTTTGACTTCACAGGGACACAAAACTCACTTCTCTTGTAGTGCGTTACCTACCACCTCCCACGCAATGGACTCTGGCAGATACCGCTGAATTCTCCGGTACCACCTCTTCTTGAAAAAGGGGTCGACTGGTTCGACACCGTAACCGGTTCAACCTCTAACACCCCGCTACCCCGCCCCCTCGTACCCTTCTGATAACCCTCCCCCATCTCTCCTTCCCTTATATAATTTTTTTTTCTCTCTCCTTCGCCTCCTCATCTTCCCCTTTCTCCCTCTTCTTCTCTCTCCTCTTTTCTTGTCTTCTCACCAGACCTCCCTACCCATCCTACTTAACCTACTTGGACCTCCCATCCTCAAACTACAATTACAATGGCCCGACACCCTTACTCTATCAGAATAAAACCTCCCAAAACACAGACCGTTAACTCCTCTCTAAAACTTATTTCCCTAAATACTAAGGGACTAATCACACCTGAAAAACGTTCACAAGTGTTATCCAGTATGCGATCTATGAGAGCTGATGTGGTCTTCTTACAGGAGACTCACTTCTGCACGAAGTCGTTACCCAAATTATTAAACCATTTTTACTCCCAAAGCTTCCACGCTACCTCCCCAAACGCAAAATCAAATGGGGTCTCCATACTTCTCTCCAAAAATATCCCCATTCAAGTACTGGACTCTCTAGTTGATGACCAAGGCAGGTTCATCTTTCTTAAAGGAGTTCTCTACAACAAGAAGCTAACGCTGGCCAACATTTACAGCACCAACTCTGCCCAAGTACCTTTCTTCCGCAAGGTCGCACGACACCTCTCCACTTTTCAAGAGGGCACACTGATTCTAGGGGGTGATTTTAATGTCCCGTTAGAGCCCTTACTAGACACCTCCACAGGTACTTCTCACATGCCCTACAGAGCCATCAAACAAATTAGATGGTGCCTTCAGGACCTTCTACTACACAACACCTGGTGTACCCTTCACCCTAAAGAAAAAGATTTTACCTTTTTCTCTATCCCGCATAATCGAAACTTATGTCTCGATTACCTTTTCGTCACGCAACAAGACCTTCCAAATTTAACATTGGCAACAATAGAGCCCATGACGTTCTCTGACCATCACCCCATTTCAGCTACACTAACCTTCCCAGACAAAAATGCGCACACGCACATGTGGAGGCTAGACTCCCATATTCTAACCGACAAAACTAAGGAAATAGATATCAACAATTGCTTGACTCACTACTTCATCGAAAACAACTGATACCTCTCAGCTGACTCAGTGGGAAGCACACAAGTGTGTAGTGAGGGGCAAACTGATTTCATTAGCAGCAGCTATCAAAAAAGAGAAAATGGCCAAACTTGCAGACCTGTTCGCCAAACTTAAAACACTTGAAGCAATTCATAAGCGTACATTAGCACAAAACACTCACACGGAACTCATTGAGATCCGTACACGCATTCAAGAAGAACTTGGTCGTTCTTCTCTCATTCATCCTCTCGCAAAAGCTTTTTTGTGAATACGGAAATAAGTCAGGCCACCTTCTAGCCCAATAACTACATACAAAGAAAGCAAGACACATAATACACCATCTACATTTCCAGACAGGTCAACCAATTATGAAAAATGCGGACATTGCACATGAATTTGAATAATATTATTCTTCCCTATACAATATTAAAGCAGATAACCCCATCAATCCCCCTTTGCAGAAAAGACAAAGGGAGATTCACTCTTTTCTGTCTGAATGCTCCAGCGGGAAAATCCCAACAGATACTGCCGAAACAATTGACTCACCTATCTCACCAACAGAATGGAAATAGGCAGTGAAACAACTGAAACCTGGCAAGAGCCCAGGCCCAGATGGGCTCACCACAGTTTACTATAAAAAGTTTGCAGAGACCCTTCAATCCCCTTTTCTCATTACCTTCAACTCCCTTTCTCCGTCAAATGCCCTCACACATGGAATGCTGGAAGTGAATAGACATGTGCACACTGAAATATTTTGTTTCGGAATTTCGTTTTCGTCTGAAAAATAAATTTATTTAGTTACTCCTGAAATTAGTTTTTTTTTATTTCGTTTTTCGTTAAAAATTGCATTCGTCCGAAAATCCAAATTAAGGTCGAATCTGTCCTTGAAGGCTTATGGTGTCTGTCGAATGTTCAAAGAAGATTCGACGGAGCAGCTAAACTGTACGACGCCATATAGTTTACCTGCTCCGTGGAATCTTCTTAGAACTTTCAACAGACACCATAAGCCAAAGTACATGTATACTTAATTCTAGCTATTTTACTGCTCCTCCTCTTTGGTTACAATCAGCCAATAACATTCATCATCATCATTATTTTTATATATCTTTTCTCCCCTACATCGAATCTTTTCTCCCCTACGTTGAATCTTTTCTCTCTATGTCGAATCTTTTCTCTCTATGTAGAATAATCTTGGACTAATAGAGTTAAGGTTAGGCACATTCGACCACAGGTTTGATGGACACAGATTGTTATTGTCATCATCATGTTGAATCTCCTATCTATATCATATCCATATCTATATGTTGTAGCAACGAAAACGAAAATAAAGCATTTGTTTATGTCAGATCTTTCGTTTTTCGGATTCTGCACTTTCCTTATCGTTTGTTAAAATGATAACGAAAATACCTGAAATTCGGACGAAAATGCATTCGGACGAAAACGAATGCACATGTTTAGAAGCGAACAGTAATTCCCAAAGAAGGAAAAGACCCCACAAACACAAGCAATTATAGGCTGATTTCGCTACTGAATGTAGATATAAAAATCTTCTCCAAGATATTAGCAAATAGACTCTTACCACTTCTCCCATCCCTCATTTCACCGGACCAAGTAGGGTTTGTTCCTGAACGAGAAGCCAGGAACAATACCTTAAAAGCCATCAGCCTACACCATCTGATGACACAAACTGATACTAAGGGCTTCTTCCTATCCCTAGATGCAGAGAAGGCATTTGACAGGGTGGCTTGGGACTACATGGAAGCAGTTTTGCAAACTATAGGTGTAGGCCCACGCATGTTAAGCTTTATAATGGCTCTATACTCCAATGCCATAGCTAGAGTGAGAGCAAACAATACTCTGTCAAACGCCTTCCCCATCTATAATGGCACATGACAGGGCTGTCCCCTGTCCCCTATTCTTTTTATTCTAATGCTAGAACCCTTTCTTCAGAAATTACGTCTAAACCCAAACATTAAGGGTATACGTACTGCTCATAAAGAGTACAAGTATGCCGCCTTCGCAGACAACATACTGCTATTCCTCACAGAACCTTTGACCACATTACCCATACTCCTGTTGGAATTCCAATGCTTCCAACCCTTATCTAATCTGAAGATTAATTTCTCCAAATCCTTCACCCTCAACACATCCCTCCCCCAACTCCTAGTGACCCAATGCAAGGACAACTTTCCATTCCATTTGAAGTCTGACTCGATTACATACCTAGGTATCCAACTTCCCTCCAAACTCTCTGACCTATACGTAAAGAATCATCTACCCCTCCTAAACAAATTATCTACCGACATCTAAAGATGAATGCATTACCCAGATTATTATACGTTTTGCAGACGATCCCGATCCAGGTCCCACCAGCCTTTTTTAAGACTTACAAATCTATATGCACCAAGTTCCTTTGGGATGCTCGAAATCCCAGAATTAGCTTTACACAACTAGCCCGACCTAAATGACTGGGAGGGATAGGACTCCCAGATTTGTATAATTATTATGCAGCCATACATCTCTCCAGAATCGTAGACTGGAATGTACATTCCCCCTGCAAAGACTGGATTTCAGTGGAAGCATCACATTCTACACTCCCTTTAGCCTCCCTGCCTTGGACAAAACCCAACCATATTCCAGTGACAATAAAATTACACCTACTGATAAGACCTACGCTGCGCTGTTCCTGGAAACCCACACTGACATAACATCCATACCAGGTCCCCTAACCCCAATAAAATTTAATCCTGACTTCCCCATTTCACGGGGAAAACTGGTCCTTAGATCGAATCCGAGCATACCACTTCTTTCATGACGGAAAACCTCTTTCGGCCCTAAGCCTTGCAGAACAGATGGATAAACCCCCTATACCATCCTGAACATATTTGATGATCTCTCAATACATAAAAAGAAACAAAGACTCACAATGTTCTATACAACTATCCCCCCCCTATCCAAGATACCCCCCAAAAACACCTTATAGCTATCACACATAACCTCCTCTTTGCAGACATTAGTCCCAGAGAAAACAAGGCCCATGCCCGTTGGGAAGAAGATCTTTCTCTCTCGCTCTCAGATGAGGATTGGGAAAGTATCTTCCTGAACATTCACAAAGGTTCAATGAGTGTTACTACTCAAGAGAATGGATATAAAATCCAGTCCAGGTGGTACCGCACACCAGCCCTTCTAAACAAAATTTACCCGTCTACTTCAGACACATTTTGGAGATGCCACAAAAAAAGGGTTCCCTACTACACATTTGGTGGGCATGTACCCCACTACAAACATTCTGGAGGGCAGTGTGCCGCATCACCTCCCAAGTAACTTCATTTGAACTGAACCTGTCCCCCGACCAATTCCTCCTACACAATTCTCCCCTATCGCATAACGCCTACTACAAATCCCTTATAATGCACATGATAAACGCGGCGAAACAATGCATTCCATTACTCTGGGGTTCTTCCCAGATACCCACAATCAAAGACTGATTTCACAGAATAAGTAAAACTGCTGAAATGGAGGAACTGATCCATATATCACAAGATACCCCATCAAAATTTTACAAAAAATGGGTGTGCTGGATACATTTTCAGTCAACCCCAGCATACTCAAAATCCTCTCTCCCTTCTGCCGGAAGATAAAGCTCTAGATAGAAAGCAAGAGCAACTTATAATCCACTTTTCATATCATCATGAATCACTTAATTCCTAGCCCCTCCATCTCTAGGCACTCAGAATGACAATGGAAACTTCCTTCCTTCCCAAAAGCCGGTGGAAGCTGTCACTGACAGACCTCCCATTTCTTTCTCCCTTTTGACCTCTTCACCTTTTTCCTAACTCTCTTCTCTACTTTTCTCCCCCCCTCCCCTTCCCTATTTTTTTTTCCTCCTACCCCTCCCCATTACTCCCACTCCCTGTAGGTACCCCCTGTCAAATCCCCCCTCCCCTACATTTCAACATGATCCACAATACGAGCGTCTACAGATTCCCATCATAACCTTAATCCACTTCACAATCTCCCCTGCTGTACCTACCTTTGACCACACAGAGAACTACCATACAACACGCTCCTCATCACTAAATTCTCAGACTTTCCCCAGACAGGTATACTGGGAGCCATTACGTTGTACTCAAGACATCCTCATTTCCCCTTTGATAGTACGAGAACCATATCAGCAACCACACAACATAAGCACCTCGGTCATAGTTAAAGTTCGACAAAGCAATGTGAACTGCACTGGAGGAAATGTAAGGCCCCGACCTAGACACACCTTGTACGGACTTTTGTAGAAGTGATAACAATTTACTCATGTAACACAAACTCGCTGTTCCAATAGCTTTGTGCAACTGTTGTTTGAGAATTTTGTAAACGCTCTTTCTTGTTCAAATAAAACAATTTAAAAAAAAAAAAATAAATAAATAAATATCCCCAAAAATGTTAAAAAAAAAAAGAAATGTCACAGGAGGCACAGGAGTCAATGTCAAGACTGAACAACCTCTGCAATCCATATTGATACATTACTTGATGTGTGTTATCTTCACATGCACACAGATTTTCTATGTTTAATTTGATTCAACAGCCCCCATAATGGGCACCCCCAGGCCCTATAGCCACTGCACAGGCTGTTATGACTATTGTTATGCAACTGTATATACTGTATATACAGTTGTGGCCAAAAATATTGATACCCCCATCATTTCTGTCAGATAATGCACCACTTCACCCAGAAAATTGTTGCAATTACAAATGTTTAGGCATTCTCATGTTTATTTCTTTTGTTTGTTTTGGTAAGACACAAAAAGTGGAGAAACAAAAAGCCAAATCTGATACGTTCCATGTAAAACTGGACTGGACAAAATTATTGGCACCTTCTCAAAATTGTAAGAAATAATTGCATTCCAAGTTTGTGATGCTCCTGTAATTTGTAATTAAACTCACCTGTATCAATTAGCAGGTGCTGACAATATAGAAATCACACCAGCAACCAGTTAAAATGCTGAAATTTGACTCAACCTTTCTATTGTGTGTGTCTCTGTGTGCCACATGAAGCATGGAGTAGAGAAAGAGCAGCAAAGAATTGTCTCAGGATTTGAGAACAAAAATTGTGGACAATGGAAAAAAACATGGACAATCTTGAGGTTACAAGTCCATATCCAGAGATATTAATGTTCCTGGGTCCACCATGTGCAACATTTTCAAGAAGTTTGCAGCCCATGGATCTGTAGCTAATCTTCCTGGACGTGGATTGAAGAGAAAAATTAACCAAAGATTACAACAAAGGATTGTTCGAATGGTAGATAAAGAACCTTAATCAACTTCCAGACAAATTCAAGCTGACCTTCAGGCACAGGGTACAACTGTGTCAGCTCTCACTATACATCGCCATCTAAATAAAAAGGGACTCTACGGTAGGAGACCCAGGAGGACCCTACTGCTGACACAAACACATAAAAAGACCAGATTGGAGTTTGCCAAAACATACCTAAGGAAGCCAAAAAAAGAATGTTTAAACATTTGTAATTGCAACAATTTTCCAGGTGAAGTTGTGCATTATTTGACAAAAATACAGGGGTACCAATATTTTTGGTCATGACTGTATACCCTGCATTTTACTTTCAAAATCTTATATAATAAAGTTCCCATGGGACTTTAGCAAGAGTTGCACCAAACAAAAATAGGTCAAAACAAAATAAAACTTTTATTCAGATACATAATTAAAATCCTATAAATTTACATAGAGAACATAGAGAAATAGCACGTAATTATATCATATATACACGAAAGAACAATTGGTTGGAATCCTAACACTCAACGTGCTTTGTGAAGCAATACTCACTTCATCAGCAGACACACATGTTCTACAGGATATCTGTAGAAAGACCATATCATTAATATATTGTATTACAAAAGAGGAAACTACATGGCAGACTCAAAAGACAATTATCAAAAAATGCGGGGCATAACTTACACACCAAATAAATAAAAATGTGCAAACATATATTATCGCTCTCTGGAAACAACAAGGAGGTGCAGCGGAACACTCCAAAGATGGCATCTTGTCCGGGAGTTGTGAAGAAGGCAGGACACCGGCCAAAGAAAAAACAGCGGGGACATCAAATATACCGAAGATAGCTACATCAAATGTGTAAAGAACGAATGTCAGATACCAATCTGACAAATTGTAAACAATGAATAGACTGTGCCCAAAAAAGAGGTGTTGCAAATGACCCTACAAAATATAGGGCCAGAGAGCCAAATGGGTGAAATTAGTAGAGGGTTGGTGTGGTAAAGATGAAGTGCAGTAAAGACTTTAAGCAATACAACAACACAGCCCACAAATGAAACAGTTTAGTAAGGATATAGTATAGCAAAAGAGATTACCTCCTTACCACCATGATGTGTTACAAAAAGAATCATAAACATCCACAGTGGTAACTGCTGTCATCATGGACAGAGGTGGAGTGAGAGACACCCTGGAGGGAAACGCCACCATATATGCCCCCCTGCAGGTAACCCCACCCCTTCAGCATCATGTGGAGAGGAGGGAAGGATCAGCATCAAGCATAATGGCCTGCACTGGCCGGACCAGGCAGAAATGGGCAAAAGGCACCAAATGATGCCAATTCCCCAAAAGGCCACCATAGGTAACCAGACTGACCAGGGAACCCAAAAGAATGAATGAAAGAGAAAAGGAGCACTAAACTAAAAGAACATGGAAAAAAAGCATTTTACATTAATATGCAAATCCACAACAGTATGTTTATAGGGGCAAAACATGCATCTCATAAGGTAAGATTTTTTTTCCACCAATTCGCACCCTTGCAAATAAAAATAGTAAAAGATGAGTTTTTCTCTCATACAGATTTCCCCATGATAAATCAGTTGCTCTCTAGACTGCTTTCAAGGGTTATATTGTCCAGAGCTGCTATGATTGGGAAGGGTAGGATTTAGCACCATCAGAGTGCCATTGTGAAGCATAATGGGGAAGAATGCTGCTGATGTTTCTATGATGTATGTATTATACATATTGGAGGACATGGACACATATTATTATTATTATTATTATTATTATACAGGATTTATATAGCACCAACAGTTTACGTGGCGCTTTACAACTTGAGGGTAGACAGTACAAATACAATACACTTTGATACAGTAGGAATCAGAGGGCCCTGCTCCTTAGAGCTTACAATCTAAGAGGGAAGGTCAAGAGATAAAAGAGGTAATAACTGTGGGTGATGTGCTGATTGAGAAGATAAATGTACAGTTGTTAGGTGGGGGCCAGATAGGCTTCTCTGAAGAGATGAGTTTTCAGGGATCGTCTGAAAGTGGATAAAGTAGGAGAAAATCGGATGGATTGGGGTAGAGCATTCCAGAGGATGGGGGAGGCTCTGGAGAAGTCCTGAAGGCAAGCATAGGATGAGGTGACAAGGGAGTTTGAGAGCAGGAGGTCTTGGGAGGAGCGAAGAGAGCGATTAGGTTGGTATTTTGTGACTAGGTTATAGATGTAGCTGGGGGCCAGGTTGTGGATGGCTTTGTAAGTTATAGTTAGTATCTTGAATTTAATTCGGTGACTGAGTGGCAGCCAATGGAGGGATTGGCAGAGGGGTGTAGCAGACGCTGAGCGGTTTGTGAGGTGGATGAGCCTGGCAGCAGTGTTCATGATGGACTGAAGTGGGGATAGCCTATTTAGAGGTAAACCAATGAGGAGGGAGTTGCAGTAGTCGAGGCGGGAGATGACCAGGGAGTGGATTAGAACCTTTGTGGTGACATTGGTTAGGAAGGGGCATATCTTGAAGATGTTGCGGAGATTGAGGCGGCAAGTTTTGGATAGTGATAGAATGTGGGGTTGAAAGGTTAGTTCAGTCCAGGATTACACCTAGGACCTTGGCGTGGGGAGATGGGTTGATAGTTGAGCCGTTGATATTGACAGGGAAATCAAGGGAAGTGGCACCTGAGGGAGGAAATATCATGAGCTCAGTTTTGGATAGGTTGAGTTTGAGGAAGTGATGTGACATCCAGGCTGATATGTCTGCTAGTAAGTTGGTAATGCGTGAGGAGACAGATGGAGAGAGCTGGGGGGTGGAGAGATAGATTTGGGTGTCATCAGTGTAGAGATAATATTTAAAGCCGTGGGAGGCAATCAACTGACCCAAGGAGGTGGCGTAGATTGAGAAAAGCAGAGGTCCAAGAACAGAACCTTGGGGGACCCCAACGGAGAAAGGAAGAGGAGAGGAGGAAGTAGAGTTGTAAGTGACACTGAAGGAGCAGTGGGATAGGTAGGATGAGAACCAGTGAAGAGTACAGTTACGGAGACCAAAAGAGTGGAGTTTTTTGAGGAGGAGGGGGTGGTCCACTGTGTCAAAGGCAGCAGAGAGATCCAGGAGAAGTAGTACAGAATAGTGTCCATTGGCTTTAGCCATTAGTAGATCATTTATATATACCAAATTCCCCACTGTAAATGAGTAGTGAGTTCTGCTGTATCCATCATTGCCATAGGAGTGGATTAGGAAGGCTTAAAGCTTTGAGCCTGAGAAGCATGGGCATGCAGTTGCCCCTCCTTTTATAAAACATAGGATAGATTTAATTAATAAGATAATGTTAGGAAGTTATGCACAAGTTAATGTATTAGGGACAGGGCCCCTTTAAGAGGTTTTCAAATAGGTATGGGGGTGGGATTAAG
The DNA here is from genome assembly GCF_042186555.1 of Aquarana catesbeiana. Lineage (NCBI taxonomy): Eukaryota > Metazoa > Chordata > Amphibia > Anura > Ranidae > Aquarana > Aquarana catesbeiana. The sequence continues at coordinate 612,648,472 of NC_133325.1, read as the reverse complement.
GTGAACAGGCTGATTGGGTAATTCCCAGATAGTCACGTGACCCCTGTGGAATGTTCTGGAAAAGGGGCTTATTATATATAGGACCCTTCTCACGGGTATTCCCACCGGTGCCCACCTAGTCAGTGTAGGTGCAACAAGCTCCTGGGAAGGGCTGTATACCTGGGATATGAAATCCCTCATGAGGCAAGTGCTGGAAAGAGCTGGTGAAAACTGCAGAGAAGAATGGCTCAGGAGATGTCTTGCCCTGACTGAAGAAGCTAATGAGCGGAGGGGGGATGAAGAACAGCTGGTACAGCGAGCAGTGGAAGTGCCCTCCATTCCACAGGGTAGCAGAGGCAGAACAGCAGTAAGCAGCCTGCAACACTGCTGGACACTTTGGCACAGCTCTTTGCCTCAGTTGCCTGTGACACAGGTTAGTTAGCACACACACCGTATAACATCATGGAATCCATTAATCACTTGACCACTGGGCACTTAAACCCCCTTCCTAACCAGACCAATTTTCAGCTTCCGGTGCTCTCACACTTTAAATGACAATTACTCAGCCATGCAAGACTGTACTCGTTTGAAATGTTTGTCCTTTTTTTCACACAAATAGAGATTTCTTTTGGTAGTATTTAATCACCGCTGGGTTTTTTATTTTTTGCGCTATAAATCAAAAAAGACTGAAAATTCGGTTAAAAAAAATTTTCTTTGTTTATGTTAAACTTTATTGCAGATTATTGGCGAGTATTGGCAGAGTATTTACGAGTATTGGCAGAGTATTGCAGAGTATTACATAATATTGCAGAGTATTGCATAGTATTGCATAGTATTGCAGAGTATTGGCAGAGTATTGCAGAGTATTGCAGAGTATTGCATAGTATGGCAGAGTACTGGCAGAGTATGGGAACTGAGCAGCGCTGTGGGCTGGATCTGTAGTGCCTATAGCGCTGCAAATGATCTCTCCCTCTCTCCTCTCACACTGTACCGATCGGTACAGAGAGGGGAGAGAGGAACCAGCGTCATGTCATAACGCCGGGTGGTTTACAAGTGATTCTCCGTCATTTGACAGGGCGATCACATGGTAAACGGTCACTATCAGCTATCGGCAGTCACAAATGTTCCCAGGTGCACGCCCCAGGGGGCGCGTGGAAGCGCAATTCTGTGAGGACGTCCATGGACGCCCACCCAGAATAAGCCGACCACACTGTACCCATCTTTCGGCTATGGTCCGGTTGGCATGTGGTTAATAGATTAGCTAACAGTATTAATACACCAGTGAATGATAGAAGTAATTATGGAAGTTTTTGGTCCACTGATAGTAGAAATTCTGTCAGTGTCAGCAATATGTGTAATAGCAATATTGCTCAGTCAACTAATATTGAGCGTCAAAAGTTTGTTTCCAGCTGAGATTAATGTGGCAAACACATTAGTCCCAGAAGTATGTTTTAAAGAGACATTTCCATGCGAGATCTCGCCGTTAGGATATCATCTTTCTCCTCACACCAAAGAAAATATTTGGAAATGTCAATTTGTTGATATTTTGTCACTTCTTCAATCTACAAAAGAGTTCATCAACAGAACTGACAAAAAATCGGATGATAAATCTGAGGATGACAGGAGAAGGCCAGTGGCGAAGTCACTTGGCTTCAGTCATTTGCTATATACGCCAGTGTATTGGGTGAAAAACATCCAGGATATTGCAGTGGGCTCTTTCAACATATGGAACATGTACTAGAAGCTTATAAAAGTTTTGGAGAATATGATGAAACATTTAGGCAGAAGTTATTTATATACCCATCACTGAAGTGGGGTAATAAAGATGTGGGGTTGTGGCTTAACCTAATGGTACCACAGAAAGCAGGTTATAACAGGCAGTCAATGCCACAAGCTACAGTGGCCCCTTATAAAAGGGGTTACTGCTTCGCTTATCATGAGAACCAGTGTAAATGGTGGGGTCTTGCAAATATAAGCATGAGTGTTCACACTGTTCAGAACCCCACCCTTTACTCCAGTGTTTCAAAAGGAATGCCAATTTTCAAAGCTCACAGAGAGATAATTACGCGAAAAGCTTACACTTCAGTGAACAAACATGCAACAATGGTTGGAAATATATCCAGACCAGGAGACAGACAAGTTTCTCAATAAGTTCTCCTTTGCCAGTATTTCAAGGAGAAGGATGTGAACTGGTTGAAAATTTAAAGTCAGTTTCTAGTTATGCACATATAGTTAAGGAAAAATGAAATAAAGAGATTAAGGAAGGTAGGATAGCGGGTCCATTTGCTTTCTCTCCTTTTGCACATTTTAGGGTTTCATACCCAAGCTGGAGCCAAACTCATACCTAAGAAGGAGCCAAACTCATTTTGTTTAATACACCACCTGTCATTCCCCGAAGGTGGCTCTTTAAATGATGAAATAGATTCTGGAATGTCACCAGTATCCTATTGCACGTTTGAAGATGCTATTCAGCAGATTAGGAAATTTGGCAGAGGTGCGCTGCTAGCGAAAGCAGATATAAAGGCTGCTTTCAGGCTGCTACCTATTAACCCATCAGCCTTCAACTCCTTAGGTATGTATTTTGAAGGCAGCTATTACTTTGATAAGTGCCTCTCTATGGGATGTGCAATATCCTGTGCGTATTTTGAAAAATTTTCAACCTTTTTACAATAGGTGGTTGAGTTTGAGCCTGGTTATCATGGTATACTTCATTATCTTGACAGCTTCTTGTTTATTGGCCCAGCTCAGTCCCCTATTTGTTATTTCATGCTACAGTGGTTTAGTGCTGTTGCCCTTCATTTTGGTATCCCTTTAGCTAGTGAAAAAACTGTATTGCCAGCCCCGGTAACAGAATTTCTCAGTATCAAGATAGACACAGTAAAGCTTGAATTTCAGTTACCTGAATCAAAAATCATTGAAATTAAAACCTCTATTGCTGTATTGGTTAGGAGAAAAAAAATGTATTAAAAGTTCTCCAATCTTTATTAGGTCTTTTGGCGTTTGCAACAAGGATCATGCCGGTTGGCAAGATCTTCTCGTGGCATTTATATTTAGCCATGTCAGGTATGAAATCCCTATTCTCTCACATAAGATTAACAACTGATCTCAAGGATGACCTGTTAGTTTGGCTAAAATTTTTTGAGATATATAATGGTGGATCATTTTTTCAGGATTAGTTTGTGTCATCCGCTGACCTTGAATTATACACTAATGCTGCAGGTTCTTGTGGTTTCTCGGCTATTTGGAAGACACACTAGTGTTGTGGTAAGTGGTCAGAGATGTGGGAGGCCAATAAAGTCACCAGAAGTATAGTAGTGTTGGAAGTATTCCCGTTAGTGGTAGCGCTAGAAATATGGGGTGTGCAATTTGCCAAAATAAGAATCCTAATTAATTCAGACAATAAAGAAGTAATATATGCAGTGCATTGTTTGTCAGCTAAATTGATTCTGGTGATCAAATTGCTAAGATACCCTGTTTTTCTATGTCTTAAATGTAATATTTGGCTTAAAGCCAGACATGTGCCAGGGAAGGATAATCAAATTGCGGACGCATTGTCTCAATCAGGTATACAGATTTTGTCAACTCACAACTGGTGTGATGTTGTGCTGAATAGCTGTATATTAATGTCCTGATGATATGTGACCACCTGGCTTTTCCCATCTTTTGGCTATCTGTGGTGGAGCGTCATTCCGAGTTACTGTTGAGCCTTGGTATCATTTGATTACATCGCATGTTTTTTACATTGTTCTGGTAAGCAGAATGGCAGCACGTGGGTGTGGTGTGCTTTCTTTGTGCACACTGAAGTTTGGTGGAGGCTTCACGTCATCTCTACTATTTTAAAGTTCTTATGGACTATTTTTATTCACTTGATCACTTTGTTTAATTTAGCGCTGCATTTTGACCTTTTTGTCTTTGCCACTGTTATGCCCCGTACACACGGTCGGACTTTGTTCGGACATTCCGACAACAAAATCCTAGGATTTTTTCCGACGGATGTTGGCTCAAACTTGTTTTGCCTACACACGGTCGCACAAAGTTGTAGGAATTTCCAATCGACAACCAGGCGGTCACGTACACCACGTACGACGAGACTAGAAAAGGCCGGTTCAGAACCAAGCGCGGCACCCTTTGGGCTCCTTTTGCTAATCTCGTGTTAGTAAAAGTTTGGTGAGAGACGATTCGCGCTTTTTCAGATCATTTTCTGCCGTTCAGTTTGTGCTTGTGGGTTTGTATCTGCTCTTCAGTGCGTGCAGTCAGTTCGTATCAGAGTTTTCTGTGTGATCTTGCCTGCTCGTTGCTGTTTTTCAGGTCGCTCTTTACAGGCCTTGCTGTTCTTCAGTGCGTTCTGTTACTTCGTTCTGAGCAGCCGACCGTTTTCTAGCCATGTTTCGTATACGTACTCCTCGTACAGTTTGTGCTGTGTGGGGGCTTGGTGTTGGGGTCCTGACCTTGACACAAGTCCAGTCCATGAACAGGGTGGGGAGGAGTTCATGGACCAAGAATTGGTTGCTTCAGCGTGACCAGTTCTGTCATATGCCTTTGCTCCGTGAAATCCGTGAGAATAATCCTGATGATTTCAGGAACTTTCTCAGGATGACGGACCCCGTGTTTCGCCGTTTGTTGGCTTCGCTGACCCCCTATATCAGCAGGCAGGATACCTGCATGAGGCAAGCCATCACTCCGGAGCAGAGGTTGGTCGCTACCCTGCGGTATTTGGCCACAGGGAGAAGCCTGCAGGACCTCAAGTTCTCGACAGGCATCTCCCCCCAGGCTCTTCTTTGTGGACATTTACTGCTTGTGTTTGTTTTAGCTGACCCTGACAGAAATGTGTGGAGTGTAGAAAATGTCGTGATTGTGTAACCTTATACAAAGCACTGTTGGCTGTTATTTACTAAATGCAAAGACACTTTTCACTACAAGTGCACTGGCAACTGCACTGAAACTGCACTTGTAGTGCAAAGTGGATTTGCCCTTAGGAAATTACCCCCATTTTCTCATAAAACAACAATTACATCACCCCAAAAGTGTTGCAGTGTTGAGACAATAATCCACACATTCTTGATGAGCAATCTTTTTAATACCTGCACAATCACATGTGCATTTACCAAAGGTTTTTCTGACAAACCAACATGTTTGTTGTATAACAATTTTTGTGGTGTCATTATCCAAAATCAAAATGTCCATTTTATAGAAAACAGGCATGTGTAAAACCCACAAGAAAGACACAAATCTTGATCTTACAAAGTTCACATTTGGTAGAACTTGAAGGCAATATCAGACATGAGTATTTAGGAACTGTGTTTGATATTGCGTTCAGATGGCGGGAAATCACCCCTGGAAAAGCCAAATTTGGGAGATGCACACAAATTTCACAATGTCAACATGTGCGACCTGCCATCACGGGGGATCAAGGGACGTGTTTTGGGGGAGAAAGCCCTTCCTCAACGCAACTTTATAATTGAGGAAGGGGTTGCACCCCCAAAACGCGTCCATTGATCTCCCGTGATGGCAGATAGCACATGTTGACATAATTGTGTGCATCCTCCAAATTTGGCTTTGGGAAAAATCACAAGAACATTTCGCACATTGTAGCAGACAAAAGAAGAAAGTGATTTGGAGGGGCTTTAAACTCGCCCCAAAACATCAATGATGTTTTTATATTTTGGAATAACATCATTGATGTTTTGCTTGATGTTTTCCAATTGTAAATTACACCCCATGATCTCCCCGATCACGATCTGGGCACTTTCTGATGTGAAAGGATCTTCATCCACAACCTCACGATCACCTAAAAAGAGAGGAAACCCAAAATAAATTAGGTCGAAAAAAAATGCCGCCATCCATCTCTTATCGGAGCCTGTGGTCGCAGACACTCACCTGTTGTGGTGACTAGTTCCACCACGTCTTCTTCCTCCTGCTCATCTTGTGTTGGGTGGATTTCCCCTTCTTCCAGGGGGGGGGTCTTTGGTCTCTTTAGATGAGGGGTGTCCTCCGAGTCTTTTCTCCCCTATGTAAAACAAAAATGGTATAATTAGCACACAGATATTTGATGGCAGAACTAGAAAGATGAAACATTGCTTGGAAGTGGGGTACAATGATCTATTTTAGCAGAGTTCCAAGATGTAGCTTTTTTAGTGTCCTTTGTCAAGCTGCAATACTTTACCTGTTTGGTACAAGCTTCACAGATGTAGCCCCCCCTATAGTATACACTGGAGCACCTGTGTGGCCCCCCTAATAAAAAGGGTATTCTGGGGTCCCACACTAGTGCTCCAGTGTCCAGATGTGAAAACAGCTGCTGAGTGTCCTCTCCTTACACAGAATCTAGTTTGCATTTCATTCTAGTAACCAAGCCATCTACACAACCCAATTCTTTGAAGACAAGTATAGGGCCTCAAAATGGTGGCCAAATGCATATGGCCTAAACAATGGTATTTTATAGTCCGAAATAAAAATGTGTGATCCGAACGAATAATGTGCCCATGAACATGAAAGTTGCCATTTTAAACTGTACAACAGTTCCTAAAAGCACATGGAGCAGCACGAACGTAATAAACACAAGAACAATAGGAACACGGGACAACTACTTACTTTTTTGCAGCACTCTCCGGATCTTTCTGTACTGCTCATGTTCTCGTAATTTCAGGTCCGACCACCGCTTCCTGAGCTGATCTTTCGATCGTCGTATCCTGAATTTCCAGTGCAGACTCCTGACCACTTTTGCCATGATCTTGGCCTTTCGGACATTGTGGTTGGGGTAAGGCCCATACTTTCCATCATAGTCGGCCTTCTTCAGGATGTCCACCATTTCCAACATCTCCCCAAAGGACATATTTGAGTCCTTTAATCTCCTTCTGGATTGGGACGTTTCAGGCTCCAGCCTTTCCTCCTCCTCCTCATTGCTCCAATTATCAGGATCCTGCTGTCCCTCCGCCATGTGCTCTTCCTCCACTGCGCCGAACGAAAAGGGGCGAGGAATAGAATAGAAAGAACGTCAGGGGCGGGCGGAGTTATACGCATGCGCAGTGTGTATAAATCGTAACGTGCGCGTCTTACGTACGATCTGTGAGCGGAGGAAGGAGCATCGGAGACGCCGATCGTGCTAACGAAGGTAGGATCTAAACTTGGGCCTATACTGCTTCGAAATGGAAGCCTATATTGTAACAAGATTAGGGGAGTTTGGCCTGACATTAGGGTTTGTCTTGTGTTGTGTCTTGCAGAGAAAATGGATGGGTTCAACGACCACAATTTCCTGCCCCTGTTCATAGACAAGTACAGGGAGCTGCCCTGTCTGTGGCAGGTGAGACACCCCCACTATAATCACAAACAGAAGAGGCAGGCAGCGCTGGAGAAACTGCTGGAGTTGGTGAAGCCGGTGGTCCCCACAGCAACCATCCCTTATTTAAAAGCCAAAATTGGTGGCCTGAGGAGCACTTATCTTAGGGAGCGCAAGAAGGTCACGGATTCCCAGAGATCCGGAGCTGCAGCAGATGACGTTTATGTCCCCATGCTGTGGTACTACAAGAGACTGCGATTTCTGTCAGACCACACTGAAGTCAGGGAATCCCTCTCTATTCTTCCTTCCACTCTTCCTTCCATCCCAGCTGAGGCGTCCGATGTCCAACCTGGGCCTTCCAGCCAGGAAGAAGTGGAGGAGCCCAGCTGGAGTCAGGTATAGCATTCTTCTACAGATTTCTGGGCAATAAATAAATGATGTTTACTAGATGTTATTATTGATCATTAATTGCTGATTAAAAAAAGTGTTTTACATATTAATAGACAGTAGTGGGCACCAAAAATTGGGACAAGAATGCAAAATGCTGGGCTCAGAAGGATAGTCTGTTATATTTGTTAACATTGAATTTGCAGCAGTCTGGAGGTGAAAATTGTGTGTGATTGATGTAAAAAAAACTAAAACTATGTCCCTTTTTCATACACAGGAAGACCTCAGCCAGGAGGAGGCTGTGGAATGTGGCAGTCAGGAGGAGGCAGGGATTATTAGTGTCAGCCAGGAGGAAGCGGGGATTAGTGGCAGCCAGGAGGAGGCGGGGCTAAGTGTCAGCCAAGAGAAGTCTGGGACAAGTCGCAGCCTGACTGAGTCTCAGGTTCCTCCCCTCCGCCTTCCATACAAAAAGGCCAGGAAGGCCACTCCCAGTCCTGTGCAGGATTCAGCATACAGGCTGATCCAGGAGGCTTCTGCGTCCCTCAGAGCCTTCCCCAGTCCTGAAGAGGCCTTTGCCTGCATGGCTGCCACCAAATTGCTGGGCATGCAGGAGGGCCAACGCAAGATCTCTGAGGACCTGATTTATAAAGTCCTACGTAAGGTGGAGAGTGGGGAACTGACACACAAGACGGATGTCATTGAGATCGACGATCCTCCTCCTCCTCCTCCTCCTGCTGCCACAACTCCACCACCACAGCCAAAGGCTGGAAGGAAGCGTGGAAGGAAGACCAAAGAGTGATGACCCTGGGTTCAGTCTGGTCTGACAAAAGCTGCAGTATCTCGTATGACCACAGCCTGGGGACACAGATGTCATCTGCTGCTTTCCGGATCTCTGGGACTTCTGGACCAGACTGCCCTCCCTTAGATAAGGACTCCTCAGGCCACCAATTTTGCTTTAAAATAATTGATGGCTTCCCTGGGGGTCCAAGGCTTTGCCCACTTCTGCAGTTTCTCCAGCGTTGCCTCCCTCTTTGTTTATAGTTGTGAGCCCTTAATAAAATTTTTTAGGTAAATTCTACTCTCCTGTGTGTGTTTTCATCCAAAAAGGACAGTTTGTTGGTGACGATTCAGTTACATTTCTAAAGTACAATGTTAAATTATCAAGGGACAACAACACCAAACAATCTCCTACAGATTAAATAGAACAACATATCAATGGTGTTGTGGGAACTTGTCACATAAAACACACAAACATTTTCGGGAGTACAAATCAAATTCACCAAAAAAAAAATTGAAAAAGAGAAACACAAAAAAAGATTCTACATTAAAGTAACAAAAAAAAAAAATTATGTTGTCAGATGTGAGAAATCAAAATATATTGAGGGAATCCCGATAAATAGTAACGAAAGAAGTTTGTGAGAAGTGTGTGTGAATATGAGCATCAAAACGACTTAATTCTTGTCACATTATAAAGAAGAAGAGAGTGCGCTGTATTAAACCATTTTGAACATTGCAGCGTGACAAAAGTGCTGTATCCATTGCGAACGCTAAGTTTACCAGAACGAGCTGTCCCGTGTCGGAATTTCTTCTGAGCATGCGTGGCACTTTGTGCGTCGGAACAGGCCACACACGGTCGGAATTGACGCGATCGGATTTTGTTGTCGGAAAATTTTATCTCCTGCTGTCCAACTTTGTATGTCGGAAAATCCGATGGAAAATGTCCGATGGAGCCCACACACGGTCGGAATTTCCAACAACACGCTCCGATCGGACAATGTCCATCGGAAAATCCGACCGTGTGTGCGGGGCATTAGACACATATTTGTGCATCAATTTTAAACTCCACATTACATACATTGGCCCCAATCTCTCCTCCACGGGGGGGGGGGATATTGGGGTAGTGGTTGTGGTGGGGGGGCGCAGTTTGCAAACTTCACCCTGGGCACTAGCTGACCTTGTCCCAGCACTGGTAGTTGAGTATCTCTAAGCAAATGTGGGGATGGGGAGATATGTCCAATTTGAGCTGTGGTAGATTATCTAGCAATCAGGCTAATAAGCGAGGGTCCCCTATGACTCAGTATCAGTTTAATTTCATATTGAAGGAATGCATGAAAAAGTTGAATTTAAATCATTTTAAGTTTACATCTCATTATTTCAGGATTGGGGCAGCTATGGAGGCTGCTAGGATGGGATTGGATGATTCAATTATCAAAAGGTTGGGTAGATGGGAGTCTCAACGTTTCCAGATTTATGTCAGACCTGATCTTTTTCTTTAATTCCAGGCAATAGAAGATATGTTTGGATCCTGGGACATTCTTTTGTTTACTGGGCCAATAAAAGAGCCAAGAAGCGCTGCTATTCGTCCAATTTGTCTATGGATCTGGAAAAATTTCAAATATTATGGAAAGGAATTACAGGTCTACAATGGCCTAATTTGTTTTTCTATCTTTCCAGGTTGATTGAGTTATGGCCAGCTCCTGATGTGTTAATTGTCCACCTAGGAGGAAACAATGTCAGTAAAATAAGAACTCTGGATCTCATGTTTATGATGAGATGGGATTTTTATAGATTAAAGTTATCAATCCCGAATACCAGAATTATATTTTCAGAGTTAGTTCCTTGTCTAATTTGGCTTTAGGAAGCCCATTTAAGGAATTTTGAGAAGATTAGGAAACGTTTGAACAAATATATGGAGAAATTTATGCCATCCCTTGGAGGCTTTTCATATAGCCATAAAGAGTTAGAGGGTGGTTTCAACGGTCTATATAGATCAGATGGTGTTCATCTGTCAGAAATAGGATTATACATCTTTAATGTAGGATTGCAGAATTGCATTGAATTGGCCGTGGTTGTGGGATAGGCCGGACTTGAAATTTCAAACCCGGCATGTGGGGACTTTGGTTTTAAAATATTATGTATGCTCGAGTCATTTAAGACTGAGCTGTTTTAAGTTTATTGTTGAAATTGATGGATTTTATGAATTAATAAAATTATCAAGAATATTGTTATTATTATTTATTGATCTGATTACACTAATAAACGTGCTGGGGCCAATCTTTGCCAAAAAGTAGTTTGTATTTTATTTAAATAGGTATTATAAGTTTGGTATTCGGAGAGGGTAGGTGCAGCCTGCATTCCCATGGACTAGGAAGGCTTAAAGCTTTGAGCCTGACAAGCATGGCATGCGGTTGCCCCTCCTTTTATAAAACATAGGATAGATTTAAATAATAAGATAATGTTAGGAAGTTATGCGCAGGTTAATGTATTAGGGACAGGGCCCCTTTAAGAGGTTTTCAAATAGGTATGGTGGAGGGATTAAGGTGAACAGGCTGATTGGGTAATTCCCAGATTGTCACGTGACCCCTGTGGAATGTTCTGGAAAAGGGGCTTATTATATATAGGACCCTTCTCACAGGTATTCCCGCCAGTGCCCACCTAGCCAGTGTAGGTGCAACAAGCTCCCCACCCCCCTCTCTAGTCACTAAGCACGTAATGTGGTCTGTCACCCTGCATAAGTGTAGGGGGGCTTTGGTTTTAAAATATTATGTGTGCTCGAGTCCTTTAAGACTGAGCTGTTTTAAGTTGATTGTTAAAACTGATGGATTTTATGAATTAATAAAATTATCAAGAATATTGTTATTATTATTTATTGATCTGAATACACCAATAAACGTGCTGTGGCCAATCTTTGCCAAAAAGTAGTTCGTGTTTTATTTAAATAGGTATTATAAGTTTTGTATTCGGGGAGGGTAGGTGCGGCCTGCATTCCCATGAGACGTGTAATTTTGTTTTTAAGAAAATATCAATGTTTAAAAAAAAAATGCTTGTATGTATTATTTGGAATTAACACCAAACGTCACACAAATTTTGTATTTATTTTTTTATTTTGATGAAGAGGCAACATTTCTTTCAGGTTTAATTATTGTTTTTGACTCCACTTGGGAGATGTTGCCTCAATTCCAGTACCTGCAACTCCGTACAAGAGAAGGAGCGTGCAATCAAAAACATAAAACATTGTCAGATATTTTAAACCATACCCTCTCTACAAAGAATGCGTTTTTCTTCTCATTTGTGTCCCTTTAGGGAGATTTCCCATTGCTTCTTGTTGAAATGGGAAGTTAGGGGAAATCTCCTCAAAAGGGGTACAGATGTCAGCATCAAAAGTGACAGAGATTCTAATACTTCCCTTTGGTATCCAAAAAGTAAAATTTGCTTATTTTCTGGAGTTTGTCTTTAAATATATAGGGGCAGCTACATTTACTTATATATTAGGAATGCTCTGCTTGCTGTTGTGCAGTGCTACACTGGTTATTCATTTGGTTTTCTAAAGGAATAGATTTAGTGTTGATGCTGATGATCCAACTAAATGTATTAAGAATTCATCCAATCATGTTCAAAATGCTTTTTTTTTTTTCAATGAACCTTGTAAGTGATTTGATATCAAGATTGAGCATAGCTTCACTTTGTTTACTAAGGTAAATAGACATCATCCTCAATGAGCCCAGTTTGCTAAAGAATATGCATGATCATTTTTGCATCGATGATCCCTTAAGCCAGGCCTAGTCACCCAAGTATATTTTCACCGTATGCAATGCTCACCAAAATGTACACAACTAGGAGAGCATACTTACACATATTTACTTACAATTGTGGTATGCAAGACAATAGTGGCTCAAACAAGTGAAAGTATGTGTGTTAAGTATTGGTGTACCTAGAATAAAAATAGTGTTTTCACTAGCTCCAGCACTCATTTCCAGATGTATGCAGACACTGTCAGACAGAGTGATTTCTTTCTTGCAGTGAACAGTAGTGTGGGACAGGGTTTCATGTAAGTGTCCGCTGAAACCAATTACTTATATTATTTGTTTTGTTTTCCATAGAGAAACAATGTTTCCTCCTAACCACTTCAGCCCCGGAAAAATTGCAATAAGCGTATATTGATTGGTTTGCGCAACAGTTAAGGCGCCTACAAAATAGATTATTGATTTATGACTTTTTTTTTTTTTTTTTGCTTTGTTGGTTGGGGTTTTGTATATGTTTTTGTGATATTATGATTGTGTGTGTTTTGATTTCATTTTTTTTGTGTATATGTTGTTGTGGTATAAAAAAGTTAAAATAAAATCCGATAAAAAAAAAGCCATTACCCTAAGGGTACAGTTATTTCTGTGTGCTAACTATCCTAGGCCAAAGAACAACAAATCACAAATTACTGTAATCTATAGTCTAAGATACATGTCCCAGAGTACTTTTTTATGCTTTGCCTTTTAAATTAGGAAAGAGGGAGGTGCCATGTATTTATAATGGGGGCAGATTAATTGCTTCTAATGCCTAATTACAAATGTATGTTCTTTAATTCTTTAGCAAATGCACCACATAGACTAAAATTTGACTACTCTTATTCTCATTTATCGTAGAAAACTATTAATTCACTATGGTATGACAATGGTTTTTTTCCAAGAGTCATATAGCTGAAAGCAAGACGATGAGCATTATGTGTGGAAGCAAAGTGTTGAAACCATCAACACAAATAATAAAACTAGTAACATCAAGCTTTTACATGTCTTTTACAAAAAAAAAAAAAAAAAAAAAACAACATTCTCTTTAAGATTTTCATTTGATTTTTTTTATATAAAAAAAACACACAAACAAATGTGTTTGTCAAAGCTTAACAGTAATGGATTTACCAAGCAAAAGTTCCCATTTGACTTGTTGAAAGTACCCCCCGTGGTAACTGTATCATTGGGTAAGAACCTCCAGCTTAAAATATGTTCTGTGCAGAATAACTTAAGCAAATATTGTACATAACATTTATAAAAAGATAAAGCAAAATAGAGGCTATTTATACAGAGGGGCCATTATCTTTATAAACTGCAACACAACAAAAAGCCTATAACCATATCTCACAAACAAATTGTTTCTCTAGCTGAATAGTAATCAGGTAACAGTTCTGTAAAAAAAATGAAGCAAATAGTTTGCAAAGTCAGTATGTGGCCACTGATTCATTTCAATTATACCTTGTATAAGTTTGTAAGTGTTGCCAAACATAAGTACGTGTATCCACAATAAATATCAACACATTATAAATACAAGCACCAAAGAAAGTAATTTGTTTTTCTCTCATACAGATTTTGTTTACACTTCAATTGCCTAAAAGTCTATTTGCCTGCAATAGTTCAAGCACCTTTCCAATATTTATTTCCCGCTTGTATCATTTTTATACCTCTAGTCTATGAGCGCAGCTTTAGAGAGGGTTATAGGTAGACACATGAAGGAAAATTACTTATTCGTTCCTTTGATTCTTATGTGATATGGGAAAACACTTTAACAGTCCTTAAAGCAAGAAGAAAATAGACACATTTGATAGTGCATATTACTATTGAGCCAGTGTGCTATTAAATACCTTCTGAGTCTTTTAAAAGACTCTGCGATGCAAAGTTCACTCAACACGATAAAGAAGAGCAAATATATATAAAGTAAAATAAAGATTTTAGAAGCATGTTCAGGGCTAAGGATAAATATTAAATATCCCTATTCACCTTCTAAACAGGTTGCTCTTTTTCTTTTTCATTTTATAATTATAATAAACAGAGTTGACAGCCATACTTCAGTCCCATTTAGAGTTTGGGTTATGAATTTGTGCTGGATTCAGTTTGGATTCAACTGCTGTGTCTTTGGATTCTGCTGAATCAGCAAGTGGCCATACTGTCCAGACAGATTTAGATCCATGAAGGTATGTTACAGCATACAGTGGCGGTGGAGACAGAACATGGATGGTAGTCCCTTCCCCAACAACAGAGGGATAGCTTATTGGAAATCCTAGTTAACACCTCAAAGTGCTATGTTTTACAAATGTAATCTCTTTCAGACTAGAACACCAGGAGTTATTTTAGTTAAAATGACTTCATACTATCTTACTCTGTGAAAGCTGTAGGGTTTGCTGTTTCAATAAATTTACCTCGATACAGTACATTTAGAATAAAAATGATTTTCTCGGCCCTATACACTGGAGCATTATCTCCTTGTGCTGTCAAAAAGTCAATATAGATATAGATAAAATATATTTTTACTAGCCAGTGTTAAAGTTTAAAATACTACAAAGAGATATATAAATATTTCTGTAGAGGCAATTAAAAAAAAACGCAATGGGCGCAATAATGCTACTGGGTTTGGTAATGGTAACAATGTTTGGAACAATGCAAATATGCATTTATCTATTGTACTTTAAAACAGAGATAGATAATATATATATATATATATATATATATATATATATATATATATATATATATATATATATATATATATATATCATGTACATCTAGATAGATTAAGATGTCTGCTATTTAAATAACAATGAATTTGGATCATGACAGTAATGCACAATCCTAAATGGCCATTTTTTGTGAGACAGTCCATTAGTGAAGTTCCTGTATACATAAGCAGATTTCACTTGACTGTAGAGCTGAAAAAGTTAAAATGCCTCCAGAAAAAGAAATAAGCAGATGCATTTAGTTGAATCTGTCAAACTGTGAAACAGAAATGGTATAGTGACAACCTCTCAGCCCTAATTATCGCAATGTCATGGGCAGAAACTAAGAAATCTGGTTAAATCATAACTGCAACTGTATATTATAAGCAGATGTTACTAAATGTATCAAGTTCAACCTAGACTAGTTTAATGCCGCGTGCACACGAGTGGACTTTTCGACCGGACTGGTCTGACAGACTATCCGACAGACTTTCAATGGACTTCCAATGGACTTTCCAAATGAACAGACTTGCCTGCACACAATCACACCAAAGTCTGACAGATTTGTGATGACATATGACCAGACTAAAATAAGGAAGTTGATAGCCAGTAGCCTATTGCTGCCCAAGCGCCGGTTTTTGTCCGTCGGACTAGCATACAGACGAGCTGACTTTTCGATAAGAACTGGGTCCGGTGGAGTTCCGACGTAAAGATTTGAAACATGTTCCAAATCTAAAGTCCGTCAGATTTTCGCCTGAAAAAGTCAGCTGCAGGTCCGATGAAGCCCACACACGGACGAATTGTCCGACGGGCTAGGTCCGTCGGACCAGTCCGGTCGAAAAGTCCGCTCGTGTGTACGCGTCATAAGGCTTCATGTACATGGGACGTTTCTCAACCTCTTCTGAATGCTGGAAAATCACAGCTAGTAATCCACATTTATAAACATGTGTTTAGCCGCGTTTAGCCACGTTTGGCATTTGAAATGCCTCTAAACACAGCTTCTAAACACATTTTTTTGAGTTAAAAAAAAAAAAGCCTCCAAACTCAACTGCCTAGAAACGACTATAAACCTGTGTACATGTACTGATAAGATAACATAGAGGAGAGTTCAGGAGCAGTTGAAAAAAATGCCCAACTGCTCCTAAACGTCCATTTACCAGCAGCAGTGTACATGAGGCCTACACTAACTGTCTCAAAGAGGATGTTAGTAATCATTTGTTAGGTCACACCAAATATGTTTTGCTCTATTGTGCATGTTTTTGGTGACAACTGGCAGGCCTCCTCATGCTGTCCTGCATGCTATCCCCCTATAATTTTTATTGTTTTTCTGCTCTGTCAAAATTTCAGGAAGCGTGGCATTATGATATATCATTTCTGTTTAAAAGTGTCACTGTAATACAGCTCCATACCTCCCAACTTGCAGAGATGGGAAAGAGGGACACATATTAGCAAAAAGTATGTTTGTAAAGGACACACCCCTGTCATAACCTGTTACATGGAGAATCAATACACAAATTATGATAGGCCAAGCCAAAAAGGGCTTTTCCTTTATATTGGCTTTTGAAATTTACAAATGTAAAAATGCTTAACCTGGATAAAAATTTAGCACATTTTGTTAGGTAAATAGTGAATTTTTATACTGTTATATACACCAGAAAAACATGAGAGACAAATAAGTAGGAAAGAGGGACATAGGAATGCTTGGCTCCATTCACAGAACCATATGGCATGCAGTATATAGTTGTCTGTCAATTCACTATACCGTTTTGTGGTATTTACCATAAAATGCTCAAAAAGTCAGTAAACACCACATTAAAAGGGGTTACAGTAAATTCACAGAGGGAAATAAATAATTAAATACAGGTGGTAATTAAGTAGTGGTCTAGGCATGTGGTATTGTGGTATTTTAATACAAACTATTTTTTTGAAAGCACAAAAAAAAACATAGCAGTTACAATTAGCTATTGTTATAATATTATTAGTATGGTGAGAGGGTCTTACATAGGATGCTGATACTTTTATGAGAAGTTTAGCATATACTCCTATTAAAAACACATTCAAAAGAAAAAGAAAATAATAAAATAAAGAAAAGAAAAACTATCAGGTTTTCTTTTTGTTAGATCAGACAACTATGTTGAAACATTACAAAAGACCTCTTGGTGGAAAGAACCACATTCTGCGAAGTGCCGTTAGGTGGTCTTCTTAATCACAGACTAACTTCACTGCTGAAAACTTTGGTTTAAACATTATAAAGACCATAAATCTAACTCAAATAAAATAAAAGGAACAACAGCGAATTGGTTACGGGAGATTCTTTAGAAAGCTAAGCCTTATCTAGCCATATATTCATAAATAAATCATACTTGTAGTCACACCAGTGAACCCGGGGGAACTACGGGGACCACGACTTTTGGAATCATTTGGAATCATAAGCTGGCATCATGTCCATAATGGTGTGGTATACTTTTTCCATCAGTTGTATAGCTGCCATACGTCTGAGAACCTGCTCCCACGGTACCCCGGGGGCACGCCAAAATAGAGCAATAGTCCAGTGGACTGCTGAGCATAACGTATGTGCCAGCTTTTGTTCTGGGGGAGAAGAACCCCGGATATCTGCAAAGAACAGGCCCATTTGATATGTCAGCGTTGTTGATACCCCAGTGATCTCAGTCACTTTGGAGGATACCTTCTGCCAGATATTAGAAAGTACCTTACAGCTCCAGAATATATGTAAATGAGTCCCCTTACTGTTTCTTTAATCGCCACAGATCTCGTGCATTTATGCATATTAGAGATCCTCATGCCCCATTCCTCTGGTGAGGACACCTGTCCAGTCTCAGCCTCCCAGTCGAACATGGCTGAGGATTTTTCTGCGAGGCCAAGACCTCCCAAGTAGTTATATAGTAGAGATATTGTTCCCTTATCTCTGTACGGGGGCCCACACAAATTTTCAAACACCACACTCTCATCTGGCTCTCCTGGGGGGTAATGGGAGCTAAAGAAATGTCTTATTTGAAGATATCTGTGAAATTCAGTCTTGGGTAGGGAGTGAGAATTTTGTAATTCCAAAAAGGAGTGGAACACCCCATTCTTTTTAAGGGAATCAAGTGTGACCAGGTCTTTAGATATCCACAGAGCAAATGCTCCAGGAGATGGAAAAGCAGGTTTGAATAAAGGGTCCCCAAGATAGGTAGCTAATCTGGGATTGGAGGGGAGCAATGTGAGTCTTTTCTTGTACAAGGCCCAAAGGTGAAGAGATTGCCCTACGACAACATTTAAACTAGAGATCTCCCTAGAGCTAACCGAGGTGGTCCACAGTAGGCCCTGAAGAAGAAATGGTGTTACTGAGGCTCTCTCAAATCTTATCCAGGGGATACTATGTGAGGGAGTGTGCCATTGTGCCATCTGCAGCGATCTAGCAGCAAGAAAATATAGCCAGAGGTTTGGTAGGCCCAAGCCACCTCTATCTCTGGGCTGTAAATCATTTTTCTGCCTAATCTAGGTTTTTTGTTTTGCCAAACAAAATTATTCACCTCTCTCTGTATTCTTTCAATCGTCAGCCGGGAGACATAATGTGGGAGGGCCCTAAAAAAAAATAAAGTTTAGGGAGAATGGACATTTTCACCACTTGAATCCTTCCTAGAAATGTAATATGGTATGAGTTCCAAGAGTGTAGTAATTGTTTAATGAGGGTGAATGCAGGGGGGTAATTAGCATTATACATTTTAAGAAACGTGGGGGCTAATTTTATGCCTAGGTAGGGTAAGGATTGGCACTCTATTGAGAATCCAAAGTGAGAATGGATCGATGAGGTGATGTCTGGAGGAAAATTTATTGGTAAGGCAGCACATTTTGAGAGGTTAACCCCTAAACCTGAGATTTCGTGGAATATGTGTAAGGTATTGGTGAGGTTTGGCAGGGACACTATCGGGTCAGACAGGAACAAGAGAACATCGTCCGCATACAGACTGAGTTTGAATTCCTGTTCACCCTTTCTATACCCTCTGATGTTGGGGTCAATGCTACTGCAGCGCGCAGGTATTGTGGTATTTAAGGAATGTAAAAATATAATAGTCAATTTTGAGTAGTCTCTGGAGGTGGATTGGAACATCTGTCAAGCTTTTATTGTTGTCTGTGCCCCCATTAGGGAGATTCACCTTTTTTATAGTTGTCCTGTTTACCATTGTCATTGAAATTAAAAGTAAAAGAAAATGCCAAATGTTGGGTTGTCACTAGAAAAGTATGAGGGTTATAACCCTCCCTTACTCTAGTGAAAATGAAAAAAGTTATGCCTATATTTCTACTTTAAGGCAAATGGACTGTGCAATTTGCAAGTTGCTCCAGGGCTTAGTAAATTAGGTAAAACTTCACTTTACAAAGAATACCCAATCATATGCAATAAAAAAAAAACAAAAAAAACATGCCTTTTGCTTGCACAAATTTGGATGATGGAACTCAACAGAGAACCCCATCATTTAATAAGCTTTGGAGTAACTTCACATGAAAAAGTCCCCACTCTATGTGTCTTTAGTAAATAAACCCAATTACGTTTAGTAAATCCCCCCCTATTACATGTAGTGAAATATATCTATTTTTTTATGGTCATTTGTGGAGACTTTTTTTGTGTATATACAAGCATATGCATGATTTGCTGCAAATCCCCCCAATCACTCCAAACATAATACAATGTACATGCATATCACAATGGTCCAATCCCTTGTTAGAACATATGTCATATGTAGTAGGGACAATTTACTTATCCACAATTATTTTTTGAGATATCTTTGGCTCAAATATTTGCAAGACAGGATGGGATTATAAATAGACAGTCATTCTTACAAAAGGTGTAGAACTTCAGCTGTTAGGAGAGGGGTATCATTAAATTTGAAGGTTTTGACAGATGGATACCAGAGTGACTCTTTCAAGAACTTCAGAGAATGACATTTTCTAACAAGAAAACACAGGCCTGTCTAAAGATATAGCAACGACTTTGCAAAATATCACAGCAAAAATTATGTTAAAGCAGGGTTTCTCAACCAGGGTTTCATTGAACCCTAAGGTTCCTCCAGAGGTTACCAGGGGAAAATAAAAAAAAATTACACACACACACACACACACACACACACACATATAAATACCCTTCTTCCTCCAATACAAAAGACAACATTGTATTTTTTAGTGGAAGAAGGATATTTATATATGTGTGTACTTTTCCATACTATTTTAGTTTAATATTTTGAATTTTTAGGAACCTTAAGTGCAGCAGAAATTTTTTGTAACCTTGGCCAGATCTGTGCCTAGCCACAATTCTGTCTCTGAGCTCTTCGGACAGTTCCTTTGACCTCACGATTCTCATTTGCTCTGACATGTACTGTGAGCTGTAAGGTCTTATATAGACAGGTGTGTGGCTTTCCTAATCAAGTCCAATCAGTATAATCAAACACAACTGGACTCAAATAAAGGTGTAGAACCATCTCAAGGATGATCAGAAGAAATGGACAGCACCTGAGTTAAATATATGAGTGTCACAGCAAAGGGTCTGAATACTTCTGAATACTTAGGACCATGTGATATTTCAGTTTTTCTTTTTTAATAAATCTGCAAAAATGTCAACAATTCTGTGTTTTTCTGTCAATATGGGGTGCTGTGTGTACATTAATGAGGGAAAAAATGAACTTAAATGATTTTAGCAAATGGCTGCAATATAACAAAGAGTGAAAAATTTAAGGGGGTCTGAATACTTTCAGTCCCCACTGTCGGGCAGAGTGGCCCAACGGAAGCCTCTCCTCAGTGCAAGACACATGAAAGCCCGCATGGAGTTTGCTAAAAAACACCTGAAGGACTCCAAGATTATGAGAAATAGGATTCTCTGGTCTGATGAGACCAAGATAGAACTTTTTGGCCTTAATTCTAAGCGGTATGTGTGGAGAAAACCAGGCACTGCTTATCACCTGTCCAATACAGTCCCAACAGTGAAGCAAAACTTGTTGCATCTTTCCCAAAAAGACTCATGGCTGTATTAGATCAAAAGGGTGCTTCTACTAAATACTGAGCAAAGGGTCTGAACACTTAGGACCATGTGATATTTCAGTTTTTCTTTTTTAATAAATCTGCAAAAATGTCAACAATTCTGTTTTTTTCTGTCAATATGGGGTGCTGTGTGTACATTAATGAGGGGAAAAAAAGAGCTTAAATGATTTTAGCAAATGGCTGCAATATAACAAAGAGTGAAAAATTTAAGGGGATCTGAATACTTTCCGTCACCACTATATATATATATATATATATATATATATATATATATATATAGTGAATAATCAAAGATGTGCACGTGAATCTT
Organism: Aquarana catesbeiana; assembly: GCF_042186555.1. NCBI lineage: Eukaryota > Metazoa > Chordata > Amphibia > Anura > Ranidae > Aquarana > Aquarana catesbeiana. The sequence continues at coordinate 612,627,244 of NC_133325.1, read as the reverse complement.
AATCCTGGTTAACAATAAGAAGTGACTGTAAGTCTTCCACCACCATCACCTGCCACACATTCTACTCACCAGAACTCCATGACACCCATTACAGGTAGTCAAAAGCGCTGAAAAGATTGTGCCAATAGTGGGATTCTCCCAACCTCAACACCGGTCCAACAGACATCCAATCATCAGTGGAGAAATGAAAGGAAAAAGAGGGCTCCCATAGTGAAGTATATCACAATTTATTTCAGAGAAAATTGAGTACTGTCCGTGATACTTTTTTTATTTGCACTAACATACAATTTTTCAGGACAAGCTTTCGGGGTATGTCCCCTTCTTCAAGGTCCAAGCAGTACTGATTCACAAATTTTTAAGCAGAATGTTAAAGAAAAAAAAAAAAGAAGAGAAAACCAAACACATACAAATCAATGGTAATAAAGATAGCAGCAGAATTAGTGAGATAAGACAGAGGGAGAGCTAGGGGGGAATGCAGGGGGGGGATACTAATCACAGAGTATACTAATCACAGAGTATCCCCCCCCTGCATTCCCCCCTAGCTCTCCCTCTGTCTTATCTCACTAACTCTGCTGCTATCTTTATTACCATTGATTTGTATGTGTTTGGTTTTCTCTTCTTTTTTTTTTTTTTCTTTAACATTCTGCTTAAAAATTTGTGAATCAGTACTGCTTGGACCTTGAAGAAGGGGACATACCCCGAAAGCTTGTCCTGAAAAATTGTATGTTAGTGCAAATAAAAAAAGTATCACGGACAGTACTCAATTTTCTCTTGTCACAATTGCACTAATACGGCTACAACAAATCAAGTACAATTTATTTCAAAAGTTTAAAAGATCAAAACATGGATGTTTGGCTGTGATGGATATTTGTTTTTATCTTTTAAACTTTTGAAATAAATCGTGATATACTTCACTATATGAAGCATATGGGAGCCCTCTTTTTCCTTTCATTTCTCCACTGATGATATTGTTTTTTGTTTGTTATGGATGATATATTTTGGATTTGTGAAATTGTTTGTTGACCATTTTTGCTATGCACATTTTATGCACTTGCACTTTATAGTACTTTCAGGTCGTTGTGTTTTAAGAGAGAGCGTGGTTCAAATTAATTCACTAATTAAGCATTTTCACATTTTTGTTTACAACAAGCTGCACTCACCAATAATTTGCTCACTCTCATCACCATTTGTGCAGGTTTGGGATGCTTCAATACAACAGAAAAGCAAATACTCCTGCGCACAGGTGTGTTGATTAGGTAATCCAAAGGATCAGAGTGGACAATAGCCTTCGGCCTTGCTGCCCTCCAGGATAGGGATATCCTAGTGATAGACAAAAACAAAGAAAAGAGGGCGCACCAGCCTAGTGCATTAACCTTTAGTGCATTTATTCAAAAAGCATAAATAAAAACTACTCACAAACGTAGAAAGAAAATTGCGCTTGTAACAGTCTTTGATGTATATGTCACTAAAGGAGAATGCACTAGGCTGGTGCGCCCTATTTTCTTTGTTTTTGGGGTGCTTCAACCCTTCCCCCTTATTTTCTTTGCAGTGCTCATCAGTGTCTCACAAAAAGTGTAATAGGTAGTCAAAGTTAGACGTGTAATTTATGCTCCTAGAACACCCGATGGTGCTCCCTGCATGTTGGGCCTCTGTATGTGGCCTAGATGTGTAAAAGTCTAACGCTCATTGTGAGGCTGTTGGAACTTAGTCCAAGTGGAACTGGTCTAAGTGGTGAGTTAAAACCAGAGTTAGAGTGAACAAGTCTTGCTTTTTGTTTGCTGGGTTGGATTTTTGGGGCTTTTCCTTTTAGTTTTTCAATCACCTTTTTTCTGTCACTTTTTAAATAGCTTTTTTTTTTTTCTTCTTTGATTCCTTCAGGCTATCAATTAAGGGGAGTGGTTAATTGCTCACAGGTGCTTGCGGCCTATATAACTTTGTGTAGGACTCATCCTGAGCCTGCTCATCGTGAGGCTGTTGGAACTTAGTCCAAGTGGAACTGGTCTAAGTGGTGAGTTAAAAACCAGAGTTAGAGTGAACAAGTCTTGCTTTTTGTTTGTTGGGTTGCATTTTTGGGGCTTTTCCTTTTAGTTTTTCAATCACCTTTTTCTGTCACTTTTTAAATAGTTTTTTTTTTCTTCTTTGGTTCCTTCAGGCTATCAATTAAGGGGAGTGGTTAATTGCTCACATGTGCTTGCGGCCTATATAACTTTGTGTAGGACTCATCCTGAGCCTGCTCATTGTGAGGCTGTTGGAACTTAGTCCAAGTGGAATTGGTCTAAGTGGTGAGTTAAAACCAGAGTTAGAGTGAACAAGTCTTGCTTTTTGTTTGTTGTGTTGCATTTTTGGGGCTTTTCCTTTTAGTTTTTCAATCACCTTTTTCTGTCACTTTTTAAATAGTTTTTTTTTTTTCTTCTTTGGTTCCTTCAGGCTATCAATTAAGGGGAGTGGTTAATTGCTTACAGGTGCTTGCAGCCTATATAACTTTGTGTAGGACTCATCCTGAGCCTGCTCATTGTGAGGCTGTTGGAACTTAGTCCAAGTGGAACTGGTCTAAGTGGTGAGTTAAAACCAGTGTTAGAGTGAACAAGTCTTGCTTTTTGTTTACTGGGTTGCATTTTTTGGGGCTTTTCCTTTTAGTTTTTCAATCACCTTTTTCTGTCACTTTTTAAATAGCCTTTTTTTTTTCTTCTTTGGTTCCTTCAGGCTATCAATTAAGGGGAGTGGTTAATTGCTCACAGGTGCTTGCGGCCTATATAACTTTGTGTAGGACTCATCCTGAGCCTGCTCATTGTGAGGCTGTTGGAACTTAGTCCAAGTGGAACTTGTCTAAGTGGTGAGTTAAAACCAGAGTAAGAGTGAACAAGTCTTGCTTTTTGTTTGTTGGGTTGCATTTTTGGGGCTTTTCCTTTTAGTTTTTCAATCACCTTTTTCTGTCACTTCTTAAATAGTTTTTTTTTTCTTCTTTGGTTCCTTCAGGCTATCAATTAAGGGGAGTGGTTAATTGCTCACATGTGCTTGCGGCCTATATAACTTTGTGTAGGACTCATCCTGAGCCTGCTCATTGTGAGGCTGTTGGAACTTAGTCCAAGTGGAACTGGACTAAGTGGTGAGTTAAAACCAGAGTTAGAGTGAACAAGTCTTGCTTTTTGTTTGTTGGGTTGCATTTTTGGGGCTTTTCCTTTTAGTTTTTCAATCACCTTTTTCTGTCACTTTTTAAATAGTTTTTTTGTTTTTTCTTCTTTGGTTCCTTCAGGCTATCAATTAAGGGGAGTGGTTAATTGCTCACAGGTGCTTGCGGCCTATATAACTTTGTGTAGGACTCATCCTGAGCCTGCTCATTGTGAGGCTGTTGGAACTTAGTCCAAGTGGAACTGGTCTAAGTGGTGAGTTAAAACCAGAGTTAGAGTGAACAAGTCTTGCTTTTTGTTTGTTGGGTTGCATTTTTGGGGCTTTTCCTTTTAGTTTTTCAATCACCTTTTTCTGTCACTTTTTAAATAGTTTTTTTTTTCTTCTTTGGTTCCTTCAGGCTATCAATTAAGGGGAGTGGTTAATTGCTCACATGTGCTTGCGGCCTATATAACTTTGTGTAGGACTCATCCTGAGCCTGCTCATTGTGAGGCTGTTGGAACTTAGTCCAAGTGGAATTGGTCTAAGTGGTGAGTTAAAACCAGAGTTAGAGTGAACAAGTCTTGCTTTTTGTTTGTTGTGTTGCATTTTTGGGGCTTTTCCTTTTAGTTTTTCAATCACCTTTTTCTGTCACTTTTTAAATAGTTTTTTTTTTTTCTTCTTTGGTTCCTTCAGGCTATCAATTAAGGGGAGTGGTTAATTGCTTACAGGTGCTTGCAGCCTATATAACTTTGTGTAGGACTCATCCTGAGCCTGCTCATTGTGAGGCTGTTGGAACTTAGTCCAAGTGGAACTGGTCTAAGTGGTGAGTTAAAACCAGTGTTAGAGTGAACAAGTCTTGCTTTTTGTTTACTGGGTTGCATTTTTTGGGGCTTTTCCTTTTAGTTTTTCAATCACCTTTTTCTGTCACTTTTTAAATAGCCTTTTTTTTTTCTTCTTTGGTTCCTTCAGGCTATCAATTAAGGGGAGTGGTTAATTGCTCACAGGTGCTTGCGGCCTATATAACTTTGTGTAGGACTCATCCTGAGCCTGCTCATTGTGAGGCTGTTGGAACTTAGTCCAAGTGGAACTTGTCTAAGTGATGAGTTAAAACCAGAGTAAGAGTGAACAAGTCTTGCTTTTTGTTTGTTGGGTTGCATTTTTGGGGCTTTTCCTTTTAGTTTTTCAATCACCTTTTTCTGTCACTTCTTAAATAGTTTTTTTTTTTCTTCTTTGGTTCCTTCAGGCTATCAATTAAGGGGAGTGGTTAATTGCTCACATGTGCTTGCGGCCTATATAACTTTGTGTAGGACTCATCCTGAGCCTGCTTATTGTGAGGCTGTTAGAAATTAGTCCAAGTGGAACTGGTCTAAGTGGTGAGTTAAAACCAGAGTTAGAGTGAACAAGTCTTGCTTTTTGTTTGTTGGGTTGCATTTTTGGGGCTTTTCCTTTTAGTTTTTCAATCACCTTTTTCTGTCACTTTTTATATAGCTTTTTTTTTTTTCTTCTTTGGTTCCTTCAGTAGGGATGAGCTTCGAGTTCGAGTTGAACTCATGTTCGACTCGAACATTGGCTGTTCGCAAGTTCGCCAAACAGCGAACAATTTGGGGTGTTCGCGGCAAATTCGAATGCCGCAGAACACCCTTTAAAAGTCTATGGGAGAAATCAAAAGTGCTAATTTTAAAGGCTTATATGCAAGTTATTGTCATAAAAAGTGTTTGGAGACCCGGGTCCTGCCCCAGGGGACATGGATCAATGCAAAAAAAAGTTTTAAAAACGGACGTTTTTTCAGGAGCAGTGATTTTAATAATGCTTAAAGTCAAACAATAAAAGTGTAATATCCCTTTAAATTTCGTACCTGGGGGGTGTCTATAGTATGCCTGTAAAGGGGCGCATGTTTCCCATGTTTAGAACAGTCTGACAGCAAAATGACATTTCGAAGGAAAAATTCCATTTAAAACTACCCATGGCCATTGCATTGCCGACAATACACATAGAAGTTCATTGATAAAAACGGCATGGGAATTCAACACAGGGAAACCCCGAACCAAAATAAAAAAAAAAATGACGCGGGAGTCCCCCTAAATTCCATACCAGGCCCTTCAGGTCTGGTATGGATTTTAAGGGGAACCCCGCGCCAAAAAAAAGAAAAAAACGGCGTGGGGTCCCCCCAAAAATCCATACCAGACCCTTATCCGAGCATGCAACCTGGCAGGCCACAGGAAAAGAGTGGGGGACGAGAGTGCGGCCCCCCCTCCTGAACCGTACCAGGCCACATGCCCTCAACATTGGGAGGGTGCTTTGGGGTAGCCCCCCAAAACACCTTGTCCCCATGTTGATGAGGACAAGGGCCTCATCCCCACAACCCTGGCCAGTGGTTGTGGGGGTCTGCGGGCAGGGGGCTTATCGCAATCTGGAAGCCCCCTTTAACAAGGGGACCCCCAGATCCTGCCCCCCCATGTGAAATGGTAAGGGGGTACTTACCCCTACCATTTCACTAAAAAACTATCAAAAATGTTAAAAATGACAAGACACAGTTTTTGACAATTCCTTTATTTAAATGCTTCTTCTTTCTTCTATCTTCCTTCATCTTCTTCTTCTGGTTCTTCTGGCTCTTCTGGTTCTTCCTCCAGCGTTCTCGTCCAGCATCTCCTCTGCGGTGTCTTCTATCTTCTTCTACTCGGGCCACTCCGCACCCATGGCATGGGGGGAGGCTCCCGCTCTTCTCTTCATCTTCTTCTTCATCCTCTTCTCTCCTTCCTTCTTCTCTTCTTCTCTTCTTCATTTTCTTCACCGGGCCACTCCACATCCATGCTGGCATGTAGGGAGGCTCCCGCTGTGTGACGGCGTCTCCTCGTCTGACGGTTCTTAAATAACGGGGGGCGGGGCCACCCAGTGACCCCGCCCCCTCTGACGCACGGGACATGACGGGACTTCCCTGTGGCATTCCCCGTGACATCACAGGGAAGTCCCGGTAAGTCACCGTGCGTCAGAGGGGGGCGGGGTCACCGGTGGCCCCGCCCCCCGTTATTTAAGAACCGTCAGACGAGGAGACGCCGTCACACAGCGGGAGCCTCCCTCCATGCCAGCATGGATGCAGAGTGGCCCGGTGAAGAAAATGAAGAAGAGAAGAAGAGAAGAAGGAAGAAGAGAAGAGGATGAAGAAGAAGATGAAGAGAAGAGCGGGAGCCTCCCCCCATGCCATGGGTGTGGAGCGGCCCAAGGAGAAGAAGATAGAAGACGCCGCGGAGGAGATGCTGAACGAGAACGCCGGAGGAAGAACCAGAAGAGCCAGAAGAACCAGAAGAAGATGAAGGAAGATAGAAGAAAGAAGAAGCATTTAAATAAAGGAATTGTCAAAAACTGTCTCTTGTCATTTTTAACATTTTTGACAGTTTTTTAGTGAAATGGTAGGGGTAAGTACCCCCTTACCATTTCACACAGGGGGGCGGGATCTGGGGGTCCCCTTGTTAAAGGGGGCTTCCAGATTCCGATAAGCCCCCCGCCCGCAGACCCCCACAACCACCGGCCAGGGTTGTGGGGATGAGGCCCTTGTCCTCATCAACATGGGGACAAGGTGTTTTGGGGGGCTACCCCAAAGCACCCTCCCAATGTTGAGGGCATGTGGCCTGGTACGGTTCAGGAGGGGGGGCCGCACTCTCGTCCCCCACTCTTTTCCTGCGGCCTGCCAGGTTGCGTGCTCGGATAAGGGTCTGGTATGGATTTTTGGGGGGACCCCACGCCGTTTTTTTTTTTTTTGGCGCGGGGTTCCCCTTAAAATCCATACCAGACCTGAAGGGTCTGGTATGGAATTTAGGGGGAACCCCACGTCATTTTTTTTTTAAATTTTGGCTGGGGTTCCCCTTAATATCCATACCAGACCTGAAGGGCCTGGTATGGAATTTAGGGGGACTCCCACGTCATTTTTTTTTAATTTTGGTTCGGGGTTTCCCTGTGTTGAATTCCCATGCCGTTTTTATCAATGAACTTCTATGTGTATTGTCGGCAATGCAATAGCCACGGGTAGTTTTAAATGGAATTTTTCCTTCAAAATGTCATTTTGCTGTCAGACTGTTCTAAACACGGGAAACATGCGCCCCTTTACAGGCATACTATAGACACCCCCCAGGTACGAAATTTAAAGGGATATAACACTTTTATTTGACTTTAAGCATTATTAAAATCACTGCTCCTGAAAAAACGTCCGTTTTTAAAACTTTTTTTTGCATTGATCCATGTCCCCTGGGGCAGGACCCGGGTCCCCAAACACTTTTTATGACAATAACTTGCATATAAGCCTTTAAAATTAGCACTTTTGATTATTCATGTTCATGTCCCATAGACTTTAACGGTGTTCGCGTGTTCGAGCGAACTTTTTTCCTGTTCGCATGTTCTGGTGCGAACCGAACAGGGGGGTGTTCGGCTCATCCCTATCCTTCAGGCTATCAATTAAGGGGAGTGGTTAATCGCTCACAGGTGCTTGCAGCCTATATAACTTTGTGTAGGACTCATCCTGAGCCTGCTCATTGTGAGGCTGTTGGAACTTAGTCCTAGTGGAACTGGTCTAAGTGGTGAGTTAAAACCAGAGTTAGAGTGAACAAGTCTTGCTTTTTGTTTACTGGGTTGCATTTTTTGGGGCTTTTCCTTTTAGTTATTCAATCACCTTTTTCTGTCACTTTTTAAATAGCCTTTTTTTTCTTCTTTGGTTCCTTCAGGCTATCAATTAAGGGGAGTGGTTAATTGCTCATAGGTGCTTGCAGCCTATATAACTTTGTGTAGGACTCATCCTGAGCCTGCTCATTGTGAGGCTGTTGGAACTTAGTCCAAGTGGAACTGGTCTAAGTGGTGAGTTAAAACCAGAGTTAGAGTGAACAAGTCTTGCTTTTTGTTTGTTGGGTTGCATTTTTGGGGCTTTTCCTTTTAGTTTTTCAATCACCTTTTTCTGTCACTTTTTAAATAGCTTTTTTTTTTTTTCTTCTTTGGTTCCTTCAGGCTATTGTCAGGTACTCACCAAGGCCGAGTTGCTGAGAGAGGCTCCCCTTGCAGCTGGGCGCACGATACCCTCTGGGAATGGCACAGCGGGTATTGGGCACAAAGAAGCACGGGTCGCCAGCAGGTGGTAGAGTAGCTGAGCAGTTCTTCAGGTGGAGAAGAGATCCTTGCAGGGTGGCTGACACCTCACTGGAGCCGACTGAGCAGGAATCTGGAGATGAAAGCTGAAGCCGGATGCAGAGGGTCAAACACAAGGCAGAAGTCCAGGAACGGGCCAGGGGTCAACACGGGTAGTCAGACAGGCAGATAATCCAACACTGGGGTGAAGAAGAGACAAAGTCCAAGAATGGGCCGGGGGTCAAACACTGGTAGTCAAGCAGGCAGATAATCCAACACTGGGTTGAAGCAGAGACAAAGTCCAAGAACAGGCCGGGGGTCAAACACAGGTAGTCAAGCAGGCAGATAATCCAACACTGGGTTGAAGCAGAGACAAAGTCCAAGAGCAAGCCAGGGGTCAAACACCGGTAGTCAAGCAGGCAGATAATCCACACTAGGATGAGGCAGAGGCAAGTCCAGGAGGAGGCCGAGGGTCAAACACGGGTAGATCAGGCAGGTAGAGAAGTCCAGAAGGCAGCCGAGGGTCAAGCACAAGAGAGGTTCAAGCAAGGTCAAGGTCGATCCGGGTCACAACGGGTGGGCACAGGTACAAAGGTTCAGGAACAGATCACAGGAGCTGAAAAGACAAACCAGCAACAAACACAGGACATAGCTGTCTTTATATAGGCCTGCCAGGGGAACGTCCCATTGTGCGCGCACGCGTTCGTACTCATGCGCTGCGTCCTGCACCCACATGAGCTGATCCATTCGGGACACATGCTTGTACCCGCTGATTGTGACACGGTACGCGCTGATGTGCAATTCTACCATGCAGGCGTATGGGGAAATGCCTATACTGACAGGCTCTGATTCTGACATTCCCCTGACAGCTATGAATTAAGGGGAGTGGTTAATTGCTCACAGGTGCTTGTGGCCTATATAACTTTGTGTAGGACTCATGCTGAGCCTGCTCATTGTGAGGCTGTTGGAACTTAGTCCAAGTGGAACTAGTCTAAGTGGTGAGTTAAAACCAGAGTTTAAAACAGGAGGTTATAACAGGGGTCATAGTACCTGTATAGTGTGAGTACCTGAGTGTTGTCTGAGTAGTGTGTGTGAATCGTTAGTACTTGTGTATTATGTACTGTATACTTGAGTATTGCAAGTGCACGTAGGTCTGCGACTGTTCTGCGATTGCACATAGGTCTGTGAGTACCTGTGTATTGTCTTGTTGTGTACCTGTGTATTGTCTTGAGTATTAGTGCCAGGAAGCTAGCTGTTAGGTAATTTGGACAGGGTAAAATCCCCAATCCTCACTAAATTTAATAGGTACGATGCCCAGCGGGTGTGGAGAGGCGACTCTTTGTACATCTTGCTGCATGTATGCGTTCCTTGATCATCTGATCGAGGGCAAATACTGCTGTGCAAAATGTAAGCACATTGTTTCCCTGGAAGCCCAGGTTCTGAATCTGGGGAAGCAACTGTCAGCACTGAAAAATCCCTCCATACTAAAGGAGAGCCAGGAATGTACACGGCAGGTTCTGGCAGGGGCCAGCACAGAGGCGCATGGAGACAAAGAGGTGCAATCACTAGCAAAGAGTAGATGGGTGACAGTCAGGAGGGGTAGAGGGGGAAGTGCCAGGGAGGCCGATCCAGGACTGGAGCATCCCAATAAGTACGCTCTTTTGAGTGACATTGGTGAAACCAGTCAGGGACCAGCACTGCTGGAGCTGAGGGACTCTCCTAGCTGCTGGGGGAAGAACTCCTCCAGTGAGAGTGGGGGGCAGCAAAGGGAAAGGAAAGACAGATTCTGGTGGTAGGGGACTCAATTCTTAGAAGGACAGAGAGGGCAATCTGTAACCAAGACCTGAAGCGCCGAACAGTATGTTGTCTACCGGGCGCTCGGGTTCGGCACATCACGGATCTTGTGGACAGATTACTCGGAGGGGCTGGGGAAGACCTGGCTGTCATGGTGCACGTTGGCACCAATGACAAAGTCAGAGGCAGATGGAGTGTCCTAAAGAACGATTTTAGGGACTTAGGAGCTAAATTGAGGAAAAGGACCTCCAAGGTAGTATTCTCAGGAATACTACCGGTACATCGAGCCACACCAGAAGGGCAGAGGGAGATTAGGGAAGTACACAAGTGGCTGAAGAGCTGGTGTAGTAAGGAGGGGTTTGGGTTCCTGGAGGACTGGGCCGACTTCTCAGTTGGTAACCGGTACTATAGAAGGGACGGAGTGCACCTAAATGAGGAGGGTGCAGATCTGCTGGGAATGAAGATGGCCAAAAAGTTAGAGGGGTTTTTAAACTAGGCGATGGGGTGGAGGGTCCAGAGGCAGAGATAGCCAGTGTGGAAGATATTCCAGAGGGTAGTATTGGGGGCATTAGTGGTAGGTTAACCAAAGCACAAAAACACAAGGTGAGTATAGTAGCAAGTCCTAGTTGCAATCTTGAAACACCCAATACGAGGACAATATGCGACCGGTCTAAACTATGTGGCATGTTCACCAATGCCAGGAGCATGGCGGACAAGATGGGTGAACTAGAGATACTGTTGTACGAGGAGGATTTGGATTTTGTGGAAATTTCAGAGACCTGGTTCAACAGCTCTCATGATTGGCTGGCAAACATTCAAGGGTATACCCTATACCGCAAGGATAGAGAGGGTAAAAAAGGGGAAGGGGTATGCCTATATATCAAGAATAATGTACAAGTGAATGTGAGAGATGACATCACTGAGGGAGCTAGAGAGGAAGTGGAATCCTTATGGGTAGAGCTCCAAAGGGATGAAGCTAAGGGGAAAATAATACTGGGAGTATGCTATAGGCCCCCTAACCTGAGGGAGGAAGTGGAGACAGATCTCCTATCACAATTTAGATTAGTAGCAAGGATGGGACGTGTTACCATAATGGGGGATTTTAATTATCCAGACATAGACTGGGCGGAGGGAACCGCGCATTCATTTAAGGCTCGCCAGTTCCTTAATGTCTTGCAGGACAATTTTATGGGTCAGATGGTAGACGCACCAACTAGAAATAAAACATTACTGGATCTACTGATTACCAACAATACAGACCTGATCACGGATGTGGAAATACGGGGCAATTTAGGTAACAGTGATCACAGGTCAATTAGTTTCAGTATAAATCACACAAATAGGAAACATAAAGGGAATACAAAGATACTGAATTTCAAAAGAGCCAACTTCCCTAAACTACAAACCTTGCTAAAAGGCATAAATTGGGATAAAATATTAGGAACAAAGAATACGGAGGAGAGATGGGTTTGCTTTAAGAGCATATTAAATAAGGCATTAGCCAATGTATCCCATTGGGTAATAAATTTAAAAGAGCGAACAAAAGTCCTGGATGGCTTAACCTCAATGTAAAAATGCATATAAAAGCAAAGGAGAAGGCCTTCAAAAAATACAAGGTTGAGGGATCATCCTAAGCATTCAGACTTTATAAAGAATGCAACAAGAAATGTAAGGGTGCAATTAGGACGGCTAAGATAGAACATGCAAGACACATAGCGGAGGAGAGCAAAAAAAATCCCAAGAAATTCTTTAAGTATGTAAACAGTAAAAAAGGGAGGACAGACCATATTGGCCCCATAAAGAATGAGGAAGGACATCTGGTTACAAAGGATGGGGAGATAGCGAAGGTATTGAATTTATTCTTCTCCTCAGTCTTCACGAGTGAATCGGGGGGCTTCAGTAATGAAGAAAAATGTCAAATTAACTGTGCAACAAAAAATAAAAATAAATTGTGAACCATCTATGCAGCAGAGTCCTATGTATGACACAAACACACAGAAAACGAATGGGAAAAAAAGTTGACTCGCGCTAAAACAAAAAAAAAAGGCTAACGTGTATAAAGCTGAAAAATCCTAGCCTGTTTATGATATCTTAGACATTGAAGAAATGTAACAAAAGTATATATCAAGTTGGGAGATGAATACCACTTCCCCTTAACAGGTATGTGTAACCAATAGCGACTCAAATTGGTACCTAAACCAATACAAACCACTTAAATTGGCAAAGTGAATAAACTGCTTGAAAAAGAAAATAGTGTAAAAAAGAAAGTCCATGTACAAAAAACACCATAATGTGCTGTGATGAAAACAAAAGGTGTCCAATTGTATACAGTCCCAAATGTGTGGGTCCACCACCATGAATGAAGTGCCTGGCCGCTTACCGGAACCCCATGACCCCCCGTTACAGAGGGTCTAAATGGGCATTGAAGTCCTGCTGCATCCGACAGCCTGGGGACCCGAAAGGAGACTGGATTGGAATCTCTGGAGTTTGTAATGCTGTAAAGGTTGGGTACAGGTGGATCTCCAGGGAAAAAAGGCAAACCTCAGCCCTCAATGGAATACCTGGCTCTCATTGTAATGCTGCTGCAGCTCTTCCCATTCTCGCAAACAATCGCGGAGACCTGAGGATGTCAGTAACGAAAACTGCAGTGTTTATCCTCATGACACAACACAGGAAGCACCTCCATGGTTAACAGAGGACAGAATTAAAATTGGACTTGAGAAACTTAACATTAATAAATCACCGGGACCAGATGGCTTGCATCCGAGGGTACTTAGGGAACTCAGTCAAGTGATTGCCAGACCGTTGTTCCTAATTTTTACAGATAATCTACTGACTGGAATGGTACCAGCTGATTGGAGAAAAGCCTGGGAATTACAGACCAGTTAGCCTAACATCAATAGTATGTAAACTCTTGGAGGGGATGATAAGGGACTATATACAAGATTTTAGTAATAAGATCGGTATCATTAGCAGTAATCAGCATGTATTCACAAAGAATCGTTCTTGCCAAACCAATCTATTAACCTTCTATGAGGAGGTGAGTTGCCATCTAGATAAAGGAAGTCCCGTAGACGTGGGGTATCTGGATTTTGCAAAAGCATTTGACACAGTTCCCCATAAATGTTTACTGTACAAAAAAAGGTCCATTGGCATGGACCATAGGGTGAGTACATGGATTGAAAACTGACTACAAGGCCGAGTTCAGAGGGTGGTGATAAATGGGGAGTACTCAGAATGGTCAGGGGTGGGTAGTGGGGTTCCCCAGGGTTCTGTGCTGGGACCAATCCTATTTAATTTGTTCATAAACGACCTGGAGGATGGGATAAACAGTTCAATCTCTGTATTTGCAGACGATACTAAGCTAAGCAGGGCAATAACTTCTCTGCAGGATGTGGAAACCTTACAAAAAGACCTGAACAAATGAATGGGGTGGGCGACTACATGGCAAATGAGGTTCAATGTAGAAAAATGTAAAATAATGCATTTGGGTGGCAAAAATATGAATGCAATCTATACACTGGGGGGAGAACCTCTGGGGGAATCTAGGATGGAAAAGGACCTGGGGGTCCTAGTAGATGATAGGCTCAGCAATGGCATGCAGTGCCAAGCTGCTGCTAACAAAGCAAACAGAATATTGGCATGCATTAAAAAGGGGATCAACTCCAGAGATAAAACAATAATTCTCCCACTCTACAAGGCTCTGGTCCGGCCGCACCTGGAGTATGCTGTCCAGTTCTGGGCACCAGCCCTCAGGAAGGATGTACTGGAAATGGAGCGAGTACAAAGAAGGGCAACAAAGCTAATAAAGGGTCTGGAGGATCTTAGTTATGAGGAAAGGTTGCAAGCACTGAACTTATTCTCTCTGGAGAAGAGACGCTTGAGAGGGGATATGATTTCAATATACAAATAAAGTACTGGTGACCCCACAATAGGGATAAAACTTTTTCGCAGAAGAGAGTTTAACAAGACTCGTGGCCACTCATTAAAATTAGAAGAAAAGAGGTTTAACCTTAAACTACGTAGAGGGTTCTTTACTGTAAGAGCGGCAAGGATGTGGAATTCCCTTCCACAGGCGGTGGTCTCAGTGGGGAGCATTGATAGCTTCAAGAAACTATTAGATAAGCACCTGAATGACCGCAACATACAGGGATATATAATGTAATACTGACACATAATCACACACATAGGTTGGACTTGATCTACTTGTGTCTTTTTTCAACCTCACCTACTATGTAACTATGTAACTATGTAACGTGGTATCGCCATACTCAGGAGGAGTAGCTGAATGTATTTTGGGGTGTAATTTTTTTCTATGTACTTGCTATGTGTTAGAAATATCTTATACATGGATAACTTTGTGTAAAAAAAAATGCATTTTCATTTTCTTTCCACATTTTCCAAAAACGTGTGGAAACAAACGACATGTTCAAAAGACTCATTATGCCTCATAGATTATATGTTGGGATGTTTGCTTTACAAAATAGGGTCTTTTGTTGGGCGTTTCCATTGTCCTGGTGCTCCAGGGACTTTAAAAGTGTATGAGGTAGTCAAGAAAGTAAATGTATAATTTATGTCCCTAGAACGTCTGATGGTGCTCCCTGCATTTGGGGCCTGTGTATGTGGCCAGGCTGTGAAAAAGTCTCACGCATGTGGTATTGCCATACTCAGGAGGCATAGTAGAATGTATTTTAGGGTGTAATTTGTGGTATGCATATGCTGTGTGTGAGAAATAGCTTTTTATTATGACAGTTTTGTGAAAAAAAGAAAAAAAAATCTTCAATTTGCGAAGAATTGTGGGAAAAAATTACAACTTCAAAAAACTCACAATGCCTCATACTAAATACCTTGGAATGTCTACTTTCCAAAAAGGGATCATTTGGGGGATTTTTTTTCTTTTCTGGCTTGTTAGTGTCTCAAGAAATGAGATAGGCCTTCAGTACATCAGGTGTGATCAGGTGTGATCAATTTTCAGAGATTGGCACCATAGTTTGTAGACTCTATAACTTTCACAAAGACCAAATAATATACACTTATTTTGGTTATTTTTACCAAATATATGTAGCAGTATAAATATTGGCCAAAATTTTATGAAAAAAATGACTAATTTGCAAACTTTTAAAACCAAAATGAAGAAAAATGTATTTCTTTACAAAATGTTTGGTCTTTTTTCATTTATAGCGAAAAAAATAAAAAATAAACAGTGGTGATCAAATACAACCAAAAGAAAGCTCTATTTGTGTGAAAAAAGGACAAACATTTCATATGGGTACAATGTTGCATGACTGAGTAATTGTCATTCAAAGTGTGAGAGCACTGAAAGCTGAACATTGGTCTGGTTAGGAAGGGGGTTTAGGTGCCCAGTGGGCAAGTGGTTAAGGCCACCTGTTTGGGCTCTGAAGAAGATACCATGCCCTGAAACATAAACTGTGCTCTTTCTGCCTGTCATGGATTTTTTTAAGCAGAATACTTGTTTCACAAGACCAGGGTACTCTGTCACTTTTTTTGTACTAGGTAGTAAGTATGTACAAGGGGGTTTAGGGGTGTCTAAAAGCTCTTTTCTACAGATCTTCTGGGAAAAAAAAGACCAGTAACTCTGAAAAGAGAGACAATGCCCCTTATGCTAGCAGTGATGTACATGTGTTACTCTGCTATCAGCATGTGTTCAGGCAGTGATGCCCTTACTCTTATTAGCATTTTCAGTAAAATGAGTGTCATGGATTCACCATGTATGAAATAGTAAATGAACATCAGTTTATACGTTTTTCGAAAAATGAAAACTCACTAAAAAACATTTTAAAGTTTCCCCTTAAGTAAAGATCATAGTTGTTTTCTTCTCAAAGTTTAAGTACAAGAAATAGACAGTATTTCAGAGAAACTAAGGATTTTTTTAATGTACTGAGATTTATTGTGTGCAATCAACTGTTTAGTTTAGATCCATATGATAAATATACTCATACGTTCAAATATTATAAAAAATATATATATACAGATGTGCTACAAAGACGTCTGTTTTACTAAAATAATATTTATACACTATTACATATACATTTAATAGTTAGAATTCTCCAAGAGCTAATAGTCAAACAAAGAAAAAATAGCTGCTGTGAATCAATAAATGAAAACCACCTCAGGTTATATACGAATAACTAAAATAAAAGATTACAGTGCTTACTGGAAAAACAGATCAAACAAAAAACATTGATGTTTATTTAAAAAACAAAATAACACATGTATCAAACAAATGTATCTTTGTGACCACAATTGCAACATGTGACAGAAGAAAAAAAAAAAGGTTTATCTATCAAAAAGTTTAAAGTAGAACTAAAGTATCTTTAACGCAATTTTAAACAACAAGTAAATAGTAGACATTGTGTGAACAAGGTCTTAAAAAAATGCTATGGTATTCATGTGTTTAATTGATTTGTTGATTTTTTTAGGGATTAAGCAATAAGGGTGCTGTGTACCCCATACTTATTAATAAAGTGGAGTGGATATTTGGGGGCCTCCTTATTTTAAATGTTGTTTTTCATGCCAGACCCCTATCTAGAATAAGCGCAGTGGACCACATTCTTTTTTTTGGTGGGGTAGGTTTATCTCTAAAAAAATGATACCATTATTATTGACTAAGACTGTGTTTCTCAACTCCAGTCCTCAAGGCACCTCAACAGGTCATGTTTTCAGGCTTCCCATAATTTTGCACAGGTGATTCGATCAGTTTCACTGCCTTAGTAATTACCACAGCCATTTCACCTGAGGGAAATCCTGAAAACATGACCTGCTGGGGCACCTTAAGGACTGGAGTTGAGAAACACTGGTCTAAGATAAGGGCCTTGTATAGATTTTGAGCTCCCCACTCAAAACCTATACAAGGCCCTTATCTTTGATAATATTAATTGTACTTTTTTAGAGATTACCTGTTTTGGTATTTTGTTTGCTTTATTTTTAAAGGACCTGTGGACTGGTATGTCCCAGATGGGGGCTGGGCACCCTTTCTTTCCCCTCCATTTCTGTCCACCCTGCATGTCTGGATAAGGTCCTGGTGTATATTTGTGGACTCCATTAAAAAATGCATAACAGATGCTTTTTAAAGAAAGGTGTCTGGTGCACATTTTTGAAAAGGGACTCCACAAAAAAAGTGTAGACTTCTTCTTCAAAATCCATAGCAGACCTTTTGTCTTGGAATGCAGCCTGGCTGGCCAAAGAAGTAAGGGGGGAGTAAATGTGTGGCCTTCTTCCTGAATCATACTAGGCCACATACCCACAAAATGGGGAGGGTACCTTGTCAAGGGCTTCATGCCCACAACCCTGGCCCAGCAGATGTGGGGGTTTGTGGGTGGAGGGATTTATTGAAACCTGGAAGCCCTTTTAAGATAAGTTCCCCAGATATCTGCCCCCTATGTACATGAATATCACTTGTTACTCATTCACAAAAATAAAAATTAAACAGTAGAAAAAAAGTCCTACAATGAACAATGCCCCAACCATTTGAAAACACAAAACATGGTGACCCACACCAACAATCCTTTCCTGCTGGACTCTCACTGCAAATGACATCTTCTTGGCCAATTGCTGATTGTCAGCAAATTGACCTGTGATGCAATCTGTTGTAAATTGACCACATGTGGTCATGTCCATATCCAGTCAATGACCTCACCCAGAATCCCCCAGCAGTAATAGCTGCAATCTTTTGGGTCTTGCTTTGAGTGACTTCCTCTCTGCTCACTGACCAGAGGTGGTCACTGGCTCAGCACTGATACCTTTAATAGATAGCTCTGATTGGATAAGATAAAGATCATGACCTTACTGCCCCTCATCTCCACCTCATCCGAACAAAGAACACCTTGTATTCATTAAAAAATACTGTGAATGGCAGTAGTGCCTAGCAAGCAACCCCTTTAGCCAGTGTGCAAAGGGGAAGCTACTCGGAACATCACTATCATTGTAGGATCACTGTAATAGCACCAGTCAATGTCTAAGCTGGACCAATGTAAGTATGTAAAGTTTAGCCTTAAGTCTTGTTTAGTTACTAAAGAAATGGAGACATTGCAAAGAAACTATTCACTTTGCTCAGCAAGTATGGTTTGTTCACTTCAGTTACCCAACTGTTTCTAATAATGTGCAAGAAAAAAATAAAGTGTTTAACATTTCATTTGCAATATATTATGTGTGCAAAATGAACATAGGTTAACCCTATTTGCCATTATTCACCTTGTAAAGTGAACTTGCATTTTGCTAAGTTAAATTAGCCCCAGCATATCTTCTCAGAGTTCGAGTTTCCTGTAAACTCTGCAGTTGCAATAAACACCCCCCCTCTTTTTTTTGCCCCAGGCAGTGACAGTGGGGGTTACTTACGAAAGTCAAATCCACTTTGCACTACAAGTGCAAACTACAAGTGAAAAGTGCACTTAAAATTGCACTGAAAGTGCACTTGGAAGTGCAGTTGCTGTAAATCTGAGGGGAAGCTCTGCTGATTTTATCATCCAATCATGTGCAAGCTAAAATGCTGTTTTTTAAAAATTTTCCTTGCATGTCCCCCTCAGATCTACAGCGACTGCACTTCCAAGTGCACTTTCAGTGCAGTTTCAAGTGCAGTTTGCACTTGTAGTGCAAAGTGGATTTGCCTTTAGTAAATAACCCCCAGTGTACTTGATTACACTAAACTAATTACTTATTTTGCTTTACATATTTTTATTTATTCGTCTCATAGCTCATTACTTCAAGCTGAAGTTGAAACACTCAAAAAAAATAATGGGTGGGAGCAGTTACTCTTCTCCCCTACTTCCAAACACCTTCCTCTGGCTGCATTCGTTTTCATATGTCAGGCTAAAAACATCTTGCCAGAAATGCAGTGTCACTGTGTGATCAAATTAAGGACAGAGATTTTGTCATTTTTGTGTAAATCACTGGTTCAATCATTCTACCATGTAAAGAAGATAAACAAATGCAGGCATGTTTGAATTCCAGCCTGTGTGACAACCATGGCTCCATCCATAAATACAATAAAGAAATTAATGTAGACACTCAGGGACAGGAAGTACATTATTTTCAGCATGACCCATTTGACAATACAGCTGTCCAAAGGTATCTCTGTTGCTTTTCCGTCCAGAATGGAGACATCATAAGATAAAAAGTATATTATTTGCTGGAGCTTATTTGCTGGAGCACCATGTAGACATAATGGGAAAAAAAAGCCTGATAAAAAAAACGAATGCAGCCATCATATCTAAGGATTGGTAAGCTGCCTTATATATATATCCCTTTCATGACTAAGCCTATTTTTGACATTTGGTGTTTACAAGTTAAAATCCGTATTTTTTGTTAGAAAATTACTTAGAACCCCCAAACATTATATATATATATATATATATATATATATATATATATATATATATATATTTTAGCAGAGAATCTAGAGAATAAAATGGCGATTGTTGCAATATTTTATGTCACACGGTATTTATGCAGCAGTTCAACTTTTTGGGAAAAGGTACACTTTCAAACATTTAAAAAAAATGACAGGGGGCGTGTCCGGACATCCAGCAAGGAGGACGTATGGAAGCTGAGCTCCACACATTCAGCTGGAAATCCACAGCCATCCTTGCCTAATTCAGCCTGGAGAAACCTCAGCTCTCTAGGAATATCATCCAGACACCCCCAACTGTCCTTTTGGCCGATTATTACCAGAACCTGACCGGCCCCACCAGATCCTATTAGGCCTGAAGCTAGGCCCACACCGCAGAGACCTATCGCCATCTTGGTCTCGGCGGATCGCTCGGATCCTTCTACTCTCCTCTCCCGTGAGCCCGGGAGCCACTGGCCTACAGCTAATATAATAGCTGCCGCTACACCAGAGAGCCGTCTAGAGGAGGATTGAAGCCCTGGGACACCCAGATCTAAGCTCCGGCTTCCGCGGCCTGACGCCATCTTGCAGCCTGCTGCTCCGGACCTTCACATCTTACATCCATCTGATGCAGTGAGTAGCAGGCCTTCTGGCCACTTAAATGTCCCCCTGAAGGTGACTGCGCAGTGGTGGGGTTCAGTTCCCTGATCCGGTCGGAGGAACTTAAGACATTTACAGAGCGGTGTTTGCTAGGTCAGCCGCCGGCCCTGGGAAAGTCCGCGGCTTCGGCCTACCCTCGGTAGTCGGCGGCCATCTTGCTGCTCCCAGTACACCCCATCTCTCCTCTATAATAAGAGCTGGCACAAATATCAACCCGACATACACTGCAACTACAGGGGTCACTACTGCTACACTCATTGAAGAAATATTGGCCAATTTGAAGATTATTATTTAGTTAAGAAAGAAGAAAAAAAAAAAGAAAAAAAAAATTTTTTTTTATTATGGACTTTTTTTTTTGTTTGTTCTCATTTTAACATTAGAAAAAAGGGGCGTGGCTTGGCGCGCAATGTGTAAGACCGCACCGTGACTGAACTCCGGGATGCTGTGAGGCCCGGGTCCCAATTACCGCCGCTCTGAAAACGATTATGTCCGCTCGGCTAAGGAGGGCGACACATGGACACACTCTCCGCTCTCTGATTACCCCTAAAAAGAAAACCTTCCCAGGAAACCTCAGCAAGTTTAGATACAGCGGAGGTGGGAAATCTACCAAGATGGCGCTGACACACAGACACAGCATGGAGGAAGACATAGAAGACGACGAGGTGTCCCTGCCAGCATCTGAAGACTCTGCAGGTAATTTTGATAAAGACAAACCTCTGACCTACGCTACCATGACCGACATAGCTGCAGATATCAAAAGATCATTTACCTCAGCTATAACAGACATTAAAACGGAGCTATTGAAACTTTCTGAACAAATGGCTGTATCTGAGCGCGCTGGGAGGAGGAGAGATAAAGCGCTGTCCAGATTAGACGACATTACCAATGCACATAACCAACATCTAATCGACATGAACAGACACTTAGAAGATTTAGACAACTGAGGAAGAAGGCACAACATAAGAGTACGTGGAATTCCAGAAAATGTTAATCCAGACCAAATCAAGCCTGCACTGACCTCCATATTCAACGGCCTTTTAAATAGGCCTGAACACTCTCCCATAGATTTTGATAGAGCCCACAGAGCTCTCAGACCTAGAGCTCCAGATGATAATCCTCCCAGGGACATCATATGTTGCCTTCCCAATTTCAGTTTAAAGGAAGAAGTATTACAAAAAGCAAGGTCCAATGACCAGATCTTGTTTAATGATAACACAATACAACTATTTCAAGACCTATCACCCATAACACTGAAAAACAGAAGGGCACTGAAACCTCTCCTAGAGGTTCTAAAAGAAAGGAACATAAATTACAGATGGAAATTTCCTTTTGCTCTCCAAGCTTCATACATGGGCAAACAATACACACTCAGAACCCCCAATGAACTGAACAGATTTTGTGAAAACCTTCAAATTACACCAGTAGCATTGCCTGACTGGTACTCGGAATTTTTGCTTCCTCCTGAAATTACCAACCCTCCAGCCTTCGGCGGAACAGATATGTTCCATACACCCTCCCAGCAGGGAAAAAATCGCAGAAACGCCAACAGAAACAGTTATGACTTTCCTTCTTCCTCCAAAAGCGCCAAAAGTCAAAGATTAAAATAAACCTGATTTACCGAACACTCACAATCCAACCATTGCGACATTTACCTGGATTATACATAAGTCAGCCTATTGATCTTCCGCTCATCCCCTTTCACCACAATTACCAATTTTTGGTTCCTATTCTATCCCTTGGAGAAGAGAAAGAGGGAAGGAAGGGAAAGGAGAAATTTCTTTTTTTTCCTTTTTCTTTTTTTTTTCAATACCTCTGCCTCAAATCCTCACTAATATGCTGACCAAAGCCGAAAGCACTAAAACTGCTGCAGGATTCCTTCTCTGAACATCCACTAGAGGGCAATCCTACACAACAGTTAACATCCTACTCTAACTTCTAAAGATCCCTCCCTGGGAATACACAAAGCTCAATACCTACTGGAAATATCCCCTACTATCTGCACTTATTAAAAAACGTAGGTCTACATAGATGAAGAGGGATTCAAGGGATAAGAGACACATATTGTATATACCCATCATGTGAGATCTTATACATGCAGATCTGGAAGCAGATTCTAGCACTGAATCCCTCCCACATCCGCTTCCACTGAAGAATTCATCAGATATGGGAATTTACCTGGATGACAACCAGACTCTCAATATTAATCCACACTTAATAACTTTTCTTTCTCGAACATCACGGGACACAGAGCCACAGTAATTACTGATGGGTTATATAGGTATCACTGGTGATTGGACACTGGCACACCCTATCAGGAAGTTCAACCCCCTATATAATCCCTCCCCCTTGCAGGGATACCTCAGTTTTTACGCCAGTGTCTTAGGTGATGGACGTGTAAAGATGTCCTGTGCTGAGCTCCAAAGGGAATATCGTAAGATCCTATACTGGGGCAAGCCAGGTGAACCGGATCCATTCAAAGTGTCTTTTCATGGCCGAATTGAATGGTACCCGGGCCTCGTGTCCGAAGAAACGAGGTTTTACCCGTAATGCTTCTCTTTTTAGAGAGCTGGACCCCGCAGATCAGAAAATGGCTTTAAACTTCCTAATTTCTGGCGAGGTGCTTTACGGTCCCAGAACTGTTGGATCCCCCTACTGATGGAGGCCCCAGTCTCTGACGGTTTTTTCAAACGGAGCCCACCATGAGAGGTGAAGATTGGGTCTGTGTAAACAGCACCCTGCGGCTGGATAAGGTAAGAGGAGATTCCACAGAATTTTTGAGTTCTAGTGGCTTTTCTCCTTTAAGGTAAATGCATGCTATGCCTATTGTGACCACCGGGGGCTGCCAAGAGCACAAACCTACACATGCTGACTGACTGTCTCAGGTGTTCAGTGCTGATTATGTCCCAGCATCTCAAAGCAGGCTGCAAGCAGGTAAGGTGGAAAGGGGGATTTCTCATGTTTGAATGTTCCCCCCAGGCTAGAGAGGGGCCACAGGGGTCTAGAAAGTGGTTATACCACCCGGGCTCTGCGGCCTAATGGCCACCATCTCTGAAGATAGCCGTTCAGGCAGATCTTGTTACCAGTCTCCCTCCTTCCCCCCCCCATCCCCAGCCTTTTCTCCAGAAGCATGACAGGAGAGTCGGCAGTGCGGGAAGCGCTCGTTTTTTTCAAAAGGGGGGGGGCGGTAGTGGAGGGGCCGGGATGTCAGCACAGAGTGTTTAGACTCCCACTCAGGCCAGCTGCAGGCTATTAAAGGCACTCTGTACAGGTGCACTCAGCCTTCTGAGAGACACAGAGCTGACGGTCGCATGTAAGGTGGGACACAGGCATTCTCCTAGGCAGCATTTACTGAAGTAACACCAGACTGAGCATTGGGTAGCAAGGCTTTTAGTCAGACTACATCGCTCAGCGGGCAGTGTTCATTTGTATACCTCACACCTTGTTGCTTTGCACTATGGGTAGAAGAGGTTCAAGCACCCCAGGAACCAGAGACACTAGGGGATCTCTTTCAGGTTCTGAGGGCCCCCTGTCGGCAGCATCCTCCCCCCCTAAAGATGGGCCAGGGACGGCTAGCCAGGGAGAACCATCGGGGTCAGGGGCTACACCTGCTTCTGGCACTTCAGCCCCTGTATATATTACACAAGAGGAAAGATTAATGGCCGTGATTACGTCTTCACTCAGTGGAAGAAAACGCACTAGGCTTTCCTCTGTTCCCCAAGACCCTCAGACAGAGGAGCTCTGGGATAAAGGAGACGAATCCCTTTCAGAGGATCGGGATGGGATGGATGATTCCTCTTCGGAGGATTCAGGTGGAGAGGGACCCTCTGCGACTTCCCAAGAGGAGAAAGTCTTAGTGCAGATCCTCACTGGATTGGTCCGCTCCACATTTAAGTTGCCCATACCTGAAACTGCTAAAGAATCCTCTTCTGCTTTGGCATCACTGAAACCTTTCCAAGCAGCACATGCTTTTCCTGTTCATACTTTACTTGAAAAGCTTATTTATTCTGAGTGGGATCACCCAGACAAATGTTTTTTTCCGCCGAGAAAGTTTTCAACACTTTATCCGATGGAAGAAAAGTTTATTAAAATGTGGGGAATACCGGCTATTGATGCCGCCATTTCCTCCGTAAATAATAGCCTGACTTGTCCTGTAGACAATGCTCAGATGCTCAGGGATCCTGTAGATAAAAGGATGGAATCCCTATTGAAGGATGTTTTCTCCTTAGCAGGATCAGTGGCCCAACCTGCAGTAGCAGTGATTGGAGTCTGTCAATACTTAAGAGACCATGTTAAGCAGGTCATCAAAGTATTACCTGAACAGCAGGCCCAGGGGTTTGCTAACCTTCCAGCGGCCTTATGCTTTGTGGTTGACGCCATTAGAGATTCTATCGTGCAAACCTCCCGTCTTTCACTGGGGTTGGTGCATATACGTAGAATCCTATGGTTGAAAAATTGGTCAGCCGAAGCACCATGTAAGAAGCTACTGGCTGGGTTTCCATTTCGTGGTGCAAGGTTGTTTGGAGAGGACTTGGATAACTATATCAAGAGAATCTCTTGTGGGAAAAGCACTCTCTTACCTGTCAAGAAGAAGAGTAAGCGTCCCTCTTTCAAACGGACTCTTTCCCCAGCGCCGGGGGCTTCAGCCTCCAGGCAGTCTCGACGGCCACCTCCATCGTGGTCCAGAGACAAGAGTCAACCCCAGCGACAAAAGAAGTCCTGGGGAAAGAAGCCTACTAGGCAAAACACTAAGAACTCTGCATGAGGGGGCGCCCCCGCTCACTCGAGTGGGGGGAAGACTGCGACAGTTCTCAGAGCTCTGGCATGAGGACTTCCAGGACAGATGGGTAGTCTCCACGGTAACCTTAGGGTACAAGCTGGAGTTTCAGGAATTCCCTTCTCCTCGGTTCCTCAGATCAAATGTTCCCAGAGACCCAGAGAAGAAGCAGTCGCTCCTTCTAGCGTTAGAGCGACTTTTGTCGCAGGAGGTCATTATGATAGTTCCCGCAAAGGACCAGGGATTGGGCTTCTATTCCAACCTTTTTACGGTCCAAAAGCCAAATGGGGATGTCAGGCCCATTTTGGACTTAAGGGATCTGAACCGATTCCTAAGGATTCAATCCTTCCGCATGGAATCAATTCGAACAGTAGTTCCCACCCTGCAGGGAGGAGAATTTCTGGCATCAATAGACATCAGAGATGCATATCTGCATGTGCCCATTTTTCCTGCTCATCAGAAGTTTCTGCGCTTCGAGGTAGGAGGGCGCCATTTCCAGTTTGTGGCTCTGCCTTTTGGGATAGCCACTGCACCTCGAGTGTTCACAAAGATATTGGCTCCTCCTCTGGCCAGATTAAGGGCTCAGGGTATAGCTGTCATAGCATACCTAGACGACCTGCTCTTGATAGACCGGTCGGTAGCCTCTTTGAATGGAAACTTGAGGACCACGGTCAGGTATCTAGAACACCTGGGTTGGATCCTCAACTTAGAAAAGTCTTTCCTAAAACCAGTAAGAAGACTGGAGTATTTAGGTCTGATTATAGATACAAGCCAGGAGAAAATATTTCTACCCCAGGCAAAGATCACTGCTTTGAGAGAGCTGATTCTGACAGTAAGGACCAAGAAGGGTCCCTCAGTCCGCCTTTGTATGAGGCTACTAGGGAAGATGGTGTCTTCATTCGAAGCAGTTCCCTATGCTCAGTTTCACTCAAGAATGCTGCAACACAGTATTCTGTCGACCTGGAACAAGAAGGTTCAGGCATTAGACTTTCCGATGCACCTGTCGCATGCGGTGCGTCAGAGCCTCAATTGGTGGCTCATACCCGAAAATCTGCAGAAGGGGAAATCCTTTCTACCGCTTACCTGGACGGTGGTAACAACAGATGCCAGTCTGTCAGGTTGGGGAGCAGTTCTGGAACAGGCTGCGGTCCAAGGGGTATGGTCCAAGACAGAGAGGACCTTACCCTTTAACATTCTGGAGATCCGGGCGATACATCTAGCTCTAAAAGCCTGGACTATCAGGCTACAGGGTTGTCCGGTCAGGATCCAGTCCGACAATGCCACAGCAGTGGCTTATGTCAATCATCAGGGAGGCACCCGGAGCCGAGCTGTTCAAAAAGAGGTGAACCAGATCTTAGTCTGGGTAGAGATGCATGTGCCATGCATATCGGCAGTTTTCATCCCGGGAATAGAGAATTGGCAGGCGGACTATCTAAGTCGCCAGCAGTTACTTCCAGGGGAATGGTCTCTGCATCCCGACGTCTTTTGGGCCATATGCCAAAGATGGGGGGTTCCAGATGTAGATCTCTTTGCATCCCGATTCAACAAAAAGATAGACAGATTTGTGGCAAGGACAAAAGATCCTCTTGCATGCGGGACGGATGCGTTGGTGGTTCCGTGGCATCGGTTCTCACTGATTTACGCATTCCCGCCTATTCTGCTACTACCACGACTCCTTCGCAGGATCAGGCAGGAAAGGAAGTCGGTACTTCTGGTGGCCCCCGCTTGGCCCAGAAGGACTTGGTATGCAGAAATAGTAAGGATGACGGTGGGTTCCCCGTGGACCCTACCGGTACGCCCAGACCTGTTATCTCAGGGTCCAGTGTTCCATCCTGCCTTACAAATGCTAAATTTGACGGTTTGGCTATTGAGACCCACGTTCTGAAGAGTCGTGGGCTCTCAGGTCCTGTCATATCTACCTTGATTAATGCAAGGAAGCCAGCTTCCAGGATGATTTATCATAGAGTCTGGAAGGCTTATATAACCTGGTGTAAATCCAGAGGTTGGCATCCCAGGAAATATGTCATAGGTAGAATCCTTGATTTTCTACAGATGGGATTAGAGATGAAGCTGGCCTTGAGTACCATCAAGGGCCAGGTTTCTGCTTTATCAGTATTATTTCAGCGGCCACTTGCTTCGCATTCTTTGGTCCGAAACTTTATGCAGGGGGTGATGCGTCTTAATCCTCCGGTTAAAGCGCCCCTAAACCCCTGGGACTTGAATTTGGTCCTGGCTGTGTTACAGAAACAGCCTTTTGAACCAATAAGTCAGATTCCTTTGGTCTTGTTGACAAGGAAATTAATTTTTCTGGTGGCCATCTCTTCTGCTAGAAGAGTATCAGAATTAGCAGCTCTTTCCTGTAAGGAGCCTTATTTGATTATACACAAGGATAGAGTGGTACTACACCCTCATCCTAGTTTTTTACCGAAGGTGGTTTCTGATTTTCATTTAAACCAAGACATTGTTCTACCTTCCTTTTTTCCAGATCCCTGTTCTCCGGAAGAGAGATCTCTACATTCGTTGGATGTAGTAAGAGCAGTTAAGGCCTATCTAGGGGCAACTACTCAGATCCGCAAGACGGATGTTTTGTTTGTGCTGCCAGAGGGTCCCAATAGAGGACAGGCAGCGTCAAAAGCTACCATTTCTAAATGGATTCGACAGTTGATCATTCAAGCTTATGGTTTGAAACAGAAGATTCCTCCGTTTCAGATCAGGGCACATTCCACAAGGGCTATTGGTGCTTCTTGGGCAGTGCATCACTGGGCCTCTATGGCTCAAATCTGCAAGGCCGCAACCTGGTCTTCAGTTCATACATTCACCAGATTCTATCAGGTGGATGTGAGAAGGCATGAGGATATCGCCTTTGGGCGTAGTGTGCTGCAGGCAGCGGTACAGGGTCCTCAGGTCTGATTGCACCCTACTTGGTCGTGGTTCCCCCCCCTCAGGTAGCATTGCTCTGGGACATCCCATCAGTAATTACTGTGGCTCTGTGTCCCGTGATGTTCGAGAAAGAAAATAGGATTTTTAAAACAGCTTACCTGTAAAATCCTTTTCTTTCGAAGGACATCACGGGACACAGAGGTCCCGCCCCTCTTCTAATACACTATATTGCTTGGCTACAAAACTGAGGTATCCCTGCAAGGGGGAGGGATTATATAGGGGGTTGAACTTCCTGATAGGGTGTGCCAGTGTCCAATCACCAGTGATACCTATATAACCCATCAGTAATTACTGTGGCTCTGTGTCCCGTGATGTCCTTCGAAAGAAAAGGATTTTACAGGTAAGCTGTTTTAAAAATCCTATTTTCTTTCACAGAAGCTATAAATGCCTACAAAAATAAATTCTTAAAACCAAGAAACTGTTACCAACTGAACAGGCTTCTTCAGTCGGGTTTAACTCTGTATCCAGAAACAAGGGTGAAATACACTCAACATTTACCACGAGACTGTGAACCATAGCTAGAAGTTTAAGTATTCGGCCCACTTGTGACATCTCTAGCCATACAGTGAATACACAGATATACGGGTGATGCTTGCCAATTTGCAACACCCCATCCTTTCACTGTAGGAACTTCAAATACCACCAGACTGAAAGGACTTCGGATAATATGAGACCTCGCATGCCTGGACTTACCCTTTCTTAAGCATTGGAGAGGAAGCTTCCAAGTGAATCTGCTTACAGATCCTTCATTTTACATCAGGTCGCAGAGTCAGACATAACTCCATATAGCTTGTTTGAACTTGAACCATAGAATACTAATACAAAAGTTCTAAGCTTTACACAGAACTTTTTGAGTTTCTGATCCTGAGACATACTTAAACATAAGAATAGATTAGACCATCCAACTCACTTCAAGTTATTAGATTATACTAGACTAGAACAGAGAATACCTTGCTAAACTCAGGGTTAAGGTATCACGATGTTAACTGTTAATTGGTTTGAAAGGTTTTGATTCCTCTCTTATTATTCTTTTTTCTTTTTCAAATGTTTTACATGTTAACCGCCTTTTTCATCCCATACAGAACATCACTAAATGTATGTAACAGACGGGATGAACGGCATGTTTTTTCCATATTTACAGGTATCTGTCTTATATTCTCTTCTTTAACACTTAAGCAGGTTGTCGCCCTTAGTGGCTGACCGGTTTGCGGTCGGCGATATTTCTACATGATAATAAGCGGCCTAAAACTCACCTCTCACACTATCTTTTTAACATACCCGGGTCTTGCAGTGTCCTGCGAGACAGACCCAAATACCAAACTCACAAACAATAACAAACAACATATAACGACACTAACGCGCCTCCCACTTTCCCCCCAGAGTACATAGTAGTACCTATTATAACTAGGTCACTAACTAGCTCCTCACTCTCTAGGTGAGATTAGAGCACACACTCAACCACCCCTTTTTCAACCCACCCCAACTTATCCTACCTCCCTTGTCCCCCCTTTTCTCACCTGGAGTACGCCAAAAGAGACCAGAACATCTCATATAATAATAACTATTAGACAAAAACCACTAGACTCAACATATACACCTGAATTTCCTAACAACCTACATTATGGCATATAAATTCCTGGGAAAAGCACCAACTTTAATTTCCCACAATGTCAACGGCCTGAACATACCCGAAAAAAGAACAAAAATGCTCAAAGAATTGAAAAAACTATGCCGTCAATTGTGTTTTTACAAGAAACACATTTTAAAAGCAAACATATACCCAAATTCACAGACAACATATTTACAGAAATGTACCACGCCACTAACCCTTTAGCCAAAACAAAAGGAGTATCAATCCTCATTAACAAAAACTCCCCCTTCAAAATGCAACAAAAACTTGTAGATCCAGAAGGACGCTATCTTTTCCTTAAAGGAGAATGGGCAGGATCACCCGTCACATTAGCTAACGTATATTTCCCAAACTCTACCCACATCCCATTTTGTCGTAAAATCATAGACGAACTAAAATGGTTTGCTGAGGGATGTATAATATTGGGTGGAGACTTCAATGTACCCCTCTCCCCCCAAAAAGACATATCAACAGGTCACACCATCCTAACATACAGAATCCTCAGACGCCTTAAATTACTCTTAAACTCCTTATCACTAGTAGACACTTGGAGACTCACCCACACGAATGAGAGAGACTACACCTTTTTCTCAAACCCACACAAACGATACTCCCGTATTGACTTAATTTTCGTTTCACAGAGAGATCTAAACAAACTAGAAGCAGCAGAGATAGGCATAGTCGCTCTCTCAGACCATGCCCCCACGGCTATATCTATGCGACTTGACTCACCCCAACAAACGACCTTTAATTGGAGACTCAATGCATCACTTCTAACTGACCAACGAGTGAAAGACGAAATGCAGAATACTTTGACTGATTACTTTAGGAATAACCTAGATACAGATACCAACCCTTTGACTAATTGGGAAGCTCACAAAAGCGTTATAAGAGGTCATCTAATGAAATGGGGGGTCTAGATTAAAAAGAAAGAAAGAAAAGGAAATTTCCAAACTGACCTCACAAATAGCAAAATTAGAAACTCTTCACAAACAATCTCTCTTAATCTCAACAGAGGAGGAATTGATCCGTTGTAGGAACTCCCTAAAATCATTACTAGACCTGAAGACTAAAAAAGCACTTTTCTTCAAAAAAAGCATATTTTTTGAATATGGGGACAAAAGTGGGAAACTACTAGCCAAAGCTCTCAAAGATTTGACACAAGCCGGAAAAGTACATGCCATACGAGACAAAGACGGAATACTTAGACATAAACCTACTGATATTGCGGACCTGTTCCATAAATTTTACTCAAAATTATACAACCTCCCTGAAACGCATAAACCCCCACATCTAACCATGACGAAACAAGAAATGATACATCAATTTTTGAAAAACAGCAAAATACCCTTACTTCCCCAAGTTGACATAAATAAACTAGAGGAACCTATCTCCACAAATGAATTACTAGAAGCCATTAAAGATCTTAAGACAGGGAAAAGCCCAGGCCCAGACGGCTTTACCTCACAATATTACAAAACATACACTCAAGCTCTAATTAAACCCCTTATCTCAGCTTTCAATTACCTGGCAAAACACAATCACGACCACGATTCGTTCCTCATGGCCCATATCGCAGTAATCCCCAAACCTGACAAAGACCATACAGACTGCGCCAACTACAGACCTATTTCTTTACTAAATATAGACTTAAAAATCTTAGCCAACATACTGGCAAATAGACTGAAACCCCTCCTCCCAAAGATCATTGGCCCAGAACAAGTAGGTTTCATGCCAGGCAGAGAGGCACGTGACAATACAACCAAAGCACTTAGCTTAATTCACCATGCTCACAACTCTAAGATAAAAGGACTCCTTCTCTCTACAGACGCCGAGAAGGCTTTCAATAGAGTCTCTTGGGACTATATGATGTCTACTTGCTCCCATATTGGACTAAATGAAAGTATGCTATCTTGGATCTCAGCACTCTATCGAAATCCCCAAGCTAAAATCAAAGTCAACAATATTCTCTCTGACCCAATTAAAATACGAAACGGGACTCGTCAAGGCTGCCCTCTTTCACCCCTTCTATTTATTATTTCTTTAGAACCCCTAATAAGAACAATCAAATTATCTACAGACATCAAAGGTTTCAGAGTAGGAGACAAAGAATATAAAATTGCCGCCTATGCGGATGATCTCTTATTTTTCTTGACACAACCACATATCTCTATTCCAAACCTTGAGAAACACTTCAAAATCTTCAGCTTTATCTCCAACTTCAAAATTAACAAATCCAAGTCTCAGGCACTGAACATTAATTTGCCAATAGACCAACTCAATTTAATGAAAGACAATCATAATTATAAATGGGAACAAAATACCTTGAAATATCTAGGGATAAATCTAACCAGCAATATAGACTCGCTATATTCTTATAATTACAAACCCCTTCTTACCACACTGAATAGAGACCTTCAAAAATGGTCAACCAAATCTTTCTCTTGGTTCGGCAGAGCTTCAATTCTAAAAATGACAATTCTACCGAGATTACTTTATCTTTTCAACACACTCCCCATCAAAATTCCCGAAACCTTCTTTACCAACCTTCTCAGAACACAAAGACGCTTTCTTTGGGCTGATAGAAAACCCAGAATAAATCTCAATTTACTATCACTACCCAAGCATAAAGGGGAATAGGACTCCCAAATTTTAAAAAATACCACCAAGCATCTCTCATCACGAGAATCATTGACTGGCACTGCCATAGCTTAAATAAAGACTGGATCCAACTAGAACAAGCTCTAAGCCCCCTCAACCTAACCTTTTATCCATGGTCCATACATTCTAAAACGGATAAGACTATAAAACATCCCCTAATCGCAAACACACTTGAAGTGTGGCATAAGGTAGCTCGTACTCATAACTTAGCCTCAATCCCTGGTCCACTGACTCCTGTAACCAATAACCCTGACTTTATTCCAGGTCTATACCTGAAGAACATGCCGACCCGCACAGCCTCCCAATGCCTGGTAAACTCTAAGATCAAACCCCTAGACATACTCAAAACAGAGTGGGAAGGATCACCTCCTGGCTTATGGCTTTATATGCAACTCAAAAGCTTCCTGTTAAATAGCAAACACAGAGCATTTTACAGCTTACCATTACTCCCTCTAGAAGAACTATGCTTTAAAAGATCACCAGTAACTAATACCACTTCTCTAGCTTACTGTTTGTTAAATCAAAAACAGCACTCAGATGACTTAAAACATAAAGAAAAGTGGGAAAAAGATTTAAAAACTAAGATTTCCTCTAAACAATGGGAGAATGCCTGTATAATGACTCATAAATGCTCTTTAAGCACAAAATATCAGGAGATCTCTTACAAAATACTCACCCAGTGGTATATCACACCACATAGGGCCAGGAGGTGGTCCCCTACAACCTCAGACACCTGTTGGCGTTGCGGGGCAGATGTTGGTAACTTTTTACACATATGGTGGGAATGCCCACCACTACATGTTTTCTGGGAAACAGTAATAAAATGGACTAAATTCATTACAGATTCTAAAATTGAATTTAATGCTGCCACTTGCCTAATAAACGTAAATGAACTCTCCATAAGCAGATATAAAAAATCCCTTTCTAGGCATCTACTACTAGCTGCTAAAACACTTATACCCCTCCATTGGAAGACCACACACATCCCAAATATTAAAGATTGGTTAGAAAGAATAAACTATATATACAAGATGGAGGAGATCGCCGCTATGAAGAAAGAAAATAGCATGAATTTCAATCACACCTGGCAACCATGGTTATTATTTGTCCACTCTTCTGTTTTTAATTCCCTCACTAACTAATACCTCTTAAGAAACAGACTGCTGCTCCAATATAAGATTGCTCTTTGCCACCTTATGATCTAACACTACCTAAGCCTTCCTTTAATGTTGGTTAATGATTATATTAACTTATGTACTTAACTGTAACAATTTTCAAATGCAGCCTTTCACTAATGTGAGATTATTATTATTATTATTATTTTCTATTGTACTCCTCTTTCTGCCCCTTTCTCCCTACCCTCCTTCTTTCCTTCCTACCCCCCCCACTCCACCCCCTTCCCCTCTTCTGTCCCCCCCTTTTTTTTTTTTCCGCTCCCCCCCTCCATCTATACCTCAATCATTTCTCTCCCTGAAAAAAAAGAGTTTATAAATATATTCATAAACTCCAAAAGTTACTTACTCAGCCACATGACGAAAGTTCACATGCAAGCATCAGATACTATATGTAACTCCTTTAAGTATAGATAATTGTTTTGCTTTCTAAACTGTATTGTATGCAGTTAATTGTAACATCACAAGCTTTAATAAACCTTTGATTGTGAAAAAAAAAAAAAAAAAAAAAGAAACAGTAAAGTTAGCCCAATTTTTTTGTATAATGTGAAAGATCATGTTACGCCGAGTAAATAGATATCAACATGTCACGCTTTATAATTGCACGCACTCGTGGAATGGCGATAAACTATGGTACCTAAAAATCTCCATAGGCGACGCTTTAAATTTTTTTAATGGTTACCAGGTTAGAGTTACAGAGAAGGTCTAGTGCTAGAATTATTGCTCTCGCTCTGACGATCATGGCGATACCTCACATGTGTGATTTGAACACCGTTCACTTATGCAGCGCAACTTCCGTATGCGTATTCTTTACTGCGTGAGCCCGCGGGGACAGGGGCGCTTTAACATTGTTTTTTCTCTTATGTATTTTATTTATTTTTATATTAATAAATTGTGTTAAAAAAAAATGTGATCACTTTTGTAATGTAAGCATTCCTTGTGACAGTAATAGGCGGTGACAGGTACTCTTTATGGAGGGATCGAGATAATTTGCACTTCAAATTATTCAGATCGCAATTTTCTGTGATTCTGATTACTGTATATTTTTTTAAAACCGGCTCCATTGGCAGCCGAGTAAACAGGAAGTAACATCATGATGTCGCTTCCATGTTTACATTCAGGAGACTGGAACAAAGCCATTTCTGGCTTTTTTCCAGTCTGTGGCTAGCCGCTGGAGGCGGCGGATTGTTGATCGGGTCTCCCAGTGGATCGGGAGGCCCGTTGAGAGGGGCGGGAGGTGGAGGGAGGTGGAGGGAGACGGCGGGAGGGGGGGACGTCCCCTCCCGCTCCTCCGGTATAACAGCCGAGTGGCTTTTAGCCGCATCGGTTTTTATCCCTGGAAAGTCGATCACCGGCTCTAAAAAAAATGGTACCAGGATGATGCCTGCAGCTGCGGGCATCATTCCAGTATAACCCCCAAAAGCCGATTGGCCGCACATCTGCGTATGGTCAGCGGGAAGGGGATATATATATATATATATATATATATGTAAAAGTATAAGCTAAAAAAAAATACAAATTACCGTAAAACAAACATGTTACCAGTATAGTCTCTCTTTGAAATTATTTGTCTCTCATTCTACTATTTGTATCTCATTCGACCCACCATATATATATATATACACTGGGGCAATGCGGCTCTGTTGTGTGAAACAACGTACCTGTACGTCGTTTCATGCAATAGATAGTGTGGGCACACTGCACGGAGGAGCCAATGCACATGCATGCTTCACAGAGAGGCAGAGCGGGGATATAAACAAGGTAGATCCCCATTCTGACAGGGGACAACATGGAGATCTGCTGTTCCCAGTGATTAGGAACAGCAACCTCTGTGTTGTTCCTGTCAGCACTTCCCCCACACAGTTAGAAAGCACTAACAGAGAACACACAAAGTAACCCTTTGATCGCCCCTGATCTTAACCCCTTCCCTGCCAGCGTCATTTATACAGTAATCAGTGCATTTTTTTTAGCACTGATCACCCTATTAATGTCACTGGTCCCCAAAAAAGTGTCACTTAGGGTCAGATTTGTCCACCGCAATATCGCAGTCCCGCTAAAAATTGATGATAACCGCCATAACCAAGTCCATAAATCTATCCCGTAGTTTGTAGACACTATAACTTTTGTGCAAACCAATCAATATATACTTATTGGGATTTTTTACCAAAAATATGTAGAAGAATACATATTGGCCTAAATTGATGAAGATTTTTTTTTTTTTCATTTTTTTTTAATATGTATTATAGCAAAAAGTAAATTTTTTTTTTTTTCAAAATTGTCGGTCTTTTTTTGTTTATAGCGCAAAAAATAAGAACCACAGAGGTGATCAAATTCCACCAAAAGAAAGAAATTTGTTGGAAAAAAAATAAATCAATTTTATTTGGGTACAGCATCGCATACACACACAATTGTCAATTAAAGTAACGCAGTGCCATATAGCAAAATATGACCTGGTCATTAAGGGGATAAATCCTTCTGGGGCTGAATTGGTTAATACTTTGGTGGACATACACATGACAGTGAGGATTTGAGTTGGCTTAAAGCTAAAGTCGATGACCTGGAGAACAGGTCATGATGGAATAATTTGTGGTATACCTGAATCTACCCAACCATTACAGCTGCAACAATATGGGGCTGATTTATTAAAACTGGAGCATGCAAATCTGGTGAATCTCTGTTCCTGCTTACCTCCTAAAGTCCCATGTGATATTCTATTGCATATTCATTTCTACCATATGAAGAAAAATTATTGGAAACCTTTTGCCATTCAGCTCAACATCCTGAGCAACTTTCAAGGCTACAGATGCTCCCTGATCTTTCACAACATACGCTACAACAATGCAGGAATCTCCTGAGCATTACCAAGGCCCTAGAAAACCACAAAATCTGGTATCAATTGAAGTACCCTGTCAAAATTGTCTTCACCAACAGCCAGTAAATCCTTGAATTTGGTTTAAGTCAATTAAAATGACAACCTGTGTAATTAAAATGCATGGTAACTTTTACCTGCTTCAATATATGGTCATTGTGAAATGAGAAATAAGACTTATAAAATAGTATTTCTTCTTAAAAAAATAGGATTTCTATGTTATATTTGACTTCTGCTAAAAACATTGCGATTTGGTTTCCTTGTTAAGTTGTACTGCACATCTAAAGTCATTGATAAATTTGCTTATTTGGGTGTCCATATTTACAGATTATAACAGAAAATTGTATCCCTATCCTATGTCTGTTATTTTGACATAAGTGCTGAGCAAGATTCTTTGTTTAATCATTACTTATGAATGGATAAAGCACAATGACAAGCATGACTTGATAAATAGAACAGTACATCAAACAGTGGGGATCTCGTTTTCATTATATATCTTGACTCTTTGACAGTTTTCACCAAAAGTGAGCATGATCAGCAAACAGGATAGATGATAATTCCCAGGTTTCTGGTAAATTGACCATTATGAGCCCAAGTGCATCAGGATGTAGTGTGTAATAAATGAAGGCACTGAGCCAGTAAGCTAAGCTAATCAGAGAATTTAACTTGACATTAAAAAATAATGAATCAGCTGTTTTGTATGACATAATGACCTATCTTCTAAGATAATTATATGCACAAATACAAGTGCTTATGTATAATGCTAGTGTCATAAATCCATGTTTCTTGACAAGGCAATATTATCTTAATATACTATAATATTAACACACCTCTTTGGAAAACTGAAATGCTTTACAGTTTTCAGTCAGTCCAGTTTTTATGTTTCACGTTCCCTGATTATTCAATTATTTTTCAAAATTTTAACAGTTTCTTGGTTTAAGTGCCCTATTTTTTTATTGTTTTAATTTAGGTCAGTAGTTTATTTTTTTTATAAAAAATCCAAACATTCCTATAACTAAATATGTGTATTTAAACTGAATACAGTATAGTATATTAAGCACAGTATAGTATACTAAGCCAAAGCACTTGACACAGTTCCCCACTGTTGGCTAAAGTATATATTAAGATCTATAGGATTGAGTCTGTTGATTAGAAAATAGGTTTAAAGGCTGTATTCAGACAGTAGTGATTATTGATTCATATTCTGAATGGTCAAAGGTTGTTAGTGATGCACACCAAGGTTCCGTCTTACTTTTTAAACAAAATTATAAATTATATAAAGTTCTGGAGTAAAAGTATAATTACTGTATTTACAGATGTTAACACAATATGAAGTAGAATAAAATCCATACAGGATGTCTCTAATTTAGCAGACCCTAATGTACTGTTTTATGGGGCAACCATGTGGCATATGAGGCTATTGATAAATGTAAAGCTATATTCTTTGAGTGTAAAAACTTGCCTGCATCATATATTCTAGGGGGGTACAACTGGAGGAGTAATTGGGCAAGCTCTGTCTATTTTGGTATGTCATGGACCTAATAATGGCATGCAATCTTTACCCTGAACAAAGAATTAGTAACACCTCATCTGAAATATGAACTAGGTACCAGTCCACAAAAATAATGTTGGGTAATTAAACTGATAAGAGGCATAGAGTATCTTTTTCTATATATAATTAAAGATGCTGTACTGAATATATTATCTCTTTAGATGAGGAATTTAGGAGGGATTAGGAATCACCATATATACATACATAAATGGTCCATATAGTGAGCTTGGTGCAAATGAATTCACTTATAGTCATTGTAAAGGACCAGGGGGTATGGCGGGGGCTTCACATACAGAAAGCCTTCATTACAGTAACAACACTGAAAATGTGAAATATTTCCTCAAGGAACTAGTTCTAGCCATCTCAGTTTGATGTAAAAAAACAAAAAAAAAACAAGGATTCCTTCTTAAATGCACAGAATTTAACTAGCTATTAACATTTATAAGTAATAACACCAGAGATTGTTGATCCGGGGAATATCCGATTGCCTTTGGGGATCAGGAACTATTTTTTTTCTATTGGTTGAACTTAACAGATTTGAGTTTTATTTTCAATCTGATTATGTAACTGTGAAATCTGTGACCATCTTCTAGACATTAAAGTTTATATATTCTTAAAGCAGTAAATAATCTTTAACCACTTTAACACCGCACAAATTCTGACACTTCTCTCCTACATGTAAAAATCATAATCTTTTTGCTAGAAAATTACTCAGAACTCCCAAACATTATATATTTTTTTTTAGCAGACACCCTGGGGAATAAAATGGCGGTCTTTGTAACTTTTTATGTCACACTGTGTTTGTGCGGTAATTTTGGAAATAAAATCATGAATAAAAAACAAACAAACAGTAAAGTTAGCTATTTTTTTATACAATGTGACATATGATGTTACGCCAAGTAAATATATACCTTATATGTCACGCTTTGAAATTGCGAACACTTGTGGTGTGGCTCCAAACTTCGGTACTTCAAAATCTCAATAGGCGACAGTTTAAATTTTTTTACAGGTTACCTGTTTAGAGTTACAGAGGAGGTCTAGTGCTATAATTATTGCTCTTGCTCTAACGTTCACGGTCATACCTCACATGTGTGGTTTGGACGTTGTTTACATATGCGGACGCGACTTGTGTATTTGTTTGTTTCTGCGTGCGAACTTGCAGGGACTTATTTTATTTTAATGTATTTCTTATTTTTACACTTTCCCTTTAACAAATTTTTTTTTATCACTTTTACTCCTATTACAAGGAATGTAAACATCCCTTGTAATAGAAATGGTGTGTGACAGGTCCTCTTTATGTAGAGATGTGTCATCTATAAAACCCCACATCTCTCCTCCAGGCTGGAAAGCATCAGATCAAAAAAAAAATTGACGATCTGATGCTTTTCTAGCCGAGATCTCTTGTTTACTTGTGCGGCCCGGACATGACATCATAACGTTGCGCCTGGGCCTCCGAGGATTATAGAGATTGCTCTTATTGTCCTCAGAATCGCCAGCTCTAAAAATATCTGGTGATGTCTGTAGCTGCAGGCATCATTCAGATATCTCCACTGAAAACCAAAGACGTCATATAACGGCCTGTGGTATGGAAGTGGTTAAAGCAACTTTTGCTGACCTCTGTAGCTGCAGCCACTATGGAAAAATTCATTCTAAACATCTTTGAGCGCTCTTTGTTTATATTAGAAGGCTGCCAAGACACTGCTGGGAGAGAGAGCAAAGGGTGATGAGAATTAACTTTTGGGAAGTTAAGGGATGAATTTATCCCTAGTGCCTGTAGGTCAGGGATTGTTTTAAAATGTATAAACCTCTTATTACAGGTTACCTTTAAGGTTCTATTTTATAGTCAGTTTATCTTACAGCAAATTTTATATAGAGTGTGTTTTATAGGAAAGTTACTTTTCAAATTTTTAACTGTTATTTACCTTCAGAAGTTGCTTTATAATGTCATATTATAACTTGCATTTGGAGACTGATTTACTAAAGAATATGTATATATGCTGCTCACAAATTAGCCTCGCCAAATAACCCAATAATATTTTCACAGTATTTGCTCCAGAGACACTGGCTGTATCAATCCCTGCTGTGGTGTATTTTTATGCGGGGCTGACGCAGAGTGCCCTCTGTGGGTGGTTTTGGCTGGGCTTGCTGTGTACCCTTACCTTTTGGATTCATCTGAATAGTTCTTGGCAGCAACTTTTTCCATGTTTTTTTTTTCCAATAAATGTTTTTTTTATTATTTCACAGATTAAATTTAACAGAACATAACATCCAAAATAACAATGGACTCCTATAATGGAATTATAAAAAGTGGAATGGCAAACACTACATACATCATGAAAGTTAAATAAACTCTCTTACAGTATACTGTACACAATCCTATGGAAAAAAGAAAAAAAAGGGGGTCTCTGTACTGGGGATCGTTCAGTCCCCTGCCCCCCACCAAACACCCCTAAAGGGAACACACTGTGTCCAGTGAGGAGTCAGGTCCTGACCCCCCTTGACCCACACCCTTCCAAGGGGTTCTACCAGAGATGAGGAAATTAATCCTCGGCTCCTGGGATATCATGTTCTGGAGATATCTCAGATAAAAACGTGGGCTCGGAACTGAAACACCGTTGGGTCGTGATATAACTCAGGATTTTAAACAGAAATAACTAAGCCAGAGTCGTATTATGAGGACTCGTCTGTAAAACTATTGAGTGAGCAAAGAAAAAGGGATAGGGAAAAGTAAAGAGGAGAAAAGGAAAAGAGAGGAAAGAAGGGAGAGAAGAGTAAGGTAAGGTGCCTTTCTACCTGGTGTAGGTCCCCAATATCAGAGTCCCACCATGCTAACAATGCCAGGTATCAGGGAGATTCCAAGCTACTGAGCCCAGGGTTCCCATATCCCTATAAATCACTCAGTTGTACCTACAAGGGAACTCACCAGTTTTTCTTGTGCCATTATCCATGAAATCTTTCTTTTCAAGGATAATAGAAAGACCGTGGGTAGTTT
Organism: Aquarana catesbeiana; assembly: GCF_042186555.1. Taxonomy (NCBI): domain Eukaryota; kingdom Metazoa; phylum Chordata; class Amphibia; order Anura; family Ranidae; genus Aquarana; species Aquarana catesbeiana. The sequence goes on along the minus strand of NC_133325.1, from coordinate 612,586,643 downwards.
TCATGCCTTGGCAATAGTCAGTTTAGCCCCTGTCAAAGCAAATAATGTCAGTCTGTAAGTGAGTTTAGGGATGCTCAGTGCTAGACCATTAAGCAAGGCTATTGCAGGTGTCTGGGAAATAGTGCTACCTCTAACCTTGTGGATAAGGTGAAAGACTTTATTCCAGAATCCCCTGATTCTGTGGCATTCCCACCATATGTGGAGCATAGTACCTAGGCTTTGGCATCCTCTGAAACACAGAGGAGATGAAGAAGGATACATATGGGCCAGTTGGTTCGGGACTAGGTACCATCTTGTCAAAAGTTTGATGTTGGACTCTAGAAGAGAGGCGTTGTAGATGCCTTTGAGAGATCTAGAGTAGGAACCATACCATTCCTCCTCTTCCCAGGTGATCTGGAGATCCTTTTCCCAGGAAATCATATATGGTAATTTGTTAGGATTTGTAGCAAGTGACTCGTAGATTACAGAGATCCCTCCCCTCTGCTCCATGGCTTGACCGCACCAGCATTCATATTTAGTGAACCCGGGGGATTAGGTTTGTTTGACCATAGGGAGTAAATAAAATGGGAGATTTGGTGGAACCTAAACTTCTCAGTAGTGTGGAGCTCAAGCTCCTTTTCAAAATGTTTAAGGGGTAAGGGGCCTGTGCTAGAGAAGAAATGTCCAATGTAGTAGACCCCCTTATCCAGCCACCATTTGAAGGCTCTGATGTCTATGCCAGGCTGGAATAGAGGGTTATGAAATAAATGGGCTAAAGGTTGATACTCAGAGACCAGGAAGGGAAGCTTCCTTAGAGTATCCCACAGGGAGAGTGAGTGTGAGAGGGTCGGGGCCAGAATGGGAGGTCTGCTTTTGGAAGGGCACCATAACAAAAAATCTAGGGTGAACCTAGGCACTGCCTATCATTCAATGGCTGTCCAGTCAGGTTTTTCAACCTTCAGGTAAATGGTAGACAATTGAGCTAACCGTGCAGCTTGATAGTACCATAGAAAATTTGGAAGGCCCAGCCCTCCTTGAGAGGAAAGATTAAAAAGAATGTGGTGGGAAAGATGATGTCCTTTCTCGTTCCAAATGAATTTAGTGACTTTACCCTGAAAAGCTTTCAGATGGTCCCTCCTAATCTGGAAAGGGATAGAGCGAAATAAATATAACAACATGGGTAATAGAGTCGTCTTGACTGAGTTAATTCTACCTATCCAAGATATGTCATGAGATTCCCAGCTCCTGAGATCCGCTTCCAGTTTCTTATAAATTGGGGGGTAATTTGCTTGATAAAGACTTTCTATTTTCAATGTGATATTAAGCCCCAAATATTTAATGGAGGTGTCACTCCATTCAAATTGGTAAGTGTTCTGTAGGAGGGAAATCAGCGAGCTAGGAAGAGACACATTAAGAGCTTGAGACTTAGACATATTAACGTGTAGACCTGAAATCACTACAAACTCATTCAATAACGTACAGATCACAGAGAGAGAGGAGGCCAGGGAGGTTACAAAAAGCAGTAGATAATCGGCAAATAAGGTGCATTTATGCGTTGTTTGGCCACACTGAACACCCCTGATAGCCGGATGTCCACGAATTGCAATTGCCAGAGATTCAATCATCATGAAGAATATCAGGGGGGGACAATGGGCAGTCCTGATGCTATCGAAATCAGTTCAGAGTAGAGTGTCTGAAGTCTAACTTTGGCCTCAGGCTTTGAGTACAGAGCCTCCAGAATCCCTATAAAGTTCGGGCCAAACCCCCATCATCTTAGTACCACGAAGAGATATGGCCAGGAAACGGAATCAAAGGCCTTCTGAAGGTCCAACGATAATAGCATGCCCTCTTGTTTGTGTCCTCCCGCCCTATTCAATTGTAAAAGTTAAATAAGGTCCACCGCCCTTCTCATTTGGTCTAGTCCCTGTCTGCCAGGAATAAAACCAACCTGGTCTTTGTGGACATAGAGGCCTATAAACAATGCTAGACGATTTGCCATAACTTTAGTTAAATTTTTTAAGGTCATTGTTAATCAAGGAGATAGGCCTATAGTTCCCTATAAGACTTGCGTCTTTACCGGGCTTGGGAATTACCGAGATATATGCCATGTTGAGTTGGTTTCCAATAGGGGTACCCTTAATCATTGAGTTAAAGAATCTAGTAAGGTGTAGGGTCAAGGTGTCAGTGAATGTTTTGTAATAGGGCATTAAGAATCCATTAGGCCCCGGTGCTGTTCTCCCCTTTAAAGTTTTAATAACCTCTGCAGCCTCTGCAACCGAAACTCTGCTCTGTGATCATCAGTAAGCTTTGATAAGTACAGATCTGTCAGAAACTTGTCTACTAAAAGTTAAAGTTTGTGTTTGTCTGCTTTGTAGAGATCCCTGTAAAAGTCCTGAAAGGCCTTCATAATGCGCTGTGGGTTCAGGGTAAGAGTGCCGTCCGCCTGTCTGATTTTGGGTAATGAGTGAGAGTAAAATCTGGGGGATAATTTAGGGGCAAGCAAGGGTCCTATTTTGTCCCATCTCTGGTAAAATTTAGTGAGTGCAGTGAGGGCCAGGTTCAGGGCTGCTTGAGCAGCGTCTAAAATATGCCCAAGGACTTTAGCAGGGTCTTTTTTATGTTGCTTGCGCAGGTCAGAGAACTCCCTCTCAAGTCTCTCAATGTCTCCCATCTTGTCTCTTCTGTTGTGCAGCAATTTGTATCAGTTTACCCATGATCGTCACTTTATGTGCAGCCCAGAGAGTCTTGGCAGAAACATTGTGGTGAGTGAATAGTAGGATGTGATCGATGCGCGAGTAAGACTGGTGTGGATTTGAAAAGTGGGTGAAGTCCCCGGGTAGACGGGTTCAAGTCCCTCCAAATGTCAGCTAGATGAGACTGGAAAATCAGTCGTGCTATTTGGACATTAGCTTTACTAGGTCTGATCAGTCGTGAATGAATGGACTTGTCAAGACCGGAGTCAAAAGCCATATTAAAGTCACCCCCCATAATTGTGATACCTTCTAACATTGGGCCTAGGGTGTGGGACATTTGTTGAAAGAATCTCGTCTGACCTCTATTGGGTGTATAATAGGAAGTGAATGAATACAGGTGATCGTCAATAGTACCTTTTACTAGGAGAAATCTTCCCTCCGGGTCCCTGTATTCCAACTGTACAGAGAATTTGCAGTGTTTAGAAAATAAAATCGCGACCCCTCTCATCTTATCTTTGGCATTGGCCAAGTAAAATGAGGGAAAGTGTGCATGGAAGAAAGAGGGGGCATACCGCAACGGAAAATGAGTCTCCTGTAAGAGGAGCACATCAATGTGACAAGATCGGTATACCTGAAAGGCCTTCCATCTCTTTATAGGAGAATTAAGTCCCTGAGTGTTGTGGGAGATTATACGTAAAGGAGGCAGAGTAGTATTGTCATTAGCCATGGAGCTTAAGGAAAAGAATGTCATTCAGTCCACAGTCACTTACCTTATCCTGAGCAGGAGATAGGAGAAAACAGGTCACACATGGAAATTGTATGATAACCGAGGGCACCTTGCAGGGGAAAAACATCAGAAGGCAGGCTGAAAATGAGGAGAGATTAACCAGGAAAAAAAAGAGAAAAAAGAAATATGTCATCAACATCTTTAAGAGTGTAAAGCCTATGACAGGCCCGGATTGAGGAAAGGAGAAGGTCTTCCTCCTCTCAATCAGAACAAACACCCTTCGAATAGCCCGTATGCAAGACTATCAGCCCTGACCCTATACAGCATTAAAATAACTTTGAAACATACAATAATGCGGAAACAGCTAACAGTCTCCCTATGTGGTGATATAGACTAAAATGTCCAACTGGGAGAACATGGACATTTTGGGGGGGGGGGTACGTACTAGTTGGGACTTGAAGTGAAAATTTCAATGTCAGTGTGGGTGATGACCGGGCTCCGGACTCCAAAACAGCATATCATCAGCAATCAGAGAAGTAGGGGGCAAGTCCTATCCAGGTTCGGATAAAGTTCTCAGGTGATTCTTCTGGCCTGAAAATAAAAGAGGTTAGAGAAAAACAAAAATAGACAAGAAAACTAGTTGTAGCCATATCAGGAGGGCAAATTATCCTTGACTCTCTTGGGTTTGGCCTTTCCCCACAGTGGTGAAGTGGGACTCTGAGGTGTAGGTCGCTTGGCAGTCCCCTGTTGAATGTTGGATGCATCCAATTCCGAATCCAGTGAGATGAGCTTGAGGTCCAAAAGTAGGCACTTGCCCTCGGGGAAGCTGTGTATTGCATGTTGTTTACCCTTGTAGGAGAATTTGAGAGCAAACGGGAATGCCCAGTGATATTTGATATCCTTCTTGGTAAGAGAAGCAAGGAGGGGTTTTAATGATCTCCTCTTTTGAATGGTAAAAGGGGAGATATCAGCGAAAATCTGTACATCCTGACCCTGATACTGTATATGATCCTGTTGGCGGGAACGTTTCATTACTTCTTCCTTGATGGAGTAATAGTGTGGTTTCACCACAATGTCTCTTGGAGTACCAAGAGGGCCCTTGGAGGGCCTAGAGATCTGTGGGCTCTATCCAGTTCCAACTTGTGAGATGGGACAGAGGGGATCAGGTATTTAATAACTTCCTGCACAGCAGACGGGACATCAGTAATGGTTTCAGGGATCCCTCTGATCCTAAAATTGTTCCTCCTCAAACGATTCTTAAGATCGTCAATCCGGGCCTGGGCTGCTTCAAGCTGCTCCTGCACAAAGTGCAGATGGTGCGTATTTTGGTTTGCTCTGGTGATTGTAATGTCTAGCTTATGCTCTATATGTTCAATTTTGGAGCCCAGGTTCTGGAAATCTGACCTAATTTCCCCTGTGATCCTGTCTGCATTTTAAGTCAGGCCTCTGTCAAGCATCTCTGAGATTTTAGAGAAAAGTTCTGATACATTGAAAGTAACATCAAGAGCCTGCTCAGGCTGAGTTGTAATGGAGTCTGGATGAATAGGGGAAGCTGCAGATGAGGACATCCCATAGGGCCCTATGGAGCACTCTATCTGAGATACTGTAGAGCCTGGTGAGGGGTATCCCCTGCTGGAGCTAGACCTGACATCAGAGGGGTGTATGGGAGGGTGGCCGGTTTCAGCACTTGCCTGGCTGTGATGGAGGGGTGCTCTGCGGCCTGGTTTCGTGTCTGTGCAGCAGTCGCCATCTTGGGGATATCCCGGCCATCTGCGGACTCAAACTGGGGTCCCAACGCTCTCCTGGCCTGTCTGCCCGGCATATACTGGACCTCTGAAGTCCCCCTGTTGTCCCCATTACTCATGGGGAGCCTGGAAGCTTGAATCTGCGGCTATCATCGCTGTGTGGCCGGCGGTGTGCGTAACTCCGGGATTACTCCGCCATCTTAGGAGACTCTGAACATGTGCCCCGGAGACTCTGCGCATGCGCCCCTTTTCCATGTTTTTTAACCACTTAAGGACCGAGCCTCTTTCTGAGATTTGTTGTTTACAAATTAAAAACATGTTTTTTTTGCTAGATGATTACTTAGAACCCCCAAACATTATACATTTTTTTTCTAACACCCTTGAGAATAAAATAGCGGCCGTTGAAATACTTTCTGTCACACCGTATTTGCGCAGCGGTCTTACAAGCGCACTTTTTTTTTTTAAAAATACACTTTTTTTAATTCAAAAATAAGACAACAGTAAAGTTAGCCCAATTATGTTTTATATTGTGAATGATAATGTTACACTGAGTAAATTGATACCCAACATTTCACGCTTCAACATTGCGCCCGTTCATGGAATGGCAACAAACTTTTCCCTGAAAAATTTCCATAGGCGATGTTTAAAAAATTCGACAGGTTGCATGTTTTGAGTGCCAGAGGAGGTCTAGGGCTAGAATTATTGCTCTCGCTCTACCGATTGCGGTGATACCTCACACGTGTGGATTGAACACCATTTTCATATGCAGGCGCTACTCACGTATGAGTTCGCTTCTGCACGCCAGCTCGGCAGGATGGGGCGCGTTTAAAAATTTTTTTTTCCTTTTTATTTTACATTTTATTTTTTATTTTTACACTGTTCTTTTAAAAAAAATATTGTGTCACTTTTATTCCTATTACAAGGAATGTAAACATCGCTAATAGAAAAAAGCATGACAGGACCTTTTAAATATGAGCTCTAGGGTCAAAAAGTCAAAAAGACCTCAGATCTCATATTTACACTAAAATGTAATAAAAAAATGGCCCTTTAAGGGTTATGGGCGGAAGTGACGTTTTGACATTGTTTCCACCCTGCATTGGTATGGAGACGGGTGGGTGCCATCTTCCTCTCACTCATTTCTATACCCAGCCAACAGAAGGACCCAAACACTTCCACCACTGCCGACAGCTCTGGTAAGTAGCGGAGGGCAACGGAGTGCGGCGGGAGGAGGGCCCTCTCCCGCTGCCGATAAAAGTGATCTTGCGGTGAATCAGCCGCAGAGACCACTATTATCAGAAACCAGACTGCCAGCCGAAGAAGAGGATACCAGGGTTATGGCAGCTAGCTGCTGCCATAACAAAGATATCCCTCTTCAAAGTTAGGATGTATAGCGGCATGCAGTGGTCTGGAAGTGGTTAATAGGATGCAATACCAATGATATTTCACGCAAACCACATGGTCCGTGTATATGTATATTTTCATTTGAATATCCACTTTAATGTACAATTTATGCAGGATGAATGTTTATCTTTGTTTTTCTTTCGTCAATCATAGACATAAAACGTTCTCTCTAGAACCACTTGCCCCTGAAAAAGAGGATCAATCTTGTAAACTTGAAATGCGTTGGGCACTCTATGTTGTTTAAAATATCCGACAGAGTCAGGGTTTTTTTGCACGTCTTGCATTCTGTATCTACATCTGTATATGCATTCACTGTGATTTTATCATCATGTTTCTCCTATCTGCTTTTTAACTTTTCTAATAAAATGTAGTCATTTTTCAACACTGTTTGATTTTTGAGGAGTTACCACCCCCCAAAGTCCCATTAGAGGAAATCTTTTTGCAGCTTCAATAATATTTTCCCAGTATTTACTAATCTTGTGCGGTACACATGCACACCACAGTGACTGAGCATACGGTTAACTAAGAAATGGGCTTCATAAAGCAGTACACACTTTATGTAGGAATGGCACAGCATGAAGCGTAAACTGAAGCAAACTTACAGGCTGCATACAAGGTTAACAAGCTTTGCACTCTCAGAATGGCACACAGGTTGTGAAAGCTGCTCCTTTGACTCGCCTTTCAAAACTTAACTAGCAATCTTTGTGTTTATATAGTTTTTTAAGTTTTTCTTTTTTGCATGTTTGCATACAAAGCACAAAAACATCCTTTTTTTGGGTGTTCAATAAAGAAAATGGATCCTGTGGGCACTAGGGATGAGCCGAAAACCCCCCGGTTCGGTTCGCGCCAGAACCTGCGAACGGACTGAAAATTTGCGCAAACTTTAGAACCCTCATTGAAGTCTATGGGACTCGAACGTTCGAAATCAAAAGTCTAAATTTAAAAGCTAATATTCATGGTATTGTCCTAAAAAGGGTTTGGGGACCCGGGTCCTGCCCCAGGGGACATGTATCAATGCAAAAAAAAGTTTTAAAAACAGCCATTTTTTCGGGAGCAGTGATTTTAATGATGCTTAAAGTGAAAAAAAAAGTGAAATATTCCTTTAAATATCGTACCTGGGGTGTCTATAGTATGCCTGTAAAGTGCTTAGAACAGTCCCTGCACAAAATGACATTTTTAAAGGAATAAAAGTCATTTAAAACTGCTTGCGGCTTTAATGTAATGTCGAATCCTGGCAATATGGATGAAAATCAGTGAGACAAACGGCATGGGTACCCCCCAGTCCATTACCAGGCCCTTTGGGTCTTGTATGGATATTAAGGGGAACCCCACACCCAAATTAAAAAAAGGAAAGGTGTGGGGCCACCAGGCCCTATATACTCTGAACAGCAGTATACAGGCGGTGCAAACAAGACAGGGACTGTAGGTTTGTTGTTAAGTAGAATCTCTTTGTAATTTTGAACTGGTACATTTTTAACGTGTTTAGCTCCAGTAAAAAAATCTATTTTAAGCTTTTTGGAAAACATGGGGAAGGGTTATCACCCCTGTGACATTTGTTTTGCTGTCTGTGCACCTCTTCAGAAGATTTTACCTCATTTTCTGTCCCAATGACAAAAGTTTTTTGACAATTTGGGGTTTTTAGTGAAACAAGGATTGGTCATAAAGCATCGGTGGAGAGGAGACACGTTTTTCCCATATTAACTCTTACAGGAGAGAATTTCCCTTCCTAGGGGTAGATTTCATCTCACTTCCTGTTGTCTCCTTCCGTTTGCAAGTAGAAGTCGTTTGTAAGTTGGATGTTTGAAAGTACGGGCCTGCCCTATATACTCTGTAGAAATTGCGGCCTTAGGTTTTGGTGTTGCTACAACACTGTAAGCCCTCACAGTTACTCTTGGTGGGCGCAGGAACGGGCCCTGCTGTGAAATATTAGATCAAGAATTGTAATTACATGCACCTGTTGAACAGGGGCAGAAAAATTGGACCTTTGGTGGTGGTGGTGGTGGTGTTGCCACAGCACTGTAAGTCCTCACAGTTACTCTTGGTGGGCGCAGAAATGGCCCTGCTGTGAAATATTAGATCAAGAATTGTAATTACATGGACCTGTTGAACAGGGGCTGAAAAATTGGGCCTTTGGTGGTGGTGGTGCTGGTGCCACAACACTGTAAGTCCTCACAGTTACTCTTCGTGGGCGCAGAAACGGGCCCTGCTGTGAAATATTAGATCACGAATTGTAATTACATGTCCCTGTTGAACAGGGGCAGGAAAATTTGGCCTTAGGCACTGGTGCTGGTGCCACAACACTGCAACCCCTCACAGATATTCTAGTTGGAGCGCAGGAACGAGCCCTGCTGCAAAGTATTGCATCAAAAATTGTAATTACACGTGCCTGTTAAACAGGAGCTGAAAAATTGGGCCTTAGGCACTGGTGCTGGTGCCACAACACTGCAACCCCTCACAAATACTCTAGTTGAGCACAGCAATGAACCCTCCTTGCAAAATATTGCATCAAAAATTGCAATTACATGCCCCTGTTAAACAGGGGCTGAAAAATTGGGCCTTAGCCACTGGTGGTGGCACCCAGAACCAAAAATATTCTTACAAGCTATCAGCATGATCATTGAAGAGGAAGAGGATAGTCACTCAGCATAACAGGATAGTCACTCAGCATCAGCATAGGCAGTCTTGAAGGGATCTCACATTTAAAAAAAAATTATTCGGTTACATCAGCATCAGGTGCTTGGTAGCTGGTAGTGATCCAAGACTGATTCATTTTTATAAAAGTCAGTCGATCGACCGAGTCGGTGGACAGGTGCACCCTGTGATCAGTTACAAAGCCTCCAGAAGCACTGAATGTGCGTTCCGAAAGAACGCTGGATGCAGGACAGGCCAGTAGCTCAATTGCATACTGTGCAAGCTCTGGCCAGTGATCCATCCTCAAGACCCAGTAACCCAGAGTATTTTCGGTGGGAAAGGTGTCCAAGTCAGATCTTGCCCCTAGGTATTCCTGCACCATGTAAAACAGAAGCTGGCGATGGATGCTGGAACCAATCATACCTTGGGGCTGCGGACTAAAAAATTGTCTGAACGCATCGGTCAGACGGCCACCTTCTCCACCACTCCTTCTTTGACTGACCGAAGCCTCAGCAACACATTGTCCAGGAACAGGAGTTTGTAACCTCCCAGTCTCTGGGAACACATTGCACAGACCTTTCTTCAAGGCCTCTCGAAGATGTTTCATCCTCTGCTCCCTCTGCGACAGCAAGATAAGTTCCGCAACCTTACCCTTGTAACGTGGACCAAGGAGGGTTGCCAGCTAGTATTGATCCCTCGCCTTGATACCACGAGGATCAGGGAGGCCATGCAGCGTAGGTTTGCTGAGGCATTCGGTCCGGAGTCCTCTGGGTCACTAAGGACAATATGATCCGCAGCCACCTCCTCCCAGCCACGTACAAGTCCATGGGTTTCTTGGGAATGTAAATGATGCCTTAAAGACTGCTGCTGATGCTGAGTGCCAGGCTCCACTAGCATGCTGACACAATCCTCCTCTTCCTCTTCCTCCTCCTCGTCCTCTTCCTGTGTGATCGGCGGGCACGCAGGAACACTGTATGGATAAAGGGGGCCTTGAGAGCTAAGGAAGTCCTCCTCTTCCTGCCTCTGTTCTGCCTCAAGTGCCCTGTCCATTATTCCATGCAGCGTGTGCTCCATCAGGTGGATAAGGGGGACAGTGTCACTGATGCATGCACTGTCACTACTCACCATCCTCGTGGCCTCCTCAAATGCTGACAGGACAGTGCATGCATCCCTGATCATGGCCCACTGGCGTGGGGAAAAAAAAACAAGCTCCCCTGACACTGTCCTGGTGCCATAGTCGCACAGGTACTCATCGATGGCCCTCTGCTGCGTGTGCAACTGCTGCAGCATGGCCAACGTTGAGTTCCACCTGGTGGGCATGTCACAGATTAGACGGTTCTTGGGCAGGTTAAATTCCTTTTGGCATTATATGACCTGCGGAAATGCACACAGAGTTTCCTGGCCTGCCTCAGGACATCCTGTAAGCTCGGGTACCTGCCCAAGAACCGATGCACCACCAAGTTAATGTAGGAAGGAGATTTATCATATGATAAAGACCTATGAATACAGGTATTTCATTCTCCCTTCCTTTCTTCTCTCTTTTCTCTTTGTTCTGTTCCCCCCTCTCAAAAATTGACAGTATGATATGAATATATGTGTACATGTATTATGTGTTGTAATTATACTATGTATGCTTGTAGGCTTGTTCCCTATTGTAAGTGTACAAAAATATACTTAAATCCTGTACTGCATTAAAAATACATTGTAATAATTGTTTGATTCTGTTTCAGATACAAACTTTAATGATCAAATGACAGCTATAATTGCTTGGACAGTAGCCGATGGCCTTGGCTAAAAACGCAGCTGTATCATATATTTTATATTTTTTCACAGGTCCTAGTTGTGTTGTCCCTGGTGGTCCATCGAGGCTCCCCGGCACGGGGGGGCCCCATGGTGGCGTGTTGTTCTGTGCCACTTTGGGGCAGCTTCCCCCTTTCTGGGGGCGCTTCTGGTGAATGCCTCTGTGCAGACAGTCACTCCCCACATCTGCACACTGGACACCTTCATCATCCAGCGCATCCACCTACTTCCATTCCTGGCGGCCGTGTCGACGCCTGATGCCCCATTGGCCGGAGGATTCTCACTGGAGACGAATATTGCAGCATACACACGGTCAGACTTTTCAACCGGACTTGTCTGTCTGTCTTGTCTTGTCTGTCTAGTCTGTCAGAAGTCCATCAAAAGTCCGTTGAAAGTCCGCTGGAAAGTCTGTCGGACCAGTCCGGTCGAAAAGTCCGCCCGTGTGTATGCGGCCTATGGGACAGGACCAGCAGCACAGGCAATTTGGGGAAATGCTAGCTTACGATCCCCAACACCTGTGTCTGCTCTCTTTCCTTTACCTCCCCCTATGACCCTAGTAACACCGCTCTGATTGGCCCTTTCGTGATCCCTGGACGTATATATATCTGGTTGTGTGAGCAGATATTGCTACACAGCCAGGAAACGCATGAGATCCCTGTGAATGTTCATTCACCTTTGTACTACAGGTATTGGCAACTACTTACTCCTTCTCATTTATAGTTACTCTTTGCATTTTTATAATACAATGTCTTTCTATAGGCAGTGACGCTTCTATGTTCACCCAACCCAATAGAAGACTGCCAATGCATGTAGTTACATTATTATTTCCCCCATTTTCTTATTTCTTTGTTTTATTTTTCATTACATGTCCATCTCCACTTGCTAGGGATATCCTCGTGAGCTTTGTTGGACTGCCTAGAGGCGTCCATTGGTCCTGTCTCCATCCACCTAGCTGTGACTTTCCAGCTTGCATTTCAACCATATGGGAGTGATTCCCTCACATACGCACAAACTTGGGAAATACAGCTTAGTAATACCCAAGGCTTGACGCTCTGCCTACTGATGTGTAGTGTTAAATTAAAACACTGATATGTAAGTACAGGTTATCCTTACTTTATCCATTACATGTACCATATTGTTGCTATAATCATTCAGTTTTTTGTAAATACATGCTATCACACCATTGATATACTAGCCCCTATATGTCTCTCTTTTAATAGAAATGAAGCAGCTCGTTTGTTCTAACCCCTGAAGAAGGAAATATACATGTATTAAAAAATCCCTCCTTTGCTCTCCAAAACATGTTGGGTCTCTTGGCACATATACCCCACCAGTCTGACTTTTTGTCTTGATTTGTGGTGTGCTCCAAGCTCAGCGGCTGTTTCATTCCCAGTGTCAGGTGTTTTATTTTATTGTTCATTGTTTTCAGGTGATTTTTGTATAGCGATTTTTGTACTATATGTAATTTTTGTATCAATAAAATAAAATATATATTTTTCATACAATTCTTGTGTATAGCCTTACTGTACTTCTCTTTGTGTCCGCAATATCCTTGGGGTCAAATCTCCTTCCTACATGTTCTTACTTAGGATGTGACACAGAGTATTGGGTTCCCCACATACCCCTGGTTGGTTTCCACATCCTTCTTTTCCTTGTTTGCACCTCCAAGTTAAAGACGTGAGACAAACAGGGCACATGGGTCAGTTGTCCCTGTCGGAGGGTGGAGAGGAGGTTGGTGCCATTGTCGCAAACCACCATACCTGCCTTAAGCTGGTGTGGCATCAACCACCTCTGAACCTGCCCCTGCAGAGCTGACAGAATATCTACCCCAGTGTGGCTCCTGTCCCCCAAGCACACCAGCTCAAGCACCGCTTGGCATCTTTTGTCCTGCTTGCTTGCATAGCCCCTTGAACGCTTATGGAGCACCGCTGGTTCCGAAGACAAATTAGCACAGGAAGAGGCCATGGAGGAAGAAGAAGAGGAGGGGGTGGAGGAGAGAGGTGTGGCAGAATCACCACTAGTAGTATTTTGGAGGCGTGGTGGTGGAGCAACCTCCAACACTATTGCACCCTGTCCTGCAGCCTTCCTAGCTGCCAGAAGAGTCACCCAGTGCGCGGTGAAAGATAGGAAATGTCCCTGTCCATACCTGCTGGACCATGAGTCAGTGGTAATATGCACCTTACCGCTGACCGCCCTGTCCAGCAAGGTCAAGGCATTGCCTTCCACATGCCAGTAGAGAGCCAGAATTGCCTTCCGTGAGAAAAAGTGGCGTTTGGGAACCTGCCACTGAGGAACCGCACATTCCACAAACTCACAGAAGGGGCAGAGTCTACCAACTGAAAAGGCAGCAGTTGAAGTGCTAGCAATTTAGCCAAGCTAGCATTCAACCGCTGGGCATGTGGATGGCTGGGAGCGAACTTCTTTTGGCAGTGCAGCAGCTGGGGCAGGGAAATTTGCCTGGTACAATCTGACGTCGGTGGGTGTACCAATAGCAGATTGCCCCCAAGTACTTAGCTGTGACACACCTAATTCTACACCTTCATTCCTCTCAGTGCAGGTCTCATGGAGGACTGAAGGTATAGTGGGGTTGGAGATCCCAGCTGATGAGGAGCAAGGAGAGGTCCTCTTTGTTCTTTGGTCTTTTAGGTATGCTTGCCAACAAACTGCATGGCAAGTCAACATATGTCTGGTCAAGCATGTGGTGCTCAAGTGGGAGATGTTTTGGCCATGCCAGATACGCTTGAGACATATGTTGCAAATAGCAGCGGTGGGATCTGATGCACTCGTCTCAAAAAAGGCCCACACCAAAGAACTTTTGGAATAATGTGCAGAGACAGCAGCGCCCTGCACATGCAGAGCTCTGCGGTGTGATGCAGTCGGTGTGCTGCCCTTAAGCTGGCCCCTGGAGGGCATCCTGCCTCATTGGTGATGTGCCTCCTCCTCCTCTCTCCTATCAGGCACCCACGTGGAGCCAGTGACCTCATCATCCCCTCCCTCCTCATCACTGGAGAAAAGCTTGCAGTATGCTGCAGCTGGGGGAACATGACTGCCAGATTGCTGTTCTTCTTGGGCACCCCCTCTCTCTGGGCTCACGTTACTGCCGTCCTCTAGCTGGGTACCATCATTGGAGTCCTCAAAACGCTGGGCATCCTCCTGGAGCATGTACCCAACACTGTGGTCAAACAGTTTGGTGGACTCCTCAGGAGGACATGGTGGGGTTAGGGAAGGAGTGACTGATGCCATTGAGCTGAGGGAAGAGGCTGCATTGGCATCTGCTTTGCCAGACAAAGTACCCTGAGCCTGGGTGAGAGAGGATGAGGAGGATGAGGAGGATGAGGACAGATTGGTCATCCACTCTACCAAGTCTTCCCTATGTTGCAGCTCAACACGGCCAGCTGCCGTAAAAAAGGACAAGCATGTCCCACGGCCACGTTCTGATGAGGATGCACCATCTCCATGACCAGCACTGTTGCCTCTAGACACAAAGCCTGTTTGCCCTCTTTTATTGGCTTGTGACTGTCTGCCTTGTTGGCCTCCCAGACGTACTAATGGCCTGCAGTGAGATGTAGCTGCACAATGCTGGGATGTATATATATACTGATATTGTAGCTAGCAGAATCAATTGCCTGCCTGTAGTATTATTAGTATGAGAACACCAGGAATTGTCTTCACAGGTAGCTTTAGGTGCACACTGTGCAGAGGACTCAGTACACTAACTGTAAATACTGTAGCTGCCTGCCTGTGGTATTAATAGGAACAGAACAACAGCAATTGTCTTCAGGTAGCTTTAGGTGCACACTGTGCAGAGGACACAGTGCACTAACTGTAAATACTGTAGCTGCCTGCCTGTGGTATTAGTAGGATCGGAAGAACACCATTAATTTTCTTCAGGTAGCTTTGGGTGCACACTGTGCAGAGGACGCACTACACTAACTCGAAATGCTGTAGCTGCCTGCCTATGGTATTAATAGGAGCAGAACAACAGCAATTGTCTCCAGGTAGCTTTAGGTGCACACTGTGCAGAGGACGCACTACACTAACTGTAAATACTGTAGCTGCCTGCCTGTGGTGTTAATAGGATCAGAAGAACACCACTAATTTTCTTCAGGTAGCTTTAGGTGCACACTGTGCAGAGGACACAGTACACTAACTGTAAATACTGTAGCTGCCTGCCTGTGGTATGAATAGGAGCAGAACAACAGCAATTGCCTCCAGGTAGCTTTAGGTGCACACTGTGAAGAGGATGCACTACACTAACTGTAAATACTGTAGCTGCCTGTGGTACTGTACTAACAGGATTAGAAGAACACCACTAATTTTCTTCAGGTAGCTCTAGGTGCACACTGTGCAGAGGACGCACTACACTAACATGTAAATACTGCAGCTGCCTGTGGTACTGTACTAATAGGATCAGAAGAACACCACTAATTTTCTTCAGGTAGCTTTAGGTGCACACTGTGCAGAGGACGCACTACACTAACTTGTAAATACTGTAGCTGCCTGCAGTACCTTACTAACAGGATCAGAAGAACACCACTAATTTTCCTCAGGTAGCTCTAGGTGCACACTGTGCAAAGGACACACTACACTAACTTGTAAATACTGCAGCTGCCTGTGGTACTGTACTAATAGGATCAGAAGAACACCACTAATTTTCTTCAGGTAGCTTTCGGTGCACACTGTGCAGAGGACGCACTACACTAACTCGTAAATACTGCAGCTGTCTGCAGTACTGTACAAATAGGATCAGAAGAACACCACTAATTTTCTTAAGGTAGCATTAGGTGCACACTGTGCAGAGGACGCACTACACTAACTTGTAAATACTGCAGCTGCCTGCGGTACTGTACTAATAGGATCAGAAGAACACCACTAATTTTCTTCAGGTAGCTTTAGGTGCACACTGTGCAGAGTACGCACTACACTAACTTGTAAATACTACAGCTACCTGTGGTACTGTACTAATAGGATCAGAAGAACAAAACTAATTTTCTTCAGGGAGACTTTAGGTGCACACTGTGCAGAGGATGCACTACACTAACTTGTAAATACTGCAGCTGCCTGCGGTACTGTACTAATAGGATCAGAAGAACACCACTAATTTTCTTCAGGTAGCTTTAGGTGCACACTGTGCAGAGAACGCACTTCACTAACTTGTAAAAACTACAGCTGCCTGCGATACTAATAGGATCAGAAGAACACCACCAATTTTCTTCAGATAGCTTTAGGTGCACACTGAACAGAGGACGCACTACACTAACTTGTAAATACTGCAGCTACCTGCAGTACTGTACTAATAGGATCAGAAGAACACCACTAAATTTCTTTAGGTAGCTTTAGGTGCACACTGTGCAGAGGACGCACGACACTAACTTTTAAATACTGCAGCTGCCTGCAGTACTGTACTAATAGATCAGAAGAACACCACTAATTTTCTTCAGGTAGCTTTAGGTGCACACTGTGAAGAGGACACACTACACTAACTTGTAAATACTACAGCTGCCTGTGGTACTGTACTAATAGGATCAGAAGAACACCACTAATTTTCTTCAGGTAGCTTTAGGTGCACACTGTGCAGAGGACGCACTACACTAACTTTTAAATACTGCAGCTGCCTGCGGTACTGTACTAATAGGATCAGAAGAACACCACCAATTTTCTTCAGGTAGCTTTCAGGTGCACACTGTGCAGAGGATGCACTACACTAACTTGTAAATACTGCAGCTGCCTGCAGTACTGTACTAATAGGATCAGAAGAACACCACTTATTTTCTTCAGGTAGCTTTAGGTGCACACTATGCAGAGGACGCACTACACTAACTTGTAAATACTACAGCTGCCTGTGATACTAATAGGATCAGAAGAACACTACCAATTTTCTTCAGGTAGCTTTCAGGTGCACACTGTGCAGAGGACGCACGACACTAACTTGTAAATACTGCAGCTGCCTGCAGTACTGTACTAATAGGATCAGAAGAACACCACTTATTTTCTTCACGTAGCTTTAGGTGCACACTGTGCAGAGGATGCACCACACTAACTTGTAAATACTGCAGCTGCCTGCGGTACTGTACTAATAGGATCAGAAGAACACCACTAATTTTCTTCAGGTAGCTTTAGGTGCACACTGTGCAGAGGACGCGCTACACTAACTTTTAAATACTGCAGCTGCCTGCGGTACTGTACTAATAGGATCAGAAGAACACCACTAATTTTCTTCAGGTAGCTTTAGGTACACACTGTGCAGAGGATGCACTACACTAACTTGTAAATACTGCAGCTGCCTGCAGTACTGTATTAATAGGATCAGAAGAACACCACTAATTTTATTCAGGTAGCTCTAGGTGCACACTGTGCAGAGGACGCACTACACTAACTTGTAAATACTGCAGCTGCCTGCGGTACTGTACTAATAGGATCAGAAGAACACCACTAATTTTATTCAGGTAGCTTTAGGTGCACACTGTGCAGAGGACGCGCTACACTAACTTGTAAATACTACAGCTGCCTGCGGTACTGTACTAATAGGATCAGAAGAACACCACTAATTTTCTTCAGGTAGCTTTAGGTGCACACTGTGCAGAGGACACACTACACTAACTTGTAAATACTACAGCTGCCTGCGGTACTGTACTAATAGGATCAGAAGAACACCACTAATTTTCTTCAGGTAGCTTTAGGTGCACACTGTGCAGAGGACGCACTACACTAACTTTTAAATACTGCAGCTGCCTGCGGTACTGTACTAATAGGATCAGAAGAACACCACCAATTTTATTCAGGTAGCTTTCAGGTGCACACTGTGCAGAGGACGCACTACACTAACTTGTAAATACTGCAGCTGCCTGCAGTACTGTACTAATAGGATCAGAAGAACACCACTTATTTTCTTCAGGTAGCTTTAGGTGCACACTGTGCAGAGGATGCACTACACTAACTTGTAAATACTGCAGCTGCCTGCGGTACTGTACTAATAGGATCAGAAGAACACCACTAATTTTATTCAGGTAGCTTTAGGTGCACACTGTGCAGAGGACGCACTACACTAACTTGTAAATACTACAGCTGCCTGCGTTACTGTACTAATAGGATCAGAAGAACACCACTAATTTTCTTCAGGTAGCTTTAGGTGCACACTGTGCAGAGGACGCACTACACTAACTTTTAAATACTGCAGCTGCCTGCGGTACTGTACTAATAGGATCAGAAGAACACCACTAATTTTCTTCAGGTAGCTTTAGGTACACACTGTGCAGAGGACGCACTACACTAACTTGTAAATACTGCAGCTGCCTGCGGTACTGTACTAATAGGATCAGAAGAACACCACTAATTTTATTCAGGTAGCTCTAGGTGCACACTGTGCAGAGGACGCACTACACTAACTTGTAAATACTGCAGCTGCCTGCGGTACTGTACTAATAGGATCAGAAGAACACCACTAATTTTCTTCAGGTAGCTCTAGGTGCACACTGTGCAGAGGACGCACTACACTAACTTGTAAATACTGCAGCTGCCTGCGGTACTGTACTAATAGGATCAGAAGAACACCACTAATTTTATTCAGGTAGCTTTAGGTGCACACTGTGCAGAGGACGCACTACACTAACTTGTAAATACTACAGCTGCCTGCGGTACTGTACTAATAGGATCAGAAAAACACCACTAATTTTCTTCAGGTAGCTTTAGGTGCACACTGTGCAGTAGATGCACTACACTAACTGTAAATACTGTAGCTAATAGTACTAATAGGATCAGACGAACACCAGCAATTTTCTTCTGGTAGCTGTAAATACTGTAAAAACACCTGCCTGCCTGTCAGTAGTAGGAAGAGAATAACAGGAACGGATCTAGGTAAACTGAATACAGTGTGTATATATATATATATATATATATATATATATATATACACACACACAACACCTAGGATGTATATATATACACAATACACTGTAAGTGTAGCTAACTGACTCGCCTGCCTACTCTATCTAACTTAAATCAAATGACACTGTCTCTCTGTCTATCTATCTGTCTCTCAATGTCGGAACACACTACACAGGGCCTTATATAGTGTGAGGCGTGTACTAAACCCCCTGAACAGACACTCTGCCACTGTTCCAACTCTACCTTGGGTTGGAGTTGGAGCAGTGGCAGAGTGTCTGTGTGTGGACAGAAGCTGTGTGCATTGATGGACTTGAAGCCTGTGTGCGTTTAGGAAGCCCGAAGCTGTGTGCATCCAAGACCGTGGGCCTGCAAGAGCTGGTGGTTTGAGGGACCAGTACCTTTAACAGCAATGCTGTTGAAGAGTAGCCAGGTGATGAGGCACGGAGGAGTCCATCTCTGAAACGTCAGCTGGGAACCTCAAACCGGTTTGCCGGGGCATACCCACGGAAGATCGGAGGTTAAGCAGGACATCCAAGGGAACATCTACTGTAAGACACCCACTCTATGCCCATTACCCCTGCAGGGGTGACTGCTTCTGGTGAGTGGGGACACATTGGGGGAGCACTTGGAGTCACCACTTTTGATGAGCACAGAAGTCACCGCTGATATATTTTTTACTTTTTATTTTTTATTTTTTTAATTTTATCATTTTTTGGATTGCACAGAGACTTTGGTTTCTCACAGAGATTTTGTTTTTTAGAGACTGTCATATACATGAGTCTATATAGGTTTATGCACATCCGGTCCTGATATATCTTTACAGATTGTGGTATATATATGTCACATGAGTTAATGTATGGTTTAAGTAATTTGTTATATTTTATTTTCTATTTCCTGATTTTATATATATATATATACATGTTTGCTTTCCGGATAGTTTAGTAGATGTCACTTTGATCATCCCACCACAAACAGCAGCTATCAGGCTGTATGCACATATTGAGTCCACACTTGAGTATGCACTAGTGCTGCTGCTTGTTTTAAGGGGCACATTGCCCCCTGGAATAAATGTACACATTGAAGCATACACTTTAATATTGCACATCATTGCCGTTTTCCCTAAGGGGCACACTGTCACAGTTTAGACATCTGTATGTTATGTCACTGTATGGAAATTATTGCATGCTTATAATTATCGTCACGCACATTTATGGTATTTATCTTTAACTGTTAACCACACTGGGATTTGCACTATTTATGTTTATTAATTTTATATTGAAATCAGGTATTTAATAATAGACCCTTATAGGGTAGCGCCATTTCCCCATTATTCTATATATATCTAAATAGTCCCATTGGGAACCAATTAGGGATGGAGAGGTGAGCCCTGCTGGAAGAGAGTCGCAGGGGATGCAGAAAGGAGTCGTTTGAAAGAGGATTACAAGAGTGCAGTGATGAGCAAAGGGGTGCAGGGGTGAATCCTCGTGTTGGGGATGTGAGCTTGCAGTGTCTTAGAAGCTGTGTTTTGGACTGTCAAGAGGCACCAGTGTCCCCCCACCACCTGTGGCAGTACAGTAATCGCACATACTGCTGGGTCGGCATCAGTGACAACCTATCTAAGACTTGATGTACACTGGCAGCTCCTAAATTTGAGTTTTTTAGCTTTTGAGGATTTTTTGCCAAAGCTCTAAACCCAACTACATGCCTATGTACATAGGCTGCCGTGTTTTGGTAGGGTTAAACCTCCCTGTTTTG